>NW_027362767.1:269165273-270365273 GCF_046119375.1 Phyllobates terribilis
GGGCCCCACATAGTCCTCCATACAGAATAATGGGCCCCACATAGTCCTCCATACAGAATAATGGGCCCCACATAGTCCTCCATACAGAATAATGGGCCCCACATAGTCCTCCATACAGAATAATGGGCCCCACATAGTCCTCCATACAGAATAATGGGCCCCACATAGTCCTCCATACAGAATAATGGGCCCCACATAGTCCTCCATACAGAATAATGGGCCCCACATAGTCCTCCATACAGAATAATGGGCCCCACATAGTCCTCCATACAGAATAATGGGCCCCACATAGTCCTCCATACAGAATAATGGGCCCCACATAGTCCTCCATACAGAATAATGGGCCCCACATAGTCCTCCATACAGAATAATGGGCCCCACATAGTCCTCCATACAGAATAATGGGCCCCACATAGTCCTCCATACAGAATAATGGGCCCCACATAGTCCTCCATACAGAATAATGGGCCCCACATAGTCCTCCATACAGAATAATGGGCCCCACATAGTCCTCCATACAGAATAATGGGCCCCACATAGTCCTCCATACAGAATAATGGGCCCCACATAGTCCTCCATACAGAATAATGGGCCCCACATAGTCCTCCATACAGAATAATGGGCCCCACATAGTCCTCCATACAGAATAATGGGCCCCACATAGTCCTCCATACAGAATAATGGGCCCCACATAGTCCTCCATACAGAATAATGGGCCCCACATAGTCCTCCATACAGAATAATGGGCCCCACATAGTCCTCCATACAGAATAATGGGCCCCACATAGTCCTCCATACAGAATAATGGGCCCCACATAGTCCTCCATACAGAATAATGGGCCCCACATAGTCCTCCATACAGAATAATGGGCCCCACATAGTCCTCCATACAGAATAATGGGCCCCACATAGTCCTCCATACAGAATAATGGGCCCCACATAGTCCTCCATACAGAATAATGGGCCCCACATAGTCCTCCATACAGAATAATGGGCCCCACATAGTCCTCCATACAGAATAATGGGCCCCACATAGTCCTCCATACAGAATAATGGGCCCCACATAGTCCTCCATACAGAATAATGGGCCCCACATAGTCCTCCATACAGAATAATGGGCCCGACATAGTCCTCCATACAGAATAATGGGCCCGACATAGTCCTCCATACAGAATAATGGGCCCCACATAGTCCTCCATACAGAATAATGGGCCCCACATAGTCCTCCATACAGAATAATGGGCCCGACATAGTCCTCCATACAGAATAATGGGCCCCACATAGTCCTCCATACAGAATAATGGGCCCACATAGTCCTCCATACAGAATAATGGGCCCGACATAGTCCTCCATACAGAATAATGGGCCCCACATAGTCCTCCATACAGAATAATGGGCCCCACATAGTCCTCCATACAGAATAATGGGCCCCACATAGTCCTCCATACAGAATAATGGGCCCCACATAGTCCTCCATACAGAATAATGGGCCCCACATAGTCCTCCATACAGAATAATGGGCCCCACATAGTCCTCCATACAGAATAATGGGCCCCACATAGTCCTCCATACAGAATAATGGGCCCCACATAGTCCTCCATACAGAATAATGGGCCCCACATAGTCCTCCATACAGAATAATGGGCCCCACATAGTCCTCCATACAGAATAATGGGCCCCACATAGTCCTCCATACAGAATAATGGGCCCCACATAGTCCTCCATACAGAATAATGGGCCCCACATAGTCCTCCATACAGAATAATGGGCCCCACATAGTCCTCCATACAGAATAATGGGCCCCACATAGTCCTCCATACAGAATAATGGGCCCCACATAGTCCTCCATACAGAATAATGGGCCCCACATAGTCCTCCATACAGAATAATGGGCCCCACATAGTCCTCCATACAGAATAATGGGCCCCACATAGTCCTTCATACAGAATAATGGGCCCCACATAGTCCTCCATACAGAATAATGGGCCCCACATAGTCCTCCATACAGAATAATGGGCCCCACATAGTCCTCCATACAGAATAATGGGCCCCACATAGTCCTCCATACAGAATAATGGGCACCACATAGTCCTCCATACAGAATAATGGGCCCCCACATAGTCCTCCATACAGAATAATGGGCCCCACATAGTCCTCCATACAGAATAATGGGCCCCACATAGTCCTCCATACAGAATAACGGGCCCGACATAGTCCTCCATACAGAATAACGGGCCCGACATAGTCCTCCATACAGAATAACGGGCCCGACATAGTCCTCCATACAGAATAATGGGCCCCACATAGTCCTCCATACAGAATAATGGGCCCGACATAGTCCTCCATACAGAATAATGGGCCCGACATAGTCCTCCATACAGAATAATGGGCCCGACATAGTCCTCCATACAGAATAATGGGCCCGACATAGTCCTCCATACAGAATAATGGGCCCGACATAGTCCTCCATACAGAATAATGGGCCCCACATAGTCCTCCATACAGAATAATGGGCCCCACATAGTCCTCCATACAGAATAATGGGCCCCACATAGTCCTCCATACAGAATAATGGGCCCCACATAGTCCTCCATACAGAATAATGGGCCCCACATAGTCCTCCATACAGAATAATGGGCCCGACATAGTCCTCCATACAGAATAATGGGCCCCACATAGTCCTCCATACAGAATAATGGGCCCCACATAGTCCTCCATACAGAATAATGGGCCCCACATAGTCCTCCATACAGAATAATGGGCCCCACATAGTCCTCCATACAGAATAATGGGCCCCACATAGTCCTCCATACAGAATAATGGGCCCCACATAGTCCTCCATACAGAATAATGGGCCCCACATAGTCCTCCATACAGAAAAATGGGCCCCACATAGTCCTCCATACAGAATAATGGGCCCCACATAGTCCTCCATACAGAATAATGGGCCCCACATAGTCCTCCATACAGAATAATGGGCCCCACATAGTCCTCCATACAGAATAATGGGCCCCACATAGTCCTCCATACAGAATAATGGGCCCCACATAGTCCTCCATACAGAATAATGGGCCCCACATAGTCCTCCATACAGAATAATGGGCCCCACATAGTCCTCTATACAGAATAATGGGCCCGACATAGTCCTCCATACAGAATAATGGGCCCCACATAGTCCTCCATACAGAATAATGGGCCCGACATAGTCCTCCATACAGAATAATGGGCCCGACATAGTCCTCCATACAGAATAATGGGCCCGACATAGTCCTCCATACAGAATAATGGGCCCGACATAGTCCTCCATACAGAATAATGGGCCCGACATAGTCCTCCATACAGAATAATGGGCCCGACATAGTCCTCCATACAGAATAATGGGCCCGACATAGTCCTCCATACAGAATAATGGGCCCGACATAGTCCTCCATACAGAATAATGGGCCCGACATAGTCCTTCATACAGAATAATGGGCCCGACATAGTCCTCCATACAGAATAATGGGCCCGACATAGTCCTCCATACAGAATAATGGGCCCGACATAGTCCTCCATACAGAATAATGGGCCCGACATAGTCCTCCATACAGAATAATGGGCCCGACATAGTCCTCCATACAGAATAATGGGCCCGACATAGTCCTCCATACAGAATAATGGGCCCGACATAGTCCTCCATACAGAATAATGGGCCCGACATAGTCCTCCATACCGAATAATGGGCCCGACATAGTCCTCCATACAGAATAATGGGCCCGACATAGTCCTCCATACAGAATAATGGGCCCGACATAGTCCTCCATACAGAATAATGGGCCCCACATAGTCCTCCATACAGAATAATGGGCCCCACATAGTCCTCCATACAGAATAATGGGCCCCACATAGTCCTCCATACAGAATAATGGGCCCCACATAGTCCTCCATACAGAATAATGGGCCCCACATAGTCCTCCATACAGAATAATGGGCCCCACATAGTCCTCCATACAGAATAATGGGCCCCACATAGTCCTCCATACAGAATAATGGGCCCGACATAGTCCTCCATACAGAATAATGGGCCCGACATAGTCCTCCATACAGAATAATGGGCCCCACATAGTCCTCCATACAGAATAATGGGCCCGACATAGTCCTCCATACAGAATAATGGGCCCGACATAGTCCTCCATACAGAATAATGGGCCCGACATAGTCCTCCATACAGAATAATGGGCCCGACATAGTCCTCCATACAGAATAATGGGCCCGACATAGTCCTCCATACAGAATAATGGGCCCGACATAGTCCTCCATACAGAATAATGGGCCCGACATAGTCCTCCATACAGAATAATGGGCCCGACATAGTCCTCCATACAGAATAATGGGCCCGACATAGTCCTCCATACAGAATAATGGGCCCGACATAGTCCTTCATACAGAATAATGGGCCCGACATAGTCCTCCATACAGAATAATGGGCCCGACATAGTCCTCCATACAGAATAATGGGCCCCACATAGTCCTCCATACAGAATAATGGGCCCCACATAGTCCTCCATACAGAATAATGGGCCCCACATAATCCTCCATACAGAATAATGGGCCCCACATAGTCCTCCATACAGAATAATGGGCCCCACATAGTCCTCCATACAGAATAATGGGCCCCACATAGTCCTCCATACAGAATAATGGGCCCCACATAGTCCTTCATACAGAATAATGGGCCCCACATAGTCCTCCATACAGAATAATGGGCCCCACATAGTCCTCCATACAGTATAATGGGCCCCACATAGTCCTCCATACAGAATAATGGGCACCACATAGTCCTCCATACAGAATAATGGGCCCGACAGTCCTCCATACAGAATAACGGGCCCGACATAGTCCTCCATACAGAATAATGGGCCCGACATAGTCCTCCATACAGAATAATGGGCCCGACATAGTCCTCCATACAGAATAATGGGCCCGACATAGTCCTCCATACAGAATAATGGGCCCGACATAGTCCTCCATACAGAATAATGGGCCCGACATAGTCCTCCATACAGAATAATGGGCCCGACATAGTCCTCCATACAGAATAATGGGCCCGACATAGTCCTCCATACAGAATAATGGGCCCGACATAGTCCTCCATACAGAATAATGGGCCCGACATAGTCCTCCATACAGAATAATGGGCCCGACATAGTCCTCCATACAGAATAATGGGCCCGACATAGTCCTCCATACAGAATAATGGGCCCGACATAGTCCTCCATACAGAATAATGGGCCCGACATAGTCCTCCATACAGAATAATGGGCCCGACATAGTCCTCCATACAGAATAATGGGCCCGACATAGTCCTCCATACAGAATAATGGGCCCGACATAGTCCTCCATACAGAATAATGGGCCCCACATAGTCCTCCATACAGAATAATGGGCCCCACATAGTCCTCCATATAGAATAATGGGCCCCACATAGTCCTCCATATAGAATAATGGGCCCCACATAGTCCTCCATACAGAATAATGGGCCCCACATAGTCCTCCATACAGAATAATGGGCCCCACATAGTCCTCCATACAGTATAATGGGCCCCACATAGTCCTCCATACAGAATAATGGGCACCACATAGTCCTCCATACAGAATAATGGGCACCACATAGTCCTCCATACAGAATAATGGGCACCACATAGTCCTCCATACAGAATAATGGGCCCCACATAGTCCTCCATACAGAATAATGGGCCCCACATAGTCCTCCATACAGTATAATGGGCCCCACATAGTCCTCCATACAGTATAATGGCCCCCACATAGTCCTCCATACAGTATAATGGCCCCACATAGTCCCCCATACAGTATAATGGGCCCCACATAGTCCCCCATACAGTATAATGGGCCCACATAGTCCTCCATACAGAATAATGGGCCCCACATCTGCTCGGTGCTCCATGGCGCGGCCAATCATTTATATACACCTTCCCACCTGCTTAGTTTAAATCTATCTCCAGATCACAGCAGATTGTTTCTGTGAGGTAAAGCATTTCTCTGCTGGTTTTTAAACAATGGTTTTACTTCAAAGAAAGAATTATTTGCTCTCCCCTGCTGTAATGTCTGTATACTCTTTTCCTTCCTCCCCTGCCCAGGAGTTGTGGTATGATCAGACCATGTTCCTGTACGGTCAGATACGGCCATTACACAGTACACAGCAGGGGAACATTTATAAGATTATCTCAGCACAGGAACATTTTATTTAAACACATCCAATTGTGGAACTTATTATTATTCCAAGATCTATTGATTAAAACAAACTTTTGTTTGTGGGAAAACCCCTTTAATACCCTTAAGTTTCATTCCCCTGCCCCACACTTTATAAGCGAACACCAATGTGGGAGTAAGAGGATTGACAGGGTCCCTTTAAGGCCTGAATGTCTGATAACAGGGGACAATAGCTTCCACATAAATGCACAGCTTATAAAGCACTATAGCATGACAGCCCTTTAAGAGATGATAACCCCTATCATTGCTGGAGCTTGGGGCAGTGAATACTTCAGGGAAACCTGTCGCTGCTCTTCTTGGCTGTGACTCAGGGTCTATAATTACTGAGCACAGCGCCTCCTCCTCTTCTATTTAGGATTCAGGGTCCGAGTGTCTCGTGTTACAGAGGAAAACTTAAGAACCCCCCCCCCCACACGGACCCTCTACGTATACATCATCACTTCCCGGAGACACTTCACAGATAACAGCCAGAACCAATGAAGGCGGAGAATCTAATCACCGAGGCCCAGAAATAGCAAATACATGAAAACTCGCTCTACTAGCAGGGACAGATAGCTGCGCTCATCCAGAGCCTCCTGCTGCATAAAGCAGTCAGGACTGATACATTAGTCGAACAGGAGATAAATCCACAAATCTTACAGCGGAGTTCTCCTTTAATTAGATAAATAAGCCATTGGCATCTTTCAACTCTCTACATCCATTTCCTGCAGCCGCTCACTACAAAACCAAAGCGCGACCGCTGTCACTTCCTGCAGAGCTTCCTATGGCCGGGGTGAGGCAGGGGGGTCTGTTCAGCAGGCAGCCAGCACAATACCGCAGCTTTTAAAAGGGAACTCCACTGTGGATGGAACTTTATTGGTAGTCTATCAGAAAATTGCATAAGTAACAATTCCCTAATATAATATTGAGTGCCACCATCCTAATCCTCACCATCCCCATTCTCTCAGGCCTCTATCCTCACCAACACCATTGCCTTCATCCTCACTGATGCCTTTACCCCCATCCCCATCAACCCTCATCCTCATCGGTGCCCTCGCCCCCATCCCCACACAGGCGCCCTCGCCCCCATCCCCACACAGGCGCCCTCGCCCCCATCCCCACACAGGCGCCCTCGCCCCCATCCCCACACAGGAGCCCTCGCCCCCATGCCCACACAGGTGCCCTCGCCCCCCATCCTCACCGCCACCCTCCCCACCCAGGTGCCCTCGACCCCATCCTCACAGCCACCCTCCCCACACAGACGCCCTCGTCCCCATCCCCACACAGGCGCCCTCGACCCCATCCTCACAGCCACCCTCCCCACACAGGTGCCCTCGCCCCCATCCCTACACAGGCGCCCTCGCCCCCATCCCTACACAGGCGCCCTCGCCCCCATCCCTACACAGGCGCCCTCGCCCCAATCCCTACACAGGCGCCCTCGCCCCAATCCCTACACAGGCGCCCTCGCCCCCATCCCCACACAGGTGCCCTCGCCCCCATCCCCACACAGGTGCCCTCATCCCAACCTCACCAGCTCCATTATTCCAGGATCGGCTGAAGATAAATATTAGCTCAGCATCAGCGATTGTCCATATTTGCAGAGCACTGACAGGACAGCGGCGATGTGTCATCACAGCGAGAGCGGGACAATCGCTGAATCTCTCTGGGAAGGTCGGACCATCACTCCCAACATTCTTGGACGCAGAGTTTTAGATCCACCCAGCACAATGGATTTGCACATTAATCGGCAACTAACTGGGGAAAACTCTGCAAAGAACACACACACACAGGTGAACTCGCGAACAATGGTCATGTGTGTTGAAAGGGGCAGTGCACATTTCTCAACTCCCGGAGAAAACACGATGAGGGCGGGAGTAAGATTTTGTTAATTCACCATTTACAAGATATCGACTTGCTGTCAGTGAATAGAATCTACACTGTGTTCCAAATTATTATGCAAATAATATTTTCTCAGATTTTCCCAAATTACCTATATGAATTTCAGTCATTGTAATTTTCCAGTCAAATAACTATTAGAGTACAATTGAAAGGTTTTTGTACAAACTGCCTATGATAACAGTATATTTTTAAAAAAAAAAACTCAAACTGCACTCAAAATGCATGTTCCAAATTATTATGCACAGCAGAGTTTTCAACCTTTTCATTTTAATAAAGAACAAAAAAAAATGGTCATTTTTCAAATTCTAAGCATTAGCAGCTTATTACAAACTGAAATCAAACAGTTTTCAACTCAAAACTTTATTCTAGGTGATGTTACATTTGCACATAGGACCCCTTGTTGGAAAGGAGCTTCTGAACTCTCTCGTCCATTGAATTTGTCAGGTTTTGGATGGTTTCTGCTTCAATAGTTTTGCATGAGGACAGAATACTCTCCCAGAGCTGTTTCTTAGATGTGAACTGCCTCCCGCCATCATAGACACTCCTTTTGATGATGCTCCAGAGGTTCTCAATGGGGTTGAGGTCAGGGGAGCATGGGGGCCACACCATAAGTTTGTCCCCTTTTATGCCCATAGCAGCCAGAGATGCAGATGTGTTATGTGCAGCATGAGACGGGGCATTATCATGCATGAAAATGATCTTGCTGCGGAATACACGGTTCTTCTTCTAGAACCATGGAAGGAAGTGCTGTTTGAGAAACTCAACATACATTATGGAGTTCATCTTTACCCCTTCAGGGATCCTAAAAGGGCCGACAATCTCTCTCCCCATGATTCCAGCCCAAAACATTACTCCACCTCCTCCTTGTTAGCGCCGTAGCCGTGTTTGCATGTGGTGTCCATCAACCAGCCATCCTCCACTCCATCCATCTGGACCATCGAGACCATTTCATGCATGATAATGCCCCGTCTCATGCTGCACATGACACATCTGCATCTCTGGCTGCTATGGGCATAAAAGGGGACAAACTTATGGTGTGACCCCCATGCTCCCCTGACCTCAACCCCATTGAGAACCTCTGGAGCATCATCAAAAGGAGTGTCTATGATGGCGGGAGGCAGTTCACATCTAAGCAACAGCTCTGGGAGGGTATTCTGTCCTCATGCAAAACAATTGAAGCAGAAACCATCCAAAACCTGACAAATTCAATGGATGAGAGAGTTCAGAAGCTCCTTTCGAACAAGGGGTCCTATGTGCAAATGTAACATCACCTAGAATAAAGTTTTGAGTTGAAAACTGTTTGATTTCAGTTTGTAATAACCTGCTAATGCTTAGAATTTCAAAAATGACCATTTTTTTGTTCTTTATTAAAATGAAAAGGTTGAAAACTCTGCTGTGCATAATAATTTGGAACATGCATTTTGAGTGCAGTTTTAGTTTTTTATTTTTTTAAAAATATACTGTTATCATAGGCAGTTTGTACAAAAACCTTTCAATTGTACTCTAATAGTTATTTGACTGGAAAATTACAATTAATGCAATTCATATAGGTAATTTGGGAAAATCTGAGAAAATATTATTTGCATAATAATTTGGAACACAGTGTACATTGAGGCTATAAAAAAATATCCTGATCTAATAGTCATTATTCACAGCTGAGGGTTTGTTACAATTGTATCAGTCGTAGGCAATCCTCCACTGTACCAATCTCTCTCCTGCTCCGACAGCTTGTGACGATGTATCGGTGCAGGTGTAATGTACCAGTCAGGAACTCACAGAGGATTGTCTGTGCTTGATGCAATTGCAGCAAACCCTCAGCTGTGTGAGCAGGATGATGATTTTGTAGGAAACCAAAATTTACAGCAAGCAAAGATGATGAATATGGTGAAGAACTAATAAAACCTAATTTGAAAACAAGAGCCGCTATGTACTAGGCTAAGGTTCATTGATGAAGAAAAAAGCTCAGGATGAGCAACACCTGGTGCAGGACACAGCAGGAGCGCGAGGTGCAAAGAAAAGTGAGAGAACACCAAATAGCAAGAGTCACACAGGAAACCATGAAATGATGCAGGAAACGCAGGCGGTATTCTAAGAAAAGCCGAGGGCGGAAGGTGTAGACTCACTCTGCAGAACCGTGCGCGGAGGAGGCCGATCACCATGCAGAACCGTGCGCTGCAGCGGAGGAGGCCGATCGCCCTGCAGAACAGTGCGCTGCAGCGGAGGAGGCCGATCGCCCTGCAGAACAGTGCGGTGCCACGGAGGAGGCCGATCACCCTGCAGAACCGTGAACTGCCGCGGAGGAGGCCGATCACCCTGCAGAACCGTGCGGTGCCGCGGAGGAGGCCGATCACCCTGCAGAACCGTGCGGTGCCGCGGAGGAGGCCGATCACCCTGCAGAACCGTGCGGTGCCGCGGAGGAGGCCGATCACCCTGCAGAACCGTGCGGTGCCGCGGAGGAGGCCGATCACCCTGCAGAACCGTGCGGTGCCGCGGAGGAGGCCGATCACCCTGCAGAACCGTGCGGTGCCGCGGAGGAGGCCGATCACCCTGCAGAACCGTGCGGTGCCGCGGAGGAGGCCGATCACCCTGCAGAACCGTGCGGTGCCGCAGAGGAGGCCGATCACCCTGCAGAACCGTGCGGTGCCGCAGAGGAGGCCGATCACCCTGCAGAACCGTGCGGTGCCGCAGAGGAGGCCGATCACCCTGCAGAACCGTGCGGTGCCGCAGAGGAGGCCGATCACCCTGCAGAACCGTGCGGTGCCGCAGAGGAGGCCGATCACCCTGCAGAACCGTGCGGTGCCGCAGAGGAGGCCGATCACCCTGCAGAACCGTGCGGTGCCGCAGAGGAGGCAGCTCACTCTGCAGAACTGTGCGTTGAGGAGGCGGATCACCCTGCAGAAATGTGTGCTGCCGCGGAGGCGGCGGCTCACCCAGCTGAACAGTGCGCGGAGTAGGTCGATCACCCAGCAGAACCGTGCGCAGAGGAGGCCGATCACCCTGCAGAACCGTGCGGTGCCGCAGAGGAGGCAGCTCACTCTGCAGAACTGTGCGTTGAGGAGGCGGATCACCCTGCAGAAATGTGTGCTGCCGCGGAGGCGGCGGCTCACCCAGCTGAACAGTGCGCGGAGTAGGTCGATCACCCAGCAGAACCGTGCGCGGAGGTGGTCGATCACCCAGCAGAACCGTACGTGGAGATGGTCGATCACCCTGCAGGACCGTGCGCGGAGGAGGCCGATCACCCTGCAGGACCGTGCGCGGAGGAGGCCGATCACCCTGCAGGACCGTGCGCGGAGGAGGCCGATCACCCTGCAGGACCGTGCGCGGAGGAGGCCGATCACCCTGCAGGACCGTGCGCGGAGGAGGCCGATCACCCTGCAGGACCGTGCGCGGAGGAGGCCGATCACCCTGCAGGACCGTGCGCGGAGGAGGCCGATCACCCTGCAGGACCGTGCGCGGAGGAGGCCGATCACCCTGCAGGACCGTGCGCGGAGGAGGCCGATCACCCTGCAGGACCGTGCGCGGAGGAGGCCGATCACCCTGCAGGACCGTGCGCGGAGGAGGCCGATCACCCTGCAGGACCGTGCGCGGAGGAGGCCGATCACCCTGCAGGACCGTGCGCGGAGGAGGCCGATCACCCTGCAGGACCGTGCGCGGAGGAGGCCGATCACCCTGCAGGACCGTGCGCGGAGGAGGCCGATCACCCTGCAGGACCGTGCGCGGAGGAGGCCGATCACCCTGCAGGACCGTGCGCGGAGGAGGCCGATCACCCTGCAGGACCGTGCGCGGAGGAGGCCGATCACCCTGCAGGACCGTGCGCGGAGGAGGCCGATCACCCTGCAGGACCGTGCGCGGAGGAGGCCGATCACCCTGCAGGACCGTGCGCGGAGGAGGCCGATCACCCTGCAGGACCGTGCGCGGAGGAGGCCGATCACCCTGCAGGACCGTGCGCGGAGGAGGCCGATCACCCTGCAGGACCGTGCGCGGAGGAGGCCGATCACCCTGCAGGACCGTGCGCGGAGGAGGCCGATCACCCTGCAGGACCGTGCGCGGAGGAGGCCGATCACCCTGCAGGACCGTGCGCGGAGGAGGCCGATCACCCTGCAGGACCGTGCGCGGAGGAGGCCGATCACCCTGCAGGACCGTGCGCGGAGGAGGCCGATCACCCTGCAGGACCGTGCGCGGAGGAGGCCGATCACCCTGCAGGACCGTGCGCGGATGAGGCCGATCACCCTGCAGGACCGTGCGCGGAGGAGGCCGATCACCCTGCAGGACCGTGCGCGGAGGAGGCCGATCACCCTGCAGGACCGTGCGCGGAGGAGGCCGATCACCCTGCAGGACCGTGCGTGGAGGAGGCCGATCACCCTGCAGGACCGTGCGCGGAGGAGGCCGATCACCCTGCAGGACCGTGCGCGGAGGAGGCCGATCACCCTGCAGGACCGTGAACTGCCGCGGAGGAGGCCGATCACCATGCAGAACCGTGCGCTGCCGCGGAGGAGGCCGATCACCCTGCACAACCGTGCGGTGCCGGGGAGGAGGCCGATCACCCTACAGAACCGTGCGGTGCCGCGGATGAGGCGGCTCAATCAGCAGAACTGTGCGTTGAGTAGGCGGATCACCCTGCAGAAATGTGCGCTGCCGCGGAGGAGGCCGATCACCCTGCAGAACCGTGCGCTGTCGCGGAGGAGGCCGATCACCCTGCAGAACCGTGCGCTGCCGCGGAGGAGGCCGATCACCCTGCAGAACCGTGCGCTGCCGCGGAGGAGGCCGATCACCCTGCAGAACAGTGCGGTGCCGCGGAGGAGGCTGATCACCCTGCAGAACCGTGCGTGGAGGTCGATCACCCTGCAGAACCGTGCGTGGAGGTCGATCACCCTGCAGAACCGTGCGTGGAGGTCGATCACCCTGCAGAACCGTGCGTGGAGGTCGATCACCCTGCAGAACCGTGCGTGGAGGTGGTCGATCACCCTGCAGAACCGTGCGTGGAGGTGGTCGATCACCCTGCAGAACCGTGCGTGGAGGTGGTCGATCACCCTGCAGAACCGTGCGTGGAGGTGGTCGATCACCCTGCAGAACCGTGCGTGGAGGTGGTCGATCACCCTGCAGAACCGTGCGTGGAGGTGGTCGATCACCCTGCAGAACCGTGCGTGGAGGTGGTCGATCACCCTGCAGAACCGTGCGTGGAGGTGGTCGATCACCCTGCAGAACCGTGCGTGGAGGTGGTCGATCACCCTGCAGAACCGTGCGTGGAGGTGGTCGATCACCCTGCAGAACCGTGCGTGGAGGTGGTCGATCACCCTGCAGAACCGTGCGTGGAGGTGGTCGATCACCCTGCAGAACCGTGCGTGGAGGTGGTCGATCACCCTGCAGAACTGTGTGCGGAGGATAACACAGAGGAGGCAGCCCACCCTGCAGAACTGTGAATGGTAGATATGTGCATTATTTATGACGCCGGTGCGGGTATGATGTCAGAGAGCAAGCAGATGCGAGATGACAATGGGCCTGCAGCAGCCGCCTTCCCTCCCATGACACGACTGTAACAAGTGGTGCCATCCTCGGCATCTCTGCTGGTCCCTCCATTGTGTGATAATGCATTATGTGCAGCTGAGCGGACGTGAATGGCCTTGGATGACCGTCCCCCTCCCCCATCCTGATACGTGAGGGTTTTCCCCTCCGGTGGTCCGGCGCCGTCATCCTGTCCGATTGTTCAGAGTGCCCTGCGGCAGGATCGCTCTCATGTGCTCATTACACGTCTAAAGTAGATTACAGCCGCCACCCCCCTAGCTCTTAGGGGTTAACAAGGCCAGATCTGTGGCTGAGGAGTAAATAGAGATGAGCAGTGGGAGGCGCCGCTGCACAAAGGCTGTAATAATACCGCCCTGCGGAGGAACCGCTGCCTGATGTCAGTGCTGCATCAGAGTAACGACTTTGCTTGCTGTGAGTGAATGTCTACATCCAAAAACCTACCTGTAGCTGAGGGTCTGTTACAACTGTATCCAGTGCAGACTCCAGACTGACACATTGTAACAAACTATAACCACATCTGCTCTAATTTCTCACCTGTCTTGTGAGTTTGTCACAATGCGTCAGTCGGGAGTCTGACTGAGTTGAGAGGATGTAAACCAGATGTGATGCTGGGCTGCTCGCACAGCTGACATGTGTTACAATGTATCAGTGTGGCGCTCAGGTTATCCAGACTGACAGTGTAACGGACCCTCAGCTGGACTATAGTAAGATCTAATCGGTAACATCAGACGGCTGCAGATCTCCATGATCAGGTGATGTAAGCGCCAGCAGGAAGGAGAGAGCGGCTGCAGTGGTCGATGGACTGTGACAATGTGACGCAGCAGCAGCTGTAACGTGGCCGTGCTGGATCTGTCCTGCTATCACAGCTCATCATTACATTACCCACTAAGCAGATGACGCCGGCTGACTGTGACCTGATTGCTGTGCTTGTCGCCCCATGGCTGCTGCTCATATTAGGAGACGCCTCACTGGGCTACACGCAGCAGCCTCCCCTCTTGTACTGCGCAGAGCATCGCATCCGCAGGCCGAAACTGTGGCTGCAATCTGTGGCAAAACTACCACCTCCAACACAATGGGGGTTGTAGTGTCACCACACTGCGGACCACTGGCGCCCACAAATCATTCTGAGGAGAAAGTCACCAATGCACATCCCTAATGTACTGTGTCCCCTAATTCATAACCACTGGAAAGATCTCCGCTTGCTGTCAATGAACAGTAAAAAAAAACAAAAAACTTAAGTTCTGAGGTTTATCTGAAGATGTCGGTTGTAACATGAACCCTGATAAATAAACTATGACGAGGTATCAGACCGGAAGACGTTATCTTTATACTCACTTTTCAAGATCTCTGCTTGCCATCAGTGACTGAAACATTCTTTACATATAGAGGCTATAAAAAAAACATCCTGACCTGATACTTCTCACAGCAGAGGGTTTGTTACAGTTGTATGCTTTTCTGTGAGCTCCAAATTGATACAATGTAACAAGTTAGAGAGAAGAATTTCAGGACCAGTCATGTCATTAAATTAGGAGAGGACTCAACAATGAATATGACCTATAAAGACTAAGAAGTCACAACCTCCAAAAAAATCAATAAAAATCAGTTTTTATTTATCAAAAATCACACAAACAGCAAAAAAAGGCCATGCTGAATAGTAAACGGGATAATGAGTAAGGGAACAATAGCCCTACAAGAATGATAAATGAGCTTAACAGATAGAGCTCAAACAGGAGACACAGAGGAATACATGGGTGTAAAAAGGTTGTTTTGTATATCTTTCAGTTATAAAGCATGGAAGTATACACCAAGACATGTATGCAGTTATATACAGTGTATTTAAGGTTTGATGGCAGAAAAAATAGAAAGGAAAAAGAGACATATGATAATAAGTGGCATTGACAAGTCAGTACTGGTGTAAAGATATAATGCATCCAGGCAATCCTCACTATAGTGCTGATACACAACCCATTTGAGAAACAAATGTTAAATACCATATTGTATATACCTGCATTGCTGTAATCAATAAACACAGGCAATCCCCATGCTATATAATAGAAAAGGTTATACTCCCTTACCCATGTCCCAAAGTGTAGTCCACAATACCCCAACGAACGTTTCGCATGGGCTTCTTCAGAAGGTAGAGCTGACCCATTATATCTTTACATCAATACTGACTTGTCAATGCCACTTACCATACATACATACATATATATTATATATACATATATATTATATATACATATATATTATATATATATATATATATATATATATATATATATATATATATATATATATATATATATATATACACACACACACACACACACACACACACACACACACACACACATATATTTCCTTTCTATTTTCACTGGCATTGAACTTTAAGTACTTAAGTACACTGTGTATAACTGCATATATGTCTCGGTGACTATCATTGATGTATGCGTCCAAGCTTTATAACTGAAAGATATACTAAACAACCTTTTTTCACCTTTTTATAGCCATGTATTCCTCTGTGTCTCCTATTTGAGCTGTTAACCTCATGCATCATTATTGTATGGATATTGTTCCTTTATTCATTATGCCATCTACTAGTCAGCATGGCATTTTCATGGTGTTTGTGCATTGTTTTAATGAATAAAAACTGATTTTTATTGATTTTTTGGAGATTGTGACTTACTGTAACAAGCTATCAGAGCAAGCGAGAGACAGGTGCTGATGTGTTGAGCTCACAGAGTGGCTACAACTGAAACAACCCTTCAGCTGTGAGAAGTATAAGGTCCAGCCTGGTTTTCAGCCTTTCGATAAAAACAAATAAGTTTCCATTCACTGACAGCAAGCAGAAAACATGACAATAGTGAGAAACTGAAATGCAACGTCTTTGATAAGCTGTGGAGCTTTCTCTAGCCGGACGGATCCTCCCAGCCACTCAGGTGTGACGTCTGGCGTGGAGACGCGGTACTCACCGACTTCCTGTCCTGTTTCAGCTCCTGTACGAAGCGCGTTAGCTCCGCCATGATCATGGACGTCATGTTCTCGGAGACGACCTCGTGCTGCCCGGCGTAGTCGTTCATCTCATTCAGCGTGGTCTGGAAGGCTTTACATGACGTGTACCTGCCATATGAACGTAGCCGGTCAGTGACTACTCGTGAGATGCACCCCCCCACCCCCCGTATGTGCCGTCACTCCCCACCGGAAGGAATGCAAGCTGTGGAAAATGGCTGGATTTCACGACTCCTAGAAAGGGTGGGAAAACTTCTGCAAGCAGACAAATCCTGTGCAGTCTGATCTGTGCCATCTGTCCAGTCTGCAGGATTACCCCCTGACTACGAAGGGATTATTTGTAGTCTGTTACCACAGAGACAGAGGACTCTGCACAAACTTACGCACACAAATTTTGCACAAAAAGATTGCAGAAGTATACATTCTCTGGTGAAAGACAGAGAATGGACCTGTAATCATTCCCACCAGTCAGCGCTTCCTGATAAATTCTAAAACTGTACTGGGAACCTCCCTTTAAGGGAGGGTGCAATGTGGGGACTTTCTATCTGTTCGGCAGCCCCCAACCCCCGCCGGACACTCACTTTGACTCTTCCTCTTCTTTGGAGTTTTTCTTGGTTTGATATTTTTTTGACAAATTCCTGCAAGAAAAAAAAGAAGAAGAAACAAAGGCTATCAGAACTCAAAAATCAGCACAACTTCTCAAAAGAGACAAGTTCCCCTCCACCTGGACTCCGACGGACTACTCCATACACATCGGGGGGGGGGGGGGGGTGAGGTTCTCATTCTTAGTTTCACAATGACTCAAGACAGAAGCTGTCAGTGAAGTTCAAACCTGACCCGACATCTGCGCCATGTTAGTGGCCCATACTGGTTGTCACCCAGCTTTCTCTACCCCCTGAATGGCAAAATGTTCCAGTTTTATAATCATACATCTTCCTCTGTCAGATCTGCTCAGCACTGACAATTCTTAGCAAAGCTGGGTTTGGCCCTTAATAGCTAATAAAGGGGCCTACCACTGATATCACTCAGCTTTCCCAGATGCCTGAAAGCTGAATAATTCCAGTTATGTAATGGCAGAGCCCCTCCTGTGCACTGGGCAGAGATGTCATTACATAACTGGAAGGAAAGTTCAGTATGGCCCCTTAAAAGCTAAACAAGTGGCCCACAGTGGTAGTCCCCCAGCTTTCCTGAGAACAAACAACATTTACCATCTTAAAGGGTGGTTGCGGTGGTGGGTTGTCCATATATTGTGCTATCCTATCAGGAAGAATGATCCCAAGACTACAGTGGAATAATGAAGGAAAAGCGGCCTTCCCCTTGTAAATGCTTGGTAAGGAATTCATCTTTCCCAGGATCCAGAACAGCAAATTCAAACTGTAATCACAAGTGGCCCTCTGGCAGATCAGTTTTAGCAAAGTTAAGTGACCCTGCCCCTTTAAGAGACGGAATAGAAGCTTTCCACACATGATCAGTCACTCAACTTTCCCAAGAACAGATAAAACTTACCAGAGTCTGGGGTTTTCTCTGAGGATTGGGGGTTGCACTATGTGATGAGCGGGGTGTGGACGGAGACATTTGAGAAAAGGACTCAAAAAGGGAAGGGAGTAAACGAGTCAAGAACACCCAGGCAGAGAGGCGTGCGCCAGTCACCGCCAGAACAACCCCCCTAATATCCTGGGGAGCATCACTCCATGTAATGTAATCATTGTGTATAATGTAGGCAGCCGGTGTGACTCCGCTGTGCCCCCTCCTCTTACTATAAATGTATAACGTAGCTTTCCCAGAACCCTGACAGACAGGTCTGCCCCTCATTCCTCCCTGCTGGTCTATGGCTACAGGACTCTGGGAAAGCTGTATTAGCCGGCACTCAGCTTTCCCTTCGGATGATGCCATGTGGCGCTGTCACTGAACGATAGCGCTCATTATGACCACAGGGGGCAGCAGCTGGGTTCTGTCAGAATTTTTGTAATAAACGGGATTCCAGACATTCTAGTAAATGAGGTACAGAAGGGAGGATGCAGCCAATCAGCGGCTGGAAACGGCGGTCACATGACCGGGAGGTCACAACTAAGAATCTAAATAGAACAGGCAGCAGGGTGGCTCAGTGGTTAGCACTGCAACCTTGCGGCGCTGGGGTCCTGGGTTCAAATCTCACCAAGGACAACATCTGCAAGGAGTTTGTATGTTCTCCCCCTGTTTACATTGGTTTACTCCGGTTTCCTCCCACACTCCAAAGACATACAGATAGGGAACCTAGATTGTGAGTCCCAATGGGGACAGTCATGATAATGTCTGTAAAGCGCTGTGGAATTAATGGCGCTATAAAAGTGAGTAAAATAAAAAAAATAGGACAGATTTTTGGGGGCAGGAGGACGTCTTCTCAAATTCATCCTGTGCCTCCTGGTTCATATACAGAATTCTGAGCTGTGTGATCTCCCCATCTATACGACGCCCTGTGACGGTGACAGGCACATCTATATTTGGCTGTCAGTGACAGCCTTTATATGGCTGACGTGATTGACAGGAGATCATCTGCAGCCTAGCTCGCCTAACCGCCGCAGGGGGAAACAATGTAACACGAGAACAACATCACTGATACAACGTATCAAGTCAAAGGCAGAAACTGGTGGATATCACAAAAACGGGGTGGGGAAACAGGACCCCCAACCGTCCTGCAAAAAGAAGCCAAAGAAAATGATAGTAGTGACCAGAAGGGGGCTTCAGAGTGCTGACCCCCACTGGGCCAGATTCTAACACTGTCCCTTCAACCTACAGGTGAGCCTTGGTGATTGTTTAGTCCCTGAGGGGGGTTGACACCTGTCGCTGTGTTATGGATACGCAGATCTGCAGGCTCATATGCCTCGGGCCCCCCTAGCCCTAACACCATGAGACACAAATAAAGCGTGATCGGCGGACTAATAATGGGGGTCATCGCTAAGTGGAGACCCCTCATACACTCAACAGAATAAATCTGTAAATTGGCAGCTCTGGAGGTGACTGGAAGATCAGACACAATGTAACAGCAGAACAGTGACTGCAGCTCTGGAGGTGAATAGAGTATAAGACACAATGTAAGCTGCAGAATAGTGACTGCAGATCTGGAGGTGACAGAAGGATAAGACGATGCAACAGCAGAATAGTGAGTGCAGCTCTGGAGGTGACTGGAAGATAAGACACAATGTAACAGCAGAATAGTGACTGCAGCTCTGTAGGTGACTGGAAGATCAGACATAATGTAACAGCAGAATAATGACTGCAGCTCTGGATGCACCTAGAGGAGAACACACGATGTAAGCTGCAGAATAGTGACTGCAGATCTGGAGGTGACAGAAGGATAAGACAATGCAACAGCAGAATAGTGAGTGCAGCTCTGGAGGTGACTGGAGGATAACACATGATGTAACAGCAGAATAATGACTGCAGTTCTGGATGTGACTGGAGGATAAGAAATGATGTGACAGCAGAATAATGACTGCAGCACTAGATGTGACTGGAGGATAAGACATGATGTAACAGAAATATAGTGACTGCAGCTCTGGAGGTGACTGTAGTATAATGTGGACATGGATCGGATTGTTGAGCTGAACCACTGTCACCACTGATATTTTACATATGACCCCCTGTAAATGGTAGTTAGTGCTAGGGTCACTTTAATAGGATACATTTACTGATGAGATTTTCATGTGTGAAAATAAAAAGTTTAAAAAAACAACAACTCAGCATCTACATAATACTCTGTCCTGACGCAGTGTACAAGGTTAGATTGTAAGCTCCTGGGGACAAAGATTATGAGAGTGATACACAGTATGTAATGTATGGTGAGAGTATGAGCTCCTGTGGTCATGGACGATGGGAGTGATGTTCCTGTGCTGTAGAATATGCCCATGCTACATAGATAAAGACACAATGACTTATCTCGTGCTGCGCTGCGCAGCTCTCCCTCTACAGCCGGGACCCCACACACCCCCTTAGACCATACGCAGGGTGCACAGAACTTACCGCAGCTGTTTTGCATAGTTGATCTCGATTTCCGCTCTTTCCTTCACAAATTTGATATATTTTTCCAGCACCTCGATCCCCCACTGCGTGTGCTTCTCCAGGTTATCAAACTGGTCCTGTCATGACAAGAAGAGGGAGAACGGTGACCATCCGAACCTGGGGCGACTGCTACACCATAGACCAAGCTACACATACAATAGGACAGGGAGCGGAATAGTGAGCACAGCTCTGGGGTATAATACAGGATGTAACTCAGGATCAGTACAGGATAAGTAATGTATGTACACAGTGACTGCACCAGCAGAATAGTGAGTGAAGCTCTGGAGTATAATACAGGATGTAACTCAGGATCAGTACAGGATAAGTAATGTATGTACACAGTGACTGCACCAGCAGAATAGTGAGTGCAGCTCTGGAGTATAATACAGGATATAACTCAGGATCAGTACAGGATCAGTAATGTAATGTATGTACACAGTGACTCCACCAGCAGAATAGTGAGTGCAGCTCTGGAGTATAATACAGGATGTAACTCAGGATCAGTACAGGATCAGTAATGTAATGTATGTACACAGTGACTGCACCAGCAGAATAGTGAGTGCAGCTCTGGAGTATAATACAGGATGTAACTCAGGATCAGTACAGGATCAGTAATGTAATGTATGTACACAGTGACTGCACCAGCAGAATAGTGAGTGCAGCTCTGGAGTATAATACAGGATGTAACTCAGGATCAGTACAGGATAAGTAATGTATGTACACAGTGACTGCACCAGCAGAATAGTGAGTGCGGCTCTGGAGTAGACTGCAGGATCAGTAATGTAATGTATGTACACAGTGACTGCACCAGAAGAATAGTGAGTGCAGCTCTGGAGTATAATACAGGATGTAACGCAGGATCAGTAATGTAATGTATGTACACAGTGACTGCACCAGCAGAATAGTGAGTGCAGCTCTGGAGTTTAATACAGGATGTAACTCAGGATCAGTACAGGATCAGTAATGTAATGTATGTACACACTGACTGCACCAGCAGAATAGTGAGTGCAGCTCTGGAGTATAATACAGGATGTAACTCAGGATCTTTGCAGGATAAGTAATGTATGTACACAGTGACTGCACCAGCAGAATAGTGAGTGCGGCTCTGGAGTAGAATGCAGGATCAGTAATGTAATGTATGTACACAGTGACTGCACCAGGAGAATAGTGAGTGCAGCTCTGGAGTATAATACAGGATGTAACTCAGGATCAGTAATGTAATGTATGTACACAGTGACTGCACCAGCAGAATAGTGAGTGCAGCTCTGGGGTATAATACAGGATATAACTCAGGATCAGTATAGGATAAGTAATGTATGTACACAGTGACTGCACCAGCAGACTAGTGAGCGCAGCTCTGGAGTATAATACAGGATATAACTCAGGATCTGTAATGTATGTACACAGTGACTGTATCAGCAGAATAGTGAGTGTAGCTCTGGTCAAGGTGGAGTTTCCTTTACATGTCAGAGTCTATCAGTCTGTAGATGCAGTATTGCAGAATGGAGGAGGTGATCTGATGATATCTCATATTATAATGGTGAGCTCCGAGCCAAGAAATCCTACATCAGTGAGCACTTATCTCTGGACCTCTGCAGCATGGAGGGGGTGGAGGTAAATGAACCGGTTCAGGAGAAAGCAATTTCTATGAAAGAGGCATCCAAGACCAAGCAGAAAAGGCCGCAAGGATCCCAGCACTCACGTATAGGATGTTGTGGATGTCACCTCGGGGTTCCCCAAAACTCTACACATCAGCTCTCTAAGGAGTTGTTCATCCTGAGCTTTCAGATTCATGAACAGAACCCCAGAGACCCAATATCTGTGGGAGATGATGGGGTGGACGTGATCACAGGACGAGGAGTCCCCGCAGTCACAGCATATGATCAGTTACCGCTAATAATTGCGGCTTACGGTAAGCGGCGGTGACACTGCAGGAGTCTTCTCACCGCACCCCGGCCGCTCAGTGACTCAGAGAACATTAGCTGAGTTTATCTAGAAGGAATGTATTGTGAAGATTCCCGGCTCATTGAGTCTTGGCCAAGATCAGCTCAGCCGAGGCGTCCATCACAGTCAGCGCCAACCTCCAGGGTGACCCCTGGGCCAGGAAACACAGGGAGACCTACATATGCAGTAAAAGGCCCGATCTTAAAGGGGCAGACCAGGAAAAAAATGAGAAATAAAGCTAACAAAATATTAAAGATAACGCAGGTTATAATGGGCGATGACTGATGGCTCTGATGGGCGATGCCCACAGGTGAATACGACTGATGGCTGGTGGCTGTGAGCGGGCCGACGAGGACTCAATACATTCGGAGATGATGGGTGGCATGTAGTGGATCGCCATCCTATGAGATGAAGTCGCTGTGTTCATTGCATCCGAATTATCGGCCACTACAGAGACTGAGAGCAGAGAGTGGACGGTGGGGGTAATAGTAGTGGTGGCTGGTGGTTATATAAAGTCTTCAGTGCTGGCCAGGATCACATCTGCAGCTCCGAGAAAAACAAGGTTTACTCATCCAGATCAGAGGGAGGAAAAAGGAATGAGGAGAAGCGGCCAAACTGCAGACACACCAAAATATGGGATCAGAGGCGAGGGCCGCACACTGCACCGGAGAGGGGCTATTACTCCCTGTTATCAGCCATTACTGGGGGGAGGTGACTGTAGGACAGGTGAGTACAATTACTCCCTGTTATCAGCCATTACTGGGGAGAGGAGACTGTAAGACAGGTGAGTACAATCTATTAGTCCCTGTTATCAGCCATTACTGGGGAGAGGTGACTGTAGGACAGGTGAGTACAATCTATTAGTCCCTGTTATCAGCCATTACTGGGGAGAGGTGACTGTAGGACAGGTGAGTACAATCTATTACTCCCTGTTATCAGCCATTACTGGGGAGAGGAGACTGTAGGACAGGTGAGTACAATCTATTACTCCCAGTTATCAGCCATTAATGGGAAGAGGAGATTGTAGGACAGGTGACTACTATCCCTTAATCCCAGTTACTGGCCCCAACCCCTAAATTAAGAGCGTTTATTACCCCTTTCACGCTTTCTCCTCTTCCTCCGTTGGCCCTTGCTTACAATATCTGGTGGATAAAATTCCAGGATTTAGCATTACAGTTTATTGTCCCCTGCTATCAGTCATTACTGGGGGGAGGCGACCACAGGACAGATGACTACCATCTATTACTCCCTGTTATCAGCCATTACTGGGGGCGGTGACCGTAGGACAGGTGAGTACAATCTATTACTCCCTGTTATCAGCCATTACTGGGGAGAGACGACTGTAGGACAGGTGACTACCATCTATTACTCCCTGTTATCAGCCATTACTGGGGAGAGGTGACTGTAGGACAGGTGAGTACAATCTATTACTCCCTGTTATCAGCCATTACTGGGGAGAGGTGACTGTAGGACAGGTGAGTACAATCTATTACTCCCTGTTATCAGCCATTACTGGGGAGAGGTGACTGTAGGACAGGTGAGTACAATCTATTACTCCCAGTTATCAGCCATTAATGGGAAGAGGAGATTGTAGGACAGGAGAGTACTATCCCTTACTCCCAGTTACTGGCCCCCAACCCCTAAATTAAGAGTGTTTATTACCCCTTTCACGCTTTCTCCTCTTCCTCCGTTGGCCCTTGCTTACAATATCTGGTGGATAAAATTCCAGGATTTAGTTTGTTTTCTTCTTCTCTGAGGAGACAACATGGAGAGCAGCTCTACCTGAGCCGTGGTGGGAGGGTCCTCTGTGTTCTCTGCCTGTGGCAGTCTTTACTGCAGTTCTAGCATTCTCATCATGCACCAGGAGGGCTCAGGATGAAGTTTTATCACCATTAACCCTTCCTCTCCCTTGGTTGGAGGAGTGCAGGGTGACTCACGCTCAGCTGGGATCCGTCTGTGCTGGAAAGCATTTGTATTTTCCTAATTCTTGCTTTGTAAACAAAGGCCAGCTCTCCTGAGACCGCGTCACCGCGCAGGCCATGCTAAGGCAATGCAGCCGCCACCATAAAGCTATGTTCACACATGTTTGGGTTTTTTAGCGTCACAACTCTGCAGCAAAACGTAATCTCTGGCAGCAAATCAGCTGTGTCAAAAACGCAGGTTTTGCTGCGTTTTTTGTACTGTCCTTCTGTCTCTATTTATGCAAGTACATAACGTTCTGTGAAAAAAAGAACCTCCTACTATTTTTGCCATCAAAAACGCTGATGCAAATTTTGGTACGTTTTTTATGCGCTTTTTCAGCATTTTTTTCAACCCCCATTACTACCTATGGGAGAAAAAATGTTGAAAAAAACACTGAAAGAAGTGACATGCTCTATATCCCAAAAACACAACCAAGGCATAAAATAGACAATGGAAAAAAAAACATGATGTGTGAACAGAGAATTCTGGTTTCTCATAGACTTTGCTGGTACTCCAAAACGCAGCTGAAAATTTGCATAAAAATCTGCAGCAAAAAATGCTGAAAAACCCAACATGTGTGAACATAGCCTAAGGGGGAAACATTACTTTCAGCGGCTGCCACCCCGCAAAGGAAAGCAGATACGAGGACGCAGCACCTGATTGTAGGCGTCTCTGAATCTGACATTCCGGAGCCTGGGAAAGCCGGATGGATGCCAGAACATGAGCTGCACTGATAGGCGCCCGGCTTTCCCCAGCACAGATCTAGCTGCTGCTTGACGCGGATCCGGCCACTTCCAGTGCAATAATATTATCTCACTGAGTGGCGTCCCGAGCTCCGCCGCTGCAGGGATACGACAGAGGCGGGGTATTGTTTCTGGCCGGAGAGGAATGCGCCCGTTGTGAACGTGGGAGGGCAGAAATGAGCGACATTTACAGAAGTGCTGAGCGGCCACAAAGAAAACACGGCTCCTGTGTAATGGGGTCATGAATAAATCATCAGCGGACCCTTCACTGCCCCGGACCTCTCCCTAGTAATGGCTGATAACAGGGAGTAATAGATTGTACTCACCTGTCCCCAGTAATGGCTGATGACAGGGAGTAATAGATTGTACTCACCTGTCCTACAGTCACCTTTCCCCAGTAATGGCTGATAACAGGGAGTAATAGATTGTACTCACCTGTCCTACAGTCGCCTCTCCCAGGTAATGGCTGATAACAGGGAGTAATAGATGGTACTCACCTGTCCTACAGTCTCCTCTCCCCAGTAATGACTGATAGCAGGGGACAATAAACTGTAATGCATTAAACAGTAAATGCAGAGGAGACAGACTGCTGCTATGGGATCCCTTTCAGTCCAGGACCATGGCTCCTTTAAATGATGGCGTGGGTTGGTGGTGACTTGTCATGTGCGTAATAAAGACGCACAAAAACGAAGGATCTGCTAAACATGTGTGAAACTAATCAACACCTCGGAAAAATAAGGGTCACAGGTGGTAGAAGATGTGTGTGTGTGTGTGTGTGTGTGTGTGTGTGTGTGTGTGTGTGTGTGTGTGTGTGTGTGTGTGTGTGTGTGTGTGGGGGGGGGGGGGGGGGGGGGGAACAATCTGAAGGATCGGGGCGACACTGATGAGCCCCAACAGTGTAATGGAAACCAACTCTGCAGAACCTGAACTATTGGGAGCATCTGCACCCCCAAAAGTGCCAACCCCTGATTTCTTCATGTGGTGATTGGCTGGGAGGGGCAGAGGTGATACCTTGCAAGGTCAGGTACCACCAAGCTACTCCGTGAAAACTATTGTTCTCTGTTATCAGCCGCAAGGTTATAATGATACACCGTTACCAGAATTCTTATCCCAGATGCCAGCAGTCTTGGGTCCGGGGATGTGATCTCTGCTGTGTGAGTTATGGTAATTATGTTAAACCCACTAGGAATGACATGATTATTAATGAGGCAAGGGATCCTGCACCCTGCCAGGATTACTACTAATTATGTCAGCAGGTGACACTTCACCCTCTCATATGTGGCATCTATATCTACAGCCCAGCTCTCTGTGTCAGTCCACACTGGAGATCTAGCATTCTACTCATGAATCAGCCGGCTCAAGATGAAGTCAGAGGAGTCCAGCAGAGTCACAGGTGCAGTGTCTGTAGAGCCTTCTTTGCGCTTAGAACAGGAACAGTGACTGTGACTCATCTCTGGGAATAGAATGTAAACCACAAGGTTAATCCTATGAATGTGCCGCTCCTCACATCCCTCATTAGCATGCATACCGCGAGTCCAGAGGAGGCGGCAAGAGGAAGAGGGCGAGGAAGGCACAGAGCGAGGGGAAGACGGACACCCCAAAACCTGCACACAGGTCACCTACTGACCTGCACCCCATCACCTGCACACGGGTCGCCCACTGACCTGCACACGGGTCGCCCACTGACCTGCACACGGGTCGCCTACTGACCTGCACACGGGTCGCCTACTGACCTGCACACGGGTCGCCTACTGACCTGCACACGGGTCGCCTACTGACCTGCACACGGGTCGCCAGGTGAGTACAATCTATTACTCCCTGTTATCAGCCATTACTGGGGAGAGGTGACTGTAGGACAGGTGAGTACAATCCATTACTCCCTGTTATCAGCCATTACTGGGGAGAGGAGACTGTAGGACAGGTGACTACAATCTATCACTCCCTGTTATCAGCCATTACTGGGATGAGGTGACTGTAGAACAAGTCTATGGGTGCGTGTGAAACATCGGACTGCACTTGGGTGTCATCCAAGTGCAGTGCGGTTACCGCGGATGCCAGCAATACAGGACATGGAGAAATTACTTTCTCCGTCTCCTCCGCACCTGTGCTGCGGTACTCTCGTGTGAGACAATCGGAGCACAGTGCACTGACAGGGCTTGAGCCGAGTGTCATTAGCATAATCGGACCCGATTCCCTCGCACAAGAGAACATACGCTCATGTGACCCCCCCAGCCTAAAGGTGAACTGCACCCAAAACCTCCTGCACATGATGAGGGGTACCATGTCAGTGGGGGCCTACTCTGGCAATTATCAGTGTGGATCACGCCAAACTGCAGCGCTACAATCACACATTATGGTACATTACAAATACGTACAGAAGAAAGGGGCGGTCATCGACTCATCTACAATGTGTCTCTTCTGGCCGGCCGCCATTAGTAGGCGATGGCTGCTACCACAAAAGCAAACAAACAAAACCTATCCGGGCAGGCCAGACGCAATCTCAGCAAGACTGTAACACGGCCGATCCCTGTACAGTGATAATGACAACTGATTCCAGTCACATCCAGCTGTATTCCCCTTGTTCTGATCTTCTCCAATCACCTACAGAGCTGCATGCACTATTCTGCTGTTACATTGTGTCTTATACTCCAGTCATATTTAGAGCAGCAATCACTAGGGCCAAAAGGGCTCCAGTCCCAACACCATATACAGCCAACGGAGGAGATAAGCATCAAATGAATGTCTCTGGCGCCTCTTATCTTCAGTGAGGAAACATCAAGATGAGGCAGGTAAGATACAGATGGAAGATGCTCAGATCAGACACTGTACCACCTATTAGCTTGTGAGAAGTGAAGAGTAAATGTTGCTTTAAATGTGACTGGAGTAGAAGGTTCCAGATCAGTAGAAGGTAAATAAAGGAAAATATTACCAACACTGTGAAATCAGGAAATGAATAAGAGGTGCCCCAGTGACAACCTCTCTGCATATGAACTATTCGGAAAAGAGGGCAACCCCTAGTGAGGAAAGCCCCTATTAGTCAGAGCAGAGAACTATGCCCCCCTCACCCCTACAACAACTGTGCCTATTGGTCAGCACTCTGCATCATACAATGTACAGACATCATTCTATCAGATGACTTTAAACAGAAAGCAGAAGATACAAAGTAACGACCCCCACAAGAGCCACAGAACAGACACTTTCTCCTAATGTGTGAGACAGGTCAGCTCTATGATAACTCAGGGCACATGTCCTGGCAATAATGGGCAGCACCAAGCGCTGTCACCTAATCAGCTGCATCCACAGACCTGAGAGCAGATACAGAGTAATGGAAGATCTGACAACTGCAGGAGACGTCTGAGCAAGTAGTCAGGGATCACTGTGTATAACTGTGGGAGCAGCAGAAAGTCAATACCCAAGGCCCCCCAATGACAAAGACACATAAGGAAGGGCCGGTACAAGGCAGAGACACGGAGGGTACACAAAACCCCAAAAGTGGGCCGAACAAAATTGTTGGGACCCTCAACTTAATATTTGGTTGCACACCCTTTGGAATAAATAGCTGCAATCAGTCACTTCCTATAACCATCAACAAGCTTCTTACACTTCTCATCTGGAATTTTGGACCATTCTTCTTTTGCAAACTGCTCCAGGTCTCTCATATGTGAAGGCGTCTTCTCTAAACAACAATTTAAGATCTCTCCACAGGTGTTCAATGGGATTTAGATCCGGACTCAATGCTGCCACTTTAGAACTCTCCATCGCTTTGTTTCCATCCATTTCTGGGGGCTTCTTGAAGTATGTTTGGGGTCATTGTCCTGATGGAATACCCATGACCTAATCTTCAGATTTCATGATGCCTTAGACACAGTCAGGGCACCCAGTGCCAGAGGCAGCAAAACAACTCCAAAACATCTTTCAACCTCCACCATATTTGCCTGTAGGTACTGTGTTCTTTTCTTTGTAGGCCTCATGCCGTTTAAGGTAAACAGTGGAATGATGTGCTTTACCAAAAAGCTCTCTCTTAAGGCCCCGTCACACTAAGCGACGCTACAGCGATCCCGACAACGATACGACCTGTCAGGGATCGTTGCTGCGTCGTTATGTGGTCGCTGGTGAGATGTCAAACAGTCAGATCTTCCCAACGACGCAGCAACGATGCGGCGACCCGTAACGATCTGTATAACGATGCACACCTATGTGTTTCTGTGTCGTCAACAAGGTCGTTGGTAAGGTGTCAAACACACAGATGCATGCTACCCAGTGGGACCTCAACGATCAAAAAAAGGTCTAGACCGTTCTGACACGACCAGCAGGGGCCTGGTCGCTGCTAGGTGTCAAACGTAGAGAAATCGCTACTGAGGTCGCTGTTGCGTCACATAACTTGTGACTGAGCAGCGATCTCGCTTAGTGTGACGGGGCCTTAAGTCTCATTTGTCCACAAGATGCTTTCCCAGAAGGATTTTGTCTTTCTCACATACATTTTTCCAAACTACAGTCTAGCTTTTTTACGTCTGTGTCAGCAGTGGGTCTCCTGAAATAGCGTTTCATTTCATTCAAATATCGACGGATTACTTGAATGGGGCTGCTTATCCACCATCCGGACTATCCTGTGTTGCAACCTTTCATCAGTTTTTCTCTGCCGTCTACGTCTACATTAGCTACAGTGCCATGGGCTGTAAACTTATTGATTTGATTATGTTACGCACTGTGGACAAAGGAACATCAAGATCTCTTGAGATGGACTTGTAACCTTGAGATTGTTGATATTTGTCAACAATTTTGGTTCTCAAGTCCTCAGACAGTTCTCTTCTCTTTCTGCTCTCCATGCTTAGTGTGGAACACACAGACACAATGCAAGGATAGAGTCAACTTCTCCCCTTTTTATCTGTTTTCAGGTGTGATTTTCATATTGCCCACACCTGTTACTTGCCACAGGTGAGTTTGAACGAGCATCACATGCTCGAAACACAGTTGTTGACCCACAATTTGGGAAAGGTGCCATCAATTTTGTCCAGCCCATTTTGGTGGCTGTTTGTGAAATTATGTCCAAATTGCCTTTTTTTCTCATTTTTTTTGTGTTGTTTCAATACACACAAAGGAAATAAACATGTGTATGACAAAATATGTGTAATTGCAATAATTTTCTGGGAGAAATACTTTAATTCTGGAATAATTTCAAGTGTGCCAACACTTTTGGCTATGACTGTATATGTCTGGGCAGTGACCAGAAGAGGAGGTCAGCCTAATATACAGGGATGTCACCTCTGTATAAGGACATTATATACAGGAGATATAAGCAGTATTCAGGGGGGTCACCTCTGTGTAAGGCCACTATAAACAGGCAATATACACTGTATACAAGGGGGGTCACCTCTGTATAAGGACACTTTATAAAAGGAGATATATTATGTATACAGGGTGCTCAACTCTGTATAAGGACACTGTATACAGGGAGGTCAACTCAAAGGACACTGTATACAGAGGATATATACTATATACAAGTGGGATCACCTCTGTATACAGGAGATATACACTGTATACAAGGGGGTCACCTCTGTATAAGGACACTGTATACAGGAAGGTCACCTCTGTATAAGGACACTGTATACAGGGGATATATACTATATACAAGTGGGATCACCTCTATATACAGGAGATATACGCTGTATACAAGGAGGGTCACCTCTGTATTAGGGCACTGTATACAGGGGATATATACTATATACAAGTGGGATCACCTTTGTATAAGGATACTGTATACAGGAGACATACACTGTATATAGGGGGGTCAACTCTGTATAAGGACACTGTATACAGAGCAGAGGATATATACAAGTGGGATCACCTCTGTATACAGGAGATATACGCTGTATACAAGGGGGTCACCTCTGCATAAGGACACTGTATACAGGGAGGTCACCTCTGTATAAGGGCACTGTATACAGGGGATATATACTATATACAAGTGGGATCACCTCTGTAGACAGGAGATATACACTGTATACAAGGGGTGGGGTCACCTCTGTATTAGGGCACTGTATACAGGGAGGTCACCTCTGTATAAGGACACTGTATAAAGGGGATATATATATATACAAGTGGGATCACCTCTATATACAGGAGATATATGCTGTATACAAGGAGGGTCACCTCTGTATTAGGGCACTGTATACAGGGGATATATACTATATACAAGTGGGATCACCTTTGTATAAGGATACTGTATACAGGAGACATACACTGTATATAGGGGGGTCAACTCTGTATAAGGACACTGTATACAGAGGATATATACAAGTGGGATCACCTCTGTATACAGGAGATATACGCTGTATACAAGGGGGTCACCTCTGTATAAGGACACTGTATACAGGGAGGTCACCTCTGTATAAGGGCACTGTATACAGAGGATATATACTAAATACAAGTGGGATCACCTCTATATACAGGACATACACGCTGCATACAAGGGGGTCACCTCTGTATAAGGACACCGTATACAGGGAGGTCACCTCTGTATAAGAACACTGTATACAGGGGATATATACTATATACAAGTGGGATCACCTCTGTAGACAGGAGATATACGCTGTATACAAGGGGTGGGGTCACCTCTGTATTAGGGCACTGTATACAGGGAGGTCACCTCTGTATAAGGACACTGTATAAAGGGGATATATATATATATACACACAAGTGGGATCACCTCTATATACAGGAGATATACGCTGTATACAAGGAGGGTCACCTCTGTATTAGGGCACTGTATACAGGAGACATATACTATATACAAGTGGGATCACCTTTGTATAAGGATACTGTATACAGAAGACATGAACTGTATACAGGGGGGTCACCTCTGTATAAGGACACTGTATAGAGGGAGGTCACCTCTGTATAAGTACTTTGCATACAGGTGATATATACTATATACATGGGGATCACCTTTGTATAAGGAGACTGTATACAGGGAATATACACTCTGTATAAAGACACAGGGTGAATGTGTGGTAAACAGATATGTGTCCAGTATATGGTGCAGTATACAGGGTGAATGTGTGGTATACAGAGGTATATACAGTACATGGTGCAGTATACGGGGTGATGTATGGTATACAGAGGTATATACAGTACATGGTGAGTATATAGGGTGATGTGTGACATGTAGAGGTATATACAGTATATGGTGCAGTATACGGGGAGATGTGTGATATATAGGTACATAGAGGTATATACAGTACATAGTACAGCATACGGGGTGATGTGTGATATATAGCGGTAAATACAATATATGGTGCAGTACACGGGGTGATCTGTGGTATATAGAGGTATATATAGTACATGGTGCAGTATAAGGGATGATGTGTGGTATATAGAGGTATATACAGTATATGGTGCAGTATACAGGGTGATGTGTGGTATAGAGAGGTATATACAGTACATGGTGCAGTATACAGTGTGATGTGTGATATATAGAGGTATATACAGTACATGGTGCAGTATACAGGGTGATGTGTAGTATATAGAGGTATATACAGTATATGGTGCAGTATACGGGGTGATGTGTGCTATATAGAGGTATATACAGTACATGGTGCAGTATACGGGGTGATGTGTGGTATATAGAGGTATATACAGTACATGGTGCAGTATACAGGGTGATGTGTGGTATATAGAGGTATATACAGTACATGGTGCAGTATACTGGGTGATGTGTGGTATATAGAGGTATATACAGTACATGGTGCAGTATACAGGGTGATGTGTGATATATAGAGGTATATACAGTATATGGTGCAGTATACAGGGTGATGTGTGGTATATAGAGGTATATACAGTATATGGTGCAGTATAAGGGGTGATGTGTGGTATAGAGAGGTATATACAGTATATGGTGCAGTATACAGGGTGATGTGTGGTATATAGAGGTATAAACAGTACATGGTGCAGTATACAGGGTGATGTGTAGTATATAGAGGTATATACAGTATATGGTGCAGTATACGGGGTGATGTGTGGTATATAGAGGTATATACAGTACATGGTGCAGTATACAGGGTGATGTGTGGTATATAGAGGTGTACACAGTACATGGTGCAGTATACTGGGTGATGTGTGGTATATAGAGGTATATACAGTACATGGTGCAGTATACAGGGTGATGTGTGATATATAGAGGTATATACAGTATATGGTGCAGTATACGGGGTGATGTGTGGTATATACAGTACATGGTGCAGTATACGGGGTGATGTGTGATATATAGAGGTATATACAGTACATGGTGCAGTATACAGGGTGATGTGTGATATATAGAGGTATATACAGTATATGGTGCAATATACGGGGTGATGTGTGGTATATACAGTACATGGTGCAGTATACGGGGTGATGTGTGATATATAGAGGTATATACAGTACATGGTGCAGTATACAGGATGATGTGTGGTATATAGAGGTGTACACAGTACATGGTGCAGTATATGGGGTGATGTGTGGTATATAGAGGTATATACAGTATATGGTGCAGTATATGGTGTGATGTGTGATATATAGGTACATAGAGGTACATACAGTACATAGTACAGTATACGGGGTGATGTGTGGTATATACAGTATATGGTGCACTATACAGGGTGATGTGTGATATATAGGTACATAGAGGTATATACAGTATATGGTGCAGTATACAGGGTGATGTGTGATATATAGAGGTATATACAGTACATAGTACAGTATACGGGGTGATGTGCGGTATATACAGTATATGGTGCAGTATACGGGGTGATGTGTGGTATATAGAGGTATATATAGTACATGATGCAGTATACCGGGTGATGTGTGATATATAGAGGTATACAGTATATGGTGCAGTATGCGGGGTGATGTGTGGTATATAGAGGTATATACAGTATATGGTGCAGTATAGGGGGTGATGTGTGATATATAGAGGTATATACAGTATATGGTGCAGTATACGGGGTGATGTGTGGTATATACAGTACATGATGCAGTATACAGGGTGATGTGTGGTATATAGAGGTGTACACAGTACATGGTGCAGTATATGGGGTGATGTGTGGTATATAGAGGTATATACAGTATATAGTGCAGTATACGGTGTGATGTGTGATGTGTGATATATAGGTACATAGAGGTGTATACAGTACATAGTACAGTATACGGGGTGATGTGTGGTATATAGCGGTATATACAGTATATGGTGCACCATACAGGGTGATGTGTGATATATAGGTACATAGAGGTATATACAGTACATAGTACAGTATAAGGGGTGATGTGTGGTATATAGCGGTATATACAGTATATGGTGCAGTATACAGGGTGATGTGAGGTATATAGAGGTATATATAGTACATGATGCAGTATACAGAGTGATGTGTGATATATAGAGGTATATACAGTATATGGTGCAGTATGCGGGGTGATGTGTGATATATAGATACATAATGAGGTATATACAGTACATGGTACATGGTGCAGTATACAGGGTGATGTGTGATATACAGAGGTATATACAGTATATGGTGCGGTATACGGGGTGATGTGTGGTATATAGAGGTCTATACTGTATATGGTGCAGTATACAGGGTGATGTGTGATATATAGAGGTATATACAGTACATGGTGCAGTATACATGGTGAGGTGTGATATACAGAGTTATATACTGTATATGGTGCAGTATACTGGGTGTTGTGTGATATATAGAGGTATATACAGTATATGGTGCAGTATACAGGGTGATGTGTGGTATATAGAGGTATATACAGTATATGGTGCAGTATATGGTGTGATGTGTGATATATAGGTACATAGAGGTACATACAGTACATAGTACAGTATACGGGGTGATGTGTGGTATATACAGTATATGGTGCACTATACAGGGTGATGTGTGATATATAGGTACATAGAGGTATATACAGTATATGGTGCAGTATACAGGGTGATGTGTGATATATAGAGGTATATACAGTACATAGTACAGTATACGGGGTGATGTGCGGTATATACAGTATATGGTGCAGTATACGGGGTGATGTGTGGTATATAGAGGTATATATAGTACATGATGCAGTATACCGGGTGATGTGTGATATATAGAGGTATACAGTATATGGTGCAGTATGCGGGGTGATGTGTGGTATATAGAGGTATATACAGTATATGGTGCAGTATAGGGGGTGATGTGTGATATATAGAGGTATATACAGTATATGGTGCAGTATACGGGGTGATGTGTGGTATATACAGTACATGATGCAGTATACAGGGTGATGTGTGGTATATAGAGGTGTACACAGTACATGGTGCAGTATATGGGGTGATGTGTGGTATATAGAGGTATATACAGTATATAGTGCAGTATACGGTGTGATGTGTGATATATAGGTACATAGAGGTGTATACAGTACATAGTACAGTATACGGGGTGATGTGTGGTATATAGCGGTATATACAGTATATGGTGCACCATACAGGGTGATGTGTGATATATAGGTACATAGAGGTATATACAGTACATAGTACAGTATAAGGGGTGATGTGTGGTATATAGCGGTATATACAGTATATGGTGCAGTATACAGGGTGATGTGAGGTATATAGAGGTATATATAGTACATGATGCAGTATACAGAGTGATGTGTGATATATAGAGGTATATACAGTATATGGTGCAGTATGCGGGGTGATGTGTGATATATAGATACATAATGAGGTATATACAGTACATGGTACATGGTGCAGTATACAGGGTGATGTGTGATATACAGAGGTATATACAGTATATGGTGCGGTATACGGGGTGATGTGTGGTATATAGAGGTCTATACTGTATATGGAGCAGTATACAGGGTGATGTGTGATATATAGAGGTATATACAGTACATGGTGCAGTATACATGGTGAGGTGTGATATACAGAGTTATATACTGTATATGGTGCAGTATACTGGGTGTTGTGTGATATATAGAGGTATATACAGTATATGGTGCAGTATACAGGGTGATGTGTGGTATATAGAGGTATATACAGTATATGGTGCAGTATAAGGGGTGATGTGTGGTATAGAGAGGTATATACAGTATATGGTGCAGTATACAGGGTGATGTGTGGTATATAGAGGTATAAACAGTACATGGTGCAGTATACAGGGTGATGTGTAGTATATAGAGGTATATACAGTATATGGTGCAGTATACGGGGTGATGTGTGGTATATAGAGGTATATACAGTACATGGTGCAGAATACAGGGTGATGTGTGGTATATAGAGGTGTACACAGTACACGGTGCAGTATACTGGGTGATGTGTGGTATATAGAGGTATATACAGTACATGGTGCAGTATACAGGGTGATGTGTGATATATAGAGGTATATACAGTATATGGTGCAGTATACGGGGTGATGTGTGGTATATACAGTACATGGTGCAGTATACGGGGTGATGTGTGATATATAGAGGTATATACAGTACATGGTGCAGTATACAGGGTGATGTGTGATATATAGAGGTATATACAGTATATGGTGCAATATACGGGGTGATGTGTGGTATATACAGTACATGGTGCAGTATACGGGGTGATGTGTGATATATAGAGGTATATACAGTACATGGTGCAGTATACAGGATGATGTGTGGTATATAGAGGTGTACACAGTACATGGTGCAGTATATGGGGTGATGTGTGGTATATAGAGGTATATACAGTATATGGTGCAGTATATGGTGTGATGTGTGATATATAGGTACATAGAGGTACATACAGTACATAGTACAGTATACGGGGTGATGTGTGGTATATACAGTATATGGTGCACTATACAGGGTGATGTGTGATATATAGGTACATAGAGGTATATACAGTATATGGTGCAGTATACAGGGTGATGTGTGATATATAGAGGTATATACAGTACATAGTACAGTATACGGGGTGATGTGCGGTATATACAGTATATGGTGCAGTATACGGGGTGATGTGTGGTATATAGAGGTATATATAGTACATGATGCAGTATACCGGGTGATGTGTGATATATAGAGGTATACAGTATATGGTGCAGTATGCGGGGTGATGTGTGGTATATAGAGGTATATACAGTATATGGTGCAGTATAGGGGGTGATGTGTGATATATAGAGGTATATACAGTATATGGTGCAGTATACGGGGTGATGTGTGGTATATACAGTACATGATGCAGTATACAGGGTGATGTGTGGTATATAGAGGTGTACACAGTACATGGTGCAGTATATGGGGTGATGTGTGGTATATAGAGGTATATACAGTATATAGTGCAGTATACGGTGTGATGTGTGATATATAGGTACATAGAGGTGTATACAGTACATAGTACAGTATACGGGGTGATGTGTGGTATATAGCGGTATATACAGTATATGGTGCACCATACAGGGTGATGTGTGATATATAGGTACATAGAGGTATATACAGTACATAGTACAGTATAAGGGGTGATGTGTGGTATATAGCGGTATATACAGTATATGGTGCAGTATACAGGGTGATGTGAGGTATATAGAGGTATATATAGTACATGATGCAGTATACAGAGTGATGTGTGATATATAGAGGTATATACAGTATATGGTGCAGTATGCGGGGTGATGTGTGATATATAGATACATAATGAGGTATATACAGTACATGGTACATGGTGCAGTATACAGGGTGATGTGTGATATACAGAGGTATATACAGTATATGGTGCGGTATACGGGGTGATGTGTGGTATATAGAGGTCTATACTGTATATGGTGCAGTATACAGGGTGATGTGTGATATATAGAGGTATATACAGTACATGGTGCAGTATACATGGTGAGGTGTGATATACAGAGTTATATACTGTATATGGTGCAGTATACTGGGTGTTGTGTGATATATAGAGGTATATACAGTATATGGTGCAGTATACAGGGTGATGTGTGATATATAGAGGTATATACTGTATATGGTGCAGTATACAGGGTGATGTGTGATATATAGGTACATAATGAGGTATATACTGTACATGGTGCGGTATACAGGGTGATGTGTGATATAGAGGTATATACAGTACATGGCGCAGTATACAGGGTGATGTGTGATATACAGAGGTATATACAGTATATGGTGCAGTATACGGGGTGATGTGTGGTATATAGAGGTATATACAGTATGTGGTGCAGTATACGGGGTGATGTGTGGTATATAGAGTTATATACTGTATATGGTGCAGTATACTGGGTGATGTGTGGTATATACTGTATATGGTGCTGTATACTGGGTGATGTGTGATAGAGGTATATACAGTATATGGTGCAGTATACTGGGTGATGTGTGATATATAGAGGTATATACAGTACATGGTGCAGTATACAGGGTGATGTGTGATATATAAAGGTATATACAGTATATGGTGCAGTATATGGGGTGATGTGTGATATATAGAGGTATATACAGTACATGGTGCAGTATAAGGGGTCATGTGTGGTATATACTGTACATGGTGCGGTATACAGGGTGATGTGTGGTATATAGAGGTATATACAGTACATGGTGCAGCATACTGGGTGATGTGTGGTATATAGAGGTATATACTGTACATGGTGCAGTATACAGGGTGATGTGTGGTATATAGAGGTATATACAGTACATGGTGCAGTATACAGGGTGATGTGTGGTATATAGAGGTATATACAGTACATGGTGCAGTATACGGGGTGATGTGTGGTATATAGAGGTATATACTGTACATGGTGCGGTATACAGGGTGATGTGAGGTATATACAGTACATGGTGCAGTATACGGGGTGATGTGTGGTATATAGAGGTATATACTGTACATGGTGCGGTATACAGAGTGATGTGTGATATATAGAGGTATATACAGTACATGGTGCACTATAAGGGGTGATGAGTGGTATATAGAAGTATATACAGTACATGGTGCAGTATACGGGGTGATGTGTGGTATATACAGTACATGGTGCAGTATACGGGGTGATGTGTGGTATATAGAGGTATATACTGTACATGGTGCGGTATACAGGGTGATGTGTGGTATATAGAGGTATATACAGTATATGGTGCAGTATACTGGGTGATGTGTGGTATATAGAGGTATATACAGTATATGGTGCAGTATACAGGGTGATGTGTGGTATATAGAAGTATATACAGTACATGGTGCAGTATACAGGGTGATGTGTGGTATATAGAGGTATATAAAGTACATGGTGCGGTATACGAGGTGATGTGTGGTATATAGAGGTATATACAGTACATGGTGCAGTATACGGGGTGATGTGTAGTATATAGAGGTGTACACAGTATATGGGGTGATGTGTGGTATATAGAGGTATATACAGTCTATGGTGCAGTATAAAGTGTGATGTGTGATATATAGGTACATAGAGGTATATACAGTACATAGTACAGTATACGGGCTGATGTGTGGTATATAGCGGTATATACAGTATATGGTGCAGTATACAGGGTGATGTGTGATATATAGGTACATAGAGGTATATACAGTACATAGTACAGTATACGGGGTGATGTGCGGTATATACAGTATATGGTGCAGTATACAGGGTGATGTGTTGTATATAGAGGTATATACAGTATATGGTTCAGTATACGGGGTGATGTGTAATATATAGGTACATAATGAGGTATATACAGTACATGGTGCAGTATACAGGGTGATGTGTGATATATAGAGGTATATACAGTATATGGTGCAGTATACAGGGTGATGTGTGGTATATAGAGGTATATACAGTATATGGTGCAGTATAAGGGGTGATGTGTGGTATAGAGAGGTATATACAGTATATGGTGCAGTATACAGGGTGATGTGTGGTATATAGAGGTATAAACAGTACATGGTGCAGTATACAGGGTGATGTGTAGTATATAGAGGTATATACAGTATATGGTGTAGTATACGGGGTGATGTGTGCTATATAGAGGTATATACAGTACATGGTGCAGTATACGGGGTGATGTGTGGTATATAGAGGTATATACAGTACATGGTGCAGTATACAGGGTGATGTGTGGTATATAGAGGTGTACACAGTACATGGTGCAGTATACTGGGTGATGTGTGGTATATAGAGTTATATACAGTACATGGTGCAGTATACAGGGTGATGTGTGATTTATAGAGGTATATACAGTATATGGTGCAGTATACGGGGTGATGTGTGGTATATACAGTACATGGTGCAGTATACGGGGTGATGTGTGATATATAGAGGTATATACAGTACATGGTGCAGTATACAGGGTGATGTGTGGTATATAGGTACATAGAGGTACATACAGTACATAGTACAGTATACGGGGTGATGTGTGGTATATACAGTATATGGTGCACTATACAGGGTGATGTGTGATATATAGGTACATAGAGGTACATACAGTACATAGTACAGTATACGGGGTGATGTGCGGTATATACAGTATATGGTGCAGTATACGGGGTGATGTGTGGTATATAGAGGTATATATAGTACATGATGCAGTATACCGGGTGATGTGTGATATATAGAGGTATATACAGTATATGGTGCAGTATGCGGGGTGATGTGTGGTATATAGAGGTATATACAGTACATGGTGCAGTATACAGGGTGATGTGTGATATATAGAGGTATATACAGTATATGGTGCAGTATACGGGGTGATGCGTGGTATATACAGTACATGGTGCATTATACAGGGTGATGTGTGATATATAGAGGTATATACAGTATATGGTGCAATATACGGGGTGATGTGTGGTATATACAGTACATGGTGCAGTATACGGGGTGATGTGTGATATATAGAGGTATATACAGTACATGGTGCAGTATACAGGGTGATGTGTGGTATATAGAGGTGTACACAGTACATGGTGCAGTATATGGGGTGATGTGTGGTATATAGAGGTATATACAGTATATGGTGCAGTATATGGTGTGATGTGTGATATATAGGTACATAGAGGTACATACAGTACATAGTACAGTATACGGGGTGATGTGTGGTATATACAGTATATGGTGCACTATACAGGGTGATGTGTGATGTATAGGTACATAGAGGTATATACAGTACATAGTACAGTATACGGGGTGATGTGCGGTATATACAGTATATGGTGCAGTATACGGGGTGATGTGTGGTATATAGAGGTATATATAGTACATGATGCAGTATACCGGGTGATGTGTGATATATAGAGGTATATACAGTATATGGTGCAGTATGCGGGGTGATGTGTGGTATATAGAGGTATATACAGTACATGGTGCAGTATACAGGGTGATGTGTGATATATAGAGGTATATACAGTATATGGTGCAGTATACGGGGTGATGCGTGGTATATACAGTACATGATGCAGTATACAGGGTGATGTGTGGTATATAGAGGTGTACACAGTACATGGTGCAGTATATGGGGTGATGTGTGGTATATAGGTACATAGAGGTGTATACAGTACATAGTACAGTATACGGGGTGATGTGTGGTATATAGCGGTATATACAGTATATGGTGCACCATACAGGGTGATGTGTGATATATAGAGGTATATATAGTACATGATGCAGTATACAGGGTGATGTGTGATATATAGAGGTATATACAGTATATGGTGCAGTATGCGGGGTGATGTGTGATATATAGATAAATAATGAGGTATATACAGTACATGGTACATGGTGCAGTATACAGGGTGATGTGTGATATACAGAGGTATATACAGTATATGGTGCGGTATACGGGGTGATGTGTGGTATATAGAGGTATATACTGTATATGGTGCAGTATACAGGGTGATGTGTGATATATAGAGGTATATACAGTACATGGTGCAGTATACATAGTGAGGTGTGATATACAGAGTTATATACTGTATATGGTGCAGTATACTGGGTGTTGTGTGATATATAGAGGTATATACAGTATATGGTGCAGTATACAGGGTGATGTGTGATATATAGAGGTATATACTGTATATGGTGCAGTATACAGGGTGATGTGTGATATATAGGTACATAATGAGGTATATACTGTACATGGTGCGGTATACAGGGTGATGTGTGATATACAGAGGTATATACAGTATATGGTGCAGTATACGGGGTGATGTGTGGTATATAGAGGTATATACAGTATGTGGTGCAGTATACGGGGTGATGTGTGGTATATAGAGTTATATACTGTATATGGTGCAGTATACTGGGTGATGTGTGATATATAGAGGTATATACAGTATATGGTGCAGTATACAGGGTGATGTGTGATATATAGAGGTATATACTGTATATGGTGCAGTATACTGGGTGATGTGTGGTATATACTGTATATGGTGCTGTATACTGGGTGATGTGTGATAGAGGTATATACAGTATATGGTGCAGTATACTGGGTGATGTGTGATATATAGAGGTATATACAGTACATGGTGCGGTGTGATATACAGAGGTATATACAGTATATGGTGCAGTATACAGGGTGATGTGTGATATATAGAGGTATATACAGTATATGGTGCAGTATATGGGGTGATGTGTTATATATAGAGGTATATACAGTACATGGTGCAGTATAAGGGGTCATGTGTGGTACATACTGTACATGGTGCAGTATACAGGGTGATGTGTGATATACAGAGGTATATACAGTATATGGTGCAGTATACAGGGTGATGTGTGGTATATAGAGGTATATACAGTACATGGTGCAGCATACTGGGTGATGTGTGGTATATAGAGGTATATACTGTACATGGTGCAGTATACTGGGTGATGTGTGGTATATAGAGGTATATACAGTACATGGTGCAGTATACAGGGTGATGTGAGGTATATAGAGGTATATACAGTACATGGTGCAGTATACGGGGTGATGTGTGGTATATAGAGGTATATACTGTACATGGTGCGGTATACAGGGTGATGTGAGGTATATACAGTACATGGTGCAGTATACGGGGTGATGTGTGGTATATAGAGGTATATACTGTACATGGTGCGGTATACAGGGTGATGTGTGGTATATAGAGGTATATACAGTACATGGTGCACTATAAGGGGTGATGAGTGGTATATAGAGGTATATACAGTACATGGTGCAGTATACGGGGTGATGTGTGGTATATACAGTACATGGTGCAGTATACGGGGTGATGTGTGGTATATAGAGGTATGTACAGTACATGGTGCAGTATACGGGGTGATGTGCGGTATATACAGTATATGGTGCAGTATACAGGGTGATGTGTTGTATATAGAGGTATATACAGTATATGGTGCAGTATACGGGGTGATGTGTGATATATAGGTACATAATGAGGTATATACAGTACTTGGTGCAGTATACATGGTAAGGTGTGATATACAGAGGTATATAAAGTACATGGTGTAGTATACGGGGTGATGTGTGGTATATAGAGGTATATACAGTACATGGTGCAGTATACGGGGTGATGTGTCGTATATAGAGGTATATACAGTATATGGTGCAGTATACAGGGTGATGTGTGATATATAGAGGTATATACAGTACATGGTGCGGTGTGATATACAGAGGTATATACAGTATATGGTGCAGTATACGGGGTGATGTGTGGTATATAGCGGTATATACAGTACATGGTGGAGTATACAGGGTGATGTGTGATATACAGAGGTATATAAAGTACATGGTGTAGTATACGGGGTGATGTGTGGTATATAGAGGTATATACAGTACATGGTGCAGTATAAGGGGTGATGTGTGGTATATACAGTACATGGTGCAGTATACAGGGTGATGTGTGGTATATAGAGTTATATACTGTATATGGTGCTGTATACTGGGTGATGTGTGATATATAGAGGTATATACAGTATATGGTGCAGTATACTGGGTGATGTGTGATATATAGAGGTATATACAGTATATGGTGCAGTATATGGGGTGATGTGTGATATATAGAGGTATATACAGTACATGGTGCAGTATACGGGGTCATGTGTGGTATATACTGTACATGGTGCTGTATACAGGGTGATGTGTGGTATATAGAGGTATATACAGTATATGGTGCAGTATACAGTGTGATGTGTGGTATATAGAGGTATATACAGTACATGGTGTAGTATACTGGGTGATGTGTGGTATATAGAGGTATATACAGTATATAGTGCAGTATACGGGGTGATGTGTGGTATATACTGTACATGGTGCGGTATACAGGGTGATGTGGTATATAGAGGTATATACAGTATATGGTGCAGTATACAGGGTGATGTGTGGTATATAGAGGTATATACAGTATATGGTGCAGTATACTGGGTGATGTGTGGTATATAGAGGTATATACAGTATATGGTGCAGTATACAGGGTGATGTGTGGTATATAGAAGTATATACAGTACATGGTGCAGTATACAGGGTGATGTGTGGTATATACAGTATATGGTGCAGTATATAGGGTGATGTGTGGTATATAGAGGTATATACTGTACATGGTGCGGTATACAGGGTGATGTGTGGTATATAGAGGTATATAAAGTACATGGTGCGGTATACGGGGTGATGTGTGGTATATAGAGCTATATACAGTACATGGTGCAGTATACGGGGTGATGTGTGGTATATAGAGGTGTACACAGTATATGGGGTGATGTGTGGTATATAGAGGTATATACAGTATATGGTGCAGTATACGGTGTGATGTGTGATATATAGGTACATAGAGGTATATACAGTACACAGTACAGTATACAGGGTGATGTGTGGTATATACAGTATATGGTGCAGTATACAGGGTGATGTGTGATATATAGGTACATAGAGGTATATACAGTACATAGTACAGTATAAGGGGTGATGTGCGGTATATACAGTATATGGTGCAGTATACAGGGTGATGTGTGGTATATAGAGCTATATACAGTATATGGTTCAGTATACGGGGTGATGTGTGATATATAGGTACATAATGAGGTATATACAGTACATGGTGCAGTATACAGGGTAATGTGTGATATATAGAGGTATATACAGTACATGGTGCAGTATACATGGTGAGGTGTGATATACAGAGGTATATACAGTATATGGTGCAGTATCAGGGGTGATGTGTGGTATATAGAGGTATATACAGTACATGGTGCAGTATACGGGGTGATGTGTGGTATATAGAGGTATATGGTGCAGTATACGGGGTGATGTGTGGTATATAGCGGTATATACAGTACATGGTGCAGTATACGGGGTGATGTGTGGTATATAGCGGTATATACAGTACATGGTGGAGTATACAGGGTGATGTGTGATATACAGAGGTATATAAAGTACATGGTGTAGTATACGGGGTGATGTGTGGTATATAGAGGTATATACAGTACATGGTGCAGTATACGGGGTGATGTGTGGTATATAGAGGTATATACAGTACATGGTGCAGTATACAGTGTGATGTGTGGTATATAGAGTTATATACAGCATATGGTGCAGTATACTGGGTGATGTGTGGTATATAGAGGTATATACAGTTTATGGTGCAGTATACGGGGTGATGTGTGATATATAGAGGTATATACTGTATATGGTGCAGTATACGGGGTGATGTGTGGTATATAGAGGTATATACTGTATATGGTGCAGTATACAGGGTGATGTGTGGTATATAGAGGTATATACAGTATATGGTGCAGTATACAGGGTGATGTGTGGTATATACAGTATATGGTGCAGTATACAGGGTGATGTGTGGTATATATTGTACATGGTGCGGTATACAGGGTGATGTGTGGTATATAGAGGTATATACTGTATATGGTGCAGTATACAGGGTGATGTGTGATATATAGAGGTATATAAAGTATATGGTGCAGTATACAGGGTGATGTGTGATATATAGAGGTATATACAGTATATGGTGCGGTATATGGGCTGATGTGTGATATATAGAGGTATATACTGTATATGGTGCAGTATACGGGGTGATGTGTGGTATATAGAGGTATATACAGTACATGGTGCAGTATACAGAGTGATGTGTGATATATAGAGGTATATACAGTATATGGTGCGGTATACGGGCTGATGTGTGATATATAGAGGTATATACTGTATATGGTGCAGTATACGGGGTGATGTGTGGTATATAGAGGTATATACAGTATATGGTGCAGTATACAGGGTGATGTGTGATATATAGAGGTATATACAGTATATGGTGCGGTATACGGGCTGATGTGTGATATATAGAGGTATATACTGTATATGGTGCAGTATACGGGGTGATGTGTGGTATATAGAGGTATATACAGTATATGGTGCAGTATACAGAGTGATGTGTGATATATAGAGGTATATACAGTATATGGTGCAGTATACGGGCTGATGTGTGATATATAGAGGTATATACTGTATATGGTGCAGTATACGGGGTGATGTGTGGTATATAGAGGTATATACAGTATATGGTGCAGTGTACAGAGTGATGTGTGATATATAGAGGTATATACAGTATATGGTGCGGTATACGGGCTGATGTGTGATATATAGAGGTATATACTGTATATGGTGCAGTATGCGGGGTGATGTGTGATATATAGAGGTATATACAGTATATGGTGTGGTATACAGGGTGATGTGTGATATATAGAGGTATATACAGTATATGGTGCGGTATACGGGGTGATGTGTGGTATATAGAGGTATATACAATATATGGTGCGGTATACGGGGTGATGTGTGGTATATAGAGGTATATACTGTATATGGTGCAGTATACAAGGTGATGTGTGATATATAGGTACATAATGAGGTATATACAGTACATGGTGCAGTATACAGGGTGATGTGTGATATATAGAGGTATATACTGTATATGGTGCAGTATACGGGGTGATGTGTGGCATATAGAGGTATATACAGTACATGGTGCAGTATACAGGGTGATGTGTGATATATAGAGGTATATACTGTATATGGTGCAGTATACGGGGTGATCTGTGGTATATAGAGGTATATACAGTACATGGTGCAGTATACAGAGTGATGTGTGATATATAGAGGTATATACTGTATATGGTGCGGTATACAGGGTGATGTGTGGTATATAGAGGTATATACAGTATATGGTGCAGTATACAGGGTGATGTGTTGTATATAGAGGTATATACAGTATATGGTGCAGTATACGGGGTGATGTGTGATATATAGAGTTATATACAGCATATGGTGCAGTATACAGGGTGATGTGTGATATATAGAGGTATATACTGTATATGGTGCAGTATACAGGGTGATGTGTGATATATAGAGGTATATACAGTATATGGTGCGGTATACGGGCTGATGTGTGATACATAGAGGTATATACTGTATATGGTGCAGTATACGGGGTGATGTGTGGTATATAGAGGTATATACAGTACATGGTGCAGTATACAGAGTGATGTGTGATATATAGAGGTATATACAGTATATGGTGCAGTATACAGGGTGATGTGTGATATATAGAGGTATATACAGTATATGGTGCAGTATACAGGGTGATGTGTGATATATAGAGGTATATACAGTATATGGTGCAGTATGCGGGGTGATGTGTGATATATAGAGGTATATACTGTATATGGTGCAGTATGCGGGGTGATGTGTGGTATATAGAGGTATATACAGTATATGGTGCAGTATACAGAGTGATGTGTGATATATAGAGGTATATACAGTATATGGTGCGGTATACGGGCTGATGTGTGATATATAGAGGTATATACTGTATATGGTGCAGTATACGGGGTGATGTGTGGTATATAGAGGTATATACAGTATATGGTGCAGTATACAGGGTGATGTGTGATATATAGAGGTATATACAGTATATGGTGCGGTATACGGGCTGATGTGTGATATATAGAGGTATATACTGTATATGGTGCAGTATACGGGGTGATGTGTGGTATATAGAGGTATATACAGTATATGGTGCAGTATACAGAGTGATGTGTGATATATAGAGGTATATACAGTATATGGTGCGGTATACGGGCTGATGTGTGATATATAGAGGTATATACTGTATATGGTGCAGTATACGGGGTGATGTGTGGTATATAGAGGTATATACAGTATATGGTGCAGTATACAGAGTGATGTGTGATATATAGAGGTATATACAGTATATGGTGCGGTATACGGGCTGATGTGTGATATATAGAGGTATATACTGTATATGGTGCAGTATACGGGGTGATGTGTGGTATATAGAGGTATATACAGTATATGGTGCAGTATACAGCGTGATGTGTGGTATATAGAGGTATATACTGTATATGGTGCAGTATGCGGGGTGATGTGTGGTATATAGAGGTATATACAGTATATGGTGCAGTATACAGGGTGATGTGTGGTATATAGAGGTATATACTGTATATGGTGCAGTATGCGGGGTGATGTGTGATATATAGAGGTATATACAGTATATGGTGCAGTATACAGGGTGATGTGTGGTATATAGAGGTATATACTGTATATGGTGCAGTATGCGGGGTGATGTGTGATATATAGAGGTATATACAGTATATGGTGCAGTATACGGGGTGATGTGTGATATATAGGTACATAATGAGGTATATACAGTACATGGTGGGGTATATACGTTGCACTCGGTATATACAGGCGTCCCCTCACCCACAGCTCGGTGCCCCAGCTCATGGTGTCCCGGGGGCGGCGGGGACCGTCACCCGCTCAGTGCCGCAGGATAACGGGCAGCGTCCGGAGAGGCGTGTCTCTGCGGTGCCCTCTCCGTTGTCAGAGTCGGGCGTCCCTCCGGTGTCCTCGGGTCTCCTGTCTGTGTCCGCGGGATCCGGGTGTATCGTTCCCCCCTGAGGAGCGGGACCACGGCCAGTACGGGAGGAATCGCGGGAGCGCGCACTCCCGAGAGACGCGAGTCCTGGCGGTGGGCGTGGCTTGCTGCCAGTGCTGTGGTAACAGGCTCCGCCCCGAGTCACTCAGTCGCAGGACGGAATAAGGGGCGTTGCCCGTTCCTTCTCCACTAAGATAACAGGCTCCACCCTCATGAAATATGTGCTAGGAGGCGGGGCTCAGTGGGCGGGGTCAGATTTGACAGCTCGGGAGCGCGGAGCTCGTATTATAACGGTTTATCGGAGACCAATGGGCAAAGGTGCTATGACGACCCCTGGTGGCCACAAACTGCACAGCGACATTTAGGATTATTATCGTTCTTTTTAATAAGGGGGATTTCCGAGTGCGCAGGTCTACAATATACGGAGTCTTTCAACTGTTTACATGAATGACTTCATATACTTCGTATAGAGACGTGTATGGGTCTGTGGTGTTATACCTGGTGGTGTACATCATTGAGCTGATGTGAAAGGGCTAACTCGGCAGTAAATTGTTAATGCATCATTTTTTCTGGAGGGTTCGCAGCTCCAGTTTTCTGATACACTGCTCCGAAATCCCCGCCCAGCTCATCAGTCACGTAGTAGAAGGTGTACCCGCCAGCAGGGGGAGACGCTGAGCTCTATAATAAATGTAAGTGGGGAGCTCCCTCTGGTGACAGCAGAAAGAAATGCACCATTATATTTGCTCCAGTGCAGGAGCCGCAGTGTGGGCTAGCCCTCAGTGACCTCTGATCCCCTTGTTACTGGGGTCTCTAGGGGGCTTCAATCTGCTGCACGCGCCAGTTATAGGCTCGCCCCCCCCCCCAAGGCCCTATAGCTCCATGGCCGCCCCTGTCGTACAGATGCATGGTGCCAATCAGGCGCTCATCGCCATGTCCTACAGATCTGCCGCAGTGAGGAATCCAGGATCATGCACTATTTTTTTTTTTCAAAAACGTTTTGAACATTTTTTTTTTACAAACCTCCCTCCATAATTGCTTTTTTCCCCCTTCCCCTCCCAAAACATTAATTAATAAACTGTATAAATGCCCACGATGGAACAATTAAATAACACCAGTCCCCGATGACTGTAGAAGAGGGAAAGGTTATGGCACCTTGGAAGCATTGATGAGAAATACAAAACCCACTGACTAGTCACTAAGGCTGCATTCACACAATGAGCATTTGGTGCGTTTTTGATGTTGCAGAATTTCTGCACCGATTATTTACATTAGGTAACTTGCCTTTTTTCATTGTGTTTTTTTAACCTGTGTTTCTTGTCTGTTTGGTGTGTCATGCTGTAAATAAATAAAACTCATGTGCATCCTTTACCTGTGGAATTACCGCCCCTAATGTAAGTCTATGGGAAATCCACACAGAAAACTCAGCGACCCGCAAGAGAAACTGCCATGCTGTGGATTTGATACCCGCACCGCAGGTTAGTTTACGCGGAGTTAAAAAGAAGCGCAGTGGGCAGGAGAGCTATAGAAATCCCATCCACTTTGCTGGAACTATAAGACTCCCCAAAAGCTCATTTTGGGAATGTAGCGTAAGGGGTTAACAGGGCGCAGAGACGGGCAGGCTCCGATGCATCGGGCCCCTGTATAACGCATTAGCAGAAATCCGTACTGAGCTTCCAGGTTCGGTGTCTGGATTTAAAGTGTCACTCCGGCTCCGCTCCAGTTTTCTCAGGTATATGCTCCAATATTGTTAGCCGCAGATCATCGCAATCTTTCTGGGGTACATGAAAGAATTTTTCCATCAGCCGTTTGCTAAATTGCAACACATGGTTTGTGGCTTACTTGCTCCAATGCAGCTACACCCTACAATATGTAGGACACACCATCCAAACGGCTCTTAGTGGAATGATCAAACATAGATCCAATAGTCAGAAACTGAATCATGAATCCTGATTTATCAAGACATTTCTCTCCTGCACACCGGAAAGATCCCGATGATTTGCGCCTAACAATATTGGAGCATATACCTGAGAAAAGTCCAGCTAGATTCCAGAGATTGATAAATATGGAGTCATTTTGGATCTTCACACATTATTCCCTGAAGCTCTCAGTGAGGGCCTGGAGAACACAATCATTGTGGTTCACCTTCCATATAAGCATGGATTGAGGCATGCTCATGGGAGTCATCATTTTTAACTTGAGGAGGAAAATCTTGGACAAATTTTCTACAATATTTTTATAACTCAGTGGACGTAGTATCGTTCTTATCTATATAATGTTTTTAAGCTTTATTTATACGTAAATATCCAATTCATCCTATTTTGGTATTAATACAATTGTCTTCCAATTCTATATAAATACACACCTGGAGATCGCTGTGGGGAAGATCATGAGGGTGTTAGATGTGATTGTTTACACCCGTCGTGTCCCTCCTTGCCGGTACAAATGGTTAGGGGGGGTTACACCACATTCTGAAGCCTGATGAAGGAGACAGATTGCTCCTGAAACGCGTTGTTTTAATAAATAAATCCTTTCTCTACTACCATGGCTTCATCTACCTTGTCGGCAGTGCTCGGAGACACCATCCCCATTTTTTCTTGTTACGTCTTCAGAATATGGCAAGGAGCACTCAACTAAGAGGAACCAGAGTCCATCATCATGAAGGCTGGTCATCTGGAAAATTATTGGAACCTTGAAAATATCCTCAAGTGCAATCATGAAAACCATCAGTTGCTGTGATGAAGCTGGCTTTAATGTTGGCAACCCCAGGAAAGATGAAGACCAAGAATTACTTCTGCGGCAGAGGATAAGTTCATCAGGTACCAGACTCATAAACCACAAACAGCACCTCAGATAACAGCTCGTAAATGAACCATAGATATTAAATAGCAGACTCAACTCATCAATAACTGTCCAGAGGGGACTGTGAGAAGCGGCCTTTATGGTCAAATTGCCTCTAAGAAGTTACTACTGAGCATGACCACAAAAAAGTAGAAGAGACTTGAATGGACCAAGAAACACAATGATTAGATGAGTGGAGATCCGCATTGTGCTCTGAGGAGTAAGAAAATGAGATTTTTGGTACCAGCCATCATGTCTTTGTGAGGTAAAGAAAAGGTGATCGAATGTTTTTTACGTGTGTGGAGCCCACCATAAAGCATGGAGGTTCTATGAGATGGTGGGGGTCTGCAGATGACAATGTGGGTAGCACATTACCCAGCATGGCTCCACAGCGTTTTGCAGCGACCGCCATCTGTCTGGTTTGTACTTACTGGGACCATCATTTATGTAACAGGACAATGACCCCAAACCCCTCCAGGCAATGTAAAGGCAATGTGACTGACCAGGAGAGGATGGAAGCTGCGTCAGAGGACATGGCCTCAACAACCTCAACCCAATGGAGATGGTCTGGGATAAGCTGGACTCAGGGTGAAGACTAAGCAGCAACAAGCACTCAGCACCTCGAGGAAAGCCTTCAGGACTGCTGGAGCCATTCCAGGTGACAACTGATGAAGCTGTGGAGAGAATGACGAGGGGGGTGGGGGTACAGCTGCCATCATAGTAAAAGCGGGTACCAGAAGGAGTCTCAGGGTTAACATGTGTTTTGGATTGTTTCACATTTCTCTCTTTACTCCTCAATTCCATACAGGTTCTTTCCTGTCTACCTTTGTGGTTTTGCTGCCTTCAGTCTGAACCTATAATGTGCACGTTCTAATAAGTACAAGGAAAACCATTGTATGAACAGTGGGTCAGAACTTTTGGACTGGTACTTTATACCCATAAGAGCAGGAATAATCTGCCTCTGGGATCCTCAGCAGCTGCTGAATGTGGTGGCGCCAACTGGCAATTGTTACGGATCCGGGTGGTGGAACCTCTGTGCTGCGGTGCAAGGAGGGACCAGAGGGGCGTAACTAGGTATCAACTCGGACTGACCAAGGTCGCATGGCGGCTCAAACGACTCTGTGAACCAGGGAAGGACAGAGCAGAGGGACCAGGTGCTACTCTGGGCCAGTCCTTGTATGAGAGCAGGTGACTGACCGGTAGAGATGAGCATGGCAGGCAGGCTGACGGGTGATCCGGGTAGACGGACTGGCAGACACCACGGGTAACTGGCAGGAGCCTGCAGGTAGGCAGGCTGGGAGGCACGGCAGGTAACAAGCAGGAGCCTCCAGGTAGGCTGGCGGTAGGCACGGCAGGTAACTGGTACGTTCTCCGGGTAGGTAGGCTAGCCTGGCCCATAGACAGACTGGTAGGTTTGGACCGTAGGCAGACCGTCGGGCTGGAGTGGCAGTCAAGCTGGCGGACTGGACTGGTAGTCAGGCTGGCGGACTGGACTGGTAGTCAGGCTGGCGGACTGGACTGGTAGTCAGGCTGGCGGACTGGTAGTCAGGCTAGCAGCGGGACCTGAGGGCTGAAGCAGAGGTAAGTACACAGAGCTACAACCTTGCACGGGAACCTCCATTTTTGAGGAGGTGCCTTTTATATGAGAAGTCCTCAGGCCAGTGGCCGGGGACTCCTTAGGACGGCGCGCGGCCCCTTTAAGAGGGAGGGAGCGCGCGCGCCCTAAGCACAGTGCCCGGGAAGTTGCGCGCGCTGGCAACAGCAGCAGGAGAGCCGGAAGACGCAGGGCCAGAAGCGAGGCGGTAAGGGGGACGGCGTCTCTGCCTATCAGGAGGCAGAGACGCCGATGCTACAGTACCCCCCCCCTTAAGCCCCCGCTTTTTCAGGCCTGAAAAAAATTTTAAGAAGAAGCGGAGAGTGGATGTTCTCCCTGGGTTCCCAAGTTCTCTCCTCTGGGCCAAACCCCTTCCAATCCACCAGAAAAAAGGCTTTTCCTCTTACCCTCTTGGTGGCCAGAATGTTCTCTACCTCATAGACGTCCTCAGCGGAGACCGGAGCTGGGGAGTTACCTGGATTGTCGGAAAAAGAATTAAGAACAACCGGTTTGAGGAGAGATACGTGGAAGGAGTTGGGAATCCGTAAGATGGCCGGGAGTTTTAACTTGTAGGCCACTGGATTGATTTGCTTGAGGACTTCAAATGGACCGATGAACCGTGGACCCAACTTATAGGAGGGTATTTTGAGACGAACATGTTTGGAGGAGAGCCAAACCTTGTCTCCCGGACGGAAATGAGGTGGGTCCAGACGTCTCTTGTCGGCATGTCTCCTCATCCGCTCGGAGGATTGAAGAAGTGCGGATCTAGTGTCCTCTCAAATGGTGGAAAATTCGCTGACCAGAGACTCCGCAGCAAGATTGTCCACTGAAGCGGAGACGGGAAATGGAATCCGGGGGTGTTGACCGTAGACCACAAAGAACGGGGACTTGGAAGAAGATTCACTCACATGGTTGTTATAGGAGAACTCGGCCCATGGTAGGAGCTCTACCCAATCGGTATGGTGAGCGTTGACGAAGTGCCGGAGGAAGCAGGTAAGGATCTGGTTGATACGTTCCACTTGGCCATTGGACTGAGGATGATAAGCAGAGGAGAAATCCAGGGAGACATCCAGCAGCTTACACGTAGCTCTCCAGAAGCGCGAAGTGAACTGGGCCCCTCGATCAGACACAATGTGGAGGGGTAGGCCGTGGAGACGAAAGATGTGATGGATGAAGTCCTTAGCCAGCACAGATGCTGACGGGAGACCAGGCAGAGGGATGAAGTGGGCCATTTTAGAAAAGCGGTCAGCGACCACCCAAATGAAATTACAACCGGCGGAAACAGGGAGATCAGTAATAAAGTCCATAGTAATGTGTTGCCACAGGGCAGCAGGTACGGGAAGAGGCAGGAGATGGCCAGCTGGAAGATGTCTGGGAACCTTGTTGCGGGCACAGGATGAACAGGCCGTGACAAAGTCTACAACATTCGTGCGCAAGGAAGGCCACCAGTAATGCCGGGTAACGAGCAGGAAGGTCTTCCTCTGGAAAGCATGGCCGGCTAGTTTAGATGAATGACCCCAGTGAAAAACCTTCTTACGATCTGGAACTGCTACAAACGTCTTACCGGGTGGGAGACGAGACAGGTCCAATGGAGCCACATTCATCACTTTGGAGGGATCGATGATATGCATAGGCTCCTCCTCTTGATCGGAAGACAGGAAGCATAGGGACAAAGCATCGGCTTTAACGTTCTTGTCTGCAGGGCGGTAATGTAGGATAAAGTTGAAACGGGCGAAGAACAAAGACCACCGGGCCTGACGCGGATTGAGTCTTTGGGCATTCTGTAGATATGCCAGGTTTTTGTGGTCAGTGTAGATGACCACCAGGTGCAGAGCCCCCTCTAGCAGGTAACGCCACTCCTCCAGTGCCAATTTGATGGCTAGCAGTTCTCGGTCTCCTATGGAGTAGTTGCGCTCGGATGAGGAGAAGAGCTTGGAGAAGAAGCCGCAGGTTACCATTTTCCTGGACGGAGATTTCTGGGTGAGCACCGCTCCGGCTCCAGAAGAGGAAGCATCAACCTCCAGAAAGAACTGTTTGTTGCAATCCGGACGGTGCAGCACCGGGGCAGAAGAGAAGGCTTGTTTTAAGGAGAGGAAGGCCTCCTCCACTTCGGATGTCCATTCCTTAGGATTTGCTCCCTTACTGATGAGCGCAGAGATGGGTGCAGTCCGGGAAGAGAAATGTGGGATGAAGAGGCGGTAATAGTTAGTGAAGCCCAGGAATAACTGAATCGCCTTCAACCCCTCCGGTCGGGGCCACTTTAAGACGGCAGAGACCTTCTCGGGGTCCATCCGTAGACCAGTCTTAGAGATACTATAGCCCAGGAACGGAAGAGAGGTCTGCTCAAAGAGGCATTTCTCAAATTTTGCGTATAGGCGATTCTGCCTGAGCCTAAGCAGAACCTGCCAAACATCCCTCCGGTGTGTGGATAGATCCGGAGAGAAGACCAAGATGTCGTCCAGGTACACCACCACGCATGAATATAAGAGGTCACGGAAGATGTCGTTAACTAGTTCTTGGAAGACGGCTGGAGCATTACAGAGGCCGAAGGGCATCACACGGTATTCATAGTGGCCGTCCCGGGAATTGAATGCCGTCTTCCACTCGTCTCCTTGGCGGATCCGGACCAAGTTATACGCCCCACGAAGATCGAGCTTGGTGAAGATCTCTGCGCCTTTAAGGCAGTCAAACAGCTCTAAGATGAGCGGCAGGGGGTATTTGTTTTTGATGGTATTCTGGTTGAGTCCCCTATAATCGATACAGGGGCGTATGTGAACCGTCTTTCTTTTTTACGAAGAAGAATCCTGCTCAAGCCGGGGAGGTAGATTTCTGCATAAATCCCCTAGCCAGATTTTCTTCGATATACTCAGACATGGCCCGTGTTTCGGCCTGCGACAAGGGATAAATACGCCCACAGAGTGGAAAGGCACCGGGTACCAGGTCGATAGGGCAATAATATGGCCTATGAGGTGGCAGTGTCTCTGCTTCCTTCTTGTCGAAGACATCTACATAGGACCAGTAAGGTGCCGGTAGACCAGGTAAATTAGCCGGAGTAGACGGAGGTCTAGCCGGGCGATCCGGGACCAGGCAGGTCTTATGGAAATCCTGCCCCCAACGGAGCACCTCACCGGATCGCCAATTCAGAATGGGTTCATGTCTCTGTAGCCAGGGTAGACCTAGTAAAAGGGAGTGAGAGAGTCCGGATAACACATGGAAGGAGATCCTCTCCGCGTGCAGCATTCCCACCTGAAGGGTTACAGGCTCCGTGACGAGCAAGATGGTCACCGGAAGGAGTCTTCCATCCACGGAAGCCACTGCCAATGGTTCAGCCAGACGTTTGGTAGGAATCTGATACTTCTCCACAAGGGACTGAGAAATGAGATTCCCAGCGGCTCCAGAATCTAGGTGGGCAGTTTCAAAGAAGCGGGTCTCTCCACAGGATATAGAAAAGGATAGAGTCAAGGACGGAGAGGATTTACTCTTGCCTAGGACGACCTCTCCGAGCGGTCCTAGACACTGGAGTTTCCCGGCTTCGCCGGACAGGAACGGATCAGATGCTCCTTACTACCACAGTAGAAACAGCTCCCCTCGGCGTGTTTCTTGGCGAGACTTGACCATTTTGGTCTGGTCGATCTGCATGGGTTCGGGCGAGCGTGCCCGGGGAGTTGCTGGTTGGGAGGCAGGTTTCTGGAAAACAGGAGCAAGACGAGGAAATCTTCTCTCCCGGGTAGTCTCCATAGCTCGTTCCAGGAAACGGATGTCAATCCAGGTAGATAGTGACACCAGGTCATCCAGGGTGGTAGGAATGTCCCGGCCGGTCAAGTCGTCCTTGATCCGTCCGGAAAGACCCTCCCAGAAGGTGGACACCAGGGCCTCGTTGTTCCAGGCAAGCTCAGATGCGAGGGTAAGGAACTGTATGGCATACTGGCCCACGGTGAGACTCCCTTGGCAGAGACGGAGCAATGAGGAGGCAGTAGAAGTCCTTCGTCTGGGCTCATCGAAGACCTTCCGAAAGGCAGTGAGGAAAGCCGGAAGATCGGACACCAGGGAATCCCCTCTCTCCCATAAAGGGTTTAGCCATGCCAATGCTTCCCCGGTGAGGTGAGACATGATGAACGCCACCTTGGCCCGGTTGGAGGGAAACTGATGTGCCAAGAGTTCAAAGTGCAGGGTGCACTGGTTCAGAAAACCCTGACATAAGGTGGGGTCACCCCCAAAACGAGGAGGCGCAGAGAGCCGGGGTCCAGAGCTGGAGGATGCCATGGCACCGGTAGACTGAGGCGCCGCCGGTGCGGGTGCCGCTCGGCTCGAGGCGGACACAGGTGGGACGGACAGCGTGTCCAGGCAGGAGTTGACAGACCACAGGTAGGTCAGGATGATTTCTTGTTGGGATCTCTGACGAGAAACCTCCTGGTACAGGTCAGCAAGCGAAGGTGCCTGGGGGCCACCGGGTTCCATGGCCCGTGCAAACTGTTAAGGATCCGGGTGGTGGAACATCTGTGCTGCGGTGCAAGGAGGGACCAAAGGGGCGTAACTAGGTATCAACTCGGACTGACCAAGGTCGCATGGCGGCTCAATCGACTCCGTGAACCTGGGAAGAACCGAGCAGAGGGACCAGGTGCTACTCTGGGCCAGTCCTTGTATGAGAGCAGGTGACTCCCACGGGTCAGAAGGCAGGGACTGACCGGTAGAGGAGATGAGCACGGCAGGCAGGCTGACGGGTGATCCGGGTAGACGAACTGGCAGACACCACGGGTAACTGGCAGGAGCCTCCAGGTAGGCAGGCTGGTAGGCACGGCAGGTAACAAGCAGGAGCCTCCAGGTAGGCTGGCTGGTAGGCACGGCAGGTAACTGGCACGCTCTCCGGGTAGGCAGGCTAGCCTGGCCCATAGACAAACTTGGTTTGGACCGTAGGCAGACAGTCGGGCTGGAGTGGTAGTCAAGCTGGCGGACTGGAGTGGTAGTCAGGCTGGCGGACTGGACTGGTAGTCAGGCTGGCGGACTGGACTGGTAGTCAGGCTGGCGGGACTGGACTGGTAGTCAGGCTGGCGGACTGGTAGTCAGGCTAGCAGCGGGACCTGAGGGCTGAAGCAGAGGTAAGTACACAGAGCTACAACCTAGCACGGGCACCTCCATTTTGGAGGAGGTGCCTTTTATATGAGAAGTCCTCCGGCCATTGGCCGGGGACTCCTTAAGACGGCGCGCGCGGCCCCTTTAAGAGGGAGGGAGCACGCGCGCGCCCTAAGCACATTGCCCGGGAAGCTGTGCGCGCCGGCAGCAGCAGGAGAGCCGGAAGACGCCGGGCCAGAAGCGAGGCGGCGTCTCTGCCTATCAGGAGGCAGAGACGCCGATGCTACAGCAATAAGAATTTACCATGACTGGTGCGGCCACAGCTCCTCTCAGTAAAGTCCACTGATGTGAATCACAAGAATTACCACTGCATTTTTATCATACAGCCACTAGATGGCAGGAGAACACTGAATCATCCACTAGGTGGCGCCACAGAGCAGCCATTCTCTGTATTGCATAGGATGAAAATAGCCATCAGGTAATAAGAGGAATTATACTGTGAGTGCAGGATAATCCGCAGCAAGGAAACCCGGAGGAATCACTGCATGAATAAAACATATTCTGCCTCATGCATTACGGAAACTGACGTCAAATCCACAGCGCAAACACCCTGAGCAATATACCTTACTCTCAGTATACTGGGAGCAACCCACAGGGCCAGCTGTATACCGGGAACACCCCACAGGACCAGCCGTATACAGGGAACACCCCACAAAACCTGCCGTATACCGGGAACACCCCACAAAACCTGCTGTATACCGGGAACACCCCACAAAACCTGCTGTATACCGGGAACACCACACAAAACCTTCCGTATAGCGGGAACACCCCACGAAACCTGCCATATAGCGGGAACACCCCACAAAACCTGCTGTATAGCGGGAATACTCCACGAAATCTGCCGTATAGTGAGAACACCCCACAAAACCTGCCGTATAGCGGGAACACCACACAAAACCTTCCGTATAGTGGGAACACCCCACGAAATCTGCCGTATAGCGGGAACACCCCACAAAACCTGCTGTATAGCGGGAATACTCCACGAAATCTGCCGTATAGTGAGAACACCCCACAAAACCTGCTGTATACCGGGAACACCACACAAAACCTTCCGTATAGTGGGAACACCCCACGAAATCTGCCATATAGCGGGAACACCCCACAAAACCTGCTGTATAGCGGGAATACTCCACGAAATCTGCCGTATAGTGAGAACACCCCACAAAACCTGCTGTATACCGGGAACACCACACAAAACCTTCCGTATAGTGGGAACACCCCACGAAATCTGCCGTATAGCGGGAACACCCCACAAAACCTGCCGTATACCGGAACACCCCACAAAACCTGTCGTATAAAGGAAACACCCCACAAAACCCGCTGTATACCGGGAACACCACACAAAACCTGCCGTATACAGGGAACATCCCACAAAACCTGCCGCATACCGGGAACACCCCATAAGACCAGCTGTATACCGGGAACACCCCACAAAACCTGCCGTATACCGGGAACACCCCACAAAACCTGCCGTATAGCGGGAACACCCCACGAAACCTGCCGTATAGCGGGAACACCCCACGAAATCTGCCGTATAGCGGGAACACCCCACAAGACCAGCCGTATACCGGGAACACCCCACAAAACCTGCCGTATACCGGAACACCCCACAAAACCTGTCGTATAAAGGAAACACCCCACAAAACCCGCTGTATACCGGGAACACCACACAAAACCTGCCGTATACAGGGAACACCCCACAAAACCTGCCGCATACCGGGAACACCCCACAAGACCAGCTGTATACCGGGAACACCCCACAAAACCTGCCGTATACCGGGAACACCCCACAAAACCTGCCGTATAGCGGGAACACCCCACAAGACCCTCAATATTCCAGGAACACCACACAAGACCCACCGCATACCAGGAACACCCCTCAAGACCTGCCGTATACTGGGAACACCTAAGACCCGCCATATACTGGGAACACCCCACAAGACCCGCCATATACTGGGAACACCACACAAGACTCACCATATATTGGGAAGACCCCACAAGACCCTCTGTATACCGAGAACAGCCCACAAGACCCACCATATACCGGTAACACTCCACAAGAACCGCCATATACCGGGAACACCCCACAAGACCCTCTCTATACCACGAACACCCCACAAGCCCCTCCATATACTAGAAACACCCCACAAGACCCTCTCTATACCAGGAACACCCCACAAGACCTGATATAGATCCCTGTCCACTCCGATTACTTGTGGCATTTTCCCGTTGTCAGGAGATTAATATTTGGGCCTCATGAAGTTGTCTATCGCTTCTCACAGCTGAGAGTTTGATACACTGTATAAGTCTGGAGCTCACAGAGGATTGTATAGACTGGATAAAAGTATAACAAACTCTGAGCTATGAGCAGCGAGAGGTCAGGAGAATTTTTGGCTTCTGAACAGTAGCGTTCCACTAATAGCAGCAAACCAAGCAGCCGCTATGGGGCATTTGCCCTTTGTGTCTGAGCTCTAACGTCTCAGTGAAGTGGGAGTGATGCTGTCACTACATCGCGCCCGCTGTTCAGAGCCGTGCAGAGCTTCAGAAGGCACGCTGAGGAGACCGGAACGGCGAGGAACTAGGAGAGGAGAGTTTTGTGTTTAATCAATGAGTACATTGTGGGGGCCATTATATTAAAAAGAGAGCTATGTGGGGTCATGATACTGTATGTGAGCAATTATACAGTGTGAAGGGCTGTATGGGGGCTATTATACTGTGTAGAAGTCCCTATACTGTATGGAGGGCTGTGTGAGAGCCATTATACTGTATGAAGGGCTGTGTGGGGGCTATTATACTGTATTTGAGCAATTATACAGTGTGAAGGGCTGTGTGAGGGCCATTATACTGTATGAAGGGTTGTGTGGGGGCTATTATACTGTATTGAGGGCTGTGTGGGGGCTATTATACTGTATATAGGTCATTATACCGTATGGAGGGCTGTGTGGAGCCCATTATACTGTATGGAAGGCTGTGTGGGGCCCATTATACTGTATGCAGGGCTGTGTAGGGCCCATTATACTGTATGGAGGACTATGTGGGCCCATTATACTGTATGGAGGGCTGTGTGGGGGCCATTATACTGTGTGAAGGACTATGTGGAGCCATTATACTGTATGCAGGGCTGTGTGGGGGGCATTATATTGTATGTAGGGCTGTGTGGGGCCCATTATACTGTGTGGGGGCCATTATACTGTATGCAGGGCTGTGTGGGGGTCATTATACTGTGTGGAGGACTATGTGGGGCCATTATACTGTATGCAAGGCTGTGTGGGGGCCGTTATATTGTATGTAGCGCTGTGTGGGGCCCATTGCACTGTATGCACGGCTGTGTGGGGCCCATTATACTGTGTAGAGGGTGTGTGGGGGCCATTATACTGTATGCAGGGCTATGTGGGGGACATTTTACTGGGTAGAAGGCTGTGTGTGGGCCATTATACTGTGTGGATGACTATGTGGGCCCCATTATGCTGTATGGAGGACGATGTAGGGCCCATTATACTGTATGGAGGACGATGTAGGGCCCATTATACTGTATGGAGGACTATGTGGGGCCCATTATACTGTATGGAGGACGATGTGGGGCCCATTATACTGTATGGAGGACTATGTGGGGCTCATTATTCTGTATGGAGGACAATGTGGGGCCCATTATACTGTATGCAGGGCTGTGTAGGAGTCATGGTTGGGGCATCATACCGTGTTGGGGTCACGATACTTTGCCAGGAAGTAGTGTGAGGTGAAGTCCAGTAGGGTCATCATACCATGCATGTGGATGGTACTGTAGAGGAATCATATTGTGTTTGGGGGACAATTTTGTTGGCATCATACTTTATGGGGGCAATGCAAGAGGAATCTCAGGCTTCAGTAGGAGGAAAATTACTTTATAAGGGCAGCACAGTTGTGAGATATGCTCCTCTGTGACCCTGCTGAATACTATTTTTTTTGTGGGGGGGGGGCATTTGGACTTCTGCTGTGAGGCCCCTATGATTTCTATGTATGCCCCTCCTTTTGCATGTAAAGCATGGTCCCATTCACTGACAGCAAGTAGACATCTTGGAAGAAGGAGAGGTATGTGAGGTATGAGAGGCAGTTGAAGTCGTTCAGGCTGTTCTGCTCTCAGGACATCAGCATCTTCCCCTCTGTCTGCGGTCACGTTCACATTGTGCCATATCGCCTCGCTGCGGTTTGCAGTAGTCCCCAGGTCAGATGAGGCGAGTTGTGGAGACAGATGGAGTCAGCCTCCTCACTGAGGACAACTCTCGACCAATATGCAGGTCCCTGCGCACGCTGATGACGTCACGTTCCGGGTTAGTGGTCAGGAGGAAGCGGTGGGACACGTGACAGGGGCGGGGCCAACTCCCGGAAGTGAGAGGATGCTGATGCTGGAATAAACATGGCGCTGCTGGTCCTGAGCCTCCTGCTGCTGCCGCTATGCTCTGCGCGGGTCCATCACCTCGTCCTGAAGGTACCGAGGGCAACGCCCGGAGCGGTGAACCGGGGAAGACGGGACAGGGAGGAGGGCAGGAAAGTGAAAGGGGACAAGAGAGGCAGAGGGGAAGGGAGGAAGAGGATCAGAGGGGGAGGAGAGTGACAGGAGGGGAAAGAGAGTGACAGGAAGAGGATCAGAGGGGGAGGAGAGTGACAGGAAGGGGAAGAGAGTGACAGGAAGAGGATCAGAGGGGGAGGAGAGTGACAGGAAGAGGATCAGAGGGGGAAGAGAGTGACAGGAAGAGGATCAGAGGGGGAAGAGAGTGACAGGAAGGGGAAGAGAGTGACAGGAAGAGGATCAGAAGGGGAGGAGAGTGACAGGAAGGGGAAGAGAGTGACAGGAAGAGGATCAGAGGGGGAGGAGAGTGACAGGAAGAGGATCAGAGGGGGAGGAGAGTTACAGGAAGGGGAAGAGCGTGAAAGGAAGAGGATCAGAGGGGGAGGAGAGTGACAGGAAGAGGATCAGAGGGGGAGGAGAGTGACAGGAGGGGGAAGAGAGTGACAGGAAGAGGATCAGAGGGGGAGGAGAGTGACAGGAAGGGGAAGAGAGTGACAGGAAGAGGATCAGAGGGGGAGGAGAGTGACAGGAAGAGGATCAGAGGGGGAGGAGAGTGACAGGAAGAGGATCAGAGGGGGAGGAGAGTGACAGGAAGGGGAAGAGAGTGACAGGAAGAGGATCAGAGGGGGAGGAGAGTGACAGGAAGAGGATCAGAGGGGGAGGAGAGTGACAGGAAGGGGAAGAGAGTGACAGGAAGAGGATCAGAGGGGGAGGAGAGTGACAGCAAGGGGATCAGAGGGGGAGGAGAGTGACAGGAGGGGGAAGAGAGTGACAGGAAGAGGATCAGAGGGGGAGGAGAGTGACAGGAAGAGGATCAGAGGGGGAGGAGAGTGACAGGAAGAGGATCAGAGGGGGAGGAGAGTGACAGGAAGGGGAAGAGAGTGACAGGAAGAGGATCAGAGGGGGAGGAGAGTGACAGGAAGGGGAAGAGAGTGACAGGAAGAGGATCAGAGGGGGAGGAGAGTGACAGGAAGGGGAAGAGAGTGACAGGAAGAGGATCAGAGGGGGAAGAGATTGACAGGAAGAGGATCAGAGGGGGAGGAGAGTGACAGGAAGGGGAAGAGAGTGACAGGAAGAGGATCAGAGGGGGAGGAGAGTGACAGGAAGGGGAAGAGAGTGACAGGAAGAGGATCAGAGGGGGAGGAGAGTGACAGGAAGGGGAAGAGAGTGACAGGAAGAGGATCAGAGGGGGAGGAGAGTGACAGGAAGGGGAAGAGAGTGACAGGAAGAGGATCAGAGGGGGAGGAGAGTGACAGGAAGGGGAAGAGAGTGACAGGAAGAGGATCAGAGGGGGAGGAGAGTGACAGGAAGGGGAAGAGAGTGACAGGAAGAGGATCAGAGGGGGAGGAGAGTGACAGGAAGGGGAAGAGAGTGACAGGAAGAGGATCAGAGGGGGAGGAGAGTGACAGGAAGGGGAAGAGAGTGACAGGAAGAGGATCAGAGGGGGAGGAGAGTGACAGGAAGAGGATCAGAGGGGGAGGAGAGTGACAGGAAGAGGATCAGAGGGGGAGGAGAGTGACAGGAAGGGGAAGAGAGTGACAGGAAGAGGATCAGAGGGGGAGGAGAGTGACAGGAAGAGGATCAGAGGGGGAGGAGAGTGACAGGAAGAGGATCAGAGGGGGAGGAGAGTGACAGGAAGGGGAAGAGAGTGACAGGAAGAGGATCAGAGGGGGAGGAGAGTGACAGGAAGGGGAAGAGAGTGACAGGAAGAGGATCAGAGGGGGAGCAGAGTGACAGGAAGAGGATCAGAGGGGGAGGAGAGTGACAGGAAGGGGAAGAGAGTGACAGGAAGAGGATCAGAAGGGGAGGAGAGTGACAGGAAGGGGAAGAGAGTGACAGGAAGAGGATCAGAGGGGGAGGAGAGTGACAGGAAGGGGAAGAGAGTGACAGGAAGAGGATCAGAGGGGGAGGAGAGTGACAGGAAGAGGATCAGAGGGGGAGGAGAGTGACAGGAAGAGGATCAGAGGGGGAGGAGAGTGACAGGAGGGGGAAGAGAGTGACAGGAAGAGGATCAGAGGGGGAAGAGAGTGACAGGAAGAGGATCAGAGGGGGAAGAGAGTGACAGGAAGAGGATCAGAGGGGGAGGAGAGTGACAGGAAGAGGATCAGAGGGGGAGGAGAGTGACAGGAAGGGGAAGAGAGTGACAGGAAGAGGATCAGAAGGGGAGGAGAGTGACAGGAAGGGGAAGAGAGTGACAGGAAGAGGATCAGAGGGGGAGGAGAGTGACAGGAAGAGGATCAGAGGGGGAAGAGAGTGACAGGAAGAGGATCAGAGGGGGAGGAGAGTGACAGGAAGGGGAAGAGAGTGACAGGAAGAGGATCAGAGGGGGAGGAGAGTGACAGGAAGGGGAAGAGAGTGACAGGAAGAGGATCAGAGGGGGAGGAGAGTGACAGGAAGGGGAAGAGAGTGACAGGAAGAGGATCAGAGGGGGAGGAGAGTGACAGGAAGGGGAAGAGAGTGACAGGAAGAGGATCAGAGGGGGAGGAGAGTGACAGGAAGGGGAGGAGAGTGACAGGAAGAGGATCAGAGGGGGAGGAGAGTGACAGGAAGAGGATCAGAGGGGGAGGAGAGTGACAGGAAGGGGAAGAGAGTGACAGGAAGAGGATCAGAGGGGGAGGAGAGTGACAGGAAGAGGATCAGAGGGGGAAGAGAGTGACAGGAAGAGGATCAGAGGGGGAAGAGAGTGACAGGAAGGGGAAGAGAGTGACAGGAAGAGGATCAGAAGGGGAGGAGAGTGACAGGAAGGGGAAGAGAGTGACAGGAAGAGGATCAGAGGGGGGGGAGAGTGACAGGAAGAGGATCAGAGGGGGAGGAGAGTTACAGGAAGGGGAAGAGCGTGAAAGGAAGAGGATCAGAGGGGGAGGAGAGTGACAGGAAGAGGATCAGAGGGGGAGGAGAGTGACAGGAGGGGGAAGAGAGTGACAGGAAGAGGATCAGAGGGGGAGGAGAGTGACAGGAAGGGGAAGAGAGTGACAGGAAGAGGATCAGAGGGGGAGGAGAGTGACAGGAAGGGGAAGAGAGTGACAGGAAGAGGATCAGAGGGGGAGGAGAGTGACAGGAAGGGGAAGAGAGTGACAGGAAGAGGATCAGAGGGGGAGGAGAGTGACAGGAAGGGGAAGAGAGTGACAGGAAGAGGATCAGAGGGGGAGGAGAGTGACAGGAAGAGGATCAGAGGGGAGGAGAGTGACAGGAAGAGGATCAGAGGGGGAGGAGAGTGACAGGAGGGGGAAGAGAGTGACAGGAAGAGGATCAGAGGGGGAGGAGAGTGACAGGAAGAGGATCAGAGGGGGAGGAGAGTGACAGGAACAGGATCAGAGGGGGAGGAGAGTGACAGGAAGAGGATCAGAGTGGGAGGAGAGTGACAGGAAGGGGAAGAGAGTGACAGGAAGAGGATCAGAGGGGGAGGAGAGTGACAGGAAGGGGAAGAGAGTGACAGGAAGAGGATCAGAGGGGGAGGAGAGTGACAGGAAGGGGAAGAGAGTGACAGGAAGAGGATCAGAGGGGGAGGAGAGTGACAGGAAGGGGAAGAGAGTGACAGGAAGAGGATCAGAGGGGGAGGAGAGTGACAGGAAGGGGAAGAGAGTGACAGGAAGAGGATCAGAGGGGGAGGAGAGTGACAGGAAGGGGAAGAGAGTGACAGGAAGAGGATCAGAGGGGGAGGAGAGTGACAGGAAGGGGAAGAGAGTGACAGGAAGAGGATCAGAGGGGGAGGAGAGTGACAGGAAGGGGAAGAGAGTGACAGGAAGAGGATCAGAGGGGGAGGAGAGTGACAGGAAGGGGAAGAGAGTGACAGGAAGAGGATCAGAGGGGAAGGAGAGTGACAGGAAGGGGAAGAGAGTGACAGGAAGAGGATCAGAGGGGGAGGAGAGTGACAGGAAGGGGAAGAGAGTGACAGGAAGAGGATCAGAGGGGGAGGAGAGTGACAGGAAGGGGAAGAGAGTGACAGGAAGAGGATCAGAGGGGGAGGAGAGTGACAGGAAGAGGATCAGAGGGGAAGGAGAGTGACAGGAAGAGGATCAGAGGGGGAGGAGAGTGACAGGAAGAGGATCAGAGGGGGAGGAGAGTGACAGGAAGAGGATCAGAGGGGGAGGAGAGTGACAGGAAGGGGAAGAGAGTGACAGGAAGAGGATCAGAGGGGGAGGAGAGTGACAGGAAGGGGAAGAGAGTGACAGGAAGAGGATCAGAGGGGGAGGAGAGTGACAGGAAGGGGAAGAGAGTGACAGGAAGAGGATCAGAGGGGGAGGAGAGTGACAGGAAGGGGAAGAGAGTGACAGGAAGAGGATCAGAGTGGGAGGAGAGTGACAGGAAGAGGATCAGAGGGGGAGGAGAGTGACAGGAAGAGGATCAGAGGGGGAGGAGAGTGACAGGAAGAGGATCAGAGGGGGAAGAGAGTGACAGGAAGAGGATCAGAGGGGGAAGAGAGTGACAGGAAGAGGATCAGAGGGGGAGGAGAGTGACAGGAAGAGGATCAGAGGGGGAGGAGAGTGACAGGAAGGGGAAGAGAGTGACAGGAAGAGGATCAGAAGGGGAGGAGAGTGACAGGAAGGGGAAGAGAGTGACAGGAAGAGGATCAGAGGGGGAGGAGAGTGACAGGAAGGGGAAGAGAGTGACAGGAAGAGGATCAGAGGGGGAGGAGAGTGACAGGAAGGGGAAGAGAGTGACAGGAAGAGGATCAGAGGGGGAGGAGAGTGACAGGAAGAGGATCAGAGGGGGAGGAGAGTGACAGGAAGGGGAAGAGAGTGACAGGAAGAGGATCAGAGGGGGAGGAGAGTGACAGGAAGAGGATCAGAGGGGGAGGAGAGTGACAGGAGGGGGAAGAGAGTGACAGGAAGAGGATCAGAGGGGGAAGAGAGTGACAGGAAGAGGATCAGAGGGGGAAGAGAGTGACAGGAAGAGGATCAGAGGGGGAGGAGAGTGACAGGAAGAGGATCAGAGGGGGAGGAGAGTGACAGGAAGAGGATCAGAGGGGGAGGAGAGTGACAGGAAGGGGAAGAGAGTGACAGGAAGAGGATCAGAAGGGGAGGAGAGTGACAGGAAGGGGAAGAGTGACAGGAAGAGGATCAGAGGGGAAGGAGAGTGACAGGAAGGGGAAGAGAGTGACAGGAAGAGGATCAGAGGGGGAAGAGAGTGACAGGAAGAGGATCAGAGGGGGAGGAGAGTGACAGGAAGGGGAAGAGAGTGACAGGAAGAGGATCAGAGGGGGAGGAGAGTGACAGGAAGGGGAAGAGAGTGACAGGAAGAGGATCAGAGGGGGAGGAGAGTGACAGGAAGGGGAAGAGAGTGACAGGAAGAGGATCAGAGGGGGAGGAGAGTGACAGGAAGGGGAAGAGAGTGACAGGAAGAGGATCAGAGGGGGAGGAGAGTGACAGGAAGGGGAAGAGAGTGACAGGAAGAGGATCAGAGGGGGAGGAGAGTGACAGGAAGGGGAAGAGAGTGACAGGAAGAGGATCAGAGGGGGAGGAGAGTGACAGGAAGAGGATCAGAGGGGGAGGAGAGTGACAGGAAGAGGATCAGAGGGGGAGGAGAGTGACAGGAAGGGGAAGAGAGTGACAGGAAGAGGATCAGAGGGGGAGGAGAGTGACAGGAAGAGGATCAGAGGGGAAGGAGAGTGACAGGAAGAGGATCAGAGGGGGAGGAGAGTGACAGGAAGGGGAAGAGAGTGACAGGAAGAGGATCAGAGGGGGAGGAGAGTGACAGGAAGGGGAAGAGAGTGACAGGAAGAGGATCAGAGGGGGAGCAGAGTGACAGGAAGAGGATCAGAGGGGGAGGAGAGTGACAGGAGGGGGAAGAGAGTGACAGGAAGAGGATCAGAGGGGGAAGAGAGTGACAGGAAGAGGATCAGAGGGGGAAGAGAGTGACAGGAAGAGGATCAGAGGGGGAGGAGAGTGACAGGAAGAGGATCAGAGGGGGAGGAGAGTGACAGGAAGGGGAAGAGAGTGACAGGAAGAGGATCAGAAGGGGAGGAGAGTGACAGGAAGGGGAAGAGAGTGACAGGAAGAGGATCAGAGGGGGAGGAGAGTGACAGGAAGGGGAAGAGAGTGACAGGAAGAGGATCAGAGGGGGAGGAGAGTGACAGGAAGAGGATCAGAGGGGGAGGAGAGTGACAGGAAGAGGATCAGAGGGGGAGGAGAGTGACAGGAGGGGGAAGAGAGTGACAGGAAGAGGATCAGAGGGGGAAGAGAGTGACAGGAAGAGGATCAGAGGGGGAAGAGAGTGACAGGAAGAGGATCAGAGGGGGAGGAGAGTGACAGGAAGTTGATCAGAGGGGGAGGAGAGTGACAGGAAGGGGAAGAGAGTGACAGGAAGAGGATCAGAAGGGGAGGAGAGTGACAGGAAGGGGAAGAGAGTGACAGGAAGAGGATCAGAGGGGGAGGAGAGTGACAGGAAGGGGAAGAGAGTGACAGGAAGAGGATCAGAGGGGGAAGAGAGTGACAGGAAGAGGATCAGAGGGGGAGGAGAGTGACAGGAAGGGGAAGAGAGTGACAGGAAGAGGATCAGAGGGGGAGGAGAGTGACAGGAAGGGGAAGAGAGTGACAGGAAGAGGATCAGAGGGGGAGGAGAGTGACAGGAAGGGGAAGAGAGTGACAGGAAGAGGATCAGAGGGGGAGGAGAGTGACAGGAAGGGGAGGAGAGTGACAGGAAGAGGATCAGAGGGGGAGGAGAGTGACAGGAAGAGGATCAGAGGGGGAGGAGAGTGACAGGAAGGGGAAGAGAGTGACAGGAAGAGGATCAGAGGGGGAAGAGAGTGACAGGAAGAGGATCAGAGGGGGAAGAGAGTGACAGGAAGAGGATCAGAAGGGGAGGAGAGTGACAGGAAGGGGAAGAGAGTGACAGGAAGAGGATCAGAGGGGGGGGAGAGTGACAGGAAGAGGATCAGAGGGGGGGGAGAGTGACAGGAAGAGGATCAGAGGGGGAGGAGAGTTACAGGAAGGGGAAGAGCGTGAAAGGAAGAGGATCAGAGGGGGAGGAGAGTGACAGGAAGAGGATCAGAGGGGGAGGAGAGTGACAGGAGGGGGAAGAGAGTGACAGGAAGAGGATCAGAGGGGGAGGAGAGTGACAGGAAGGGGAAGAGAGTGACAGGAAGAGGATCAGAGGGGGAGGAGAGTGACAGGAAGAGGATCAGAGGGGGAGGAGAGTGACAGGAAGGGGAAGAGAGTGACAGGAAGAGGATCAGAGGGGGAGGAGAGTGACAGGAAGGGGAAGAGAGTGACAGGAAGAGGATCAGAGGGGGAGGAGAGTGACAGGAAGGGGAAGAGAGTGACAGGAAGAGGATCAGAGGGGGAGGAGAGTGACAGGAAGGGGAAGAGAGTGACAGGAAGAGGATCAGAGGGGGAGGAGAGTGACAGGAAGAGGATCAGAGGGGGAGGAGAGTGACAGGAAGAGGATCAGAGGGGGAGGAGAGTGACAGGAAGAGGATCAGAGGGGGAGGAGAGTGACAGGAAGGGGAAGAGAGTGACAGGAAGAGGATCAGAGGGGGAGGAGAGTGACAGGAAGGGGAAGAGAGTGACAGGAAGAGGATCAGAGGGGGAGGAGAGTGACAGGAAGGGGAAGAGAGTGACAGGAAGAGGATCAGAGGGGGAGGAGAGTGACAGGAAGGGGAAGAGAGTGACAGGAAGAGGATCAGAGGGGGAGGAGAGTGACAGGAAGAGGATCAGAGGGGGAGGAGAGTGACAGGAAGAGGATCAGAGGGGGGGAGAGTGACAGGAGGGGGAAGAGAGTGACAGGAAGAGGATCAGAGGGGGAAGAGAGTGACAGGAAGAGGATCAGAGGGGGAAGAGAGTGACAGGAAGAGGATCAGAGGGGGAGGAGAGTGACAGGAAGAGGATCAGAGGGGGAGGAGAGTGACAGGAAGGGGAAGAGAGTGACAGGAAGAGGATCAGAAGGGGAGGAGAGTGACAGGAAGGGGAAGAGAGTGACAGGAAGAGGATCAGAGGGGGAGGAGAGTGACAGGAAGGGGAAGAGAGTGACAGGAAGAGGATCAGAGGGGGAGGAGAGTGACAGGAAGGGGAAGAGAGTGACAGGAAGAGGATCAGAGGGGGAGGAGAGTGACAGGAAGAGGATCAGAGGGGGAGGAGAGTGACAGGAAGGGGAAGAGAGTGACAGGAAGAGGATCAGAGGGGGAGGAGAGTGACAGGAAGAGGATCAGAGGGGGAGGAGAGTGACAGGAGGGGAAGAGAGTGACAGGAAGAGGATCAGAGGGGGAAGAGAGTGACAGGAAGAGGATCAGAGGGGGAGGAGAGTGACAGGAAGAGGATCAGAGGGGGAGGAGAGTGACAGGAAGAGGATCAGAGGGGGAGGAGAGTGACAGGAAGGGGAAGAGAGTGACAGGAAGAGGATCAGAAGGGGAGGAGAGTGACAGGAAGGGGAAGAGAGTGACAGGAAGAGGATCAGAGGGGAAGGAGAGTGACAGGAAGGGGAAGAGAGTGACAGGAAGAGGATCAGAGGGGGAAGAGAGTGACAGGAAGAGGATCAGAGGGGGAGGAGAGTGACAGGAAGGGGAAGAGAGTGACAGGAAGAGGATCAGAGGGGGAGGAGAGTGACAGGAAGGGGAAGAGAGTGACAGGAAGAGGATCAGAGGGGGAGGAGAGTGACAGGAAGGGGAAGAGAGTGACAGGAAGAGGATCAGAGGGGGAGGAGAGTGACAGGAAGGGGAAAAGAGTGACAGGAAGAGGATCAGAGGGGGAGGAGAGTGACAGGAAGAGGATCAGAGGGGGAGGAGAGTGACAGGAAGGGGAAGAGAGTGACAGGAAGAGGATCAGAGGGGGAGGAGAGTGACAGGAAGGGGAAGAGAGTGACAGGAAGAGGATCAGAGGGGGAGGAGAGTGACAGGAAGGGGAAGAGAGTGACAGGAAGAGGATCAGAGGGGGAGGAGAGTGACAGGAAGGGGAAGAGAGTGACAGGAAGAGGATCAGAGGGGGAGGAGAGTGACAGGAAGGGGAAGAGAGTGACAGGAAGAGGATCAGAGGGGGAGGAGAGTGACAGGAAGAGGATCAGAGGGGGAGGAGAGTGACAGGAAGAGGATCAGAGGGGGAGGAGAGTGACAGGAAGAGGATCAGAGGGGGAGGAGAGTGACAGGAAGAGGATCAGAGGGGGAGGAGAGTGACAGGAAGAGGATCAGAGGGGGAGGAGAGTGACAGGAAGAGGATCAGAGGGGAGGAGAGTAACAGGAAGAGGATCAGAGGGGTAGGAGAGTGACAGGAAGAAGATCAGAGGGGGAGGAGAGTGACAGGAAGAGGATCAGAGGGGGAGGAGAGTGACAGGAAGAGGATCAGAGGGGGAGGAGAGTGACAGGTAGAGGATCAGAGGGGGAGGAGAGTGACAGGTAGAGGATCAGAGGGGGAGGAGAGTGACAGGAAGAGGATCAGAGGGGGAGGAGAGTGACAGGAAGGGGAAGAGAGTGACAGGAAGAGGATCAGAGGGGGAGGAGAGTGACAGGAAGGGGAAGAGAGTGACAGGAAGAGGATCAGAGGGGGAGGAGAGTGACAGGAAGGGGAGGAGAGTGACAGGAAGAGGATCAGAGGGGGAGGAGAGTGACAGGAAGAGGATCAGAGGGGGAGGAGAGTGACAGGAAGGGGAAGAGAGTGACAGGAAGAGGATCAGAGGGGGAGGAGAGTGACAGGAAGAGGATCAGAGGGGGAAGAGAGTGACAGGAAGAGGATCAGAGGGGGAAGAGAGTGACAGGAAGAGGATCAGAGGGGGAAGAGAGTGACAGGAAGGGGAAGAGAGTGACAGGAAGAGGATCAGAAGGGGAGAAGAGTGACAGGAAGGGGAAGAGAGTGACAGGAAGAGGATCAGAGGGGGGGAGAGTGACAGGAAGAGGATCAGAGGGGGAGGAGAGTTACAGGAAGGGGAAGAGCGTGAAAGGAAGAGGATCAGAGGGGGAGGAGAGTGACAGGAAGAGGATCAGAGGGGGAGGAGAGTGACAGGAGGGGGAAGAGAGTGACAGGAAGAGGATCAGAGGGGGAGGAGAGTGACAGGAAGGGGAAGAGAGTGACAGGAAGAGGATCAGAGGGGGAGGAGAGTGACAGGAAGAGGATCAGAGGGGGAGGAGAGTGACAGGAAGAGGATCAGAGGGGGAGGAGAGTGACAGGAAGGGGAAGAGAGTGACAGGAAGAGGATCAGAGGGGGAGGAGAGTGACAGGAAGGGGAAGAGAGTGACAGGAAGAGGATCAGAGGGGGAGGAAAGTGACAGGAAGGGGAAGAGAGTGACAGGAAGAGGATCAGAGGGGGAGGAGAGTGACAGGAAGAGGATCAGAGGGGAGGAGAGTGACAGGAAGAGGATCAGAGGGGGAGGAGAGTGACAGGAGGGGGAAGAGAGTGACAGGAAGAGGATCAGAGGGGGAGGAGAGTGACAGGAAGAGGATCAGAGGGGGAGGAGAGTGACAGGAAGAGGATCAGAGGGGGAGGAGAGTGACAGGAAGGGGAAGAGAGTGACAGGAAGAGGATCAGAGGGGGAGGAGAGTGACAGGAGAGGGGAAGAGAGTGACAGGAAGAGGATCAGAGGGGGAGGAGAGTGACAGGAAGGGGAAGAGAGTGACAGGAAGAGGATCAGAGGGGGAGGAGAGTGACAGGAAGGGGAAGAGAGTGACAGGAAGAGGATCAGAGGGGGAGGAGAGTGACAGGAAGGGGGAAGAGAGTGACAGGAAGAGGATCAGAGGGGGAGGAGAGTGACAGGAAGAGGATCAGAGGGGGAGGAGAGTGACAGGAAGAGGATCAGAGGGGGAGGAGAGTGACAGGAAGAGGATCAGAGGGGGAGGAGAGTGACAGGAAGAGGATCAGAGGGGGAGGAGAGTGACAGGAAGAAGATCAGAGGGGGAGGAGAGTGACAGGAAGAGGATCAGAGGGGGAGGAGAGTGACAGGAAGAGGATCAGAGGGGGAGGAGAGTGACAGGAAGAGGATCAGAGGGGGAGGAGAGTGACAGGAAGAGGATCAGAGGGGGAGGAGAGTGACAGGTAGAGGATCAGAGGGGGAGAAGAGTGACAGGTAGAGGATCAGAGGGGGAGGAGAGTGACAGGAAGAAGATCAGAGGGGGAGGAGAGTGACAGGAAGAGGATCAGAGGGGGAGGAGAGTGACAGGAAGAGGATCAGAGGGGGAGGAGAGTGACAGGAAGAGGATCAGAGGGGGAGGAGAGTGACAGGAAGAGGATCAGAGGGGGAGGAGAGTGACAGGAAGGGGAAGAGAGTGACAGGAAGAGGATCAGAGGGGGAGAAGAGTGACAGGAAGGGGAAGAGAGTGACAGGAAGAGGATCAGAGGGGGAGAGAGTGACAGGAAGAGGATCAGAGGGCAGGAAGAGGATCAGAGGGGGGGAGAGTGACAGGAAGAGGATCAGAGGGGGAAGAGAGTGACAGGAAGAGGATCAGAGGGGGAGGAGAGTGACAGGAAGGGGAAGAGAGTGACAGGAAGAGGATCACAGGGGGAAGAGAGTGACAGGAAGAGGATCAGATGGGGAGGAGAGTGACAGGAAGGGGAAGAGAGTGACAGGAAGAGGATCAGAGGGGGAGGAGAGTGACAGGAAGGGGAAGAGAGTGACAGGAAGAGGATCAGAGAGGGAAGAGAGTGACAGGAAGAGGATCAGAGGGGGAGGAGAGTGACAGGAAGGGGAAGAGAGTGACAGGAAGAGGATCAGAGGGGGAGGAGAGTGACAGGAAGGGGAAGAGAGTGACAGGAAGAGGATCAGAGGGGGAGGAGAGTGACAGGAAGAGAATCAGAGGGGGAGGAGAGTGACAGGAAGAGGATCAGAGGGGGAGGAGAGTGGGAGGAGAGTGACAGGAAGGGGAGGAGTGTGACAGGAAGAGGATCAGAGGGGGAGGAGAGTGACAGGAAGAGGATCAGAGGGGGAGGAGAGTGACAGGAAGTGGAAGAGAGTGACAGGAAGAGGATCAGAGGGGGAGGAGAGTGACAGGAAGAGGATCAGAGGGGGAGGAGAGTGACAGGAAGTGGAAGAGAGTGACAGGAAGAGGATCAGAAGGGGAGGAGAGTGACAGGAAGGGGAAGAGAGTGACAGGAAGAGGATCAGAGGGGGAGGAGAGTGACAGGAAGGGGAAGAGAGTGACAGGAAGAGGATCAGAAGGGGAGGAGAGTGACAGGAAGGGGAAGAGAGTGACAGGAAGAGGATCAGAGGGGGAGGAGAGTGACAGGAAGGGGAAGAGAGTGACAGGAAGAGGATCAGAAGGGGAGGAGAGTGACAGGAAGGGGAAGAGAGTGAAAGGAAGAGGATCAGAGGGGGAGGAGAGTGACAGGAAGGGGAAGAGAGTGACAGGAAGAGGATCAGAGGGGGAGGAGAGTGACAGGAAGGGGAAGAGAGTGACAGGAAGGGGAAGAGAGTGACAGGAAGAGGATCAGAGGGGGAGGAGAGTGACAGGAAGGGGAAGAAAGTGACAGGAAGAGAATCAGAGGTGGGGGAGAGTGACAGGAAGAGGATCAGAGGGAGAGGAGAGTGACAGGAAGAGGATCAGAGGGGGAGGAGAGTGACAGGAAGAGGATCAGAGGGGGAGGAGAGTGACAGGAAGAGGATCAGAGGGGGAGGAGAGTGACAGGAAGAGGATCAGAGGGGGAGGAGAGTGACAGGAAGAGGATCAGGGGGAGGAGAGTGACAGGAAGAAGATCAGAGGGGGAGGAGAGTGACAGGAAGAGGATCAGAGGGGGAGGAGAGTGACAGGAAGAGGATCAGAGGGGGAGGAGAGTGACAGGAAGAGGATCAGAGGGGGAGGAGAGTGACAGGAAGAGGATCAGAGGGGGAGGAGAGTGACAGGAAGAGGATCAGAGGGGGAGGAGAGTGACAGGAAGAGGATCAGAGGGGGAGGAGAGTGACAGGAAGAGGATCAGAGGGGGAGGAGAGTGACAGGAAGAGGAACAGAGGGGGAGGAGAGTGACAGGAAGAGGATCAGAGGGGGAGGAGAGTGACAGGAAGGGGAAGAGAGTGACAGGAAGAGGATCAGAAGGGGAGGAGAGTGACAGGAAGGGGAAGAGAGTGACAGGAAGAGGATCAGAGGGGGAGGAGAGTGACAGGAAGGGGAAGAGAGTGACAGGAAGAGGATCAGAGGGGGAGGAGAGTGACAGGAAGGGGAAGAGAGTGACAGGAAGAGGATCAGAGGGGGAGGAGAGTGACAGGAAGGGGAAGAGAGTGACAGGAAGAGGATCAGAAGGGGAGGAGAGTGACAGGAAGGGGAAGAGAGTGAAAGGAAGAGGATCAGAGGGGGAGGAGAGTGACAGGAAGGGGAAGAGAGTGACAGGAAGAGGATCAGAGGGGGAGGAGAGTGACAGGAAGGGGAAGAGAGTGACAGGAAGGGGAAGAGAGTGACAGGAAGAGGATCAGAGGGGGAGGAGAGTGACAGGAAGGGGAAGAAAGTGACAGGAAGAGAATCAGAGGTGGGGGAGAGTGACAGGAAGAGGATCAGAGGGAGAGGAGAGTGACAGGAAGAGGATCAGAGGGGGAGGAGAGTGACAGGAAGAGGATCAGAGGGGGAGGAGAGTGACAGGAAGAGGATCAGAGGGGGAGGAGAGTGACAGGAAGAGGATCAGAGGGGGAGGAGAGTGACAGGAAGAGGATCAGAGGGGGAGGAGAGTGACAGGAAGAAGATCAGAGGGGGAGGAGAGTGACAGGAAGAGGATCAGAGGGGGAGGAGAGTGACAGGAAGAGGATCAGAGGGGGAGGAGAGTGACAGGAAGAGGATCAGAGGGGGAGGAGAGTGACAGGAAGAGGATCAGAGGGGGAGGAGAGTGACAGGAAGAGGATCAGAGGGGGAGGAGAGTGACAGGAAGAGGATCAGAGGGGGAGGAGAGTGACAGGAAGAGGATCAGAGGGGGAGGAGAGTGACAGGAAGAGGATCAGAGGGGGAGGAGAGTGACAGGAAGAGGATCAGAGGGGGAGGAGAGTGACAGGAAGAGGATCAGAGGGGGAGGAGAGTGACAGGAAGAGGATCAGAGGGGGAGGAGAGTGACAGGAAGAGGATCAGAGGGGGAGGAGAGTGACAGGAAGAGGATCAGAGGGGGAGGAGAGTGACAGGAAGAGGATCAGAGGGGGAGGAGAGTGACAGGAAGAGGATCAGAGGGGGAGGAGAGTGACAGGAAGAGGATCAGAGGGGGAGGAGAGTGACAGGAAGAGGATCAGAGGGGGAGGAGAGTGACAGGAAGAGGATCAGAGGGGGAGGAGAGTGACAGGAAGAGGATCAGAGGGGGAGGAGAGTGACAGGAAGAGGATCAGAGGGGGAGGAGAGTGACAGGAAGAGGATCAGAGGGGGAGGAGAGTGACAGGAAGAGGATCAGAGGGGGAGGAGAGTGACAGGAAGAGGATCAGAGGGGGAGGAGAGTGACAGGAAGAGGATCAGAGGGGGAGGAGAGTGACAGGAAGAGGATCAGAGGGGGAGGAGAGTGACAGGAAGAGGATCAGAGGGGGAGGAGAGTGACAGGAAGAGGATCAGAGGGGGAGGAGAGTGACAGGAAGAGGATCAGAGGGGGAGGAGAGTGACAGGAAGAGGATCAGAGGGGGAGGAGAGTGACAGGAAGAGGATCAGAGGGGGAGGAGAGTGACAGGAAGAGGATCAGAGGGGGAGGAGAGTGACAGGAAGAGGATCAGAGGGGGAGGAGAGTGACAGGAAGAGGATCAGAGGGGGAGGAGAGTGACAGGAAGAGGATCAGAGGGGGAGGAGAGTGACAGGAAGAGGATCAGAGGGGGAGGAGAGTGACAGGAAGAGGATCAGAGGGGGAGGAGAGTGACAGGAAGAGGATCAGAGGGGGAGGAGAGTGACAGGAAGAGGATCAGAGGGGGAGGAGAGTGACAGGAAGAGGATCAGAGGGGGAGGAGAGTGACAGGAAGAGGATCAGAGGGGGAGGAGAGTGACAGGAAGAGGATCAGAGGGGGAGGAGAGTGACAGGAAGAGGATCAGAGGGGGAGGAGAGTGACAGGAAGAGGATCAGAGGGGGAGGAGAGTGACAGGAAGAGGATCAGAGGGGGAGGAGAGTGACAGGAAGAGGATCAGAGGGGGAGGAGAGTGACAGGAAGAGGATCAGAGGGGGAGGAGAGTGACAGGAAGAGGATCAGAGGGGGAGGAGAGTGACAGGAAGAGGAAGAGAGTGACAGGAAGAGGATCAGAGGGGGAGGAGAGTGACAGGAAGGGGATCAGAGGGGGAGGAGAGTGACAGGAAGAGGATCAGAGGGGGAGGAGAGTGACAGGAAGAGGATCAGAGGGGGAGGAGAGTGACAGGAAGAGGATCAGAGGGGGAGGAGAGTGACAGGAAGAGGATCAGAGGGGGAGGAGAGTGACAGGAAGAGGATCAGAGGGGGAGGAGAGTGACAGGAAGAGGATCAGAGGGGAGGAGAGTGACAGGAAGAGGATCAGAGGGGGAGGAGAGTGACAGGAAGAGGATCAGAGGGGGAGGAGAGTGACAGGAAGAGGATCAGAGGGGGAGGAGAGTGACAGGAAGAGGATCAGAGGGGGAGGAGAGTGACAGGAAGAGGATCAGGGGGAGGAGAGTGACAGGAAGAGGATCAGAGGGGGAGGAGAGTGACAGGAAGAGGATCAGAGGGGGAGGAGAGTGACAGGAAGAGGATCAGAGGGGGAGGAGAGTGACAGGAAGGGGAAGAGAGTGACAGGAAGAGGATCAGAGGGGGAGGAGAGTGACAGGAAGGGGAAGAGAGTGACAGGAAGAGGATCAGAGGGGGAGGAGAGTGACAGGAAGAGGATCAGAGGGGGAGGAGAGTGACAGGAAGGGCAAGAAAGTGACAGGAAGAGAATCAGAGGTGGGGGAGAGTGACAGGAAGAGGATCAGAGGGAGAGGAGAGTGACAGGAAGAGGATCAGAGGGGGAGGAGAGTGACAGGAAGAGGATCAGAGGGGGAGGAGAGTGACAGGAAGAGGATCAGAGGGGGAGGAGAGTGACAGGAAGAGGATCAGGGGGAGGAGAGTGACAGGAAGAAGATCAGAGGGGGAGGAGAGTGACAGGAAGAGGATCAGAGGGGGAGGAGAGTGACAGGAAGAGGATCAGAGGGGGAGGAGAGTGACAGGAAGAGGATCAGAGGGGGAGGAGAGTGACAGGAAGAGGATCAGAGGGGGAGGAGAGTGACAGGAAGAGGATCAGAGGGGGAGGAGAGTGACAGGAAGAGGATCAGAGGGGGAGGAGAGTGACAGGAAGAGGATCAGAGGGGGAGGAGAGTGACAGGAAGAGGATCAGAGGGGGAGGAGAGTGACAGGAAGAGGATCAGAGGGGGAGGAGAGTGACAGGAAGAGGATCAGAGGGGGAGGAGAGTGACAGGAAGAGGATCAGAGGGGGAGGAGAGTGACAGGAAGAGGATCAGAGGGGGAGGAGAGTGACAGGAAGAGGATCAGAGGGGGAGGAGAGTGACAGGAAGAGGATCAGAGGGGGAGGAGAGTGACAGGAAGAGGATCAGAGGGGGAGGAGAGTGACAGGAAGAGGATCAGAGGGGGAGGAGAGTGACAGGAAGAGGATCAGAGGGGGAGGAGAGTGACAGGAAGAGGATCAGAGGGGGAGGAGAGTGACAGGAAGAGGATCAGAGGGGGAGGAGAGTGACAGGAAGAGGATCAGAGGGGGAGGAGAGTGACAGGAAGAGGATCAGAGGGGGAGGAGAGTGACAGGAAGAGGATCAGAGGGGGAGGAGAGTGACAGGAAGAGGATCAGAGGGGGAGGAGAGTGACAGGAAGAGGATCAGAGGGGGAGGAGAGTGACAGGAAGAGGATCAGAGGGGGAGGAGAGTGACAGGAAGAGGATCAGAGGGGGAGGAGAGTGACAGGAAGAGGATCAGAGGGGGAGGAGAGTGACAGGAAGAGGATCAGAGGGGGAGGAGAGTGACAGGAAGAGGATCAGAGGGGGAGGAGAGTGACAGGAAGAGGATCAGAGGGGGAGGAGAGTGACAGGAAGAGGATCAGAGGGGGAGGAGAGTGACAGGAAGAGGATCAGAGGGGGAGGAGAGTGACAGGAAGAGGATCAGAGGGGGAGGAGAGTGACAGGAAGAGGATCAGAGGGGGAGGAGAGTGACAGGAAGAGGATCAGAGGGGGAGGAGAGTGACAGGAAGAGGATCAGAGGGGGAGGAGAGTGACAGGAAGAGGATCAGAGGGGGAGGAGAGTGACAGGAAGAGGATCAGAGGGGGAGGAGAGTGACAGGAAGAGGATCAGAGGGGGAGGAGAGTGACAGGAAGAGGATCAGAGGGGGAGGAGAGTGACAGGAAGAGGATCAGAGGGGGAGGAGAGTGACAGGAAGAGGATCAGAGGGGGAGGAGAGTGACAGGAAGAGGATCAGAGGGGGAGGAGAGTGACAGGAAGGGGATCAGAGGGGGAGGAGAGTGACAGGAAGGGGAAGAGAGTGACAGGAAGAGGATCAGAGGGGGAGGAGAGTGACAGGAAGGGGAAGAGAGTGACAGGAAGAGGATCAGAGGGGGAGGAGAGTGACAGGAAGAGGATCAGAGGGGGAGGAGAGTGACAGGAAGGGGAAGAGAGTGACAGGAAGAGGATCAGAGGGGGAGGAGAGTGACAGGAAGAGGATCAGAGGGGGAGGAGAGTGACAGGAAGAGGATCAGAGGGGGAAGAGAGTGACAGGAAGAGGATCAGAGGGGGAAGAGAGTGACAGGAAGAGGATCAGAGGGGGAAGAGAGTGACAGGAAGAGGATCAGAGGGGGAAGAGAGTGACAGGAAGAGGATCAGAAGGGGAAGAGAGTGACAGGAAGAGGATCAGAGGGGGAGGAGAGTGACAGGAAGAGGATCAGAGGGGGAGGAGAGTGACAGGAAGGGGAAGAGAGTGACAGGAAGAGGATCAGAGGGGGAGGAGAGTGACAGGAAGGGGAAGAGAGTGACAGGAAGAGGATCAGAAGGGGAGGAGAGTGACAGGAAGGGGAAGAGAGTGACAGGAAGAGGATCAGAGGGGGAGGAGAGTGACAGGAAGGGGAAGAGAGTGACAGGAAGAGGATCAGAGGGGGAAGAGAGTGACAGGAAGAGGATCAGAGGGGGAGGAGAGTGACAGGAAGAGGATCAGAGGGGGAGGAGAGTGACAGGAAGGGGAAGAGAGTGACAGGAAGAGGATCAGAGGGGGAGGAGAGTGACAGGAAGGGGAAGGGAGTGACAGGAAGAGGATCAGAGGGGGAGGAGAGTGACAGGAAGGGGAAGAGAGTGACAGGAAGAGGATCAGAGGGGGAGGAGAGTGACAGGAAGGGGAAGAGAGTGACAGGAAGAGGATCAGAGAGGGAAGAGAGTGACAGGAAGAGGATCAGAGGGGGAGGAGAGTGACAGGAAGGGGAAGAGAGTGACAGGAAGAGGATCAGAGGGGGAGGAGAGTGACAGGAAGGGGAAGAGAGTGACAGGAAGAGGATCAGAGTGGGAGGAGAGTGACAGGAAGGGGAAGAGAGTGACAGGAAGAGGATCAGAGGGGGAGGAGAGTGACAGGAAGAGGATCAGAGGGGGAGGAGAGTGACAGGAAGGGGAAGAGAGTGACAGGAAGAGGATCAGAGGGGGAGGAGAGTGACAGGAAGGGGAAGAGAGTGACAGGAAGAGGATCAGAGGGGGAGGAGAGTGACAGGAAGGGGAAGAGAGTGACAGGAAGAGGATCAGAGGGGGAGGAGAGTGACAGGAAGAGGATCAGAGGGGGAGGAGAGTGACAGGAAGAGGATCAGAGGGGGAGGAGAGTGACAGGAAGATGATCAGAGGGGGAGGAGAGTGACAGGAAGAGGATCAGAGGGGGAGGAGAGTGACAGGAAGAGGATCAGAGGGGGAGGAGAGTGACAGGAAGAGGATCAGAGGGGGAGGAGAGTGACAGGAAGAGGATCAGAGGGGGAGGAGAGTGACAGGAAGAGAATCAGAGGGGGAGGAGAGTGACAGGAAGAGGATCAGAGGGGGAGGAGAGTGACAGGAAGAGGATCAGAGGGGGAGGAGAGTGACAGGAAGAGGATCAGAGGGGGAGGAGAGTGACAGGAAGAGGATCAGAGGGGGAGGAGAGTGACAGGAAGAGGATCAGAGGGGGAGGAGAGTGACAGGAAGAGGATCAGAGGGGGAGGAGAGTGACAGGAAGGGGAAGAGAGTGACAGGAAGAGGATCAGAGGGAGAGGAGAGTGACAGGAAGAGGATCAGATGGGGGGAGAGTGACAGGAAGAGGATCAGATGGGGGGAGAGTGACAGGAAGAGGATCAGAGGGGGAAGAGAGTGACAGGAAGAGGATCAGAGGGGAAAGAGAGTGACAGGAAGAGGATCAGAGGGGGAGGAGAGTGACAGGAAGAGAATCAGAGGGGGAGGAGAGTGACAGGAAGGGGAAGAGAGTGACAGGAAGAGGATCAGAGGGGGAGGAGAGTGACAGGAAGAGAATCAGAGGGGGAGGAGAGTGACAGGAAGGGGAAGAGTGTGACAGGAAGAGGATCAGAGGGGGAGGAGAGTGACAGGAAGGGGAAGAGAGTGGCAGGAAGAGGATCAGAGGGGGAGGAGAGTGACAGGAAGGGGAAGAGAGTGACAGGAAGAGGATCAGAGGGGGAGGAGAGTGACAGGAAGAGGATCAGAGGGGGAGGAGAGTGATAGGAAGGGGAAGAGAGTGACAGGAAGAGGATCAGAGGGGGAAGAGAGTGACAGGAAGAGGATCAGAGGGGGAGGAGAGTGACAGGAAGGGGAAGAGAGTGACAGGAAGAGGATCAGAGGGGGAGGAGAGTGACAGGAAGGGGAAGAGAGTGGCAGGAAGAGGATCAGACGGGGAGGAGAGTGACAGGAAGGGGAAGAGAGTGACAGGAAGAGGATCAGAGGGGGAGGAGAGTGATAGGAAGGGGAAGAGAGTGACAGGAAGAGGATCAGAGGGGGAAGAGAGTGACAGGAAGAGGATCAGAGGGGGAGGAGAGTGACAGGAAGAGGATCAGAGGGGGAGGAGAGTGACAGGAAGGGGAAGAGAGTGACAGGAAGAGGATCAGAGGGGGAGGAGAGTGACAGGAAGGGGAAGAGAGTGACAGGAAGAGGATCAGAAGGGGAGGAGAGTGACAGGAAGGGGAAGAGAGTGACAGGAAGAGGATCAGAGGGGGAGGAGAGTGACAGGAAGGGGAAGAGAGTGACAGGAAGAGGATCAGAGGGGGAGGAGAGTGACAGGAAGGGGAAGAGAGTGACATGAAGAGGATCAGAGGGGGAGGAGAGTGACAGGAAGGGGAAGAGAGTGACAGGAAGAGAATCAGAGGGGGGGAGAGTGACAGGAAGAGGATCAGAGGGGGAGGAGAGTGACAGGAAGAGGATCAGAGGGGGAGGAGAGTGACAGGAAGAGGATCAGAGGGGGAGGAGAGTGACAGGAAGAGGATCAGGGGGAGGAGAGTGACAGGAAGAAGATCAGAGGGGGAGGAGAGTGACAGGATGAGGATCAGAGGGGGAGGAGAGTGACAGGAAGAGGATCAGAGGGGGAGGAGAGTGACAGGAAGAGGATCAGAGGGGGAGGAGAGTGACAGGAAGAGGATCAGAGGGGGAGGAGAGTGACAGGAAGAGGATCAGAGGGGGAGGAGAGTGACAGGAAGAGGATCAGAGGGGGAGGAGAGTGACAGGAAGAGGATCAGAGGGGGAGGAGAGTGACAGGAAGAGGATCAGAGGGGGAGGAGAGTGACAGGAAGAGGATCAGAGGGGGAGGAGAGTGACAGGACGAGGATCAGAGGGTGAGGAGAGTGACAGGAAGGGGACCAGACGGGGAGGAGAGTGACAGGAAGGGGATCAGAGGGGGAGGAGAGTGACAGGAAGAGGATCAGAGGGGGGAGGAGAGTGACAGGAAGAGGATCAGAGGGGGGAGGAGAGTGACAGGAAGAGGATCAGAGGGGGAGGAGAGTGACAGGAAGAGGATCAGAGGGGGAGGAGAGTGACAGGAAGAGGATCAGAGGGGGAGGAGAGTGACAGGAAGAGGATCATAGGGGGAGGAGAGTGACAGGAAGAGGATCAGAGGGGGAGGAGAGTGACAGGAAGGGGAAGAGAGTGACAGGAAGAGGATCAGAGGGGGAGAAGAGTGACAGGAAGAGGATCAGAGGGGGGGGAGAGTGACAGGAAGAGGATCAGAGGGGGAAGAGAGTGACAGGAAGAGGATCAGAGGGGGAAGAGAGTGACAGGAAGAGGATCAGAGGGGGAAGAGAGTGACAGGAAGAGGATCAGAGGGGGAGGAGAGTGACAGGAAGAGGATCAGAGGGGGAGGAGAGTGACAGGAAGAGGATCAGAGGGGGAGGAGAGTGACAGGAAGAGGATCAGAGGGGGAGGAGAGTGACAGGAAGAGGATCAGAGGGGGAGGAGAGTGACAGGAAGAGGATCAGAGGGGGAGGAGAGTGACCGGAAGAGAATCAGAGGCGGAGGAGAGTGACAGGACGAGGATCAGAGGGGGAAGAGAGTGACAGGAAGAGGATCAGAGGGGGAAGAGAGTGACAGGAAGAGGATCAGAGGGGGAGGAGAGTGACAGGAAGGGGACCAGAGGGGGAGGAGAGTGACAGGAAGGGGATCAAAGGAGGAGGAGAGTGACAGGAAGGGGACCAGAGGGGGAGGAGAGTGACAGGAAGGGGACCAGAGGGGGAGGAGAGTGACAGGAAGGGGACCAGAGGGGGAGGAGAGTGACAGGAAGGGGACCAGAGGGGGAGGAGAGTGACAGGAAGGGGAAGAGAGTGACAGGAAATGGATCAGATGGGGAGGAGAGTGACAGGAAGAATAAGAGAGTGGCAGGAAGAGGATCAGAGGGGGAGGAGAGTGACAGGAAGGGGATCAGAGGAGGAGGAGAGTGACAGGAAGGGGACCAGAGGGGGAGGAGAGTGACAGGAAGGGGACCAGAGGGGGAGGAGAGTGACAGGAAGGGGACCAGAGGGGGAGGAGAGTGACAGGAAGGGGAAGAGAGTGACAGGAAATGGATCAGATCGGGAGGAGAGTGACAGGAAGAGGAAGAGAGTGGCAGGAAGGGGATCAGAGGAGGAGGAGAGTGACAGGAAGGGGACCAGAGGGGCAGGAGAGTGACAGGAAGGGGACCAGAGGGGGAGGAGAGTGACAGGAAGGGGACCAGAGGGGGAGGAGAGTGACAGGAGGAGGGGGGACAGAGGGGGAAAAGAGTGACAGGAGGGGGAGGAGAGTGACAGGAAGAGGATCAGAGGGGGAGGAGAGTGACAGGAAGAGGATCAGAGGGGGAGGAGAGTGACAGGAAGAGGATCAGAGGGGGAGGAGAGTGACAGGAAGAAGATCAGAGGGGGAGGAGAGTGAGAGGAAGAGGATCAGAGGGGGAGGAGAGTGAGAGGAAGAGGATCAGAGGGGGAGGAGAGTGAGAGGAAGAGGATCAGAGGGGGAGGAGAGTGAGAGGAAGAGGATCAGAGGGGGAGGAGAGTGACAGGAAGAGGATCAGAGGGGGAGGAGAGTGACAGGAAGAGGATCAAAGGGGGAGGAGAGTGACAGGAAGAGGATCAAAGGGGGAGGAGAGTGACAGGAAGAGGATCAGAGGGGGAGGAGAGTGACAGGAAGGAGAAGAGAGTGACAGGAAGAGGATCAGAGGGGGAGGAGAGTGACAGGAAGAGGATCAGAGGGGGAGGAGAGTGACAGGAAGAGGATCAGAGGGAGAGGAGAGTGACAGGAAGAGGATCAGAGGGGGGGGAGAGTGACAGGAAGAGGATCAGAGGGAGAAGAGAGTGACAGGAAGAGGATCAGAGGGGGAGGAGAGTGACAGGAAGAGGATCAGAGGGGGAGGAGAGTGACAGGACGAGGATCAGAGGGTGAGGAGAGTGACAGGAAGGGGACCAGACGGGGAGGAGAGTGACAGGAAGGGGACCAGAGGGGGAGGAGAGTGACAGGAAGGGGACCAGAGGGGGAGGAGAGTGACAGGAAGGGGAAGAGAGTGACAGCAAGAGGATCAGATGGGGAGGAGAGTGACAGGAAGAATAAGAGAGTGGCAGGAAGAGGATCAGAGGGGGAGGAGAGTGACAGGAAGGGGATCAGAGGAGGAGGAGAGTGACAGGAAGGGGACCAGAGGGGGAGGAGAGTGACAGGAAGGGGACCAGAGGGGGAGGAGAGTGACAGGAAGGGGACCAGAGGGGGAGGAGAGTGACAGGAAGGGGACCAGAGGGGGAGGAGAGTGACAGGAAGGGGACCAGAGGGGGAGGAGAGTGACAGGAAGGGGACCAGAGGGGGAGGAGAGTGACAGGAGGAGGGGGGACAGAGGGGGAAAAGAGTGACAGGAGGGGGAAGAGCGTGACAGGAAGAGGATCAGAGAGGGAGGAGAGTGACAGGAAGAGGATCAGAGGGGGAGGAGAGTGACTGGAAGGGGATCAGAGGGGGAGGAAAGTGACAGGAGATGGAGAGGAGGGGGAGAGAGGGACAGGAGAGGGGTAGTGACAGGAGGGAGATGAAAGGGACAGTAGGGGTAGGAGAGCTACAGGGGGGTAACATGAGGGGGATGAGAAAGACAGGAGTGAGAGGAGAGCATCAGGTTGGAATGAAAATAAAATGGGGAAACGCGAGGTGTTAGGTTGTGAGGAAACGGGACGACGGGGTGTAAAAAGTGTGATAGAGGAGAGGATGGGTGAGGACAAGAGATGGAATAAAGAAGGTGGTGACAGGAGGGAGCGATGAGCAGGCGAGGACTAGTGGCTGGGAGAGTGGAGCATGTGAAGGGTTGCGGGTGATGTGGGGGCTACATATGAGGGGTGACGGGAGGATGAGGAGAACTGGAGGTGGTGACAGAAGTGCAGGGGGCGTCAGGTGATGTGGGACCATGTTGGGGCTTTCTGTGGCGGGCAGACCCCTGACCCTATCTTTCGCCTTCGCACAGGACGACGCGCGGCAGAAGGTTCGCCTGAACACGTTCGGCTTCTTCACTAATGGTTACATGAATGTGACAGTCACCAGCCTCTCTATAAAGGGCTTCAACAAACTCACAGAAGTGGGCAACCGGCTGGTAGGTGGCAGGCATGCTGTGTGGGGCTCGCGCTGAGCACTCGGTGACAACCGATGCGGCCGCTTTTTGCTTCCTTTGATAGGTGGAGGTTGTTGCCCAGGAATATTAAACCCTAGATTTATCCTCCTTACTGGGTCCTTTTTCCGGTCCACACTCCGGTAGATCTGGGCGGTTGGTTTCCTTATTATTTTGGACTTCTCTGCCTTTCTTCTCGTCACCTTCACTCTGTTCTTCTCATGCAGTTCGGATTCAGCTTGGACCGAACCAAGAATGACGGCTTCTCCACATATCTGGTAAGAGGCCCGGATTATACCATGATGGACAGGCAGTGGGGGTCATTTACATGAAACTCTGCCCCCCTTCTCCTTGTGCGGTCCGGTTTCCCTGCTGTAATCCAATCCCTATTTATCTCTATAGGTTCTGATTTCTTCTTAAACAGGTTCCATATTGGAGCATGAATTCTCCTTCCTGGCCCATTAGAAATTGTGGTTCTGTCCCTCCCCTGCTTTACCCTGAAGCCCTGATCACTTTCTCCAGCATAGTTACTTTCTATAGATGACTTTGTGCCTTTTCTCGACCAGGACCAGGAAATCCATGACTGCATCCTAAAGAAGATGGACAGTCGCCCCAAAGATGCCGCCCTCCTGCAGCTCAACTTCTCTGATAGAAGGTATACTATTTTGCTTTTTTCTGCAATCTTCTGTTATTGTACCTCTTATACAATCGTCATCATCTCTGCCTCTTCCCCTGTTCTTCCTCTTCCCTCCTTCGTAGCGTTTGTGTGAGCACCGCTGACGACAACCTTCTACCCCACCTCGTCTTCACCATCCCGAAGGAGGGCGACAAAAGTTCTGCCACTCAGAGCTCCGCAGAGAAGCCGGAGCCCAAGCCCCCAGCCGGAAAGAAGGAGCGCAGAGACACAGGTAAACCAGGGACTGACCTGCCTGCAAAACTCTGCTGCCAATCAGTGAGCTCTCAGGCTTCAGATCTGCATGTTCAGGCTCTGTACCGGGTAAAGGCCGATGTGCTGCATTGTTAGAGATGTAGTGGATCACTCATGGCTGTTATAAACATTACTTCTCCCACTATGCACCCTGACAGGCAGTGTAATACAGACTACATCTCCCACAATGCACCCTGACAGGCAGTGTCATACAGACAGCTTCTCCCACAATGCACCCTGACGGGCAGCGTAATGCAGACTACATCTCCCACAATGCACCCTGACGGGCAGCGTAATGCAGACTAGATCTCCCACAATGCACCCTGACGGGCAGCGTAATGCAGACTGCATCTCCCACAATGCACCCTGACGGGCAGCGTAATGCAGACTACATCTCCCACAATGCACCCTGACGGGCAGCGTAATACAGACAACATCTCCCACAATGCACCCTGACGGGCAGTGTAATGCAGACTACATCTCCCACAATGCACCCTGACGGGCAGTGTAATGCAGGCTACATCTCCCACAATGCACCCTGACGGGCAGCGTAATGCAGGCTACATCTCCCACAATGCACCCTGACAGGCATCTTAATGCTGGCTACATCTCTCACAATGCACCCTGCCGTCTGTTCGCTTTTTATAGAGCGGGGTTATTTTTATATTTCTACACCCGTCCCCCCTCTATGCGCAGCAAAAATCCCTCTCTTTTCACCATGCCGTTATCGAGCGAAGAGAGGGCGGTATTATGGGCACGGGATACTGTGATGCACCACTGCTGGGGGTGTTCGCTACTGTGACATGAGGGTTCAGGGCTCAAACTGATGTTTTTGTGCTTCTGGGGTCACATGAATAGTGGGGGGCAGAAGAGGAAAAACAGATTTTGTGGTAACCTCCTTTTATTTATTTTTTTGGGATATTGTAACACTCATCCAAATTTTGGAAGGTTTTGGACAATCACATCAATTTCTTTTGATACAGAACAAAAGAAAAAGACGGGGGAAAAGATTGATCCCAAAACCGAAGTGGAGAGCAAGCTGGGAGACGAGGCCGACGCCAAGGGGGACCCCAAGGCCGACGCCAAGGGGGACCCCAAGGCCGACGCCAAGGGGGACCCCAAGGCCGACGCCAAGGGGGACCCCAAGGCCGACGCCAAGGGGGACCCCAAGGCCGACGCCAAGGGGGACCCCAAGGCCGACGACGCCAAGGCGGACCCCAAGGCCGTTGCTAAAGTGGACTCCGAGGCTGTCGCCAAAGTGGTCCTCAAGCCAGACCCCAAGGCTGTGAAAAATGGTAACAAAGAGCAGAAAAAAAACACAGTAAGTTTCATGTGATAGAAAACTATAGTGGGTGTGAAGATATTTTTAAATTTTGCCTTTTAAGGAGTCCTTGGAGTTACAGGCCCACAGCCTTAGGTGGCACTACTGAGAGATTCACATGTGCCTCCTGATCCCTTGCAGCCATATGAGTCCTTATGTTGATAATTTCTTTGCCCCTCCTTCAGTTCTGCCTGGCAGTCAATCAGCCGCCTGCCCATCCCCACATGGTGTAGAGGCGCCTGACTGAATCTCTGCTTGTAAAACCTGATCTGTCAGCGGCCCAATGTTTATTTTCAATCTGAAATGTGTCGTTCAGACCAGAGTTACAATCCTGAAGGTTACACGCTACATAGCGGCTGGTTGAGACTATTACATCATCGATACATCATCTGTTTCTCCAGGAATTGCTTCTTCTCCCTTCAGTATATACATGGCACAGCACCGCACATTGGGTTATGGGCGTGCCGGGTACTGCAGCTGCTTCACATTGCCTGGAAACTGTTCTAACAATTAGAACTACAAGGAATGATGAGGGCTGTAGTCCGGGGTTTTGTCAGTGAGGGAAGACGTAGTCTGTGATTTAGACTGTGATGTATGATTGGGTATATGACCGTTCCCTTGCCTAATGTCACCTGTCATTGCAGTGTTATCAGATGCTGGTGAAGGACGGGGTGGCCTCATTTCAGGTAAGTCACGAATACGATGTGCACTCACTGCTATTATTACCCGGCGCTGGTCAATATCGGCATCTTCTATTCATCCGTCTCCTCTTTCCTTAGTTCTCGTTCAATGTGACCAAGCCGGAGATGGAGGGGCAGTACAGCCTTTATTTCCACAGCTGCGTCAGCGACAACCGGCAGCAGAACCCCTTCAGTCTGGATGTAAGTGCACCCTCGTATCGCCTCGAGACCCCTGTGGTCAGACGTAAGGATGTGCCATAATCATATGCCCGGTCTTTCACCAATGTGCGTTATACAGCCAGCCCCTGCCGCTATCCGTTGCACTGATTACAGCCAACTAATTAGATGCCACTGTCAATTTTTGACAGCGGCAAGTAAATTGTTGCAATCAGCCTGCAACGAGAATGTGGTATGCCAATGGGTCTGGCCTGGTTCACCCCAGCATATTTCATGGTCCGTATAGGGACGGCAATGCCTTAACTGTCCACTTATCTCCCAACCCGAACTTGAAGCCTCATATGTGTCCTGCTCAGTCTGGGCATTAAAGTCTGTATGCGGACCATGAAATGCGCTGGTGTGACCCCAGCCTTACTGAAGGGCCCAGTCACCACTATCTTCGTGATCCCATGGAGCCCAATCATAGGAGATCATCATTTTTGCTATATATTGCAATGCTTGGGGATTACTGTATATAGTCCAAGAGATCAAATGATTGCAGGTTCCAGTCTCCTTAGGACTAAAACAATAAGTCAATAAAATAAAAGCAACAAGAAATAATACAGATATTAAAAAAGATATTGCGGTAGTTGATTCATCACTGATTCCAATTTAAAAATAAATAAAAAATTCCTTTACTAAGTAAAAGTCCGATAAAATGATAACATTAATAAAGCCATAATGCTAATGTCGTAAAGAAAACAAATTAGAATGGTCTGAAATGTCATGTTTTGCACATCCCCCCAAAAAATGGAATAAACAGAACCCAAAATGACGTACGTACCCCTAAATGGTACAAATAAAAACTACAGCTCACTACACAAAATACAAGCCCTCACACAAGTCTACATAACAATAAAAAGATACGGCTTTCAGAAAATGGTAAAACAAATAAACCACATTTTTTTCTACAAAGTTCTGAATTATTTTTTTTTACTACTAAAATATGAGGGAAAAAAAAAACAAGTTTATTGTCTCCGTAATCGCACTGATCTGGAGAATCCTGATCGTGTCGGGTCACTTTGATCACACAATGGACGCTGAAAAAACAAGAAAGATAGTAATATTGCAATTTTTGTTTTATTATTTCACCGCATTTTGGAATTTATTTCCCCGTTTTTCAGCACATTATATGGTAAAATGAACAGTGTCATTAAACATTGCAACTCGTCCCTCAATAAATAACAAGCCCTCCTACAGCCGTATAGATGGGAGAAAAAATGGTTACGGCCCTTGGAAGAAGGAGATGGGGAAAAATAAAGACCAGCTCAAAAATGAGAAATCGACAACACTTGGAGGGGTTAAAAGTGTCTTTCCGTCACTTTTGTTTGCTCGTCTTACAGATCTCCATCACAGAGAGAAATCCTGAGAGCTTCTTGTCAGCAGATGAGATCCCTCTGCCTAAACTCTACATCTCCATGGCTCTGTTCTTCTTCATCTCCGGCCTCGTCTGGGTTCACATCCTCCGGAAGCGCAGGTGCAGCATTGCTTCTTCCTTTGCTTTGGTTTTCTTGCAGCGTCCTCTGTGCTCGCGTCTGTCTGACTGTGTGCCGGACGCTTTTCTGATAAATCCTTTTCACATAAACATGCGGTGAAATGACTGACGCGTCCAGTAATCCACTGAGGCTTCTCAGGCTCCATCTGATTACTGCATCTTGTCATTTACCAGATATGGGACATTCAACCACTCATACACAGCAAACATGGCCGCTGCTGCGTGAGCCCCACAATGACAGTGTAAGGAGCTGTGTATATCAGAAGGGGCAAGTTATGTCCAACTCCCTTCACATCGGGTCCTGCAGTCTCTGCGGTGAGGATCTGAGGCCGGGGTTCGGCTTTACTTGCCCCTTGCTGGATTTGTGGCTGTTGATAAATGCACAGCGATGACTCCAGTGTGGAAATGGTTAATAATCACTACCCCTCTATTCTAGAAGTGATGTATTCAAGATCCACTGGTTGATGGCTGCGCTGCCCTTCACCAAGTCGCTGTCATTGGTGTTCCACACGGTAGGTACCTGACACCCTGTTATGCCAGGGCCCGATGGTGGGCGGCCACATAGGAGGCTATTAGGACATGAGTCTACCGGTCACTTATTCTGCCTCTTTTACCTCCAGATCGATTATCACTATATCGCAACTCAGGGTTATCCAATCGAGGGCTGGGCCGTTGTGTACTACATCACTCACCTGTAAGTAACCAGGTACCACTCTGTCCTCTATCTGCACCCACTCTTTACAACGCGTCTATCACATATCTACATGGCAGGTGATATGTCTCCGATATGTGCTCTCTGCAGGTCCGCAGACTCGCTATAGAATAAGGCAGCACATTGTGCAGGAAAAAAGGAACATTGTTATATAGGAGACCGATGGTTGGGCTTAAAGGACATGATTGGCCTGTGAATGTGGGCCCTATCATATAGATGTACACGCTGGGAGCTTTCTAGGCATGTACCACAGACAGACTGTCACTGGCTCCGCTGGGGTGGTGGACTCAAGGGAATGTGTCATCAAAAAAAATTTTTTTTCAACAATTGAAAAGATATTAAATACTTTATGTTTTATTTTTGAAAAGAAAACCTTGGTTTGATATTTTCCACTTTTAAACACTAGGGGGAGCAGGTGCTGAAATTTTCTATGAAAACCTAGTGTAGTGCAGCTCATATTATGACTGTAGTAAAAGTGGGCGGAGTTTGGTCACTTGTGAGACATCACTTTTCTCAACCCCTTCTGGGTGTCTGCTAAAGGGTAAGGGAGGATGAAGTTTAGGATCACAGTGCAGACAGATTACTAAAGACTGCAAAGTGATACTGATTCTATTAGTTGGTGCTGCTCACTGTATCACACGCTGGGATTAGATACAGGGCTCAGTGTAATTTATCACACATGATGGCATTAGATACATGGCACTGCAGGCTGTATCACACATCATCCAGTCTATCTGGGATCACATGAAGAGACAGAAGGATTTGCACAAGCCTCATAAACAGAAGATCTGGGGTCAGTCTTCTGAGATGTTTGGAACAACCTCCTGTCGAGTTTCTTCAGAACTTGTGTACAAGTGATAAGAAGTGATGCACAAGTGATAAAAAGTGATGCAGTTATCTATTAACACTTCTATATATGAAAGCTTCTTACTCTGCAGTATTTTTTTTCCACACCTGCCTAGAACTTTTGCACAGTACTATATATGCAGTCAAGAACTTGCAGCAGAGATGAGGTTAATAGCAGTGACTGGAGCTGGTTCAAATTGATTTTCATGACCACATCTGTAATCTTAGGCCCCTGGACAGGATTGGGAGAACCACCTCCCGGCCCCCTCGCCTCTTTTTTTTTTTAGCCTGTCTGGTATGATGTTGTTGTTGCATTGTGACACACGTGATGTCGTGCCAGGGTGACTGCTCAGAAGAAGAGCCATAGATGCCAGGAGGTAGGGGGCCGTTCTCAGGGCTTTAGTACAGCACCTAGAGATTACAGTCCTGTGAATTGATTTGCATCAATTCTATCAAAGATGTTTATGTAATCAAGAACTTTCAGCAGGGATGAGGTTAATAGCAGTCGGTCCTGTGATAGCAGATATGAGCTAGAAGCAGATGCTCGGGAGCAGAGTTGTAGGGAAAATAATTATCCATCTGGCTGGAGCAGAGTTTAGAGGAAGATGAGGCTAAAGCCTACAAAAACATGTGTTAGCTAGGTGTTATACTATCTGAACACTCAGGCAACTCATAGCTGCCTGAGCCGTCCTTTAAAGGTTTTGGATGATGACATCTGAGCTGGGCTACCAGAGTCACCTGAGACAGCCTAGTACAGAAGGAGCCGGCCATAGGAGAAGGAAGCACGGCCCAGCCCTGGATCCAGGACAGGCAAGTAACAGACACTGTTCACTTTGGTCCACAAATATACAGTCTGTTTGTCACAGTTTCCAGAGCTGCATTCACCATTCTTCTCTGGCTGATACAGAGCGTGAGTCACACAGGACATTTCTTCCCGTTGTCTGTCTCCTCCAGTGATTTGCAGCTGATGGATGTGGAGCAGATGACTTGCTGCTGTACAATGTCTGATAACATTTCCTATCCGCTCTGGTACTAACCCTGGGATTGTTACCTGACAGGCTGAAAGGTGCGCTGCTGTTCATTACCATCGCTCTGATCGGAACTGGCTGGGCCTTCGTCAAGCACATTCTGTCCGATAAGGATAAGAAGATCTTCATGATTGTGATCCCGCTCCAGGTAGGGATTGGGCGCAGTGCACATTTGTGCCGCCTTCATGCTTGTGCCATACACATCCCGTGCCTTTATATAAAGGATGTCCATACATAACGCCTGTAGCCGTAGTGATTGTAACTCGCTCTATTTGTTGTGGTTTTTCAGTTGTCCATCAACATAACCATATGAGTTGCTGTCTAAAAAAGCTAGATGTGATGGGCTGCTGCATCTAAATGGTTAGACAACAGCTCATTAAGCAATATCAATGGGAAAGTGGAAAACAGAATAAAATAAATGGCAGCAGGAGGTAGAGGGTTAACTGTGCCCCGACATTATATCCCGAGCTTATAATGATGCAGCAGTAATCTGGCCACTCCTAGTAATAGTGCCTGACTTCATATTAGTCGCAGGTGTGGATGGTGGTGTCTTTCAAGACGTCTCTACATTCTCCAAAAATCACATACAGTCAATAGTGAACAGTCCTGGGCTGCAGATTTTACTCATTGAATTCCATTTTCTCATTTTGGCCCCCCGCCATGTCCTCTGCCTTTACACACACGTGACAGAACCTCCAGTGGTGCAGAGCTCACTGACCCCAGCCCGGTCCTGTAATAGGAGACACCGGGGTAACAAGTCCGTTCCTGACATTTCTTCCTCCTGAATCTTCCCCATCACCTGTGAGTGATATTACTGAGAAGTGGAAGGAACCGCAGCAACTCGGCCACAAGGTGGAGACCCCGTAACATTACAGAGCGGGGGGCCAAGACTGAGGAGCAGAGGGCAAGAAAGTCACCACTGCTCTGCTGGCCCTAAAACTGCAGTGTTCAGACATCTGGTATATTAACATCAGCACAAACACTGCGCCCCCGCTGGGAGTTTCATGGCCAAGAAGCTACATGCAGCCGTACATCACCAAGCACAATGACGATCGTCGGATGGAGTGGTGTAAAGCCGCCACCACTGGACTCTGGAAGAGACATGTTCTGTGCAGTGACGGATCACACTTCTCTATCTGGCGTCTGATGGAGGAGTCTGGGTTTGGTGAATGCCAGGAGAACGTTACCCCCTGACTGCATTGTGCCCGCTGTGCTGATGGTGGAAGATTATAATGCTATGGGCTGTTATCAGGGGGCGGCCAAGGCCTCTTAATTCCAGTGAGGGGAAATCTTAATCTTCAGCACAAGACATTGTGGACAATTGTAGTCTCTGGTTTTGTGGAAACAATTTGCGGAAGGCCCTTTACTGTTCCGCATGACTGTGCCCAGCGCACAAGGTCCATACAGACATGGAGGAGTAAGAACAAGAGCGACCGCACAGAGCCCGGACCTCAGCCCATCCAAGAACGGAGATTGTGAGCCCGGCCTCCCCCCAACATTAGGGTCTGACCCCAGAAATGCTCTTCTGGATGAAGGGGAAAAAGTTTCTTCATGTTTCCAAAATCTTGAAGAAATGTGGATGAGGGGCACATAGTTTTCTCCGTATAATGTGTTATCTTCTGTGTGATTTCGGGGTTAACGTCTCGCTTTTACTCTTAGGTTTTGGCCAATGTGGCTTACATCATCATCGAGTCTACAGAGGAGGGCACCACGGATTCTGGGCTGTGGAAAGAAATACTTTTCCTTGTGGACCTCATGTGTTGTGGCGCCATCTTGTTCCCCGTTATATGGTAATATATGGCATCAGTCTCCACATTATTTTATGTAACAAGCCACGGGTGAATATGAATCTGGGGGGCTCCTCCTATTTATTTCATGTTTTGGACCGACACCTACCAGAACATTTGCAGTGTTGCTTGTAGCGAGGCTCATTCATCTGCTCTATGGGGGGATGGTTTGTGGATGATGAGAATCCAGTTTGCCGTTATAACTGGTTCTCTACAGGAGTGAAGTATACATGAAGGTCAGTGGTGGTCACGTCGCCTGCAGCTACTGTATGTATACTTTTTTTTTTTTTTTAGGGACAACAGCTGGAGATATTACTGAGATCCCACCAGTTTGTCAGAGAGACGCAACTCCGCTGCCTCCAATAGTCAGGGCAATTACACAAATGCCTGGCTAGTGATGGCGAGGCCGCGGCTGCTTCCTTTACTAGGCTGGTTATTGGGGAACTCACAGTAAGCGTATGGTATATATACCTCCGTTACCAATGCATGGGATATATATACAGTTGAAACCAGAAGTTTCCATACACTATATAAATAGACACATATGCATGTTTTTCCCAATATCTGACGTGAAATAAGAATAAACCTTTCCCTTTTTAGGTCAATTAGGATTACTATCATTTTTAATATTTGCCAAATGCCAGAATAATGAGAGAGAGAGAGAGAATGTTTTAAGGCATTTTTATTACTTACTGCAAAGTCAAAGGTTTACGTACATTTCATTACTATTTGGTACCATTGCCCTTAAACTGAATGACTTGGGTCAAACGTTTGGGATATCCTTCCACAAGCTTCTCACAATAGTTGTTCGGAATTTGGGCCTATTCCTCCTGACAAAACTGGTGTAACTGCTCCAGGTTTGTAGGTCGCCTTGCTCGGACCTGCCTTTTCAGCTTTGCCCATAAAGTTTCAATAGGAATGAGATCAGGGCTTTGTGATGGCCTCTCCAAAACATTGACTTTGTTCTCCTTAAGCCACTTTGTTACCATTTTTGCAGTATGCTTCGGGTCATTGTCCATTTGGAAGACCCATTTCCGCCCAAGCTTTAACTTCCTGGCTGATGTCTTGAGATGTTGCTTCAGTATTGCCGCATAATCTTCTTTTCTCATGATGCCATCTATTTTGTGAAGTGCACCAGTCCCTCCTGCAGCAAAACAATCCCACAACATGATGCTGCCACCCCCGTGTTTCACAGTTGGGAGGGTGTTCTTAAGCTTCCAAGCTTCTCCCTTTTTCCTCCAAATATAACGATGGTCATTATGCCCAAAATGTTCAACTTTAGTTTCATCAGACCACGGGACATGTCTCCAAGAATTTAGGTCTTTGTTCCTGTGTGCATTTTCAAACATTAATCAGCTTTTTTATGTTTCTTTTGGCGTAATGGCTCCTTCCAGAGTGGCCTTTCAGCCCATGTTGATACAGCACCCGTTTAACTGTGGATATTGACAAAATCTTACCTGCTTCCGCTGTAATTTTCACAAGGTCTTTTGCTTTTGTCCTTGGGTTGATATGCACATGTCGGACCAAAGAATGTTCATCTCTGGGACACAGAACCTGTCTCCTTCCTGAGCGGTATGATGGCTGGACATTCCAATCTTGTTTGTACTTGCGTATAATTGTTTGTACAGATGAACGATGCACCTTCAGGTATCTTGAAATTGTACCCAAGGATGAGCCAGACTTGTGCAAGTCCACAATTCTCTTCCTGATATCTTGGCTAATTTCTTTAGACTTTCCCAAAGAAGCAGTGTGTTTCAGGTGTGCATTAAAATACATCCACAGGTGTGTCTCTAATTAACTCGGATGCTTTCAACACATGACATTATCATATGGGCAGTCCAGAATTGTTTAAAGGCATAGTAATCTTCGTGTATGTAAACTTTTGACTTTGCAGTAAGTAATAAAAATGACTTAAAACATTCTCTCTCTCTCTCATTATTCTGGCATTTGGCAAATATTAAAAATTATGGTAATCTTAATTGACCTAAAACGGGAAAGGTTTATTCTGATTTCATGTCAAATAATGAGAAAAACCTGCAGATGTGTCTTTTTACATAGTGTATGTAAACTTCTGGTTTCAACTGTATATATACCCCGATACCATTACTGCCAACTCCACAATAACAAAATGAACAACTAGCTACTACCACCAATTGTTTATACATGCCAATTTGACACCCATTACAGGTAGCGTATTGCTTCAGGGATGCTGTTTACAGAGCAAGAGAAGCTCAGCTATTACATTTTATATATTTAATCCGGAAAAGCAGACAGTGTTTATAAAAAAAAAAAAAATGTACAAAGATGTTACAAAATGGGATCTAAACAATACAGTATATACAGTTACATAGAATAAAATGAATCACAAAATAAAAAGTACTAAACCTGGGTCACTGAAATGGCTCAGAGCTTAGCAGAGGGAGGTGCTCCTTAGGAAAATGGACAGAACCACCTTAGGAAGCTGTACCTTCCAGGACAGACAAATGACCAAAACCCAACCTCTGCTTTTATTAGATCACATTTATTATGCCCACATACCTTGCCTTGGTGAGCTCATATGGGGGCTGATTGTGGGATATACTAGGTCTTTTAGAAGTTTGAGATCCCTAACTTTCAGGATAGCTTCGCCCCTGCAGGTCCCAGGCAGTAGATCTATAGAGATGAAACATGTCGTGGATAGCATCATCCATCAGTCCAATATTAAGTTTGAGGGGTTAGAATTGCCTTACTATGTGAGTGAATGCGTTATGTTCGTCCCTTCACCATGACGCCGAAATATATTCCCCATAAATATCGGATTGATTCAAACTGACCACTAGCTACAAAAAGTCTGTTGACCCTTGTTTTGAACAGAGGAAGCTTTTGCCTTGGAAATGCACTTCTCCACCTCTGAATACAGGAATCCCAGGCTTATTGACTAGCTCTCAGAGCAGATCTCCTGTTGTAATTACCTGGTCACTGCAGTAGATCACTACTTCAATGGATGTTGAAGTGTCAGCTCTTTCTCGCTTCCCCAGTAATAATTAATCCCATATGTTCGATGTGAGGGTGATATGTCCCCTCCAGAGATGTCTTTATGGATTTTAATTTTTCTTTATGACATATATTATATACTTAACTTACACACACACAGCAGGTGAAGTTTTTTAATTAAATATATTTATAAAAGTGCTATTGACATGAAATTCTCACCAGATGTTGGTAACAACTCATGCAATCCACACAGGCAAAGAAATCAAGCCATAGATGTCCTTACTTTTAAGTTATGTGTAATAATGAGAAATTACACAGGGAAAAAGTATTGAACACGCTTACTGAACTTTATTTAATACTTTGAACAAAAGTATTTTGGCAGTGATGACAGCTTCAAGACGCCTCCTTTATGGAGAAACTAGTCGCATGCATTGCTCAGGTGTAATTTTGTCCCATTCTTGCACACAAACACTCCTCATATCCTGAAGGTCCTATGAGCTCCTTTTATGAAGTCTGAGGTTTATTTCCTTCCATACATTTTCTATTGGATTCAGGTGATCGGCTGGGCCATTCTAGCAGCTTTATATTCTCTCTCTGAAACCAATTGAGAGTTTCCTTAGCTGTGTGTTTGGGGTCATGGTCTTGCTGAAATGTCCACCTTTGTTTCATCTTCTTCATCCTGGTAGATGGGAGCAGATTTTTATTAAGAATTTCTCAGTACATTTGTCCATTCATCCTTCCTTCAATCATATGAAGTTTGCCAGTGCTGTATGCTGAAAAATGGCCCCACACCATGATGTTCCCACCTCCAAATGTCATTGTTGGTATGGTGATTTGGGGTGATATGCAGTGCCTTTTGGCCTCCATTCATTTGGCATCTATTTCACAGGCTTGTCTAAATGTTGTTGAGCAAAACTGTAAACCTGCTTGATCATGCTTTTTCTTCAGCAATAGTCTTGTGTGGTGAGCGTGCATACAGGCCATGGATGTTGAGTGTATTACTTATGGTTTTCTTTGAAACAAATGTACCTGTTGATTCCAGGTCTTTCTGTAGCTCTCCAGAGGTGGTCTTTGGTTGTTGGACAACTCTTCTGATAATCCTTTTGTTTGAAATATTGTGGGGGGGGGCACCTGGTCGTGGCCGGTTTATGGTGAAATTATGTTCTTTACACTTCAGGATTATGGCCCCAACAGTGCTCATTGGATCCCTCAGTAGTTTAGAAATTCTTCTGTAACCAATGCCATCAATATGTTTTTCAACAATAAGGTTGCGAAGATCTTGAGACAGCTCACTGGTTTTACCCATCATGCGATGTTCCTTGTGTGGTACCTTGGTAATGAGACTCCTTCTTATAGGCCATCAGTTGAACCAGCTGATATTATTTTTCACTAAGTGGCTGGATTGCTTTCTAATTACTGATAGATTTCAGCTGGTGTCATGACTTTCCATGGATTTTTGCACCTTCTCTCTTTCTTCATGTGTTCAAGACTTTCGGCCTGTGTCATTTCTCATTATTACAGATAACTTAATTCATGGACATCTATGGTGTGATTTCTTTGCCTATGTGGATTGGATGGGTTGTTACCGACATCTGGTGAGAATTTCATGTCAATAGCACCAGTAGAAATGTATTTACTTAGAAAATTGGTGACGTGTTCAATACTTATTTCACCCTCTGTATATATCCTCCTGCATCCATCTGTGACCTACAGACATATGGGATCTACAGGGGTTAATCTTCCTCTGCGGTCGATCTGGTCGTTCTTGCAGGTAACGGGGCAGATTTTGGAGCCATCCATCGTCTTCCTCATCCTCTATACTATGGTCATACCAGTCCGGTTGTACGGCTGTAGTTTAGGGTTAGTGATTTCTCCTCATCCTGTTACATTTCACGCCTTGTGTGCTGACCACCCCCCTGAGCTTTTATATTCTCCATTTCCTCCCAGGTCCATCCGACATCTTCAGGAAGCTTCAGCGACGGATGGAAAAGGTAAATCTGTATTTTTTTGCATATTCTTAGTGTTGAGTACCGCGCTCCATTATTGTATTCGGAGCTGGTGCCCTTAGATCACAGCTGCCTCTGCTCTCGGAGGCACCGTGCTGGGCTGCTGCATTGCCGATATAAAGCCATTCTTCTCCAGCAGGTGGCGATATAAATCTTCGCGCTGACACTTTATCGCAGCGCGTCACACATAGGGACCGTCTCCTGTGCGCTGCAGCTTGTATATAACATGGTATATAGCATGTGTAGTAAGCGCTCGCAGAATACGTCATCGCTGCAGGATCCGTGTCTGGAGAAGCCAAACACGATGGCACCTTTATCTCCACAGTGTTTGGCTTGGATTATAAATGATGGGAGTCGGAGGAATCGCCTTCATCACCAGGCATCATCATTAGTAGGAAATCTCCCAGCTTGTGTGATTGGTACCGCAGCACATTATTAGTATTGGTCTAGCGCCATTTATTCTATGGCACTTTACATGTGAAAAGGTATCTAAATAGCAAAAAACAAGTGCAATATTTTGGTGTTCACATGCACTAGCATAGGCAGCTGCACATACAGCGCCCCCTGTAGTCTGCACCACCCAGCGACCTCTCGTGGGGTTTAGGAAGCAATGTTCCTACTCTTGGCTGTAGATCATTCTCTTTTACTCCGCCATGACGGATGGTTTATATCCATTCACATCTGTGCCCAGTATATTGCCATGTGTATTAATTGCTTCCATTGCTTGTTACAAGGCACCAATCCAGCTTCCACATGGCTGTACGTCTCTTCTGCTCCTCGGAGCCTCTCCTGTAGGGACATGACCCTTCCTGTACCCAAAACCCATCAGCCGCATCCAACATCCTGCATTATCTACTCCACCCTTTCCCTGCCGGCCGCCAGCTATCGATCCCTGATTTAATGGTCTTTGCCGGTAGTTAATGGCACCCCGGATAATTGTGGAGGGCGTGGGTGAGAGTGTAGACGATTCCCGGGGGCGAAGTCAGACATGTTTACTCTTCACAAAGTGATGGGTTTGTGATGACGTGCCAGGAACGCATCAAAGAGAGGAAATAGCGGAGACCGATTACAGCAGCATTTTAGCTTGCGGGAAGGTCAGCATCTGCTAAAAATGAGTAAACTCCTATCATGGGCGCTGCTGGGAGTTGTAGTTCTGCAACAGCCAATCAGGCAGTTGTAGTTTTGCAATAGCTGGGACAGATTGAACAGATGAATGATGTAGGGTGAATCCCACCACTTCTACCATAGGATCAGGTTCATGATGGGAATAGAGAACCAGATCCTGTGATCATGTATTGAAAAAGTTTTGAGAAAAATTTAAAAAAAATATTTAAATCCAAAAAAAAAAAAACACGATAGGGTAAATGCCGTACAGAAAAAAAAAATCTAAACGCCAGAATATATCTATTCATTTTTTTTTTCTTCTCTTGATTGCCGCACTTCCGCAAAAAAGCAGCAATAAAAATCAATCAAAATGTTGAGTTCCCCAAAATGGTATCAATATAAAGTATTGCTCTGAGCGCACAGAACAAGTCCTCACACCGCTCCAACGACTGAATAATGTGTCAGAAAATGGTGACACAAAAAGAGTATTTGTTTTTACAAAAAAATTTTAAGGTACTAAAATATAAGAAAAAAATTACAAATTTGGCATCACCAAAATCATACTGACCTGAAGAAGCATGATTATCGATGAGCGCTATAAAAATAAAACTCCAAAAAAACTATGTGGGAATTGCTTTGATTTTAGATTTTTTTTCGTTTCATGGCACATGGAATATTTTTTCTCGTTTTTCAGTACGTTCTAAAGTGAATGACGTCATTCAAAACTGCAACTTGTCCCTCAAAAAAAAAAAAACAGGCCGTCATACAGCGATGGGGATGGGAAAATAAAAACGTTAAGCCTCTCGGAAGACGGGCAGAGAAAAAAACAAAACAAAAAAGGTTAAATTGTCAGGAAGTTTCATTTGGGGTTTATGAAGCCTAAATAACATACCGGAGTATTGTGGGTTAGTGGAGGGGTCCCTGATATGACCCTCATTCTTAGCACATCTATAAAGAGTGTCTCCCTGGAGGATCCCGCAGCTTCCCTAGCTCTGTAATGCTTCATGTCTCCTGCGGGGGTGCTGTAGGGATCATGAGCACTTGCTCATTGGTCAGGAATCCCAAACTCAAGCTCTCTCCTTGCTTTCGGTGAATGGGAACAATACTGACTTGCTGGCCTAGGACGTCTCACATGCACAGATCTCCTGCTAGTTGGGTACAATGTATCAGGCTGAATAAGACTTGTAGAAAACACTCATTTGTTAGATGTCTTAGTTTTGATAATAATATATAAAAATTTTATTATTCACTGGCAGCAAGCAGAGATGTTAAATTTGGGTAAAATTGATACATTTAGCCAGGTCGGGTTCAGTTTATATTTAGCGAGGGGCCCGTTTTCCTGCGACCCCATGAATTGTTGGACGGTCCAGCAGCTGCAGAGTCGTGAATGGTGTGGCTGAGCGATGTCTGCGGGTCCCCGTCCTCCCCCATCGCCCTCCTTCACCACATACAGGCTGTGTTAGTAATTAATTATCTGGGTTTAGGTAGCAGATCTGCTCCGTCACATACCTCTCCCCTGACCTGTCTATATATGGCTGCTTGCTGTGCCTCCGCCTGATGCTGTGACCCCGGGAACACAGCATGTTTACACATGTAAACAAAGCCTCCATTACTGACATTGGCCCGCGGTGATCGGCTGCTGCTGCCACTTGGCAGCACGTCATACCACAAAGTTTTCCAACAGGGCGGGCTAGTTAATAAGGACACAGCGGCTGGATGTGCGCCCTCCTCACGTCGTGTTAAGTCTCTTACGGCCAGGTTTTAGCAATGATGAGGTCTGTGTATTGGACCTGTCTGATGCTTATTGGACCCGTCCGGTACAGAACGAGGGTCCGGTCACTGAGCGTTTTAGGTGGGGATGGTCCAGGGCGTTCCACTTCTACCCTGGCTGATGATGGGTCTCATGCACGGCCGGCAGGTAATGAATAGGGGCAGCATATCTGCCTTCACCTCTCACTGCAGCCTCATCCGCCCTCTTAGTTCCAGGCAATGGATATTGGGGTCCCCGACGCCTATTTTCCACTATTTTAGCACTATTTCTAGCATTTCCTCCTCCCCATAAATGCTGCTGCCAGCTTCATTATGCAACTGCCATGATTGTCTGGCAATATCGAAGACTTATATATAGACGTAGCGACCAGTGTAGAGGTGTACAGTAACCTTTGCTTTTTTTGGGAGAGCTCTGAGGTGCGGTGCAGGTGATTACAGCAGAGTGGGTATTATGTGGGGGTCAGAAAGGCAGCATGGCTGGTTCCAATGGGGTTATGTGATGGAAAATGCTATCTGGGGTCTGTGACGGATAACACGCCTAGCTGTTATGGAGGCACTGTGCCTTGCATGGTTATGGGGGGCACCGCGCATTGCACGGTTACGGGGGGACTGTGATGACCTCTTATCAGCACATAAGAGAAATTTTGAGGGCACCACCAAATAATTGGGATCTGCCTAGCACATACTTAAAGGGCAAATGAAACAAAATGGAGAAAAAAAAAGTATGTAAATGCCATGGGATCACCATATAAACATATTTTTTTTAATTTGAGTTACAAATGATAAAACTAGTGATGGAAAACACAAAGTTAGAAACATTAAAAAGCCAATCAGCTATATATATATATATATATATATATATATATATATATATATATATATATATATATATATATATATATATATATATATAATATATATACGGTGAGAGACTATAACAAGACATTTGATGCAGAGATAAACAACACTCATAAAGAGCAATATATAAATAGACAAAAATGGTATAATTGGAAGGAATGTCCAATATTAGGCTATATGAGATCACTATAATAAATGTAGAAATCAAGTATACCAGACAAACCTGATAAGAAAGTGAGCAACACCCATGATATAGAATATATAAGTATAACCCTTCAGGGAAAGCAGTGTATGAGGGAGGAATGCCTAATATTCTCACTTCTTTTTTTCTCCTTCTCGTTTCATTTGACCTCTTATGAGCACATAAGAACCTTGAAAATCCTCCCCTAAAATCCGGAGTTCCTCGTAGTGGCTGCTAATGAGGACCTGACAATAAATCATTTGTCTCTGGCTGTTCTGCCCTGAAGTGCAATACTCTGTAGGAGAGGCTTGGAGCACCGGGACATCACCAGTAGACGATCTCCACATGGCCCCGAGGCCGGAGATCTCCCAGCTGCCCCTTCTCAGCTCACCGTTTTCCTAAACCAATTCTTGGCGACATTCACTATGAGCCATTCAATTAGCAGAGCAGAATGTGCCAGGTATGGATGATCAGCTCCATGGAGAATTCACATTATTCCTGCTCATAGACAGACTGGTTAAAGGAGAACTCCACCTTACAAGGAGCGGCATCGCCAGTCCTATGTTCACACATTTCATTTTGGGATCTATTTGCCCCAATCTCATCCAGACTCTGTAATCTGCTGTACTGAGAAGATCACAGTCCCCACTAATGAGTGACACGGACCCTCATCCATATAAGGGGGAACCTCCACTTGTCCATTAATGGGGGATGCAGCCCTCCTATCTCAGTCATGTAAGACTCGTATAACATTATAGATGCTAAGAAATAAATAAGGAGCAGTACAGATGTCTGTAACTGTCTGTATCCAGTAGATTGTGAGGACGAGCGACCCATCCCTGACATTTCCTCACACTCATTATTAATCCTATTTATTCTTTTTTTTGTCAGCTGCAATCAACTTGGCAAAACTGAAGCTTTTCAGACATTACTACGTCATGGTGAGTCAGGAAGGAAGGAGGAGATGGACACCATGTATCCGACAAAGAAACATACAGCGTCATATCTGCCCCCTATGAACAGTGATATAACTACTATAATACTGAGAAAGTAGTGTGAGACCCGTCAGGTTCCACAGAAAATCAGCTCACCCATGGATAAATGGATCCCTATTGCACGGACGATCTTGTAGTATTGCAAGGTTCTACAATGAAGAAAACGTGTAAATCCAGCAAAGGGCCCAATAAAATATTCTTCTTTTTTTAAAGTCAACTAAAATCCATAAATATTAATATGCATATGAATAAGGACATCAGTCAGAAACGCGTCTGCGGTTATTAATATTTGTGAATTTTAATGGACTTTAAATAAAGAAGAACATAAGAATATAACTACTATAATACTGCCCCTATGTACAAGAATATAACTACTATAATACTGCCTCCTATGTACAAGAATATAACTACTATAATACTGCCTCTATGTACAAGAATATAACTACTATAATACTGCCCCTATGTACAAGAATATAACTATAATACTGCCCCCTATGTACAAGAATATAACTACTATAATACTGCCTCTATGTACAAGAATATAACTACTATAATACTGCCTCTATGTACAAGAATATAACTACTATAATACTGCCCCTATGTACAAGAATATAACTATAATACTGCCCCCTATGTACAAGAATATAACTACTATAATACTGCCCCCTATGTACAAGAATATAACTACTATAATACTGCCTCTATGTACAAGAATATAACTACTATAATACTACCCCTATGTACAAGAATATAACTACTATAATACTACCCCTATGTACAAGAATATAACTACTATAATACTACCCCTATGTACAAGAATATAACTACTATAATACTGCCCCCTATGTACAAGAATATAACTACTATAATACTACCCCTATGTACAAGAATATAACTACTATAATACTGCCTCCTATGTACAAGAATATAACTACTATAATACTACCCCTATGTACAAGAATATAACTACTATAATACTGCCCCTATGTACAAGAATATAACTACTATAATACTGCCTCCTATGTACAAGAATATAACTACTATAATACTGCCTCTATGTACAAGAATATAACTACTATAATACTGCCCCTATGTACAAGAATATAACTACTATAATACTACCCCTATGTACAAGAATATAACTACTATAATACTGCCTCCTATGTACAAGAATATAACTACTATAATACTACCCCTATGTACAAGAATATAACTACTATAATACTACCCCTATGTACAAGAATATAACTACTATAATACTGCCCCTATGTACAAGAATATAACTACTATAATACTGCCTCCTATGTACAAGAATATAACTACTATAATACTGCCTCTATGTACAAGAATATAACTACTATAATACTGCCCCTATGTACAAGAATATAACTATAATACTGCCCCCTATGTACAAGAATATAACTACTATAATACTGCCTCTATGTACAAGAATATAACTACTATAATACTGCCTCTATGTACAAGAATATAACTACTATAATACTGCCCCTATGTACAAGAATATAACTATAATACTGCCCCCTATGTACAAGAATATAACTACTATAATACTGCCCCCTATGTACAAGAATATAACTACTATAATACTGCCTCTATGTACAAGAATATAACTACTATAATACTACCCCTATGTACAAGAATATAACTACTATAATACTACCCCTATGTACAAGAATATAACTACTATAATACTACCCCTATGTACAAGAATATAACTACTATAATACTGCCCCCTATGTACAAGAATATAACTACTATAATACTACCCCTATGTACAAGAATATAACTACTATAATACTGCCTCCTATGTACAAGAATATAACTACTATAATACTACCCCTATGTACAAGAATATAACTACTATAATACTGCCCCTATGTACAAGAATATAACTACTATAATACTGCCTCCTATGTACAAGAATATAACTACTATAATACTGCCTCTATGTACAAGAATATAACTACTATAATACTGCCCCTATGTACAAGAATATAACTACTATAATACTACCCCTATGTACAAGAATATAACTACTATAATACTGCCTCCTATGTACAAGAATATAACTACTATAATACTACCCCTATGTACAAGAATATAACTACTATAATACTACCCCTATGTACAAGAATATAACTACTATAATACTGCCCCTATGTACAAGAATATAACTACTATAATACTGCCTCCTATGTACAAGAATATAACTACTATAATACTGCCTCTATGTACAAGAATATAACTACTATAATACTGCCCCTATGTACAAGAATATAACTATAATACTGCCCCCTATGTACAAGAATATAACTACTATAATACTGCCTCTATGTACAAGAATATAACTACTATAATACTGCCTCTATGTACAAGAATATAACTACTATAATACTGCCCCTATGTACAAGAATATAACTATAATACTGCCCCCTATGTACAAGAATATAACTACTATAATACTGCCCCCTATGTACAAGAATATAACTACTATAATACTGCCTCTATGTACAAGAATATAACTACTATAATACTACCCCTATGTACAAGAATATAACTACTATAATACTACCCCTATGTACAAGAATATAACTACTATAATACTACCCCTATGTACAAGAATATAACTACTATAATACTACCCCTATGTACAAGAATATAACTACTATAATACTACCCCTATGTACAAGAATATAACTACTATAATACTGCCTCCTATGTACAAGAATATAACTACTATAATACTGCCTCTATGTACAAGAATATAACTACTATAATACTGCCCCTATGTACAAGAATATAACTATAATACTGCCCCCTATGTACAAGAATATAACTACTATAATACTGCCTCTATGTACAAGAATATAACTACTATAATACTGCCTCTATGTACAAGAATATAACTACTATAATACTGCCCCTATGTACAAGAATATAACTATAATACTGCCCCCTATGTACAAGAATATAACTACTATAATACTGCCTCTATGTACAAGAATATAACTACTATAATACTGCCCCTATGTACAAGAATATAACTATAATACTGCCCCCTATGTACAAGAATATAACTACTATAATACTGCCCCCTATGTACAAGAATATAACTACTATAATACTGCCTCTATGTACAAGAATATAACTACTATAATACTACCCCTATGTACAAGAATATAACTACTATAATACTACCCCTATGTACAAGAATATAACTACTATAATACTACCCCTATGTACAAGAATATAACTACTATAATACTGCCCCCTATGTACAAGAATATAACTACTATAATACTACCCCTATGTACAAGAATATAACTACTATAATACTGCCTCCTATGTACAAGAATATAACTACTATAATACTACCCCTATGTACAAGAATATAACTACTATAATACTGCCCCTATGTACAAGAATATAACTACTATAATACTGCCTCCTATGTACAAGAATATAACTACTATAATACTGCCTCTATGTACAAGAATATAACTACTATAATACTACCCCTATGTACAAGAATATAACTACTATAATACTACCCCTATGTACAAGAATATAACTACTATAATACTGCCTCCTATGTACAAGAATATAACTACTATAATACTACCCCTATGTACAAGAATATAACTACTATAATACTGCCCCTATGTACAAGAATATAACTACTATAATACTGCCTCCTATGTACAAGAATATAACTACTATAATACTGCCTCTATGTACAAGAATATAACTACTATAATACTGCCCCTATGTACAAGAATATAACTATAATACTGCCCCCTATGTACAAGAATATAACTACTATAATACTGCCTCTATGTACAAGAATATAACTACTATAATACTGCCTCTATGTACAAGAATATAACTACTATAATACTGCCCCTATGTACAAGAATATAACTATAATACTGCCCCCTATGTACAAGAATATAACTACTATAATACTGCCCCCTATGTACAAGAATATAACTACTATAATACTGCCTCTATGTACAAGAATATAACTACTATAATACTACCCCTATGTACAAGAATATAACTACTATAATACTACCCCTATGTACAAGAATATAACTACTATAATACTACCCCTATGTACAAGAATATAACTACTATAATACTACCCCTATGTACAAGAATATAACTACTATAATACTACCCCTATGTACAAGAATATAACTACTATAATACTGCCTCCTATGTACAAGAATATAACTACTATAATACTGCCTCTATGTACAAGAATATAACTACTATAATACTGCCCCTATGTACAAGAATATAACTATAATACTGCCCCCTATGTACAAGAATATAACTACTATAATACTGCCTCTATGTACAAGAATATAACTACTATAATACTGCCTCTATGTACAAGAATATAACTACTATAATACTGCCCCTATGTACAAGAATATAACTATAATACTGCCCCCTATGTACAAGAATATAACTACTATAATACTGCCCCCTATGTACAAGAATATAACTACTATAATACTGCCTCTATGTACAAGAATATAACTACTATAATACTACCCCTATGTACAAGAATATAACTACTATAATACTACCCCTATGTACAAGAATATAACTACTATAATACTACCCCTATGTACAAGAATATAACTACTATAATACTGCCTCTATGTACAAGAATATAACTACTATAATACTGCCTCTATGTACAAGAATATAACTACTATAATACTGCCTCTATGTACAAGAATATAACTACTATAATACTGCCCCTATGTACAAGAATATAACTACTATAATACTACCCCTATGTACAAGAATATAACTACTATAATACTACCCCCTATGTACAAGAATATAACTACTATAATACTACCCCTATGTGCAAGAATAGAACTACTATAATACTACCCCTATGTACAAGAATATAACTACTATAATATTGCCTCCATGTACAAGAATATGACTACTATAATACTGCCCTCTATGTACAAGAATATAACTGCTATAATACTGCTCCTATGTACAAGAATATAACTACTATAATACTGACCCCTATGTACAAAAATATACCTACTATAATACTGCCCCCTATGTAAAAGAATATAACTACTTATATTATTGTAACTGCTTATATTGTTAGTGTGTCGCCTCATACTCTGCTTGTCCCATTTTCCGTCTCCACCCTGCCGCCCTTTGCGCCGCTGACATTGAGATACTGGATGGGCTGATGGGCGGCTCGTGCAGTAATTGCATTAGGTGATCTCTCTGATGTCGCGGTGCCTGAGATACAGACATAATAACTTGCAGCACCAGGAGCAATCTATTAAGTGGGTGCCATGAATTCCTCTTAGCGAGATTAATCCCAGATCCGCAGCCTGACATGTGCTTCTCAGCGATGGCAGCGCAGACCGGTGGGGGGCACAGGCTCGGCTCTGCAGGGATGGTGGGATCCTCACCACAGAGCAAGCCTTTGACATGTCTCAGTTTTATCTTGTGTTTTTCCGTAGATCGTCTGCTTCATATACTTCACCCGGATTATCGCCTTTCTCATCAAGCTGGCAGTGCCATTCCAGTGGAAGTGGATGTACCAGGTAGGTAGGTGCCCCCCACCGGTGCCCGGTCCATGCTGCCTATCCGAACAGGAGTACCCGAGTTTATATCTACACCCCAAAAATCCTTTTGCATGCATTCTGCATCTTCCTAATGTAAGACGTAGTTAAATTCATTGCCTTTTTCAAGATCTCTGTTATCTGTGAGTGAAAATAAACCGTCTTCTCTTCATCCAGATGTTGAAAATCCATTGGGACCTTCTCACAGCTGAGGGTTGTTTACAGCTGTACCCTGTCTGGACTTAGTTTTTACCTGCACTGATACATTGTAACACACCCTCAGCTGCGAGAAGTTTTAGGACAGGACAGGTTTTGAGATTGTGAATGTGAGCAAAAAATGTTCCTATTCACTGACAGCAAGCAGAAATATTGAAACCGGCGATGGTTTTATTTACACCATGACGGTCCACTCTAGATATCTTCTGACTTTCCGCAGCTTCTGGATGAACTCGCCACCTTCATCTTCTTCGTGTTGACCGGGTACAAGTTCCGGCCGGCGTCAGACAACCCGTACCTGCAGCTTCCCCAGGACGAGGACACGGATGATCTGGAGATGGAGGCAGTGTGAGTACAGGAGGGATAAGCAGCTGCCACACGTGGTGTGACACTTATCCCTGGGGGAGACAAATGCATCTTCTACAGACCATCTATTAACTGTTGACTTAGCAGCTCCTTGAAGTCGTCATTGGGTGCGGGTCACAAACTTAGAACAGGAGCACCCGCTGCACAGAGTATTTCAGGGTAGGGTGCTTTCCGTGAGTAAACAATTGCCTGTATCTTGGGTGCTGTTGTGATGTGAGGAGAGGGAATGAGCATAAATGAGAGGAGCAGGAATCTTGAGCTGCTCAGAGTATTTCAGGCAAGGATTGTGGTGATCACAGGTATATAGAGCTGGGTCCTCAGCAGCGCAGAGTGTTTAAGTCTAGGGATGAAGAGTGAGGACAGGGGCAGCAACATCATGATGAGCAGGAATTACTAGCAGCACAGAGTATTTCAGGAAACTATTGTGCTGATCTCCTTGGGGGGGGGTCACAGTTATACAGTGGTTGGAGCAGGGTCCCCAGCAGCGCTGAGTGTCTCAGTAAAGGATTGTACTCCTCTTGCTGCAGGTCAGGAAGTTTAGTGGTGTATCAGAGTCCCCAGCAGCACAGAGTATTTCAGCATGCCTTCAGAGTATGCCGGTGATGAGGACATTAGGTGACCCTCATCTTCAGGGTTTCGCCTCTCTCATGTCTATGGATGGAGATTTTCTCCTTTCGGTCGCCCCACCTCCCTGCTGGTGTCTGTTCAGTGTCCCCCCCCGGTCAGATGTCCTAGTTTAGGCAGCTCAGTCCTGTTCCTTCTAACATCAAAGCGTCCTATGTGCCTGGAAGTCTGCAGCCGCTCTGTATACATATATACACGCACTGTGGCTGCAGACCAAGTTCCTTCAGACGTGACGCTCTGCATAGTTCTTCCGTCTTCCTGCAGTCATGAGCCGGGGTCAAGCATCGAATATGCTGCCCAATTTCCAACATCTCTGCTTGCGCTAAAGACCCATTCTGACCTTATGCTTCTCATAGCTGAGGGTCTGTTACAGTTGTGTCCCGTCTTCACATTCTTCAAGAAACATTCAGTCTGAACATGCAAAGTTTACCTTCCAGAAGATTGGCCAGACTGGATACGAATGACACAAACCCTCAGCTGTGAGAAGCATGAGGTCAGGTGCAGTCTTTACAGTTGATATGTTCATCTCTAAGGAGATTGTAAAGGACGATGTTCCTATTCACTGACCGCAAGCAATTCCAGGTGTAAAACGTGGTGCAATGAATGAACTCTGTTTAGTTTGGTTGCTTTTCAGTTCTAATTCCGACAGCAAGCAGAGATCTTGAACTGAGATTTACAGTTGTGTGAAGAATAGTAGCAACATCAATAATGTGTTTAATTACTCTCTTTGACAGAAAAGATCATACAGCATGGGAAAAAATGAATGACTAGGTGTAGGCGAGTAATGGGCATTCAGCAGAATCAACAGTCATGACATGCACGCTGCTAATTGGGTGTAATTGACTCATTTAATAAAGGGGGATGTTCTAATTAATAGCCATGCAGAGTTCAATTAGTGAGGTCATTCATTCTGTGAAGAAACCTGTTAATTATAGCCCTTATTTAAAGGAGGGCAGCAAATGTTGTACCTGCTGGATTTATCCCTTGATCAATGAGTAAAACAGGGCGTTCCAGACATTGTACCGAAGGAGAAAGAACTTTCATCAATAAATTGATTGGAGAGGGGAAATCATAAAGAAGTGCAGAAAATAATTTGCTGCTCAGCTAAAAAGATTTCTAATGCTTTAAAATGGCAAACAAAACCTGAAACACGTGGTAGCAAAAGAAATACTTCCATCAGCATAGATCATAGAATCACAAGAATGGCAAAGAAGCATCCAATGATCAGCTCCAAGAAGATCTAAAAAGATCTGCAGTTACCTGTGAGTCCTGCGACCATCAGAAGACGCCTTACTATCTGTAAGAAACCTTCGTAAAGTACCATTGCTGAAAAAAGACGTGTTCAAAAGGTTACAGTTTGCCTAAGAACACATTGACTGGCCTAAAGAGAAGTGGCGGAACGTTCTGTGGACAGATGAGAGCAAGATTGTTCTTATTGGGTCTGAAGGCCGCAGACAGTTTGTGAGACGACCCATAAACACTGAATTCAAGCCACAGTACACTGTGAAGACTGTAAAACATGGAGGTACAAGCAGTATGGTTTGTGGATGGTTCTCATACTATGGAGTTGGGCCCATTTATCGTATTAATGGCTTTGCAATAATTATCTGGTGAAAAAGGCCTCTCCCCTCGGAGCCTCAGGCCTCGCCGCCTCTCCCCTCGGAGCTTCAGGCCTCGCCGCCTCTCCCCTCGGAGCCTCGGGCCTCGCCGCCTCTCCCCTCGGGCCTCGCCGCCTCTCCCCTCGGAGCCTCGGGCCTCGCCGCCTCTCCCCTCGGAGCCTCGGGCCTCGCCGCCTCTCCCCTCGGGCCTCGACGCCTCTCCCCTCGGAGCCTCGGGCCTCGCCGCCTCTCGCCTCGGGCCTCGGAGCCTCGGGGCCCCGGGGCTCGCCGCTTCTCCCCTCGGGGCCCCGGGCCTCGTCGCTTCTCCCCTAGGGGCCCCAGACCTCGCCACTTCTCCCCTCCGAGCCCCAGGCCTCGCCGCCTCTCCCCTCAGGGCCTCACCGCCTCTCCCCTCAGGGCCCCGGACCTCGCCGCCTCTCTCGTTGGGGTGATGTGTGGACTCGTAGACTTTCTATGGAGGCTTTCTTATCTGAAATAAAGGGTCTGCGCTTTTACCCCTTTGTTTTAGTGATCGGTGGGTGTCGCCGCATGAGGGACATGTAAAAAGGTTTTTTTTGAGGTGACCGTCTCCCTTATAGGTAACAGTAGCAGCAGATGAGCCGATGACTGTGTGCTCCTCGCAGGTGTATCTGCTGCTCCAGGGTGAAGGTATAGCGGGTGCCTCTGGTCTAACGAGGGGGTCACACACACTATAAAGCTCATATTACTAGATGGGACCCACAGCACACAGTAAACTCTAAGCAGAAATCTTGGAGACTTTGAATGATGTTTTGTGGATTGTAGTTATTCTGCCCGGATTAATGAGTGTCTGCTTTTGTTTCTATTTCAGAGTGACGACCACGGGGTCCACAGAGGGCATCAAGAAAGTGAAAAAAATTGTGAATGGGTCGTCGGACCCCCGCTCAGAGTGGGAGAACTCTGCCTGAATGGACAGCTGAGCACCTGGAAATTAATTTATTATTTACTCCTATGATACGCGGTTCACTGAGAACGCTGCACCTCCATCCTCTCCGCTGCACCTAATACCCCTATCATCCCCAATGCAGGGCCAGCACCACTCATTCAGTTTCCACTCCAAAAATCAGCCCTGGTGTTTGGAGACTCCCATACCAGACTGCTCTGATGCCTAGTGATGAGAAAGTCAAAAAAAAATCCAGGATTTGTTAATTTAAAGTATAAAAACCTAATAAATCTGACAAGTTTTGTCCCTGGCGGTCCAGGAAGCTGCGGGCCAGCAAGTGACGGTACATAGGGGCCCGGCTGCTGTGTGGGAATCTTCCTTTCCAGGTCGCTCCCCTCCTCCCCTGCAGCAGCGGCAGAATCGAGCCTGTAAATATAATTTTCATTTGGTAGCAGATCTCTATGGTTTCTAGATGGAGTGATGCTCTGTGTCCCCGGGGAGCAGGCAGGGCTGTATATCGTGCTTCCAGGGCCCTGCGGCCTCTTTCAGTACTGGGGTGAGCTGCGGGAGACGACCCCTCTCCGATGTCGCCTGCTATTATACTTATAAGAGACTTTTCTGTGTCTGGGAAAGCTGGGTGTGATCAGTAACAGCTGCTATTATTGCTCCGCCGGCAGCTGTAGCGGAGCAAGACCCACTTGTCTGGTGGTTATCACCGGCCTTGCCCCCTCACCCACACATCAGGTGTGCCCCCAGCCTCTCCCTTCACTCTGCCACCGCCTGTAGCACATTTTTCCATGGCGGAATATGTAGATTTCATTTTCCACCTGTTCTGGGGCTGCACAGTCTTGGCGCTCATAAATATTCATGCGTTAGTTTCACGGCCTGAGGCGTTTGGTGGGGGCGCAGATACGGTGTCAGTTTGACCCTTTCCATGCTGCATTATGGCAAATATTGATTTCTGAAGGAGTCACTTTATCATGTAGTAGTTCAGGGGTGCACGGGTTCGACATCAGCTCTATGTATAGGAGGGGTTCAGATGCTGCAGAACTTCTTCTGTTTACTCTTTATCTCGGGTCACCTGTTTGCTGTAAATTAAGCTGACCAAGTTGTACAACTTTCTAATACTTTAGAATTCAATTACTGTGCATTTTCAGGATCGCTGCTTGCTGTCAGTGAGTTGAAACATTCATTACATTCAAAAGCTGCGATACTCCGTCCGCTGACAGCAAGCAGAGACTTCGAACATGTTGAATTGAGACTCAGACAGTTAGAAAGTCACACAACTTTTGGCTAATTAAAAATTAATCTTTCATTTATAAAAATAAATGGAAGTAAGTGGCGACAACAATGGACCAAAGGGTTAAAATCATTCTTGGCCAGTGGGGTCTTTGGTATGAGGGTGCAAATCAGGTGGGGTTTGGGTGTGTTGGTTGTGATGGGTTTTCTTTTTTTATTTTCCTTTATTTCCGGTGGTGGAAGGGTTAAAGCCGCAGGTCTGAGGCCGCCGCTGACGCAGAGTGTTTTAATTGATGCATTTATTTCTTCTTTTTTTTTGTGAATAAAATCTAAAGTTCTGCTTTATTAACCCTCGCCCCCCTTGTTGTCCGTGTAGCCAAGGACTCGGACGGTGATGTCTGGGAGGATCGTGGAACGAGGGTCTTTATCTTTTACCTTCTATGCAAGTGAAATAAAAGGGGAGCGACAGAAAAGCGGCGTCTCATGTCCTTGTTCATTTTGTTACGATCAGATACAACTCTGTGTAATATCGATGCTCTGTTCTTAGGATGAACCTCGCGCTTCTGATCGCTGGGGGTCCAGCTCAGTGACATTGCCAAAAGCACGGCGCTGTGACATGAAATAGTCTTTATGGGGGTTGCATGGAGTTTTCTTAACTCCTTGTCCCTAATCCCACTATATAATACTGATGGCAAACATGGCTGACAACAGAGAGCAGGAGAATACAGTGCTGGCCAAAAGTATTGGCACCCCTGCAATTCTGTCAGATAATACTCAGTTTCTTCCTGAAAATGATTGCAATCACAAATTCTTTGGTATTATTCTCTTCATTTAATTTGCTTGCAAGGAAAAAACACAAAAGAGAATGAAGCAAATATCAAATCATTGATCATTTCACACAAAACTCCAAAAAAGGGCCAGACAAAAGTATTGGCACCCTCAGCCTAATACTTGGTTGCACAACCTTTAGCCAAAATAACTGCGAACAACCGCTTCCGGTAACCATCAATGAGTTTCTTACAATGCTGTGCTGGAATTGTAGACCATTCTTCTTTGGCAAACTGCTCCAGGTCCCTGATATTTGAAGGGTGCCTTCTCCAAACTGCCATTTTGAGATCTCTCCACAGGTGTTCTATGGGATTCAGGTCTGGACTCATTGCTGGCCACCTTAGAAGTCTCCAGTGCTTTCTCTAAAACCATTTTATAGTGCTTTTGGAAGTGTGTTTTGGGTCATTGTCCTGCTGTAAGACCCATGACCTCTGAGGGAGACCCAGCTTTCTCACACTGGGCCCTACATTATGCTGCAAAATTTGTTGGTAGTCTTCAGACTTCATAATGCCATGCACACGGTCAAGCAGTCCAGTGCCAGAGGCAGCAAAGCAACCCCAAAACATCAGGGAACCTCCGCCGTGTTTGACTGTATGGACCGTGTTCTTTTCTTTGAATGCCTCTTTTTTTTTCTGTACACTCTATGTTGATGCTTTTTCCCAAAAAGCTCTACTTTTGTCTCATCTGACCAGAGAACATTCTTCCAAAACGTTTTAGGCTTTCTCAGGTAAGTTTTGGCAAACTCCAGCCTGGCTTTTTTATGTCTAGGGGTAAGAAGTGGGGTCTTCCTGGGTATCCTACCATGCAGTCCCTTTTCATTCAGACGCCGACGGATAGTACGGGTTGACACTGTTGTACCCTCGGACTGCAGGGCAGCTTGAACTTGTTTGGATGTTAGTCGAGGTTCTTTATCCACCATCCGCACAATCTTGCGTTGAAATCTCTCGTCAATTTTTCTTTTCCGTCCACATCTAGGGAGGTTAGCCGCAGTGCCATGGGCTTTAAACTTCCTGATGACACTGCGCACGGAAGACACAGGAACATTCAGGTCTTTGGAGATGGACTTGTAGCCTTGAGATTGCTCATGCTTCCTCACAATTTGGTTTCTCAAGTCCTCAGACAGTTCTTTGGTCTTCTTTCTTTTCTACATGCTCAATGTGGTACACACAAGGACACAGGACAGAGGTTGAGTCAACTTTAATCCATGTTAACTGGCTGCAAGTGTGATTTAGTTATTGCCAACACCTGTTAGGTGCCACAGGTAAGTTACAGGTGCTGTTAATTACATGAATTAGAGAAGCATCACATGATTTTTCAAAGGGTGCCAATACTTTTGTCCACCCCCTTTTTTAGGTTTGGTGTGGAATTATATCCAATTTGGCTTTAGGACAATTCGTTTTGTGTTTTTTTCATTGAAGGCAAATTAAATGAAGAGAATAATACCAAAGAATTTGTGATTGCAATCATTTTCAGGAAGAAACTGAGTATTATCTGACAGAATTGCAGGGGTGCCAATACTTTTGGCCAGCACTGTATATCCCACCAGAGCTTGTCATTCTGTCCCCTGCACCACATACACAGTAGAGAAGCAAGGTCGGCCAAGCCAATGATTGTGGTGGGACAGGCTAATCATCTAATGTGTGAGGGGGCTCTGGGGTCGGGAATGCTGAATTTCTATGCCTAATTCTTCCAGGATGTGAGGCGCATTGTGTGTAGGGGAGTCTGGAGGGATGGCAGAGGGTAAAGTTTGTTTAGACGTTATGGGCACATCTAGAGGACTACACCTAATGTCCATGGGGGATTGACCGCAGGGTCCCTGTTGGATCTGAGAATGGGGCTTTGAGATGGTTTCCTTTGGCTGGGCCGATGGCTGAGTACAGAGCTCAAATATTACGGTGGGTTCCATAGACAATGACTGGGGCGGTGGCTGAGTAGAGAGCTTGGAAATTTTTGAGGGTCGCATAGACAATGACTTGGGAAGTGGCTGAGTACAGAGCTCGGATATTTCTGGGGGTCCTATAGACAATGGGGTGGCTGAGTACAGAGCTTGGCTATTTCTGAGGGTACCTTAGAGACTCGCGAGGTGGCTGAGTACAGAGCTCTGCTATTTCTGGGGGTCGCATAGACAATGACTCGGGAGGTGGCTGAGTACAGAGCTCGGCTATTTCTGGGGGTCGCATAGACTGACTCGGGAGGTGGCTGAGTACAGAGCTCTGCTATTTCTGGGGGTCGCATAGACAATGACTCGGGAGGTGGCTGAGTACAGAGCTCGGCTATATCTGGGGGTCGCATAAACAATTACTCGGGAGGTGGCAGAGTACAGAGCTCGGCTATATCTGGGGGTCGCGTAGACAATGACTCGGGAGGTGGCAGAGTACAGAGCTCGGCTATATCTGGGGGTCGCGTAGACAATGACTCGGGAGGTGGCAGAGTACAGAGCTCGGCTATTTCTGGGGGTCGCATAGACAATTACTCGGGAGGTGGCAGAGTACAGAGCTCGGATATTTCATGGGGTCCTATAGACAATGACTGGGGTGGTGGCTGAGTACAGAGCTTGGCTATTTCTGAGGGTACCTTAGAGACTCGGGAGGTGGCTGAGTACAGAGCTCTGCTATTTCTGGGGATCGCATAGACAATGACTCGGGAGGTGGCTGAGTACAGAGCTCGGCTATATCTGGGGGTACCTTAGAGACTCGGGAGGTGGCTGAGTACAGAGCTCTGCTGTTTCTGGGGATCGCATAGACAATGACTTGGGAGGTGGCTAGGTACAGAGCTCGGCTATTTCTGGGGGTCGCATAGACAATGACTCGGGTGGTGGCTGAGGACAGAGCTCGGCTATTTCTGGGGGTCGCATAGACTGACTCGGGAGGTGGCTGAGTACAGAGCTCGGCTATTTCTGGGGGTCGCATAGACAATGACTCGGGAGGTGGCTGAGTACAGAGCTCAGCTATTTCTGGGGGTCGCACAGACAATGACTCGGGAGGTGGCTGAGTACAGAGCTCGGGTATTTCTGGGGGTCCCATGGACTAGGACGGTGTTCTTCTGTTACATCCCAATAAGGAATTTTGGAGCCCTGCCCTTGCCTTCAGTAGGGGTCTCAGGAGTTGGACCCCCAGCGGACATTAAGTTCCTGTAGTAGGTGATAACTTGCTGGGATATCATCTTAAAGGAATTTTCCACTTGTTTTATTAGAACATATGCACATTTTGAAGGATTTTTCACTCTCACATTAAACAAGGCACTTTGCTGCGAAAGTTGTAGGCCACCATACAACTAAGAGAAATGTGTAAGCCCGAGCGCCCCATATAGGACACTGATGGAGGCTTTACTCTGTAATCTTGGGGGAGAATAAAGGGTGGCCTTGCAGTAGGCGGTGACTATTTAACCCTTTCTGTGGCAGTTCATCTTCCTGTCCCTGAGTAATGGCCAGAGATGAGTATACATAGTGCTCTGTTTTCCTCCGGCTCCATGTCTGTGCAATGTCTCCATAGTTTCGCCTCTGTGGCACATGAAGGGTTAGCATGTCTCTCCAGAACCCTGACTAATGTATGGTGCACGGTGACGGTGAAGATGCCGGCTGCATCGTGTGTCACAGCTCAGCGTGGAGCGAGGAGGGTGCTGCATTGCAGTAGTAATATGTCTGGAGAAGATACTAATCCCAGAACCAGGAATTGTCATGGTTCTCAACACTCAGACATAACGGAGACGCTCCAGAGCCACATCACCAACTCTAATGTGCACTGCACTCTTGTTCCTAAGAGTTTATCAGACCCTCCTACAACTTCATAATACACCCGGATAATGGACAGCGCACAGCAGAGTCACTGTGTATATACATTACATTACTGATCCTGAGTTACAGAGCTGCACTCCCTATTCAACTGGTGTTGTCACTGTGTACATATATTACATTATTATACTCCAGAGCTGCACTCTCTTTCTGTTGGTGCAGTCACTGTGTACATATATTACATTATTATCCTGTATTATACTCCAGAGCTGCACTCGCTATTCTGCTGGTGCAGTCACTGTGGCGTTTGTGAACAGCAGTTTTCAGCTCTTTCCACAGATTCTCGATTGGATTCAGGTCTGGACTTTGACTTGGCCATTCTAACACCTGGATACATTTATTTTTGAACCATTCCATTGTAGATTTTGCTTTATGTTTGAGATCATTGTCTTGTTGGAAGATAAATCTCCGTCCCAGTCTCAGATCTTTTGCAGACTCCAACAGGTTTTCTTCCAGAATGGTCCTGTATTTGGCTCCGTCCATCTTTCCATCAATTTTAACCATCTTCCCTGTCCCTGCTGAAGAAAAGCAGGCCCAAACCATTATGCTGCCACCACCATGTTTGACAGTGGGGATGGTGTTTTGAGGGTGATGAGCTGTGTTGCTTTTACTCCAAACATCGTTTTGTATTGTGGCCAAAAAGTTTGATTTTGGTTTCATCTGACCAGAGCACCTTATTCCACATGTTTGGTGTGTCTCCCAGGTGGCTTGTGGCAAACTTCAAACGAGACTTTTTATGGATATCTTTGAGAAATGGCTTTCTTCTTGCCACTCTCCCATAAAGGCCAGATTTGTGCAGTGTACGATGGATTGTTGTCCTATGGACAGACTCTTCCACCTCAGCTGTAGATCTCTGCAGTTCATCCAGAGTGATCATGGGCCTTTTGGCTGCATCTCTGATCAGTCTTCTCCTTGTTCTAGATGAAAGTTTAGAGCAGGGTTCCCCAACTCCAGTCCTCAAGGCCCACCAACAGGTCATGTTTTCAGGATTTCCTTAGTATTGCACAGGTGATGGAATTATTGCCTGTGCAGGTGATGGAATTATCACCTGTGTAATACTAAGGAAATCCTGAAAACATGACCTGTTGGTGGGCCTTGAGGACTGGAGTTGGGGAACCCTGGTTTAGAGGGACGGCCGGGTCTTGGTAGATTTGCAGTGGTCTGATACTCCTTCCATTTCAATATGATCGCTTGCACAGTGCTCCTTGAGATGTTTAAAACTTGGGAAATCTTTTTGTATCCAAATCCGGCTTTAAACTTCGCCCCAACAGTATCTTGGACCTGCCTGGTGTGTTCCTTGGTCTTCATGATGCTCTCTGAACTTGAAACAGAACCCTGAGCCTATCATAGAGCAGGTGCATTTATAGGAGACTTGATTACACACAGGTGGATTCTAGTTATCATTACCAGTCATTTAGGACAACATTGGATCCTTCAGAGATCCTCACTGAACTGCACTGAAAGTAAAGGGGCCGAATAATATTGCACGCCCCACTTTTCAGTTTTTAATTTGTTAAAGTTTAAAATATCCAATAAATTTCATTCCACTTGTTGATTCTTCCCAAAAAAATACTTTCACAATGCACTGTAGGTGCCCTGTGTGTGCAGTGAGTGGCCTTTTGTACTCTCGGTCCTGTGATATTTGGGGCCCTGTATTATGTCAGTCTGGGGCTTCATCCATTTTTTTTGCATTGGACAATTCTACATCACCAGATTAATCTCTGTGAACATGAAGAAGCTAGGAATGCTTGGAGATTTCAGCTGTGAAGCCTGCAGAGTAGTGAATGTATGAGTCTAGCTCTGTAGATCCTATAGTGAATGTGGGCAGGATTAATGGTCTGGAATATGCATGAGAACAGACAGAAATGTGCCGCCAGCACCTGTGGGACTAAAAGCCTCAGCATGCCATCACTTACGCTTCCCATTTGCTGGGAGCCTCCACCTTACTGACGCAGAGGAGAGCTGTGCTGCCCCTGCTCTGCCCGCCGGGTGCTGACAGGACGTGCGCCCGCGAGTGATGCCGCCTGATGGAGACACAGGGAGAAAAGCTCGTGATTCTGCTTTTAATTATAATGTTTATTGCTGCACATCTAGGTGAGGCCGCCCCCACCGCGGAGAGGCACAATTGCCAGGCAACGGATGTTATGATGCACATTAACTGCTGTAGACAATGTCTGATGGGTCCTCCCCGCCCCCAGACTGCGAGGAAACCACCGTGGTCCTGCAGACAAGGCTCTGGCCACTGAGCTGCAGTCATGTCTGCCGGCCCGGGTAGATACCGGCAGGGTGAAGGGGACAGGAGCAGGGTGAAGGGGGCAGGAGCAGGGTGAAGGGGGCAGGAGCAGGGTGAAGGGGGCAGGAGCACGGTGAAGGGGACAGGAGCAGGGTGAAGGGGGCAGGAGCAGGGTGAAGGGGACAGGAGCAGGGTGAAGGGGACAGGAGCAGGGTGAAGGGGACAGGAGCAGGGTGAAGGGGGCAGGAGCAGGGTGAAGGGGACAGGAGCAGGGTGAAGGGGACAGGAGCAGGGTGAAGAGGACAGGAGCAGGGTGAAGGGGGCAGGAGCAGGGTGACGGGGGCAGGAGCAGGGTGACGGGGACAGGAGCAGAGTGAAGGGGACAGGACCAGGGTGAAGGGGGCAGGAGCAGGGTGAAGGGGGCAGGAGCAGGGTGAAGGGGGCAGGAGCAGGGTGAAGGGGACAGGAGCAGAGTGAAGGGGACAGGACCAGGGTGAAGGGGGCAGGAGCAGGGTGAAGGGGACAGGAGCAGAGTGAAGGGGGCAGGAGCAGGGTGAAGGGGGCAGGAGCAGGGTGAAGGGGACAGGAGCAGAGTGAAGGGGACAGGACCAGGGTGAAGGGGGCAGGTGAAGGGGACAGGAGCAGGGTGAAGGGGACAGGACCAGGGTGAAGGGGACAGGAGCAGGGTGAAGGGGGCAGGAGCAGGTTGCCAACTTGACTTTTTATTTTTTCTGGACAACTTATCAAAAAATCACGGACAAACAATATTTTTTAAGGACGCACTAGTAAAGCATAATAAACCATTATTATTATCAGTGATCCATGTCTATTGCCCATAACTCTGATATGTAGACATCAGCTGCATTCACTGTGACCTGTAAAATGATGAGAATTACAGTCAAAATGATCTGTAGAAGTTGCAGAGGGGGAAAATTGCCCTATTTTTACGGCCTGTCCTGGAATTTGTGGACTGTCAGCAACCCTGAGCAGGAGACTGAGCCCCAGGCGACCCCCTTGATGGCTTCTGAAGCCTGGAGAGAGGCTGCACATCATTGTTATAAATGCAGAGGAAAATTGAAATCCACTTGTCTGCTGGACAAATGGCCGCCATTACATTACTCAGACGCCTTCTTTTTGTCTCTCTCCTCGCACTTCCTTCCCTTCCCCTCTCTCACTTTCTCTCTCCGTTCTCTCTTTTCCCACCCTCCTTGACTTCCACTTCTTTCCATTTCTCCTCTCCCATTTACTTTTTCCCTCATCGTCTGTTCCCCTCTCATCTACTTTTCCCTCTCCTTTATCCCCTTTTCTATCTCTCTCATACTTTTTCCCTCTCACATCCTCTTTTTTTTCTTTCTCTCATCCTTTTTTTCCTGTCACAATTTATTTTTTACTTTCCCTGATCCTTTCTTTTTACCTCTCTCATTCTGTTTTCCTTTTCTCATAACTTTTTCTTTCTCATCATTTCCCCCATAGTTCCCTTCTCTTTCCTGTCTCTTTCCTCTCTCCATGCTCTTTCCTCTTTCTTACCCTATCATCTCTCTTCTATCTAACTCTTCTTTCTCTTTCCTCTCTACCTGTTTCTCTTATAACTTTCCTCTTCTTACCCCTCTTCTCTCTATATCGCTCCCACTATCTCTCCTACCTCTCCAATCTCTCTACCCTATTTGTTTTCTCTCTATTCTCTCTCTCTTTCCCTTTTCTTTCCTTTCTTTGACTCTCCTATATTTCCTTTCTGCTCTATTTTTTTCCTTTCCCCCTCCTCTCTTTATCTGTCTCTTCCTCTCTCTCCTCTCCTTCTATCTTTTTTCTCTGCACTCTTTCCCCCTTCCTTTTTTCCCTGTCTCTCCCTTCTTTTTCTATCCCCCTTTCTTTTATATTTCTCTCTTCTTTCTCTCACTTTCTCTCCCTTCTGCTCTCTCCTCTTTCCTCTCTCTTCCTTTCCTCTCCCCTCTCTGTCTCCACCAGAGACTCTCTTCTCTCTTTTCTTTCCTCTCTTTCATATCTATGTCTCTCCTCTTACCTCTCTCTCTTTCCTCTTTATTTCTATCCTTTCTTCTATTTCCTCTCTTTCCTATCTCTTTCCTCTAAGACTTTCCTTTTTCACTCTTTCCTTTGTCTCTTTCTCCCTTTTTCTCTTTCCTTTATGTCTCTCCTTTTTCCTTTTTGTCTTTCCTCTCTCTTTTTTCCTTTGTCTCTCCTCTTTCCCATCTCTTTCCTCTCTCTTTCTTCTGTCTCTTTCCTCTCGTCTCTACTCCTTCCTCTCTCCTCTTTCCTTTTCTCTCTTTCCTCTCAATGCCTCTCCTCTATCCTCTCTCTTTCTTCTCTCCCATGTCTCTACTCTTTCCTCTCTCCTTCCTCTCTATCCTACCGATGTCTCTCCTCTTTCCTCTCTCTCTCTTTCCTTGCTCTTCTTCTTACTATGTTTCTCCTTTTCCTCTTTCCTCTCTTGTCTCCTCTTTCCTCCCTATGTCTGTCTCTCCTCTTCCTCTCTCTTTCCTCTCTGTCTCCTCTTTTCTTCTTATGTCTCTATTCACTTTGACTCTACTATATTTCCTCTCTTCTCTATTTTTTCCTGTCCCCCTCCTCTCCTTATCTATCCCTATCACTCTCTCCTCTCCTTCTTGTATCTTTTTTCTCTGCACTCTCTTCCCACCTTCCTTTTTTCCCTGTCTCTCCTCTCTTTTTCTATCCCCTTTTTCTTTTCTATTTCTCTCTTCATTCCCCTCTATTTCCTCTCGCTTTCTCTCCCTTCTGCTCTCTTCTCTCTCTCTTACTTTCGTCTTCCCCTCTCTGTCTTCACTAGTGACTCTCTTTTTCTCTTTCCTCTCTTTCATATCTTTGTCTCTCCTCTTACCTCTCTCTTTCCTCTTTATTTCTATCCTCTTTCCTCTGTCCTATTTCCTCTCTCTTTCCTCTAAGGCTTTCCTTTTTCTCTCTTTCCTTTATGTCTCTCCTCTTTCCTCTCTCTTTTTTCCTGTTTCTCCTCTTTCCCAACTCTTTCCTCTCTCTTTCCTTTCTGTCTCTTCTCTCCCGTGTCTTTCCTCTTTCTTCTGTATGTCTCTCTTCCTCTCTGTCTCTTTCCTCTCTCTTTCCTACCGATGTCTTTCCTCGCTCTTCCTCTTTCTTTCTGTTTCTCCTTTTCCTCTTTCCTCTCTGTCTCCTCTTTCCTCCCTATGTCTCTCTTCTTTCTCTCTCTCTCTCTCTCTTTCCTGTCTGTCTCCTCTTTCTTCCCCATATGTTTCCTTTCTATGTTTCTGCTCTTTCCTCGCTTTTTCCTTTCTCTCTTACTCTGTGTCTCTACTCTTCCTCTTTCCTCTCTGTCTCCTCATTCTTCCCTATGTCTCTTTTTTCTCTCTCTTTCCTCTCTATGTCTCCTCTTTCCTCTATATGTCTCTCCTCTTCCTATCGCTTTACTCTTTAAGTTTATGCTCTTTCCTCGCTTTTCCTCTCTTACTCTCATTGTCTCTACTCTTCCACTCCTTCCTCTCTATGTCTTCTCTTTCCGCCCTATGTTTCTCCTCTTCTTCTCTCTTTCCTCTCTAGGTCTCATCTTTCCTCCATGTCTCTCCTCTTCCTCTCTCTCTTTCCTCACTATGTCTTCTCTTTATTTCCCATGTCTCTCCTTTTCTGCTCTCTTTCCTCTCTAAGTCTCCGCTCTTTCTCTCTGTCTTACTCTATGTCTTCTCTCTGTCTTCTCTCTCTGTATTCTCTCCTTCCTTCCTCTCCTTCCCTCCTCTCTCCAGCTCTCCTCTCTCTAGCTCTCCAGCTTTCCTCGCTCTAGCTCTCCTCTTTCCTCGCTCTAGCTCTCCTCACCCCGTCTCTGACTTTCTCTGATTGCCATCCCATTTATTGGCACTTTTCCTCTGACAGGCTGTGGTCTATGCAGAGCCATCTCTGTTGAGTCTTATCATAGAGCTATGTAACAAGCCTGTCTGATGGCAGAACGCAGTACGTCCGAGCTGTCAGAGCAAGCAGTGCTCGTGATAATAAACAGGGCTCCCCCCAATAACCAAACGCCGCATGTTCCTTGTGCTCTGTCACATCTGACACCTGCCGCCTCCCAGTGATTGCGGGTTAATATGGTCTGATCTGCAGCGGTCGTTCCCCTCCCCCTCTATTCTCCATCCTCATCTTTAATAGCACATTAGACAGGAGCCGATAAAGAGACATCTCCTGGGGATCCCGCAGAAATCCCACAATGTCTGTTCTGTAATCATGTATCCCTGCGCTGATATCACTGGATGTGATTACTGCTCGCTGCCTCTCATGGGTTTGGGGGGCTTTCTTGTAATAAAATGGGGTTCTGCAAACTGCAAAAGCTCTTTAATGAGAAGATCCAGGTGATTGGCCTCACGACCTACTCCGAACCAACCCATCGCTGGTATTCTGATGGTGGCATCTGCAATTTAAATATGTGGGTCTGGGGAGGTTAATCTGTAACCCCCAAATCCCTACAGCCCAGCAGGGAATGTTATGGGGCAGTGCCTAATAAAATCATCATCGCTACGTCCTCATGGATCAGCCGATAGTGCGGGCATCAGAATTTAGACCCCACCCAATCTGATATTGATGACCTATCCTAAGAGAATGCTCGGCCCTCAGATATTGACCTTCATTAACCTACAAGTCCTGGACATGAAACACTTTCTCAGCCAATTATTTCAGGGCTGCACAGATCAAAAGAGAAAGATAAATTTTAGTGATGATCGAGCGTGCTCGTTCAACCCTTTAAACGATAACGCTCAGGTACTCGCCGAGCAGTTTCGGCGTGCTCGGCATTTCAGTTACTGACAAACAGACAATCCCTACATGTGTCACGGCTGTGTAACAGTCGCGACACATGCAGCCGCGGCGGCTGTAACTGAAATGCCGAGCTCGGCGAGTACCCGAGTGTGCTCGTTTAAAGGGTTGAACGAGCACACTCGCTCATCACTAATAGATTTCCAATGAACTAGAATGATCAGAATGCACGGAGCAGAGACCCTGCAGATGAAGGGAGGACAAGAGCGCTGGAAAGTGGGTCTGTCACTCTAAATTAGCGGCTGGGACTGAGCCCTACATCAGAGCCATTCAGTCAGATCTGCACAGTCCTCACTTTTTACATACCGAAAAGTCCATGAACTTGATAGTGACACTTCTTATCTGGTGTGATCTGCGGAGACAGAAACAATTCCAGCTGCAATTTACCATCACAAACAAGGCCGCCCTGCACTGAAAAAGCTTCTCTCAGGCGGCTGGGACCTGCAGCGATCAGTCCTTGTCTGACAAACCCGAAAACGATACTTCAGTTTCCCTGCATCGCCATCACTGGAGAAAATAAGTATTACATGCTGGAGAGTGAAATCAAAAGACTAAGGTGTGAAGCATGGATGAGTCGGGTCCTCCAAACAGAGGGAGATGCTAATTGCAGAATTTTCTGGAGCTGACAATTAGTGGAGGTCATGAATGAAGGACACCCGGGATTGACTCACAATGTGGGTTTTGTGACCCAGATATAACAGTTCAGCTCCTCTGGGAAGGATTTCTACAAGATTTTGGATGCGTCAGGGGGAATTTTTGCCACTTCATCCAGAAAAGCATTTATGAGGTCAGACCCTGATTTTGGGGGAGGCAAAGTTCGCTATCTTCATTCTTGGATGTGGTTGGGGTCCGGGCTCTGTGTGACCAGTCATGTTCTTCCCCCTCCATGCAGGACCAGCGTTGGAGGGTTGCAAGCTGGGCAATTGCCCTGGGCCCCCCATACTCCCAGATGCCCTCAGGGTCTGTAGCAGAATTTATATTGATAATAGCTCTGCACTATCAATATCATTTCTAAGGTTGACACTTCTTAAGGACCTTTGTTGATATCACAGTCACATGACTGTGATGTCACCAGAGATCCTGTACTGTGCGGGATCATGTATGTGATCTGTGAATGTATGTGTTCCGAGTATGCATGTATCTGTATATATGTTCTCCGTTTATGCATTTGTCTGTATGTAGGTGCTCCGTATATACATGTATCTGTATGTATGTGCTCCGTGTATGAATGTATCTGTATGTTGGTGCTCTGTGTTTGCATGTGACGCACCCCCTGGGCCTGTGCTGTGCTGGGGAACCCAGAACCGGGCCTGTTGTAGGATGCTGGGGGTTGTAGTCTCCGTGTGGCGGTGACCCGGTCTGTGCCCAGGGTGGTCAAACCAGTGGCAGTCTTAATGTATAGCAAATGTCCGACTACGCCACCCGTGGATTGCGGTCAGTGGGGACCGCCGCTGCGCTGCAGACCGCTGAGGCTGATGTTGTTTGCGCAGCTGAGTATGGGATAACTCCCCACGGGAGAAGTATTGCCTCAGGGCAGCTAATGTGAGAGATGATGGGAGTGATGGTGTGAGCGTCCCAGTGCTAATGGTGCTGGTGCGGCGAGGAACCACAGAGACGTGCGGTTGCAGTTTTCAATGCTTTACTCACAGTTGTTGTTCATGTCAATGCTGCAGGCGATGACTGCCCGAGCCGTGCTGCGTCCACCAGGTGAGGGACTCGGTCAACTCCCAGGTAATTCCAGAGTGTGGTTCAGAGCTCCCTTCTCTACCTTTCTCTGGCCGTCCCCACCAGTGACCCACCTTTGTCCAGCTTCCTCGGGCCTTCTGTTGGCGAAACCTCTCCCGGTTTCCCTGACCCTATACGGTATGCCTTTCTGGTGGATGTAGTGAGGGGTCGCACCAAGATGTAACAACCTCCGGTCTTTGGCTGAGGAATCTGTTGCCTCCACCAATTTGGGTTCCGGTACCCTGTTCTGCCAACCCTTCACCCTGTATCTCCTCTGGGCATATGGGGTTCCTTCTGTCCTCGTGTCTCTGGGCCTTTCTCTGTGTTCCTTGCTTCCTCTCTCCTCTGTTCCAGTTCCTTTCTCACTTTCCTTTCCGCTCCTTCTCCTCTCTCTTTCTGCTGTTTCTGGCCTCCACTCCAGGCCTGCCTCTGGACCTGGGCCCAGACTGAGCCACAGCTCCCTGTCAGCCCTCTCTGGCTGAACTCCTGTCTTCTTCTTCTCCTCCTCTCTGAACTGGCTGGACTGAAATGGACCCTGTTCTAAGATGGTGCCCACCTTATATACCTCCCTCTCTGTGTATGAGCCCAGGTGACTTGCAACCAATGGGCTTCTACCTATGCCCAAAGACCCACCCCTATCTGCTCCTACACCACTGGGTGTACTTTCCCCTCCGCACTCCAGTCAGGGACAGATGCTGTCGTGCCTGCACTTCTATCTTGTGGGAGCACCGTTGAGCTGTCCCTCGGAAATGGGGTGTGTGTGGTGCATGCAGCCTACCGAGTCCTGGTCCACACTCCATCCTTACCCGGGAGTGGAATATCACACCTCTGGTTTGAGGTGCAATAACCCTGTACAGCCGAGCCCTCGGGGTGCTACATTCCCCCCTGGTAAATCACAGCACGTCCTCGGGCTGGAAAAGAATAAAACTATTTAAAACATACAAATTTTAAAGTGTACTCACATATAAGATATTAACTTGTAACTCATCCCTTTATGGGAGGTACTCCTTTCTTTTTAACATTACTGGTACTCCTTTCCATAAAACATCTTGCTAATGCCACTGGAACTCTTTTAGCATATAAAACATCACATAAAACATTTGCAGTATTATTCTAGCAGCATATAAAACTTTCCAATATAAGACATTTTCAAATAAAACATTTTCTTCAAAAACACATTCTGGAGCTCTGGCCGCTGTGCAACTTGTGACCAGGTAAAGGTGCAACAGTCCATTTAATTCTGAGGTAGACGTTGCATTTTTTTTGTATAAAACCAGTAGGGGGCGCTTTAAGAAGCGCAACTATATACAAGGGTGGCCGCTCTCAGTCCTCGGCCAGTGGGGATAAGGGAGTAGCTGCTCACAGTCCTCAGCCTGGTTAGGGATTAGGGGCACACAGGTAACAGTCCCTTTAATAACTCCACACTAGTCCCAATGGGGACCACACTTCAATCATTTAACAGTTTCAGCAAGTTCTTGTACCCTGACGGGTAACTATATACAGTTCCACTTTACTGTTTACTGGTAACGGTGTCCTCCTGATGCTCCTTGCTCTTCCGGGTAATCTTCTGGTCCGTCCGGACCCTCAGTGTACTCCGTGTCTGGGCGGTACTGCAGTTCCTTCTCCGTGAGCCGGTGAACGTGGAGGGCGTACAGTCCCTTTGCGCCCTTGTGCCGGGTGTAGGTGACCACGTCACCAGGGTACAGGTCACGGCCGCGATGTCCCTCTGGCAGGTGGCTTTCAACGTCCCTTCTAGTGACAAAGACGTCGGTGTCAGCCTCCGGGTCTCTGATGAAGCCCCAGCCATGCTCTAGCTGGAACTTGACTACGGTCCCGGTGGCTCTGGGACCGCGGATGGCGTGGGTGTCTTGTCGGGCCCTCCTCTTCTGTTCCGCGCTCCTGGCCTGGAGTCGCTCCTCCCTGATGCGCCTCTGCCGCCGCTCTCTTTCATAGGTGGCCAGCTGCTGACGGCAGCAATCCAGGCGCTGGGCTGCTTCTGCCCGGGTCTCCTGGGTGAACCCCATGAGACTCTCGCCGGTGGGGTCCCATGCAAACTGGGCATCCTCCAGCGGGGGTGGAGCGATGTTGGCGGGCTCCGGGGCCGGGATCAGAGGCTCGCTCAGGGGTTGTTCTCCCCGGAGATGGGGGTTGTCAAACTCTGGTGGCGACTCAAAGGGCAGCCCGTCCGGGCTGGTATGTTGGGCGTACAGGTCCGCACCCAGGGGCGGCACCGCGGGCTTCGGACGTGTGGCAGCGCCCGGGGGCACTCGGCCTTGCGACAAGGCCGGTGGTCGCTTGTTGGTCGCGCCCGGGGGTGGCACCGCCAAGGTAGGGGGCGCTGGTGAGGCAGCGGCGCCCGGGTGTGCTGGGCCTTGCGTCCTGGCCTGTGACGTCTCCCACGTTACGGCGCCCGGGTTCAGAGGGCACAGCGCGGGGCGGGGCGTGAGGACGGTTCTCGCTGCCTGAGGCCTAGCTGGCGGCGGTGGAGGCGTGGTGTCAGGTACGGTCCCCGGGGCCTTGGGTCCCGCAACGGAGGGTGAGGGCAGGCTGGTGTTCCCAGGGCTTGGGGTGGTGACGTCCCCATTACCTGCCTCGGTCTCCATGGCCTCCTCCGCGGCGTCGTCTGCAGCTGCCGATCCCGGCGGGGTCCTCCGCTGGCTGCCTTCGTGCTGCCGGGTCATCTCCTCCTTCCACCCGGCAAACACATCCCGCTGCGCCCGGACCATTCTTCTGTTTAGGTCTTCCAGCGCTGCGCGCGCACTGCCCGGGTCTCTAGGCAGCTGGGCCAGCAACTCAGTCAGGCTGCAGGGTGGCTCAGCTTGCAGCAGGCTGCGGGCCAGGGTGCTGGTGGAGTTCTCTGCTCCTTCCATCTCCGGATGCAGCAGGTCCAGACTCATCAAGGCCGCACCCAGCCCCTCAGTTTTCTTTCCTATCCGCCCCCATGGGGGTTGGTCTTGGGGGCATCTGCTGACAATCACCCTCAGGGGCAGCCCCCCCACGTTGATGGACATCTCCACTGCTGCACTCATGGCTGGTGGGGGTGGGCTCCTTCTTTGGCGCCATTCTGGGACCTGGCCCACGATGGGAGGTGGCTTCCTGCTGTCCTTTGGTGCGCACATAATGGCGTCCGCTCTGCCAGGGCGGGAAAAACGGATGAAGACGGCGGGAAACGGTCCAAGATGGCGTCCGATGGCGGGAATCGGCTCCGGATGGCGGGAAACGACTCCGGACGGCGGGAAACTTCTGGAAATGGCGGGAGACTTCTTTTTAAGGTACATGTGCAGTTTTCTCCAGGCACGCAATACCCGCTTGTGGCGGGTTGGTAATGATCCTGCCGACTACGCCAAAGTTGACGCGCCCCCTGGGCCTGTGCTGTGCTGGGGAACCTGGAACCGGGCCTGTTGTAGGATGCTGGGGGTTGTAGTCTCCGAGTGGCGGTGACCCGGTCCGTGCCCAGGGTGGTCAAACCAGTGGCAGTCTTAATGTATAGCAAGTGTCCGACTACGCCACCCGTGGATTGCGGTCAGTGGGGACCGCCGCTGCGCTGCAGACCGCTGAGGCTGATGTTGTTTGCGCAGCTGAGTATGGGATAACTCCCCACGGGAGAAGTATTGCCTCAGGGCAGCTAATGTGAGAGATGATGGGAGTGATGGTGTGAGCGTCCCAGTGCTAATGGTGCTTTTGTGGCGAGGAACCACAGAGACGTGCGGTTGCAGTTTTCAATGCTTTACTCACAGTTGTTGTTCATGTCAATGCTGCAGGCGATGACTGCCCGAGCCGTGCTGCGTCCACCAGGTGAGGGACTCGGTCAACTCCCAGGTAATTCCAGAGTGTGGTTCAGAGCTCCCTTCTATACCTTTCTCTGGCCGTCCCCACCAGTGACCCACCTTTGTCCAGCTTCCTCGGGCCTTCTGTTGGCGAAACCTCTCCCGGTTTCCCTGACCCTATACGGTATGCCTTTCTGGTGGATGTAGTGAGGGGTCGCACCAAGATGTGGTAACAACCTCCGGTCTTTGGCTGAGGAATCTGTTGCCTCCACCAATTTGGGTTCCGGTACCCTGTTCTGCCAACCCTTCACCCTGTATCTCCTCTGGGCATATGGGGTTCCTTCTGTCCTCGTGTCTCTGGGCCTTTCTCTGTGTTCCTTGCTTCCTCTCTCCTCTGTTCCAGTTCCTTTCTCACTTTCCTTTCCGTTCCTTTTCCTCTCTCTTTCTGCTGTTTCTGGCCTCCACTCCAGGCCTGCCTCTGGAGCTGGGCCCAGACTGAGCCACAGCTCCCTGTCAGCCCTCTCTGGCTGAACTCCTGTCTTCTTCTCCTCCTCTCTGAACTGGCTGGACTGAACTGGACCCTGTTCTAAGATGGTGCCCACCTTATATACCTCCCTCTCTGTGTATGAGCCCAGGTGACTTGCAACCAATGGGCTCCTACCTATGCCCAAAGACCCACCCCTATCTGCTCCTACACCACTGGGTGTACTTTCCCCTCCCCACTCCAGTCAGGGACAGATGCTGTCGTGCCTGCACTCCTGTCTCGTGGGAGCACCGTTGAGCTGTCCCTCGGAAATGGGGTGTGTGTGGTGCATGCAGCCTACCGAGTCCTGGTCCACACTCCATCCTTACCCGGGAGTGGAATTCCACACCTCTGGTTTGAGGTGCAATATCCCTGTAGCAGCCGAGCCCTCGGGGTGCTACACATGTATCTGTGTATAGGTGCTCTGTATATATGTATGTAGGTGCTATGTATGCATGTATCTGTATATATATGCTCTATGTATACATATGTGTGTGCGTAGGTGCTCTGTGTATACATGTGTGTGTGTGTTATGTGTATCTATTCATCTGGTGATTGAGTTGTTTATGGCAGAAGAAAAAAAATCATTGTTTTTCAGCGGCACATCACCCGGTGTAAACTGCAGATATGCTGCTGATAACATGATGCTGTATAGGGACAGATGGATCTCCTAGTGATCGTTCTGTATCTATCGTTTTTTTGTCAGCCTGTGTAAAGAGGTTGGTAACCAAGGACCAAACGACTTCAATATTGTCGATCGCGCTTAACGTCATTTAACGGTCTGAACTCAGCGCATGTAAATGCAACCGAAACGTTTCTTTGTGATGCTGCAATATATTAGCACCTGAGACCCCACTTTAAACTTTTGCCCAGAGCCCCATTTTTTTTTTGTCTAAAACCGGCCCTGTCTCCATGTCTGTATGGACCTTGTGCGCTGGGCACAGTCATGGGGAACAGAAAAGGGCCTTCCCCAAACTGTTCCCACAAAGCTGAAGCTACAATTGTCTGCGATGTATACACTGGTCACACGCACATCGTTACTGACGTTACAGCTGGTATAATAGGGGCCTTTTTTGTCCAATCCCCATTGTGTCCCAACTCCACCGGACTGACAGACGCACTTTGGGATGGGGTTTACATACCTCGAGACTTTGTTTTAGTGCAGGATAACACTGAATATGTTAAAAAAATAATAATCTTTCTACATCTTCTCTCCGGCTGGGAATGAGCAGGCCGCCGCCGCTTATCTCAGGATAACAAACCTCAGACTCCACACTGAGAAGCTGATTCGGTTTCCTGGCGGCGATGATTATCTTCGGGTCTATACGTCATGGTAATCAGATGTTGGGGTGCAGCTAGCACGCAGAGCTCCCATCAGACGCTCTCACCTACCATGCAATCCAGCTCTAGCCAAATGCAAGCACCTCTCATCACAATCGGTGATATTTACCTCCCGGCCTGAGATTGCTGCAACACCGGACCCCAGGGGGATATAACGGGGGCCTCCAGGCAGGGAACGTTCTGCTGATTGAGTGATAGCCCTACAGACCCCCGATTACCTGATCAAGTATACACAAGTAAAAGGAAAGGATCCTGAAATCTGGATATCTAGCACAACAGCATATGAAAGAACTACAACCCTCATTACTAGAGGATTATTATTATTATTTATTTATGTAGCGCCATTGATTCCATGGTGTTGTACATAAGGAGGGGTTACATAACAAATACAGATATCACTTACAGTACACAAACTAACAATGATAGACTGGTACGGAGGGAAGAGGACCCTGCCTTTGCGGGCTTACATTCTACAGGATGGTGGGGAAGGAGACAGTAAGTTGGGGGTGTTGCGGCAGCTCCGGTGGTGGTGAGGGGCAGGTCCGGTGTTGGTAAGGCAGCAGCTCCAGTGGTGTTGAGGAGGTAGCGGGGTCACGGCAGGCTGTAAGCTTGTTTGAAGAGATGGGTTTTCAGGTTCCGTCTGAAGGATCCAAATGTTGAGGCTAATCGGACGTGTTGAGGCACAGAATTCCATAGGGGTATATTCAGGAGAAATCTTGGAGACAATTAGATGAGAAATGAGTGTGGATGAGAGAAGGAGGTCTTGGGAGTGTGGCGCCCCTGAGGGTTCTGTCGCCACAGAGGTACTGCACCTCACCCAGAGGTGTGGTGTCTCCTTCTCTCAGGTAAGGAGGGAGTGCTGCCCAGAACCCCAACACCTGCATCCAACACTACACTGCTCCAGGCCGGCTGGAAGGGCAAGATGCAAAGTGTTTTCCTGCTGAGCCCTGTCCCTGGCTGGAGTGGGGGGAACCCAAAGGTAGGGGGAACCAGTAGTGGGTGTGGGTGGAGGAAGCAGTTTAGGGGAGCACTATAGTAGTAGGTATATATAAAGGGAAGTCATCTTAGGGTGGCAGCACAGTAGTGAGAGGACAGTTCAGAAGAACAGTCTGGGAGCAGAGTCTCAGTAGGAGCTCTGCTCCACAAGTAGGGGCCTAGTGATAGAGGCCCAGGAGGGGAGCAGAGGAGTAGGCTCCGTTCTAAGAAGGGATCCTAGGGGGTACAGCGAGTGCAGGAAGGCACCCGTACGCCCCAAATCTGTCAGAAGCCAGAGGGATTGTAGGCCGCAAGAAGGGGACCGGCCCCTGGCCCAGTCGTGTATTTCAAGTCTCGGCTAGAAAAACCGGAGGCTTCTGGCTTATATAGTCAGTTGCCGAAGCCGCATTCTAATCTCCGTGAGGGTCAAGCAGGTCCGGGAACTCCGACGAGACAGGAGGGACTTCAGAGCACCCGAGCGGGATTGAGAGTGGGCAGCGCAGGGCAGGAGGGAGAAAGACCCAGCGTGAAGTCGGTCTAGCTAGGAACACAAGAAAGTGGGGTTCTGTTCGGTACTCCTAATCTACCTGAGGAAGTGCTGAACCCTGCCTGGTGAACGCAGCGCGACGTGGGAGGCTAGCACCCATACAGTGCACCAGTGGAACTGTCATAAGAACTGTGAGTAAAGACTCGGATGACTGCACCGCACTGCCTCCGTCCATTCTTTATCTGCACCATCTTCCCCTCACTGCACTATAACGCCCAGCGCAACTTCCACATCCTACACTGCTCTGGAGCTAGCTCTACCTGTGGAGAGCCACGCCATCCCTGCCGCGGTAACACCAGCTCCAGAGGACTGCTCCGCAGCGGCGGCACCCCTTTGCTGCATTCCACAGGTGGCGTCACGAACAATCCCAAAAACCTCATATAAAAGTACCCCCCTTTGCACTGACCGCCCTGGGTCACGGACCGGGCCAGCTACCGTGATATCCCCTGGCAACCAGAGGCCCGGCTGCCGAGTGCCCCACGGCCCTGGGGGCGCGTCAGGAGGACCGGAGATTCCGTAAAGGACTATATCGGGAGATTAATTCAGAGATGTACGGAGGAGAGAGGTTATGGATGGCTTTGTAGGTCAGTGTTAGTAGTTTGAACTGGATACGCTGGGCAATTGGGAGCCAATGAAGGGATTTGCAAAGGGGGCAAGCGGAGGAGTAACGAGGCGAGAGATGAACTAGTCACGCAGCAGAGTTGAGGATGGACTGGAGGGGTGCGAGAGTGTTAGCAGGTAGGCCTCAGAGGAGGGTGTTGCAGTAGTCGAGGCAGAAGATGATGAGGGCATGCACAAGCAGTTTAGTAGATTGAGGGTTGAGGAAAGCACGGATTCTGGAAATATTTTTGAGCTGGAGGCGACAGGAGGTGTCGAGAGCTTGGATGTGGGGTTTGAAGGACAGGGCAGAGTCAAGGGTTACTCCGAGGCAGCGGATTGCCGGTACAGGGGAAAGTGTGATGTTATTTATTGTGATAGAAAGATCAGGTGGGGAAGGTATGCGAGATGGGGGAAAGATTAGTTCAGTTTTGTCCACATTGATCTTGAGGAAGTGAGAGGAGAAGGAGGATATGGCTGCTAGAGATGCTGGGATTCTAGACAGCAGAGAGGTGACATCTGGGCCAGAGAGGTAGATCTGGGTGTCATCAGCGTACAGATGGTACTGGAGGCCACGGGATCTTATGAATTGTCCCAGGCCAAGGGTGTAGATTGAGAAGAGTAGTCCTAGGACGGAGCCTTGAGGGACTCCAAATGAGAGGGGGCAGGGTGAGGAGGTAGTGTGGGAGTGGGAGAGTGGGTTAGAAAGGTATGAGGAGATCCAAGATAGGGCAAGGTTTTTGACGCCAAAGGAAGAGAGGATCTGTAGTAGGAGGCAGTGGTCAACAGGGCAGCCCGGTGGCTCACTGGTTAGCACAGCAGCCTTGCAGTGGTGGGGTCTTGGTTTCAAATCACACCAAGGACAACATCTGCAAGGAGTTTGTATGTTCTCCCCGTGTTTGCTTGGGTTTCCTCCGGGTTCTCCGGTTTCCTCCCACACTCCAAAGACATGCAGATCTTCTCCATTAGGTCATTAGGCAGAACACACCTACACTGTCTGATATTAGGAGACTCCAGTAGACAATGCTCAAGTCCTAATCAAGTAACTTTGGCAAGCTCGGAAAATATGTTTGTGTCACCGCAGCTGCATGAGACCACAGATCAAAGTGAAAATTATACATGTCCCACAGTGACACTAAAGTGTAAAAGTGAAAAAAAGTCAAATAAAATATGTAGAAAAGTAAAAAAAACGCACAAAAAAGTGCATACAGATAACTAAAATCTGTTTCGCCACTCAAAAAGCAGCGTTTGTGATAAAACAATAATAAACTAAAAAAGTACACATAATTGGTATCGCCACATCCGGAACAACCTAGTCTATAAAACTGCCACATTATTTATTCCATATCGCGAACACTGTAAAAAAAAAAAAAAAAAGCACACCAAAAATGTAGCTTTTTCATCATCACTCACAAAAAAAGTGATTAAAAAATCAATAAAAAAAGTCACATGTAAAAAAAATTGTATAAATGAAAACGCCAAACAAAAAACAAGCCCTAATATGGCTCATTCGGCAAAAAAATAAAAAAGTTACAGCTCTCAAAATATGACGATGCAAAAATAAATTCATTGTTGTAAAATATTGTTTTTAGTGTGTAATAATAGCAAAGCATAAAACAAACTATATAAGTCTGGTATCGCTGTAATCGTACCGACCCGACGAACAAATCAGTGTTATCACTTTTCCCGCACGGTGAACGGCACAAAAAACAAAAACAATAACTAAATTGCTGTTTTTTGTTCATTCTGTGTCTGAAAAATCTGAATAAAAAGCGATCAAAAATTACTATGTACCCCAAAATGGTATAAAAAAAATCTGTAACTCATCCCGCAAACAATAAGCCCTCATACAACTAAACATAAAAAAGTTACAGCTCTCAGAATATGACGATGAAAAAAACTACTTTTTTTTTTTTTTTTACAAAAAAGCAATTTTACTGTGTGATAGCAGCATAACCTAAAAAAAATATAAATCTGGTATCACTGTAATCGCACCGACCCACAGAATAAATCCGCCTTCTCACTTATACCGTACGGTGAACTGCGCAAAAATAAAAATAAGAACTATTCTTGTACTGCTGTCTTGTTTATTCTACCTCCCAAAAATCGGAATAAGCCTCACATTTATCCTGCGCTCTCCACTGAGCACTTACATTGGGGTTTCCATGTAAATTCTCCAAAACCACGATTCAAGCAAACCCCCCTGACAGAACCACTCACTTATGAGGCAGACGGAGTCACTTTGGACAGGTCTCTGTTACAGCGGTGTTCCATCATTTTAGGCATCTTTTTAGCGCACAAGTGTGAATGTCTAAAAAGATGGATACCACCGGAGCAGATGCCAAATGGACTCCAAAGTGTCTCCATCTACCTCATTATGGTGGGTGGTTCCGTTCGGCGTTTCATCTGAATCGTATTTTTGTAGGATTTACACGGAAACCCCAACATAAGTGATCAGTGTTGAACACAAGAATGTGATCCCAGCCTTATTCTGGAAGCGATAAAAAAAATATTATGTATCCCAAAATGTTACCAATAAAAAACCCTAATTTATCCCGCACAAAACCAGCCCCCATTCAGGTCCGTCACTTGTCACTGGGACTTTAGGGGGGACTAACGGTACTGTTATAAGTAAAAGACGCTAAAAAAGCGACATTGCTCCCGTCTCTTCAAATAAAATCGAGTGAATTCTGCTCTCCCAAATCCAAATGCCCCCCTCCTTCTGAGCCCCACTGTGCCTAAACCGCAATAAGCGGCCACATGCTTTGCATTATTGTAGTGGAGAGAGCACTTAAAAATTTACAGGGTGCGTGTCTCCAGAAGCACAAGCTGGGCACAATATATGGGGGCACAATGTATGAGCACTAAACTGCCATATTTGCAATTCTCCAGAAAAATAGCATGGCGTGGATGTTGGAGCCGTAGATGAATTCATTGAGAGGTGTAATTCCTACAATGGGGTCACTTTTGTTTTTTTTTGCTCTTCTGGCAGCTTTGGGGCTCTGCAAATGTCACCAGCAAACTAATCTACCAAATTCTGTGCTCCAAAAGCCAAACAGCGCTCCTTTCTTCTCAGCCCTTACGTGTGGCCTAACATTAATTTCTGACGACGTATGGGGCATCACCGTGTTCGGCAGAAATTGCACAATAAATTATGGGTTCCAGTTTCACCTATTAACCCTTGTGTACCTGCAAAGTTTGCAGCAAATACAAAAATTACATTTTTTCCACAAAACATGGGGAAAAATGGGGATTTTGTGGGAAAAATTAGATTTTTTTATTCTCATGGCTCAATGTTATAAACTTCTGTGAAGCATCTGGAGGTTCAAGGTGCTCACCATACATCTAGATAAGTTCCCTAAGGGGTCTAGTTTCCAAAATGGTGTCACTTGGGGGGGGGGTCCACTGTTTAGCACATCAGGGGCTCTCCAAACGCAACATGGCGTCCGCTCTCGATTCCAGCCATTTTTCCATTCAAAAGTCAAACGGTGCTCCTTCCCTTCCGAACCCTGCCGTGTGCCCAAACAGTTTTACCCCACATATGGGGTATGGGCATACTCAGGAGAAATTGCACAACAAATTTTGGGGTCCATTTTCTCCTGATAGCCTTGTGATAATAAAAATTTGGGGCCAAAAGTAAATTTTTTGTGGAAAAAAAAATATTTTTTATTTTCACGGCTCTATGTTATAAACTTCTGTGAAGCACAGGGTGCTCACCACACATCTAGATACATTCATTGAGGGGTCTAGGTTCCAAACTGGGGTCACTTGTGGGGAGTTTCATCTGTTTAGGCACATCACAGGCTCTCCAAATGCGACATGCCATCCGCTCTCGATTCCAGCCATTTTTGCATTCAAAAAGTCAAACGGTGCTCCTTCCCTTCCGAACCCTGCCGTGTGCCCAAACAGTAGTTTTACCCCACATATGGGGTATCGGCACAAGAGAAATTGCACAACAAATTTTGAGGGTTATTTTCTCCTGTTACCCTTGTGAAAATAAAAAAAATTGGGGTTAAAGTAAAATTTTTGTGAAAAAAAGTAAAATGTTCATTTTTTCCTTTCACATTGCTTTAGTTCCTTTGAAGCACCTGAAGGGTTAATAAACTTCTTGAATGTGGTTTTGAGGACTTTGAGGGGTGCAGTTTTTAGAATGTTGTCACTTTTTGGTATTTTCTGTCATTTGGCCCCCCAAACTCACTTCAAATGTCATGTGATCTCTAAAAAAATGGTTTTGTAAATTTTGATGGAAAAACGAGAAATTGCTGATCAACTTTTAACCCTTATAACTTCCTAACAAAAAAAAAATATGTTTAAAAAATGATGTAGATGTAAAGTAGACATGTGGGAAATATTATTTATTAACTATTTTCTGTGATATAACTCTCTGGTTTAAGGGCATAATAATTAAAAGCTTGAAAATTGCAAAATCTTCTACATTTTTGCCAAATTTCCAATATTTTAACAAATAAACGCAAAAAATATCAAACAAATTTTACCACTGTCATGAAGTACAATATGTCACACAAAAAAATTCTCAGAATCACTGGGATCAGTTGAAGCGTTCCAGAGTTATTACCTCAAAATGACAGTGGTCAGAATTAAAAAATTTGGCCTGGTCACTAAGGGTTAAAGATGACACATTTCCTTTGTATTTTAGGCAACAAAAAATATATATATTATCATCTTTTACATTTTAAATATTACAAAGAGGAAAATAGGCCAATGCAAATGTTTGGGCACCCTGCATGGTTAGTACCTAGTCGCATCCTCTTTTGAAAAGTATTACAGCTTGTAAACGCTTTTTGTAGCCAGACAAGAGTTTTTAAATTATTGTTTGAGGGATTTTCATCCATTCTTCCTTGGAAAATAAGTCCAGTTCTGTGAGATTCCTTGGTCATCTTGCATGCACTGCTATTTTGAGGTTTAGCCACAGATTTTCAATGATGTTCGGATCAGGGAACTGTGAGGGCCATTGTAAAACCTTCAGCTTGTGCCTTTTGATGTCGTCTATTGTGGATTTTGACATGTGTTTAGGATCATTATCCATTTGTAGAAGCCATCCTCTTTTAAACTTCAGCTTTTTTTTACAGATGGTGTTATGTTGGCATCAATAATTTGTTGAAATTTCATTGAATCCATTCTTCCCTCTACCCAAGAAATGTTCCCCGTGTCATTGGCTGTAACACAACCCCAAAGTATGATTGATCTACCCCCATGCTTAATGGTTGGCGAGATGTTCTTTTCCTGAAATTCTTTGCCCTTTTTTCTCCACACATACCTTTGATCATTGTGGCCAGAGAATTCTATTTCAACCTCATAGGTCCACAGGACTTGTTTCCAAAATGCATCAGGCTTGTTTAGATGTTCTTTTGCATACTTCTGACGCTTAATTTTATGGTGAGGACGCAGGAGAGGTTTTCTTCTGATGATTCTTCCATGAAGCCCATATTTGTGCAGGTGTCTCTGAACAGTAGAACAATGTATCACAACTCTGCAGTCTGCTACATCTTTCTGAAGGTCTTTAGCAGTCAAGTGGGGGTTCCAATTTGCCTCTCTAGTAATCCTAAGAGCAGCTCTCACTTGAATTTTGCTTGGTCTTCCAGACCTTATCTTGATCTCCACTATTCCTGTTAACTGCCATTTCTTAATTACATTTTGAACTGAGGAAAAGGCAACATGAAAACGCTGTGCTATCTTCTTATAGCCTTCTCCTGCTTTGTGGGTCTCCACTATTTTCATTTTCAGAGTGCTAGGCAACTGCTTAGAAGATCCCATGGCTGCTGTTTTTGGCACAAGGTTAGAGGAGGCTGGGATTTTATAAACAGACAAAAACCAAAACAGAAACATTTGAACTGGATATCACATTTTAAAAGCTTCTCACTAGCTGTGTCCTTCTCAGCTCTTATTCACACAGGACTTCACTATGACGCAGGGTAAGGTTTTAATATTAGAGGTCAGGACCAGCCCGAACTTGGGTACACCTTGACATTGGTGGGATGGCTTCTACACTTTTTTTTTTAATCAAAAACGGTGGTTACTGAGTACCCAATGTTATTTATATGCACTATTGCTTTTACTTATTTATTTACAGCAGGGTATATGTTTATTTTGTTTATGTTTTGTATTTTGGGATCTTATGAAGCTGGGATATTTGCATCACCTGGCCTTTCCTAACGATGATAGTGAACAAGCAATAACTTAACAGGCTAATTAAGGTCTGAAACCTTGGTCAAACTTATCTGAGCACATAAATCTCCAAGGGTGCCCAAACTTTTGCATCGGCCCATTTTCCTTTTTGTAATTTTTAAAATTTAAAAAATGACAATATATATACAGTATATATTTTTTGCCTAAATATAAAAGGAAATGTGTCATCTTTAACTTTAGGCCTTTTAGAGATAATTTTATCTTCAACTTGCTTAACTGTTCAGAATAACAGTAATTTTGACCAGGGGTGCCCAAACTTTTACATGCCACCTATGTGTGTATTCTGTGATAAACGTGTCACTATCCTGCACACAGTAACATAAAGCCATTCCCTCTGCTAATGACGTCCTCAGAGCCACAGCTCCGCAGGGATTTCATCCTCCTCACTTTCCTCAGGCGCTCACTGTATAGATTCGGAGCCTGCCGGAGCCACTAACTCAGGACTAAGGTATTTAAACTCGAGGCTACGGCACCTGTAGAAGGCTGCGCCAAACAATGCCATGATCAATACAGATGCTGCCTGATGTAGTTATGTCAGGGATGAGCGGCCGCAGAGCCGCATGGGAAACAGCGGATCTGCAGGGTCAAGGTGCATCTCCATGAATGGTACCAGAATCAGTCTTGTCTCTCTCATTATGCATCGGGATAACGCTCAGTGATCCCATCACCCCACAAGACCCGCCGTATACTGAGAACACCCGACAAGACAAGCCATATACTGGGAACACTGCACAAGACCCGCCGTATACTGGGAACACCCCACAAGATAAGCCGTATACTGGGAACACCCCACAAGACCCTCTGTATACTGAGAACACCCCACAATACCCTCCATATACTGGGAACACCCCACAAGACCCGCCGTATACTGGGAACACCCCACAAGACCTGCTATTTTGGAGATGACCAGGTTGTCTGTACATTACAGTTTGGCCCTTGTCATAGTCGCTCAGATTACACTTCCACATTTTTCCTGTCTGTTCACTTGCTGCCTTCTATGTACTACCTCTGAGAGGCGCCACTGCACATAACTCATAACACCCCACAAGACCTGCAGTATATTTGGAACACACCACAAGACCTGCCGTATACAGAGGACAGCCCACAATACCCGCTGTATACCAGTAAACACCCCACAAGACCTGCCGTATACCAGGAGTACCCTACAAGACAAGTTGTATACCGGGAACACACCACAAGACCTGCCGTATACAGAGGACAGCCCACAATACCCGCCGTATACCAGTAAACACCCCACAAGACCTGCCGTATACCAGAAGCACCCTACAAGACAAGTTGTATACCGAGAACACTCCACAAGACCCACCGTATACTGGAAACACCCTACAAAACCCACCGTATACTGAGAACATCCTACAAGACCCACCGTATACTGGAAACACCCCAAAAGAACACCCCAGATGACCCGCTGTATACTGAGAACACCCCACAAGACCTGGCGTATACCAGGAACACCAAACAAGTCCCACTGTATACTGGGAACACTCCACAAGACCCACCATATTCCAGAAATACCCCACAAGACCCACCATGTTCCAGAAACACCCCCACAAGACCCGATGTACACCGGAGAGACCCCGCAAGACCCATCGTATACCGGGGGCAGCTCGCAAGAACCAACGTATACAAGGAATACGCCCCACAAGACCCGCTGTATACCAGAAACACCCCACAAGACCCACCATATACCAGGAACACCCCACAAGACCCGCCGTATACCGAGAACATCCCACAAGAACCGCCATATACTGGGAACACAACACCCACCATATGCCAGGAAAACCCCACAAGACCTGCTGTATACCGGAAACACCCTACAATACCTGCCGTATACCAGGAACACTACACAAGACCTGTCGTATACCGGGAACACCCCACAACAGCCCACAATATCCATCGTATACTGGGAAAACCCCATAAGACCCGCCATATACTGGGAACACCCCACAAGACCCACTATACCACTATATACCAGGAACACCAAACAAGTCCCACCGTATACTAGGAACACCCTACAAGACCCACCGTATACTGGGAGGACACCACGAGACCCACCATACACTGGAAACACCCCAGAAGACCCACCATATTCCAGAAACACCCCAAAAGACCTGCCGTATACCGGGAACACCCCACAAAACCCAATGTACACCGGAAACACCCAGCAAGACCCTTCATATACCGGGGGCAGCCCACAAGAACCAATGTATACAGGGAACACGCCCAACAAGACCCAGCGTATACTGGGAACACCCCACTGAACCTGCCCTATAAAGGTAACACCTCACAAGACCAGGAACAACCCACAACACCCACCGTACACCAGGAAAACTCCACAAAACCTGCCGTATACTGGGAACACCCCATGAGACTCACCGTGTACTGGGACCACCTCACAAGATCCACTGTATACTGGGAACACCCCACGAGACCCGCAGTAAGCTGGGAACATCCCACGAGACCCGCAGTATACTGAGGACACCCCATGAGGCCCACTGTATACTGAGAACACCTCACAAGACCCATCGTATACTGAGAACACCTCACAAGACCCACCGTATACTGGGAACACCTCACAAGATCCACCGTATACTGGGAACACCCCACGAGACTCGCAGTAAACTGGGAACACCCCACGAGACCCGCAGTATAATGGGAACACCCCATGAGACCCACCGTATACCAGAAACACCCCACAAGACCTGCTGTATACTGGGAACACCCCACAAGACCCACCGTATACTGGGAACACCCCACGAGACCAGCCGTATACTGGGAGCACCTCACAAGACCAGCTATATACTGAGAACACCCCACAAGACACACCATATACTGAAAACACCCCACAAGACCTGCTGTATACTGGGAAAACCCCACAAGACCCGCCATATACTGGGAACACCTCACAAGACCCACCGTATACTGGGAAGACCCCACAAGACCCGCTGTATACTGGGAACACCTCACAAGATCTGCTATTTTGGTGATGATCAGGTTGTCTATACATCACATTTTTGCCCTTGTCATAGTTGCTCAGATCCTTACACTTCCACATTTTACCCCATCTGTTGAGCTTAGCTGATTTCTATGCACCACCTCTGAGAGGCGCCACTGCACATAATTCATGCTCTCAGCTTCACCTTTCCCAGCTGATGGCTGGACTCAGACAAGGATGCTTTGGCAATCATTACACCGTAGCTCCCGATTTGCTGTGTCCATACAATGCAGTTGCTCACGTAATGTGGAAGCGGAGAAGAGACAGATGTTAGGGCCCCCCTTGAGGGTCCAGACAGAGATGAATGAGCTCATGCCTCTGTCAGCTCCAGAATGTTTATCGCTATAATGTAGAGGTTGCTTTCGTTACACAGGACTGAGCCTCGACGCTGCTTCACCAAGGCCCAAGAGAGTCTGGAGTCAGTCCTAAAATAGCAACAACAACATATTCTCAGAATGTCGCCATTTTGTTTGTTTGTGGACGTATGTGAAATAACCCGGGCCCCGCGCAGCATCCTGCCATGTGAGGATTATGCCACAGAGCAAACCAAATGCTGCTTGATATTGGGCCTTTACACAAGCCTGCGGGCACTGACCTGTGCCACTGCTGGTGCCTCCGGCGCCTCCCCAGGGAACATAGGACTGGGCATTATAAATCTGCACATCATCATTTCCCTACAACCCTTGATGTAGTCATTCATCCACCTATTGATGTTTTCCAGACTGATTGAGCAGCTTGGAAACGTAGAAGTCTGTCCGCATTGTCCCAGTGCGGCGGTCATGGTTCATGACGTATGAGACGGAGCAGCGTGTAGCTAGAAGCCTATTATCTTGTATTTTCTTCACGGTGTGATCCGGCAGTATCTGTCCATCTCATACCTGTACTTACTAAAACGTTCAATGCTCGGCGGTGTCAGCAAGAAAAATACTGTATTATGACAAAAATGTGATCTACTTCCCCAACCGCATCAACATGTCCACACGTATAAACACTAGATTATAAATCAGGCGTTTCGACCACCCACAGTGCCCTGTCCAACACGGAAAAAAAGGCATCGTCATACGTAAGACCCGGCGACATAAACGTCTGACTCCGCACTCTGGAAACACAAATATTTGCAGAAAAAGGACGACTTCCTAAATATATAAGTTTATGTTAAGCTTTACTGTGTCAGATCCTCAAATGATTGCAATATAAAACACACAACAAACAGAATTACATTGCAGCAAACTTACCAAGATTACGTGATGATACTGCATTACTAAGATATTTCTAATAATACTGCCCCATGAACAAGAATATAACCACTATTATACTGTTCTTTTGTACAAGAATATAACTACTATAATACTGCTCCTATGTACAAGAATATAACTGCTATAATACTGCCCCCTATGTACAAGAATATAACTACTGTAATACTGCCCATATGTACAGGAATATAACTACTATAATACTGCCCCCTATGTACAAGAATATAACTACTATAACGCTGTCCCCTATGTACAAGAATATAACTACTATAATACTGCCCCTATATACAAGAATATAACTACTATAATACTGCTCCTATGTACAAGAATATAACTACTATAATACTGCTCCATATGTACAAGAATATAACTACTATAATACTGCCCCTATGTACAAGAATATAACTACTATAATACTGCTCTCTATGTACAATAATATAACTACTATGATACTGCTCCTATGTACAAGAATATAACTACTATGATACTGCCCCTATGTACAAGAATATAACTACTCTGACACAGCCTCCCCAGCTGCACTTTCATATGGCGGATTCCACCTTTCCCACACCCCCCGCCCCAACGGCAAACATGGCGGAGGCGTAGGTTTTCTCCTGTCAGATACCTGCGCTTTCACCTAAATATCACTGCCACCCTCTGTTACACTCCCCTCTTTTGAGGTGCACTGTGTGCGCATCTATTCCCCCTCCAACCTCCAACTGGCCGTCATTTACCGACCCCCAGGGCTAGCCACCACTTTCTTAGACCACTTCACCACCTGGCTGCTTCACTTCCTTCCCACTGACATCCCCACTATCATAATGGGTGACTTCAACATCCCCATTGACACTTCCCACTCATCTGTCTCTAAGCTCCTATCCCTCACTTCCTCCTTCGGCCTTGCTCAATGGTCTTCGGCAGCTACTCATAAAGATGGCCACACACTGAACCTCATCTTCACCCGCCTCTGTTCCCTATCTAACCTCTCTAACTCACCCCTCCCTCTCTCTGACCATAACCTCCTCACATTCTCTACCCTCTCCTCTCCAGGTGCACAATCCCCACTCCACAAACTTACACACGCTCGCAGAAACCTCAAACACCTTGACCTACACTCACTCTCTGAATCCCTCCTCCCTCTTACATACATAAATTCCTTACACAATGCAGATGTTGCTGCCGCTTCATATAACACCACAATAGCTGCAGCTCTTGACTCGATCGCCCCTCTCACACATACCAAATCTCGCACAATCAACAGGCAACCCTGGCACACCAAACTTACTAAAGAACTGCGACGGGCCTCCAGGGTTGCGGAGCGGAGATGGAAAAGGTCTCACTCCATCGAGCACTTCATCGCATTCAAACAATCCCTCACTATTTTCAAATCCGCACTCACTACAGCAAAACAAACCTACTTCTCATCTCTCATATCCTCCCTGTCTCACAACCCTAAACAGCTATTTAACACTTTCAATTCTCTCCTTCGTCCCCCAGCACCTCCTCCCTCTTCTCTCATCTCAGCTGAAGACTTTGCCTCATTCTTCAAGCAGAAGATTGACACCATCAGACAAAGCTTTTGCCTAAAGTCCGCACAACCCCTCCTCATATCTACTCAACCTTCCTCCTCCAAACCCCACTTTTCCACCATTACAGAAGGTCAAGTCTCCTCTTTACTCTCCAAATCACACCTCACCACCTGCAAACTTAACCCAATCCCATCCCACCTCATCCCTAACCTTACCACAGTCTTCATCCCAACCCTAACCCACCTCTTCAACCTGTCACTAACAACCGGTGTCTTCCCCTCATGTTTCAAACATGCCGCAATCACACCCATCCTCAAAAAGCCCTCCCTTGACCCATCCTCTCTGACTAGCTACCGCCCCATATCACTTCTCCCCTTCGCCTCAAAACTACTAGAACAACATGTCCACCTTGAACTGTCCTCCCACCTCTCCTCCTGTTCCCTCTTCGACCGCCTGCAATCTGGCTTCTGACTGCATCACTCAACTGAAACTGCCCTGACCAAAGTTACCAACGACCTACTAAACGCCAAATCCAAGCGACACTACTCCATCCTCCTCCTTCTGGACCTGTCATCTGCCTTCGACACAGTGGACCATTCCCTCTTACTACAGATTCTCTCATCTCTTGGCATCACGGACTTGGCCCTATCTTGGATCTCCTCATACTTAACAGACAGGACATTCAGCGTCTCCCACTCACGCACCACCTCCTCATCTCACCCCCTATCTGTCGGTGTCCCCCAAGGTACAGTTCTAGGACCTCTGCTCTTCTCCATCTACACCTTTGGCCTGGGACAGCTCATAGAGTCTCACGGCTTTCAGTATCACCTCTATGCTGATGACACACAGATCTACCTCTCTGGACCCGATATCTCCTCCCTACTAACCAAAATCCCACAATGTCTGTCCGCCATCTCATCCTTCTTCTCTGCCAGATTTCTAAAACTCAACATGGATAAAACAGAGTTTATCATCTTTCCACCCTCTCATTTATATCCCCCATCTGACCTATCCATCAACATCAATGGCTGTTCACTCTCCCCAGTCCCACAAGCTTGCTGCCTTGGGGTAAGCCTGGACTCTGATCTCTCCTTCAAACCACATATCCAAGCCCTTTCCACTTCCTGCCGACTCCAACTCAAAATTATCTCCCGGATCCGTGCATTCCTCAGCAAAGACTCTGCAAAAACACTAGTGCATGCCCTCATCATCTCCCGCCTCGACTACTGCAACCTCCTGCTCTGTGGCCTTCCTTCCAACACTCTTGCGCCTCTCCAATCTATCCTAAACTCTGCTGCTCGACTAATCCACATGTCCCCCCGCTATTCCCCGGCCTCCCCCCTCTGTCAATTCCTTCACTGGCTCCCCATTGCCCAGAGAATCCAGTTCAAAACCCTAACCATGGCATACAAAGCCATCCACAACCTGTCTCCTCCATACATCTGTGACCTAGTCTCCCGGTCCTTACCTGCACGCAACCTCCGATCCTCACAAGATCTCCTTCTCTACTCCCCTCTTATCTCCTCTTCCCACAATCGCATACAAGATTTCTCCCGTGCACCCCCCCTACTTTGGAACTCTGTACCCCAACACATCAGACTCTCGCCTACCATGGACGCCTTCAAAAGAAACCTGAAGACCTACCTCTTCCGACAAGCCTACAACCTGCAGTAACCACCGCTCCACCACATTACTGCATGACCTCCTCTACCCTCACCTACTGTATCCTCACCCATCCCTTGTAGACTGTGAGCCCTCGCGGGCAGGGTCCTCGCTCCTCCTGTACCAGTCACTGACTCGTTTTGTTAAGATTATGTAAATGTTTTTGCTATGTATATCCCTATCACATGTAAAGCGCCATGGAATAAATGGCGCAATAATAATAAATAATAATAATAATAATACTATAATACTGCCCCCATGTACAAGAATATAACTACTATAATACTGCCACTACACATAAGAATATAACTACTATAATACTGCTCCCATGTACAAGAATATAACTACTATAATACTGCTCCTATGTGCAAGAATATGACTACTATAATACTGGCCCCTATGTACAAGAATATAACTACTATAATACTGCCCATTATGTACAAGAATATAACTACTATAATACTGCCCATTATGTACAAGAATATAACTACTATAATAGTGATCCTATGTACAAGAATATAACCACTATAATACTGCCTCCTATGTACAAGAATATAACTACTATAATACTGCCTCCTATGTACAAGAATATAACTACTATAATACTGCTCCCTATGTACAAGAATATAACTATTATAATACTGCCCCCAATGTACAAGAATATAACTACTATAATACTGCCCCTATTTACAAGAATGTAACCGCTATAATACTGTAGTTCATAGGACCTCTTCAGAACCTCAGGTTCTCAGGATTGTGGGGGTGACAGCGGTTGGACACCCATGATCCTGGGAAGTTATCCTCTATCCAGTGGAGATTATCCATTTTAATGCTTAGTAAATGAGAATAGAGCTAATACACAGGTTTACAGAACTGTACAGGCTGTGGAGATATAAATGGACAGGGGAGAATGATAAACCCTCCGTGTCTCCTGGAAGCTTCGCAGCATTAATGTCTTTATGTAATTTGGGGCAATTCACATATTTTTCTAATTCTTCTAATTCCCAGAGATTTATAACGAGTTTATATCTAATGCCGTAAAGTCGCTGGGATGTGTGATCAACCATTAAAGCTGTCATTAGTGGAAGTGGCTGCATGCCCATGTATATACATTTAGCAGGAAAACAAATACATATCTTAATTAAAGGGATGTCCCATCTGAAAGGTCTTCTGTTTGTTTGTGGAGCTGAAACTAATGAATGAGTGTCCAGTGTTTGCGTGCAGGTCCCACTGTAAGATATACACATACTGTATATGTCATAATATTGGTACATATATGATTTTATATTCTGCAGCTAAAAGTTAGGCCTTTGGTTAATTTCTAAAAGGGTGTTAAGTAGTGGTAATTCGGTTGCTCATATATATCTTAAAATACAAAGGATCTTGTATCCATAAGATATTCCCCATTGTATTACAACTATTACAGGGTGATACCACCAGGCCAACATGTCTCTGTGTCATTTAAATACAGTGTGCTAGTGAAGAAGAATCAGGATGTCATTATCTTTTGTAAGCATAGCTAAGGGAAAGAACAGGTAGATCAAAGCAGTTCTTTGTTCATAAGAGGAGAAATAGTGTCTTCAGGCTGAAGGAGGAAGGGGATAACTTGGTTCTCAAAAAGGGATATAAAGACACAAGTGGTACGAGGAGATTGAAGGAAAACTGAATGAAGGTTGTCATTCACAGATGGGTCCCTGAGAAAGGTCGGCCATACCAAGGAGAGGACATCCCAAGGAGATGACACCGAGGTGGCATAACCAGGAGGCACTATGTAAAAGGTTCCTTTCTGGTAACTATGACTTACTGTGAATTACCGTAAGCTTAAGGAATTAATGTTTCTTGGTTGTAATGATTTTGTTGCTATCTGTTTTTGTCAGTTTTATACTTTACATTTGGTTTGAGATATAAAATAGTCTCTTTTTTATACACTTTTGTTGTGTTTTCTTTGCTGACCGTCCCCGAGAATCTACGTAGGGATATTGTTGTCATGCGATGTTCTTATAGTTTGATATTGGCATTGTCAATAATATTTCTTGATGTTACTATTGTTCAGTATCTTTGTCATTCGATATTGATATTGTTTGCGATAATGGCATTTCTTATATAAATGGCGAGCCAGCCAGGGGGGGAATAGGTGTGGCTTGGGAGTATATTGATAATTGAGTAGATTTTTATATCCAGAACTATTTGTGAAGTGTTAGAGTTGATAAACTTTTAGTTGTGTTGAAGTTTTGTAGCGTTCCATTTCTAAAGTGTGCAGTTGTGGAGTGCGTCGATTTTGAGAGGAACTTAGCTTTTATAAGTTTTATAGGTTTTGTTATTGTTGTTATAGGATGTTGAGTAAACTTAAGCATGGATTACGTAATGAAAAAGATTCCTAGAGTGAAGGATACTGAGGTGCTTGTAATTGAAATGAAGGGATCTGGTGATCCATGGTTACATTTCTTACACCCCTAAACATTCACCAGTAAGTTTTCAACTTGTAGTTCTTCTGTGAAACTACAACTCCCAGCATTCCCACTAGCTACCTCTCCTATCAATCTCTTTGATAGGTTTTTACTTCGACCCTACCCGTTTCTTATATTTGTCCCAATACAAAAATATATTTTTACTGTCTTTAAAACACAAATCCAAAAACAAAGGACTTTTCTAGAAGTGAACACTTTGGGTATGCCAAGGTTCAACTGCACTGGCTCATATTATATTGATATGTTTTTTTCCAAACCCACCGCGCAGCAATAGCAGTTCCTTCACAGTCTTGTGAATAGACATAAGAGTGGCCATACACTTCAGCAAGTGCCCATTTGACTGGCAGGTACTCCGCCCAACTCCTTCGTGCCACTGGGAAAAGGTCTGGTTAACCTCCATACACATTAGATAGTTGGGCAACCCTACCTATTACATTTGGTATCTTAAAGGGGACCAGTCACTTGCCATGAATAGATATTTTTATAGCTGTTGTAAATGCCACTGTTCTCCTGAATCTGGAATTGTTTTTTGTTTTGTCACTGCGCCTCTCTATTCCTGAGATATGGCCACATTTTTCCTATATGTTAAACTAGTCTTGCTAGCAATCTGGGCATGGTCATCATGATGACGCCCACAGAGAAGATTTACATACAGGGAATAGACGGCCATATCGCAGGAATGGAAAGGCGCAGAAAGAAAAGAAATATATTGCCGGATTCGGGAGAACAGTGGCATTAACACCAGCTAAAAAATATATATATTTATGGCAAATGGGTGAGGTTCTATTTAAAGGGAATCTGTCACCACTTTGGAGATATCAGACCTCTACTATGGCCATACAGGGTATAGAGAAGTAAATCTATACATACCTGTATGGCCCATAGTTGAGGTTTGATTGCAGAGAAAAGCGCTTTAATCAATCCTATTTTGTACAGGTTTGGAGTCCGGGGGACGCCAAGAAATACCCGCCTGTGTGCTTATTATTCCCCCAAATCCCCGCCTATATGCTTATTATTCCCCCAAATCCCTGCAAGTATGCTTAATTATCATATTCCCCCCACTCCCCTGCACGTCACAGGGCCCTGTGACGTGCAGTGGTCTCCCTGACTTCCCGGGCATGTGCAAAGTGCCGCTCACAAACAGCGCGCTGTGCTTCATCCCGTCCCTGTCTACCTGTGCACTGCGTCGCAGGTTTCTATTGCGCAGGCGCCGGGTAGTGACAGTGACCTTTAAGACCATGAAAAGAAATCAGTCTGAAAACTAGGAATATATGGAAATACTGATACAAGTCCTTATATTTTCAGATCATATATGACTGGAACAAAAATATCCTTTTATAAAACCTGCAGAATCGTGTCGTTACTTGAAGCTAAAAGTCCTCAAAAAGTCCCCATGGAAACGGTGTGCAAAGTCATAATTACAGAAATTATATACCAGCAAGCATATCATTTATCGCCGCCGACCTTCTGCCCAAATCACACTGCAAAACAATCACAAATCTGTGCAGCAATGTCCAAGAGCTACAGACTGGGGGAAGTGGAAGGGGGGTGTCTGCTGCCGCCACCTACAGAGGAGTAAAATCAGGGGGTCCCGGGGGCAGGCTGCACTCTGTATAGAAGAATACACTATACTCACCCTTGTACACTATGGCTCTGAGAGAGGGGCCAGTCACAAGGCACTGTGTGGATTCATGTTCTTGATTATAGACTAATCTATATAGTCAATCTGTATAAAGAGACGCTGACCAAATCTGGGAAATGAGTCATTACTAAATATCAGTAAAAAACTTTTTTGTCTTCCTATCACTCACCACATTGAATAATACTGTAGACTCCCTCCAGACTGAAGTGGCTGAAATCAGAGAACAACAGACTGTAGTCACCTGTCTTACAGTCAGCTTCTCCCCATTAATGGTGGATAAAAGGGAGTAACAGATCGTACAAGTGTACCTAGAAGAACTGATGAAGACAAACAGCATTCACAAATACTGATGGGATTTATATTTAACTTTTGCTTATTAATTTTGCATTTAGTTAAAGCATCACTCCAGCATTTTTTTTTTATTGCACCGCTGTAGTGGTGTTTTAAATGTTAGTCCCCTGCCCCCTGTTTGATACTCACCTGCCGCCGCCGCCTTCAACATTTAACAGCGTCGCTCCCGTCGGTCTCCGGTGAAAAGTGACCTGTCGGCAGCTTCAAGGTTTCATGGAGTGGCGCGGAGGTCACTTTTCATTACAAGTCTATGACAGCCTCATTCTGACCTCTTTCTGGCATTGAGAGCTTGTGACATAGATTCTGACTTCCGGACAGTCAGAAGCTGCGCTCACAAGATGGTGCCGCAGGACCGGAGTGGTGCCAAAAAATGGTAAAGACGCCGGAGGGTGAGTAAATGACCGGGGACAGGGGCCTACATTTAAAGCACCACTCCAGCACTGAAAAAAAACCTGCTGGAATTGTGCTTTAGTTGATAAAAATAAACTATTAGTACTTCTATTTTTTTTTTAAAGCTTCTTACTCTGTAGCAGTTTTTTCCACACCTGTCTAAAACTTCTACACAGTACTGTGTGTGTGTGCATAAGACTGGATGACGTCTGATATATATGTACAGTGGGGAAAATAAGTATTTGATACACTGCTGATTTTGCAAGTTTCCCACCTACAAAGGATGGAGAGCTCTGTAATTTTTACTACTTGTCTACTTGTGTTGCTTCCATTTTCTAAGAATTGTGCCAACAGTTGTTGACTTCTTACCAAGCTGCTTGTCTATTGTACTGTAGCCCATCCCAGTCTTGTGCAGGTCTACAATTTTGTCCCTGGTGTCCTTAGACAGGTCTTTGGTCTTGGCCATGGTGGAGAGGTTGGGGTGTGATTGATTCAGTGTGTGGACAGGTGTCTTTTATACAGGTAATGGGTTCATGTACGTGCAATTAATACAGGCAACGAGTGCAGAATAGGAGGGCTTCTTAAAGAAAAACTAACAGAATTCTTGCTGGTTGGTAGGTGATAGAATATTTATTTCATGCAATAAAATGCAAATTAATTATGTAAAAATCATAAAACGTGGTTTTCTGTTTTTTTTTTTTTAATTTAATTTTATTTTTAGATTCTGATTCTCACAGGTGAAGTGTACCTACGATAAAAATTACAGACCTCTCCATTCTTTGTAGGTGGGAAAACTTGCAAAATTGGCAGTGTATCAAATACTTATTTTCCCCACTGTATATATATATAGTACATAAACATAAAGTACAAGTTACACTCTGTGATACATTATAATGCCCTGGTTCCATAGATAACACTGGGTGACTTCTGATACACTTTATATACTGGTTATAATTTACAGTGATACATTATAATGCCCTGATTAAATAGATAACACTGGGTGACTTCTGATACACTTTATACACTGGTTATAATTTACAGTGATACATTATAATGCCCTGATTACATAGATAACACTGGGTGACTTCTGATACACTTTATACACTGGTTATAATTTACAGTGATACATTATAATGCCCTGATTACATAGATAACACTGGGTGACTTCTGATACACTTTATATACTGGTTATAATTTACAGTGATACATTATAATGCCCTGATTACATAGATAACACTGGGTGACTTCTGATACACTTTATACACTGGTTATAATTTACAGTGATACATTATAATGCCCTGATTACATAGATAACACTGGGTGACTTCTGATACACTTTATATACTGGTTATAATTTACAGTGATACATTATAATGCCCTGATTACATAGATAACACTGGGTGACTTCTGATACACTTTATATACTGGTTATAATTTACAGTGATACATTATAATGCCCTGATTACATAGATAACACTGGGTGACTTCTGATACACTTTATATACTGGTTATAATTTACAGTGATACATTATAATGCCCTGATTACATAGATAACACTGGGTGACTTCTGATACACTTTATACACTGGTTATAATTTACAGTGATACATTATAATGCCCTGATTACATAGATAACACTGGGTGACTTCTGATACACTTTATATACTGGTTATAATTTACAGTGATACATTATAATGCCCTGATTACATAGATAACACTGGGTGACTTCTGATACACTTTATATACTGGTTATAATTTACAGTGATACATTATAACACTTTGGTTCCATACAATGAAACCTGCTTCCCAGCTGCAGTGATTTCCCTCTAGGATGGCACTTTCCAGTCTCCTAGTGTGCTGAGTTTGGCCTTGAAGCAGTGAGGGGGCTGTGGCCACCCCAGGCAGCACTCAGAGGCCACTGACCTGACCGCCTGGCTTATAACCTCTGCTGATGGCTGCACAGAGGCTGGCAGCAGCCGAGCACAATGCAGAAGCTACAGCCGCCGCCTGTAATAAGCAGCAGCAGAGAAGACAATGTGCAGGGGTTAATGGAGTGACTCCCAGCAGATAACTGGGGATGAGGACATGAAAGAAAAGCAATTGTGGGAGAGAACAGAGAGGCGTTATCTGCAAAGGAGGATGGAGGGAGGCTGTCAGGAAGGAGGGAGGGTGTCAGGAAGAAGGGAGGGTGTCAGGAAGAAGGGGGTGCAGCCAGTGAATGAGAGACATAGGAGGAGACTGCAGGGACAGAGCATGTGTAACAGAGTCAAGTAACCAGGGACAACCACACAAGCAGCAGCAGCAGCAGCACAGAGACAGCCTGCACCTCCAGCGGAGGCCACAGTGTGCTGCCAGCTCAGGGGCCCCGCCATTGTCAGGACACGGGGGTGCAGCCAGCAATTGTCGGGACAGACGGGTGAGACAGAAGCCTGAGCTGTGGGAGTCCCAGCTCCCTCCCTCCCAGCAGCAGACACTCGGGCAGGGCCTCACCCGGGACTGGAGGCTGCGATCCATGAATTAATCATCGGAGACAATGGGCAAATCCAACAGCAAACTGAAGCCGGAGGTGGTGGAGGAGCTGACCAGGAAGACCTACTGTAAGTGCTCTGCCATCTGGGGGTCTGGGGAACAGGGGAAGCTGCACAGGGGAGAAAGGGTTAACGCCCCGAAAGTCTAATTTGTAACATCAGGATACAATTATGATACTTAAGTCTATAAAAAGTAAAAATATATAATAATAATACATAAATATACAATATATGTCTATAAATAAGTCTAATATGTAATAAAGGTACAATAATGATACATAAGTCTATAAAAAGTAGAAATATACAATAATAATACATAGATCTATAATACAGGTCTATAAATTAAAGTCTAATATGTAACACAGACACAATAATAATACATAAGTCTATAAAAAGTATAAATATACAATATTATGTAGATATACAATATAGGTCTATAAATAAGTCTAATATGTAACATAAAGATACAATAATGATAAATAAGTCTACAAATAAAAGTATAAATTTACAACGATACAGAATACATAGATATACAATACATGTCTATAAGTAAAAGTCTATGTAACATAAGGAAACAATAATGATAGATAAGTCTATAAAAAGTATGAATATACAACAATGATACATAATACATAGATATATAATACATGGGTATAAATAAAAGTCTATGTAACATAAATAGGCAACAATGATACTTAAGTCTATAAAGTCTACTATACATACCATGAGACACACAAGTGTAAAAAGCATGACTGGTACAGATGGAGGGATCTCCCTGACCACCAGAGCTTACACTCTACAAGGGAAGGTGCTATAGAGGTGTCCTGCCTGAACAGTGAGGGCTTGGTTTCTGGGGGGCCAGCAGTAGGGATCCTGCCTTGCACACTAAGGACCTGGATTACCTTGTTTTGGGGTGCAGTGAACAAGATGTGGCGGTGTTTTACATCTCTAAAGAGGTGTTGTGGGTTGTGCAGAATACAATGTGGGGGTGTCTGGTGAGTGGGGGACAGATGTATTGGTATCTGTCATCTGGCAGTGGAGGCTGAGTGATGGCTGTTGTGCGCTGATGCACTGAGACTTCTGTGCTGGCTGGTAGTCATGGGCTACAGACATGGGTGTGAGCGGAGGCTGGGACTGGTGTAATAATGGTGATTATAATCACAGGAGCCCCCTGTATTCAGCCCCCAAACTGTTACATCACATCCAGTTCTTATGATGTGGAGTCTCTGAACTGATGTACCGATGATTAGGGTTAATAGTGGGGTCAGCCAAGAGCAGCCTCACTATCTATCTATCTATCTATCTATCTATCTATCTATCTATCTATCTATCTATCTATCTATCAATCATCATCATCATGACATGTAGTAATAATAGTCTGTCCTGATCTTCATTTTCCCTGCTGTAGTCCTCGGCTCTCTGGCAGCAGACTGGCATTTCACACATCCAGGAGGAAATCTCCTTCTCATTATCCTGAGCCTCCCCCTCCAGAAGAGCCCACATGGATCCCTACAGCTGTCCCACCGCCTCCAGTATGAGGCCTAGTGTAGCAGCTCCAGTGTATGGGGTGCGGGCGTTCCTGTGTACTCTAGGCCTGATAATATTTAGGGAAATACCGTATGGGCTCTGTGTACACTGCTGGACGTGTTCTGGACATTGCCTGGAATTTGGGACCTGAACACTGACCACAAGGAGAAAGAATAAAGTTGCCTCACAGAAGTGCGACCAACCGATAGACATGTGACTCTCCCCTACACATGTGACCCACTCCATACAAAATGTGGGACCCCAACATAGATATGCCACTACCCCATAGGGTGCGACCATCCCATAGACAAGACTGGATATGAGATTTTATAGATAAGACTCCCCACTACACATGTGGCCCCCCACAAAGGAGATGTGGGACCCCTCCTTAATAATCACCAGTCTCCAGACCTATTCTAGGTCTGCTCAGTATCGACCATCGCCATGCAGGAGCTGATAACACAGAGCAGCAGCGATAGTCTGCTTGGAAATCATAAGTGATCATTTGAACAATATTGGGATATTCCACACTATCGCACCATTCCCAGAGATCTAGTTATAGACCGTTACTTTAGGGCACCCATCCTCCTGCCAAGAATCTGGCCGTAGATCGTTTCCTCTATGTTTTTCCTGTTACTGGCATCTTTTTGTGAAAATAGCTTAACAAACCAATAGATAAGGTGTAGAATGCCATTTATTGCTCTTTATCAGCCAATGGAAGACGCTGTTGTAGGGACAGGTAAAAGCTATTGCCTTCTGTTATCAGACATTTCAGACTAGGGAGGTGATTGTAGGACAGGAGAGTACAATCTATTACTCCCTGTTATCAGCCATTACTGGGGAGAGGAGACTGTAGGACAGGTGAGTACAATCTATTCCTCTCTGTTATCAGCCATTACTGGGGAGAGGCGACTGTAGGACAGGTGACTATTTCTCCCTGTTATCATTGGAATGAGTGGCATGAAGTGTAGAGACCTCCTTGCCCGCCATGATCACTACCCTATTTCACATATCTCCAGTGCTCCCTCTCCTGTGTCTGATATCAGCCGCTCCTCTTATATCGCTCCAACAGTGTTATAATCCCCAGACTGTAAGGTTAATGGCCCTTTAAGGCTTTCTGGTAGCCGTATCTGTCATATAAGTCAATTCTTGTTATCTCAGGCAAAAAGCCATCACAGATTGCCCGTTATCAGGAGGTTACGAGTAATAAAGTCAGATATAATGGGTAGTGTAATTAAAGGGTTTCTCGTCAGACGGCGCCGGACGTTTTGCATTTGTGGCTGACACTTGTCAGTAATTTCACCGGTGACAAAATGACAGTTAGTAACATGAATATATGAGACAATGATCGGTTTAGGTCGGTTCCCATAAACACCGCACCCTCACCACGGAGGGGCACTGCCATCATATGGGAAGAATTACATGGGTATTTGTGGGTCCTGTGGAGATAACGGGGCACCGAAAACAGGAGGTTGCCATAGTAACAAGGCGTGAACGCTCAGGCAGCGGAACGTCAGATCCAGAAACTCGTATCCGTCGTCTTCTATTCTCTACAGAAGAAAATCTAAGGATATGCTGCGCTCCTTATCGCTGCCCCCCAACCTCCGCCGGGGTGCAAAAGGGGTTAACGTGCGCTCATAAATGATATTTATTACGCAGTATCTGCTTGGCATTGTCGTAAAGCTGCAGCAGCGGCCAATGCCCCTTCCTTGGGAGACGTGTGCGCGTGGGCACGGGGGGCCGCGCTGGGCTGGGAGCTCCTCCATCCTGGCAGATGTCTTACTTTCCTTGAGATGCAAAACTGAAACGAAGCATCCTGGCTGCAGGCGGCATACTTTATAGCCCCAGAACCATATCTGCAATGAATGGATAACCCCAATCATTTAGATGATGATTTTGAGCTTATAGCCATTAATCCAGAGCCGAATCCCCATCTTCTTTACTGCCAGCGTCCAGTCTAGGTAATGCGGCCAGGGCAGGGTATGGCGGTGTTATTTATACTGGCCTGTGCAGGTTTTATGTGGGTTTATAGGTTTTACTTTTTTTTTTATACCGGGGCCTCGACTGGATGGGATGTCACATTATAGAGGGCTCATAGCATCCATCTACAGCAGGACTTACCCCTCCAGCCCTGGCAGCTATATCACCCATTAGTGGGCATCAACATGTGTACCAGCACCAGAGCTGTACCCAGCTGTCCTTCCTTTTCCAGTTCACTGCCCTAGCAATGTTCTCTGCCCCCTCTGGTGCCCTGTACATGCCCCTGCTGCCTGCCAGCTACACCCCTGCCCGGCACGCTCATAATATGATAGCAGGAGCAATCGCTGGGCGGCTGCAGGGAGATTATCAGAAGGAAGGAGTTGATGGCTGATAACAGTGAACAACAGCATGCAGCCAGTGAGTATTGCATCTAGTTATTAGTATTACTACATGAAGAAAGCTCAGCAATGCAAGAGTTTTCTATTACAAAGGACAGGGGAATTAATTTTCCCGAGGAGCCACAGAGAGACCATGTGTGTGTGGTGGAGGGCCGAACTAGGCTAAAATTAATTTATCTTAATATTAATTATAATTACTATTAATATTAAATATCACAAAAGTGAGCAGAATGAAGTATGCTGACATCTCCATATATACCATATGAGCCCTTATACAGCCTCTCTATATACAGTATGAGCCCACACACAGCCCCTTTAAATACCGTATGAGCCAGCACACTGCGTCCCTATATACCATATGAACCCGCACACAGCCCTCTTACCATATGAGCCTGCACACAGCCCCCTATATACCATTTGAGCCCTCACACAGCCAGCTATATACCGTATAGGTCCACACAGCCCCTTTTATACAGTATGAGCCCCCACATAGCCCCCTATATACAATATGAGCCCCCATATACAGTGTTAGACCTTACATAGGCTCTCTATATACAGTATGTGCCCTCACATAGCCCCCTATATACAGTATAAGTCCACATGCAGCACCGTATATACAGTATAAGAGCCCACACACAGCTCCCCTGTATACAGTATGAGCCCCCACATATTCCTCTAAATTCAGTGTGAGACCTCACATAGCCTTTCTATATACAGTATGTACCCTCTCATAGCCCCTATATACAGTATGAGACCTCTCGTAGCCACCCTATATACAGTATGAAAAAAATCCAGAGGAGCTACTCCTACTCCGTCACCAGTACTTTCTAATTAATAAAACAAGTTACGCCCCCATATGGAGCAATATGCCATGTGCAGAAACTGTTGGTGGTACGCACATTAGATTGTGTAAATGTCATCCAAGAAAAAGTGAAAAACGGCACTCACCAGATACTGTGATTAAAATTCTTTATTCCATAAACACAGCAAAGCAGTAGGCAGGGACTGTACGGGAGGCGAGGGAGGACGACGGCCGTGTCACACTACAACAGCGCTCCTACGGGTCCAGCTATACAGTATGAGCCCCCACATATTCCCCTATATACAGTATGAGCCTCAACATAGCCCCCTATATACAGCATGAGCCCACACACAGCCCTCGTATATACCGTATGAGCCCCCATATAGCCATCAAATATACAGTATGACCCCCAACAAATCTCTCTATATCTCTATATACAGTATGAAACAACATACTGTATAGCCTCTCTGTATACAATATGTGCTCTCTCATAGCCTGATATATACAGTATGAGCCCCCACATATTCACCCTATATACAGTATGAGTCCCTACATAGCCCCCCTATATACAGTATAATCCCAAACACAACCCTCCCATATACCGTATGAGCCCCCACATAGCCGCTCTATATACAGTAGATGCCCTCTCTTAGCCCCCTATATAGTATGAGCCCCCACATAGTCCCCTATATACAGGCACACATCCCATACACATATATATAAAGAAAAGCAACACATACTCATCTTGCTCTTGTTCCCTCAGCGCTCTGCTCCGGTCTCCGATGCACTGGCTCTCCTCACCTCTGCTGCCTCACAAGTTGATTGGTGGTAGAAGGAGTTGGGGGTCCATCCTTCACCAATGCATCCTGAGGATGCAGATAACAGTGGATATCAAGATGTCGGCGGTGGAGGGCATAGTGCAGCCCATATTTGCTCCATTCTGGCCTGAGGGACGCATTTTATCCAGGTCTGGTCGATGGGATGGTGTTGCCCATGGCAGCCCAAAAATAGGATGATGAGGAAGTAAGATTGTCAGCTCCAGTGGTGCAGGGGCTGAGGAGGGGACACTCATGGTAATGGTGGGTGTGTTGGTTAAGTTCAGTCTCGGGGGTGCAGGGCCTGAGGAAGGTACACTCAGGGTGGTGGTGGGTGAGGTGGTCTGAGTTCAGGGTAAGGCTCTGGAGCACAGGGGCTGAGGTGAGGACACTCAGGATGATGGCAGGTGAGTTGGTCTCGGTTCGGGGTTAGGCTCTGGGGTGCAGGGGCTGAGGTGGGGACACTCAGGGTGGTGTTGGGGTGCGAGTTGGTCTGGGTTCGGGGTTAGGCTCTAAGGTGCTGAGGCTGGGACATTCAGGGTGGTGGTGGGTGAGTTGGTCTGGGTTCAGGGTTAGGCTCTAAGGTGCAGGGGCTGAGGCTAGGACACTCAGGGTGGTGGCGGGTGAGTTGGTCTAGGTTTGGCTCGGGTGCAGGGGCTGAGGTGGGGACACTCATTGTGGTGGTGGGTGAGTTGGTCTGGGTTCGGGGTTAGGCTCTAAGGTGCAGGGGCTGAGTCTGAGACACTGAAGGTGGTGGCGGATGAGTTGGTCTAGGATTGGCTCTGGGGTGCAGGGGCTGAGGTGGGGACACTCAGGGTGATGGCGGGTGAGTTGGTCTCGGTTCGGCTCTGGAGTGCAGGGGCTGAGGTGGGGACACTCAGGGTGGTGACGGGTGAGTTAGTCTGGTTTTGGCTCTGGGGTGCAGGGGTTGAGGTGAGGACACTCAGGGTGATGGTGGGTGAGTTGGTCTGGGTCCGGCTCTGGGGTGCAGGGGTTGAGGTGAGGACACTCAGGGTGATGGCGGGTGAGTTGGTCTGGGTTCGGGGTTCAGCTCTGGGGTGCAGGGGTTGAGGTGGGGACACTCAGTGTGGTGGTGGGTGAGTTGGTCTGGGTTAGGGGTTAGGCTCTAAGGTGCAGGGGCTGAGGCTGGGACACTCAAGGTGGTGGCGGGTGAGTTGGTCTAGGTTTGGCTCTGGGGTGCAGGGGCTGAGGTGGGGACACTCAGGGTGGTGGCAGGTGAGTTGGTCTGGGTTCAGGGTAAGGCTCTAAGGTGCAGGGGCTGAGGTGGGGACACTCAGGGTGATGGCGGGTGAGTTGATCTCGGTTCGGCTCTGGAGTGCAGGGGCTGAGGTGGGGACACTCAGGGTGATGGCGGGTGAGTTGATCTCGGTTCGGCTCTGGAGTGCAGGGGCTGAGGTGGGGACACTCAGGGTGGTGATGGCTGAGTTAAGGCCCCGTCACAGATAACGAGATCGCTAGCGAGATCGTTGATACGTCACGGTTTTTGTGACGCAATCGCGATCTTGCTAGCGATCTTGTTATGTCTGACAGGTAGCAACGATCAGGCCCCTGCTGTGAGATCTCTGATCGTTACAAAGCTTCCTGGACCATTCCTGGGTCGTTGCGCTCCCGCTGGGCAGTGTGCATCGCTGTATTTGACACCTTATCAACGACCTCGTTAGCGATTCAGAACTGAGACACGTAGGTGTGCATAAATTGGACTTTTCCGCGCCCCTCGTCCCCGATTGGTGGTCGCTACAGCGTTCTCATTTTCCGCCATGCATAAAGAAGGCAACAGAATAGCGATTCCATCCTTTGTTTCTGACCTCGTGCTGGATTGCAGATCCTAGCAGAATTCTCCGGGCTGTTGATATCCGTTCATTCGACTGAGTCCTGATTTTGCCTAATTTTATGCACGCCTTTGTGACACAGTACAGTCCCTATCAAGGTGTGGATCGTTGAAATAGCTGCTGTGTGAAAGCGTCCCAACGACCGCCGAGATCGTTAGTTAGATCGCTGGGGAGGCCGAAATCGTTGGGAAGTTCTGCATGTTTGACAGCTCCCCAGCGATCACGAAACGACTCTCCAGCGATCCCAAAACCGTGAGGTAATAACAATCTCGCTAGCGATCTCGTTATGTGTGACAGGGCCTTTAGTCTGGGTTTGGCTCTGGGGTGCAGGGGTTGAGGTGATGACACTCAGGGTGATGGCGGGTGAGTAGGTCTGGGTTCGGCTCTGGGATGCAGGGGTTGAGGTGAGGACACTCAGGGTGATGGCGGGTGAGTTGGTCTGGGTTTGGCTCTGGGGTGCAGGGGTTGAGATGGGGACTCTCAGGGTGGTGGTGGGTGAGGGGATTAGGCTCTGGGGTGCAGGGGCTGAGGCTGGGACAGTCGGTGTTGGCGAGTGAGGCGGTCATGGTTCGGGTGCAGGATACATGGGTAGGTTCTCAGCGTTGTATTATTTTCTCCCGGGGTGTAATAACAATGCCACTGGCTGCCATGGAGAGAAATGAGCCTCCCAGGAATGAGGAGCATTTACAGTAAATTCTGGGTCCTTGAGCCGCTTGCAGCAATCAGCCGTTGCCTTGGGTGACGTAGAGGTTGTGAAGGACGGGGTGCGCTGAGAATTACACACGTCAGTGGTCTGTGTAGTGTGCCTGCATTTACAGAGGCCTCTGCCGTGCTCACCCATCTCTCCTATACACCTGAATGGTAAATCTGCCTGATAAGATGTATTCTGGCTCTCCGATCTTCAGCCTAAGGCCACAGCCCCACTATCAGTATTCGGTCAGTATTCGGTCAGTATTTTTTCTCAGGAGTGGGAGACAACACCAGGTGAGGAACAATCAGAGAAAAGGTATAATAGAAACAAGTCACCAATTCTGCATTTATCACCCACTCCTGGTTTTGGCTCCCACTCCTGAGAAAAAATACTGACCAAATACTGATTGGGGGGCCGTGGCCTAAGCCCTGGAGGCTGCAGGGCTGTGTGTGACGGGTGTGGCTTTTCTGAGCTGGGGTGCATATACGTTTTGGCCTGGCGCTGTGCATGCTGCATTGGCAGGCCAGCATCTGAGTGCCCTTTGCCGCAGGTAATTGAACGCCTCTTGTGCATTGATAGTCTGGTGATATAGATAAATCCGTCCTCTTAATGTCAAAACATTCAATCCAAACATAAATCTCCTGCTGGACGGGATCCATGTACTGTCCGATAGCAGAAGCTGCACTGCTGGTCTCTGTACTGTGTGAATAAAGCCGCAAGTGAAGCTTAGGGGGTTCTCTGGGCTTAAAACACTGATCACATAGTCTAAGGACAGGCCATTAATAACTGACGATCAGAAACCCCCTTAAGGCCACGTTCACACGTTCAGTATTTGGTCAGTATATTACATCAGTATTTGTAAGCCAAAACCAGGAGTGGGTGAAAAATACAGAAGTGGTGATGTGTTTCTATTATACTTTTCCTCAGATTGTTCCACTCCTGGTTTTGGCTTATAAATACTGATGTAAAATACTGACCAAATACTGAATGTGTGAACGTGGCCTTAAAAGTGTCCAACTGTAGAGAAAATGGAAACCACGCCATTGCCAATACAGGGCACTACATTTTACCCTTATACATGCCAATGGGACTGAGCTGCAATACCAGACACAGCCTGAATGTGGCGCTGTTTCAGAACTGCTTTTTTCTTATCCTTTACAATGCCTTTAACACTAGTTGATTGCTGCCCCATTGGCAGCACCAGCAGCAGGACAACATGTCCATTGCGGTGGGCTCTCCCAGCCCCTATAGTACTGCTCATTGTAGTTCCAGGACTGGCCCTGTTCACACTGTGCAGTTATATCTGTACATTTTTGTGTCCATTCCTAGATTTGACAGAAAAAAACAGCAGCATAACTTGCCAGCGCCACCTTAGGGGCTGGTAATATGGTTGTATTAAGTGTCAGTGTGACTGCAGGACTCCCAGATCTCGTCCAGTGGAGGAGTCCTCGTCACAGGTTGTGATCACAAGTGACTTTTTTTGCTGCAGCTTTTGACCATGTACTATATCAGCTGTGAGCGCAGTGGGGTCCGGGCCCAGGAGATGGTGCCGGGTGCCCCCACATCACGGAGGGTTACATATGCAGTGTATTCCCGGACACTTTTAGACCCGTTTTCCACCTCATTATCGCCTCTTCTCCACCTGGCGCTGCAGATGAAAGCAGACTGTGCACTTCACCTTCTCCTCTGTTCCATAATTCAGGGTGTTTAACAAGTTGCCATTTTCAGCGTCTCTCGCCCGCACTCATCCCCCATTATTCAGTGTGAAGTAGAAATTTCTTTGTAGCTTTTTGGTGTTAGAGGATAAAGATTGTGATGTAACATTAGGAGGAGAATGATTGCTGCAGCACAGAGTGTTTCAGGAAAGAAGCAGGTTTTATTTATAGGAGGTGGCAGGATGAGAGTTAGAATACCCACTACAGCAGTACAGAATATTTCAGAAAAGGAGTGTGCTGACCCTGTGCAAGGTCAAGGACCAAGCGTTAGATAATGGAGGGAGCAAAGTATCCAGTAGCACAGAGTATTTCAGGAGAGGAGGGTACTTATCATGTGGGGGTCACTGGATGAGCGGTATGTCATTCCCAATCAGCACAGAGTATTTCAGTAGAGAGATGTACTGATCTTGGGGGAGGTCAAGGACTGCGATTCATGAAGTGGAAAGAGCAGGGTCCCAGCAGTGCAGAGTGTTTCAGGGGAGGAGTATACTGCTGTTGGGTGGCTGGATGGTGAGGGCAGGGCTGCAGGTGCACATACCGCAGCCGTAAAACGCACCGCCACGTTGGATGGGCTATTTGCAGTCGGTATCTGTACAGATTGCAGGCTCTTTGGTAATTCCCTTCTCTTCACTGTTTTCCTTGTACCGCAGGGAATTAGAACAGTTTTTTGTAAATTGCTTCTGTGAAATTGCTTCTCTCTTCCCATGGGTCCGCGCCCCCCTCACCCGTCTCTATCACCCTCCATCCTGCCCTGTTTATTTTCTCCTTTTAAGAAGCTTCTCCAATAATGAAGCAATTAGCTCCCCGTCTGTCCGGCCGCTGCTCCTCTCACTTTCTGTTCTTTGCTGCCTGACGGTTCTGGAGATCTGGGCATTCTGAGATCCAATATGTGATACCCGCATCTATCATCACCATACTGATAAGTGACTGGTACCATGCCACCCACATCACCCTGATATTGTGCCCATGGTCAGTGCCCAACTAATGTCGTCATACAGTGCCCATGTATACTGCCATACAGTGTCCAATTAATAGCACCATACAGTACATATATATATATATATATATATATATATATATATATATATATATATATATATATATACAGTGCCTACAAGTAGTATTCAACCCCCTGCAGATTTAGCTGGTTTGATAAGATGCAAATAAGTTAGAGCCTTCAAACTGCAAACGAGAGTAAGTTTTATGAACAGAAGCATAAATCTTACAAACCAAAAAGTTATGTTGCTCAGTTGAATTTTATTAAATTTTAAACATAAAAGTGTGGGTCAATTATTATACAACCCCTATGTTTAATATTTTGTGGAATAACCCTTGTTTGCAATTACAGCTAATAATCGTCTTTTATAAGACCTGATCAGGCCGGCACAGGTCTGTGGAGTTATCTTGGCCCACTCCTCCATGCAGATCTTCTCCAAGTTATCTAGGTTCTTTGGGTGTCTCATGTGGACTTTATTCTTGAGCTCCTTCCACAAGTTTTCAATTGGGTTAAGGTCAGGAGACTGACTAGGCCACTCCAACACCTTGACTTTTTCCCTCTTGAACCAGGTCTTGGTTTTCTTGGCTGTGTGCTTTGGGTCGTTGTCTTGTTGGAAGATGAAATTACGACCCATCTTAAGATCCTTGATGGAGGAGCGGAGGTTCTTGGCCAAAATCTCCAGGTAGGCCGTGCTATCCATCTTCCCATGGATGCGGACCAGATGGCCAGGCCCCTTGGCAGAGAAACAGCCCCACAGCATGATGCTGCCACCACCATGCTTGACTGTAGGGATGGTATTCTTGGGGTCGTATGCAGTGCCATCCAGTCTCCAAACGTCACGTGTGTGGTTGGCACCAAAGATCTCGATCTTGGTCTCATCAGACCATAGAACCTTGAACCAGTCTGTCTCAGAGTCCTCCAAGAGATCATGAGCAAACTGTAGATGAGCCTTGACATGACGCTTTGAAAGTAAAGGTACCTTACGGGCTTGTCTGGAACGGAGACCATTGCGGTGGAGTACGTTACTTATGGTATTGACTGAAACCAATGTCCCCACTGCCATGAGATCTTCCCGGAGCTCCTTCCTTGTTGTCCTTGGGTTAGCCTTGACTCTTCGGACAAGCCTGGCCTCGGCACGGGAGGACACTTTCAAAGGCTGTCCTGGCAGTGGAAGGCTAACAGTAGTTCCATAAGCCTTCCACTTACGGATGATGCTCCCAACAGTGGAGACAGGTAGGCCCAACTCCTTGGAAAGGGTTTTGTACCCCTTGCCAGCCTTGTGACCCTCCAAGATCTTGTCTCTGATGGCCTTGGAATGCTCCTTTGTCTTTCCCATGTTGACCATGTCTGAGTGCTGTTCACAAGTTTGGGGAGGGTCTTAAATAGTCAGAAAAGGCTGGCAAAAGAGATCTTTAATCCACACATGTGAAGCTCATTATTCTTGGTGCCTGAACTACTTCTTAATACTTTTGGGGGACCAAACAGAATTCTTGTGGTTTGAGGGGTTGAATAATAAATGACACTCTGAATTAACTTTTAACGTTTAAAAAAAAAAAAAAAAAAAAAAATTTGCTGCAGTGCATTTCCCACTTCCAGGCTGATCTACAGTACAAATGTCACAATGCCAAGTTAATTCCGCATGTGTCAACCAGCTAAATCTGCAGGGGGTTGAATACTACTTGTAGGCACTGTATATATATATATACAGTATCTTGCCATACAGTGCGCATACATAGTGCCATAGTGTCCAACTGACACCACCATACAATGCCCAACTAATACCGTCATATAGTGCCCATGTACTGTGCCATAGTGTTCAACTAATACCACCATACAGAGCCATAGAGTTCCAAACTAATACTGCCTTATAGTGCTTATGTATATTGACATACAGTGTCCATTTAATACCACCATACAGTGCCCATATAACAGCACCATACAAAATACAATTTATGCCACCATTTAGCGCCCAACTTATATCACTGTACAATGAACATATATCAGCGGCATACCCAGTGTCCAGCTACCATACACCACTACAGTGTCCATAAAACAGCACTATACAGTACCCATATACAGTGCCATACAACATACGGGGTGGACGAGCGGTCCATCTGTGAGCCCCCACACCGTCTTGTCCTGAGTCCAGGTATACCTTATTACTGATTCATTTGTCCTTTGGCTTTTCCTTGTGGCTGGTTTGATGGTTTACTGGGCGAAAATTGACTAATATACTGACAGCCACAGTGTATGATTGATTCTCTGGACACTTATAATATAGCTCTACTAGTGGGACTTTGTTGTGATAATGTGGGGTACATAAGGTCAATCTATTGGCCATAGTGTTATACTGGTTCTCACAGTATGGACCCCGTTGGTCCTACACCATGATGGATTTTTTATAATGTATGTTTTTGCACCATTTTTGTCAGATATTTATTCCTGATCTTTTATCTCATTATATCTAATAAGTTATTTTTTTTATACTAAATTAATATTTTCCTGGGTTCTTCCGATCGTCTTTTTTGCTTCTATGAATTACTCATGTTTGGCGATTTACCCATACTTATATCCTCAGGTGTGAGTTACTTATTCCAAATTTAACTTAATATGCACCAGTTGAGAACTATATGTATAGTGCCATACAAATGTCCAATTCGTATCACTATACAATTCCTATTTATCAGTGTCAGTGCCTCTGAGCTCAGTGATTGGCTGCAGCGGTAATGTGTGCTAATGGTGATGTCACTGCTGCAGCCTGTAGACAAACACTGGAGCAGTGGCAGGGAGGCACTGCTGGTTTGACGTTGGATGTGGGCGGCAATAACAGCCCTCATATACCTTTATGCAGGAAATCGCCTTTATTAATTTGCCCCCTCTTCTATTGGGGTCTGGGCAGTATTCCCATCCAGACGCATCCCACCAGTATGGGGTCGCCGTCTTCCCTGTACTGTCCCCCATATTTTCCTCTCCTTTCCATGTTGTGACGTTGCTCTGCTCCACGCAGCAGACGGTCACCGAGGAGCAGACAAAGCGCAGAGTATAAACTAATGGAGAATGTGATGAATTGTATGGGACTCTGGAGACTCCAGGTAACGCAAGTCTGAAAACATCCCCATCCCCCGGCCAGTGCCCTCCTGTCCCTCCAGCCCGCCATGTACCCAGACCGCCTCCCTCTCAGTATTTGTGGCCTCCACCTGCAGTGCAGTAATTGGTAATTGCTCTGAGAAGTCTCATGCTTGGGCTGTGATTGCTGTCGTCTACAAGGTGGCGGGGGCTCAGCGAAATCCTGTCACCTGAGAATCACAATGCACGGTCGGCAGTGACTCCTCCAGACTCGGTGCAGAGACTCCTCGGGGATCGGTGCAGAGACTCCTCGGGGATCGGTGCCGAGACTCCTCGGAACTCGGTGCATCATGGTGCAGAAACCCCTCCAGGCTCAGTTCCTCTCAGTACAGAGACTCCTGCTGGCTGGGTGCATTTTGGTAAAGAGACTCCTCAGGCCTCGGTGCAGAGACTCCTCAGGGCATAGTGCATCTCGGTGCAGAGACTCCTCAGGGCTCGGTGCAGAGACTTCTCAGGGCTCGGTGCAGACACTCCTTCTGGCTTGGTGGCTTTTGGTGCAGCAGCTCCTCCAGACTCGGTGCATCTCGGTGCAGAGAATCCTCAGCGCTCAGTGCCTCTCGGTGCAAAAACTCCTCAGGGCTTGGTGCATCTGGGTGCAAAGACTCCTCAGGGCTCGGTGCATCTCGGTGCAGAGACTCTGCAGGGCCTGGTGCATCTCGGTGCAGAGAATCCTCAGCGCTCAGTGCCTCTCATTGCAAAAACTCCTCAGGGCTCGGTGCATCTGGGTGCAAAGACTCATCAGGGCTCGGTGAAGAGACTCTGCAGGGCCTGGTGCATCTCCGTGCAGAGAATCTTCAGCGCTCGGTGCCTCTTGGTGCAAAAACTCCTCAGGGCTCGGTGCCTCTGGGTGCAGAGACTCCTCAGGGCTCGGTGCATCTCGGTGCAGAGACTCCTCAGGGCTCGGTGCATCTCGGTGCAGAGACTCCTCAGGGCTCGGTGCATCTCGGTGCAGAGACTCCTCAGGGCCTGGTGCATCTCGGTGCAGAGACTCCTCAGGGCCTGGTGCATCTCGGTGCAGAGACTCCTCAGGGCCTGGTGCATCTCGGTGCAGAGACTCCTCAGGGCCTGGTGCATCTCGGTGCAGAGACTCCTCAGGGCCTGGTGCATCTCGGTGCAGAGACTCCTCAGGGCCTGGTGCATCTCGGTGCAGAGACTCCTCAGGGCCTGGTGCATCTCGGTGCAGAGACTCCTCAGGGCCTGGTGCATCTCGGTGCAGAGACTCCTCAGGGCCTGGTGCATCTCGGTGCAGAGACTCCTCAGGGCCTGGTGCATCTCGGTGCAGAGACTCCTCAGGGCCTGGTGCATCTCGGTGCAGAGACTCCTCAGGGCCTGGTGCATCTCGGTGCAGAGACTCCTCAGGGCCTGGTGCATCTCGGTGCAGAGACTCCTCGGGGCCTGGTGCATCTCGGTGCAGAGACTCCTCGGGGCCTGGTGCATCACGGTGCAGAAACCCCTCCAGACTCTGTTCCTCTCAGTGCAGATACTCCTCCTGGCTGGGTACATTTTGGTAAAGAGATTCCTCAGGGCTTAGTGCATGTCGGTGCAGAGACTCTTCAGGGCTTAGTGCATCTCGGTGCAGAGGCTCCTCGGGGCCTGGTGCATCTCGGTGCAGAGGCTCCTCGGGGCCTGGTGCATCTCGGTGCAGAGGCTCCTCGGGGCCTGGTGCATCTCGGTGCAGAGACTCCTCGGGGCCTGGTGCATCTCGGTGCAGAGACTCCTCGGGGCCTGGTGCATCTCGGTGCAGAGACTCCTCGGGGCCTGGTGCATCTCGGTGCAGAGACTCCTCGGGGCCTGGTGCATCTCGGTGCAGAGACTCCTCGGGGCCTGGTGCATCTCGGTGCAGAGACTCCTCGGGGCCTGGTGCATCTCGGTGCAGAGACTCCTCGGGGCCTGGTGCATCTCGGTGCAGAGACTCCTCGGGGCCTGGTGCATCTCGGTGCAGAGACTCCTCGGGGCCTGGTGCATCTCGGTGCAGAGACTCCTCGGGGCCTGGTGCATCTCGGTGCAGAGACTCCTCGGGGCCTGGTGCATCTCGGTGCAGAGACTCCTCGGGGCCTGGTGCATCTCGGTGCAGAGACTCCTCGGGGCCTGGTGCATCTCGGTGCAGAGACTCCTCGGGGCCTGGTGCATCTCGGTGCAGAGAGTCCTCGGGGCCTGGTGCATCTCGGTGCAGAGACTCCTCGGGGCCTGGTGCATCTCGGTGCAGAGACTCCTCGGGGCCTGGTGCATCTCGGTGCAGAGACTCCTCGGGGCCTGGTGCATCTCGGTGCAGAGACTCCTCGGGGCCTGGTGCATCTCGGTGCAGAGACTCCTCGGGGCCTGGTGCATCTCGGTGCAGAGACTCCTCGGGGCCTGGTGCATCTCGGTGCAGAGACTCCTCGGGGCCTGGTGCATCTCGGTGCAGAGACTCCTCGGGGCTCGGTGCATCTCAGTGGGTTTCTGGGGTCACATAAGATTAGGGCAGATGCAGATCCACATAATTACTGCACCACAGAAGCTGCCTTTATCCTTTGATCCTGGACTTCTTTGTGCAGTTGTGTTCACGGTTTTAGGAGTTTGATAGAATGACATGATGGAAGGCGAGGTGTAGTTTACTGAGACTGTATCACAAATGAGAAGCTTACATACAGCAGCTCAGCATCACATAATGGAGATGTAGTGCTGTTAGGTTCTTTGGTAGTATCACACATGATATCCTTAGATACACTGTCGCAGCTTCACATGATGGGGATGTAACACTCTGGAGAGCTCTGAGGTTGTATCACAGAATAAGATTAGATACATCAGCTCAGCATTAGATGATGGAGTGCAGCACTGTGTGGTTCCTGGGACTGTTTCACACATGATGAGCCTAGATACAATGTCTCAGATTCATATAATTGGGATGTATGATTGTGGGGTTCTCTGGGGCAGTCCCACACATGATAAGCTTAGATACAGGTGCATCTCACTAAATTAGAATATCATCAAAAAGTTAATTTATTTCAGTTCTTCAATACAAAAAGTGAAACTCGTATGAAATAGATCACTCTGTTTGTAATAACTCTATTTCAAGTGTTTATTTCTGTTAATGTTGATGATTATGGCTTACAGACAATGAAAACACAAAGGTCATTATCTCAGTAAATTAGAATAATTTATAACAACAGCTTGAAAAATGTTTTTAAAATCCAAAATGTTGGCCTACTGAAATGTATGTTCAGTAAATGCACTCAATACTTGGTCGGGGCTCCTTTTGCATCAATTACTGCATCAATGCGGCAATGTGGCATGGAGGCGATCAGCCTGTGGCACTGCTGATGTGTTATGGAAGCCCAGGTTGCTTTGATAGCAGCCTTCAGCTCGTCTGTATTGTTGGGTCTGGGGTCTCTCATCTTCCTCTTGACAATACCCCATAGATTCTCTATAATAGAGTCTCTATGGGGTTAAGGTCAGGCGAGTTTGCTGCCAATCAAGCACAGTGATACTGTTGTGTGTAAACCAGGTATTGGTACTTTTGGCAGTGTGGACAAGTGCCAAGTCCTGCTGGAGAATGACATTTCCATCTCCAAAAAGCTTGTCGGCAGAGGGAAGCATGAAGTGTTCTAAAATGTCCTGGTAGACGGCTGCGCTGACTTTGGTCTTGATAAAACACAGTGGATCTACACCAGCAGATGACATGGCTCCCCAAACCATCACTGATTGTGGAAACTTCACACTAGATCTCAAGCAGCTTGGATTGTGGCCTCTCCACTCTTCCTCCAGTCTTTGGGACCTTGTGGAGTGTCAATGACTGCCTTCTGGACATCTGTCAAGTCAGCAGTTTTCCCCATGATTGTGGAGCCTACTGAAACAGACTAAGGAACCTTTTTAAACGCTTAGGAAGCCTTTGCAGGTGGTTTTTTTTTTTGTTAATTGTTTAAATTTACTGAGATAATGCCTTTGGTGCTTTCATTGACTGTAAGCCATAATCATCAACATTAACAGAAATAAACACATGAAATAGATCACTCTGTTTGTAATGACTCTATATAATATATGAGTTTCACTTTTTGTATTGAAGAACTGAAATAAATTAACTTTTTGATAATATTCTACTTTAGTGAGAAGCACCTGTATATGTCTCAGCATCTGTGGGGTTCTCTGGGTCTCTATCACAGATTAAGTTTAGATACACGGCACAGGTGGTCTCCCTGGCTGGTAACACTAAGCAGACAGATCATGGAGGATTAGAAGGGACCTTTGTGTCGACCAAAATAGGATTCTTCCCTGGAAGTGGAAACTCGCTGGGATTTCAGCAGCTTCGTACAGAATAAGATTTAAATCACATTCAGCCAGGACTGAAGGAGAAGGATTCAATCCTCGGCTTATTTTCCAATGCTGACATCATACAGGCGCTTACGGCAGCGCAGGTCCATGCTGAAACTACTCTGCGCTGCTGGGGCATCCTGTTCCTTCTACTATGAGACTGCCATTCACTGGCCTCCCACAAAATCTCTCCACTGCTGTCCTAAAATACTCAGTGCTTCTGGAAGAACTGCTCCATCCACTAGAAAACTTTGTCACCTTGAGGAGATCAGCGGACTCCTCTCCATAAATATGCTGTGCTGCTGGACACCCTTCTTCTACACAATGTAACTCTATATGTAGCCTCCCACAAGGTTAGCACCCTCCTTCCCTGAAATCCTCTGTGCTGTTCCCATTTCTCCCAGTCAGTGACCTTCGGCACAGGATTGTGGTCACCTTCCCCTTTATGCGCCATTGCTGAAGCATGACTACTCATAGATACAATCGTCCTTCCGTGTCCTTGTGGTGCATAATAGAAATCCGCAGTCATCTGTCAATCAGTGACCGGTGGCGTACGACCGCACATCTTTTCCCTGAGGCTTCTTCTTTACCTAATATTTTTTTGGGGGGGGAGGGGATCAACCACCTTTCATTCTCCATCTGTGCCTAACCACCCTCTTGGCTAAAGTCTCTTCCTTCACTGTTAAGGCCTCCCCATGTTGTTATACAGTAACGTGTGAAATGTCAGACATCTTCCTGAGACTCATGTTAGATGATGAAACATTAGAGTTCCCCTTTAAGATGTGAAATTTCTGGTTTAGTAGCGATGGTGGGGGGTCAGGACACAAGGACATCCCTGGTGCTAGGCTGCAGGGGTAGGTAGCAATTGTACTGATGGGGTCAGGGGTGTAGATGTGGCGGACCCTCTGCCAAATAACGCACCAAGATACATAGTATATATTTCTGCAAAACAGTATCTAAAATTGCTACAATCAGACATCGGGTGACAGCAGCCATCAGCAGCAGTCAGATCTGACACGGCCATCACTCGATCCGTGGACTCAGACCTTTATGGCCACTGAGGAATTGGCTGCTCATTAAAGGGATGTCATTAATAAAGAAGTCAAAGTAACACATCCCTTTAAGGCCCAAGTAATATGGCAAACTGTCATGTTTCCAACTAGGACTTCCATAAAATTCTCACAAAATTGCACAAAAAACATAGAGAACCGGCCGTGCACCGTGGGCTGTAGACAGATTTTTTTCAACCTTCTCCCTGGAAGAGAAGAGTAATAAAAAGTGTCTGTATCTTACTGCAAAACACTGGAGTCAACTTAGATAAAAATTGTGCTAAATTAATCATAAAGCGAGCGCCATTGTGATAAATGGCGCTGAATGACGGGAGCTCCGGAGCTGGCCCTGACGAGGACACACTGAGCCTGTGCTGGGAGACAGTAATTGGGAACCCCAACTGGCAGCGACTTTGATATGAAGAACCTGCGTGTCGTGTAAATCCCCCAGAGGCTGAAGAGATGAAAGAAGGCGACTTGTGCTAGATCATGTGCACTTCATGGCGGGGTGCTCTCAGTCTGGGGCTGCGGCATATGGGGGTCCAGGCACAAAAGGATGAAAGGTTAACCTACTCCTGCAGCAGAGCAACCAGTCAGTACTGGGACTTGTGGGAGAATGGGAGGACAGGAGTGGTCTGTGCAAAAGTATCACAGGGCAATGTGGCCATTAGTGGTCAGACCCCACCGATCAGACCTATCGATAAGTGCAGATATCCCATCAGCTTGGGGACTTTAGGTTATAATAATATTCTGTTTTCAAACCTGTGGCTTTTTCGGAAATTGCAAAACTACAAATCCCAACAGGTTGAGAACTATACCAGGCTGTCACACGTGTCGCTCTACAGATATTATAAAACTACAACTCCCAGCAGCTTAAGAACTATATCATCCATCACATGTGTCGCTCTCCAGATATTACAAAACTACAACTCCCAGCAGCTTGAAGCCTTTCTGTTTTAATAGAGCAGTGTTCTGTTCTCCAATTTGTGGCTTTTAAACTGTTGTGAAACTACATCTCCCAGAATGCAGGCTGCCATGACATGCGGAGAGTGGCCTCGGCCAGCATCCACTGCGCCTCTTCAGATTAGTAGACTTGGCGTGACGACATATGTGTGCCGTGCCGCTATAAGGATATGGACATGCTGCCTACGTTTCCCCCTTGAAGAAACAAGTTTGTTGTTGTTCAAGTGTGTGAAATATAAAATGTAATGTGTTAATGACCTGTAATGTGAACTGTGTTGTGAATTGTGATGTGCCTTAGATTTGTGTGGTTTGAATGTAGGAACGGTTAGGGCAGGGATGTCAAACTCAAACACACAGATGGCCAAAATGAAAAATTTGGACAAAGTCGCAGCCAACCAGTATACAGGATAATGGGCCCCACACAGTCCTCCATACAGAATAATGGGCCCCACATTGTGCTCCATACAGAATAATGGCCCCACATCGGGGTGGTGGTTCTGGTGTTGCAGGCCAAATAAAACCAACCTGTGGGCCAGATTTGTTTGGCATGTATGGGTTAGTTAATTTTGGGACTAGCCCACAGTGAGTGGTTAGTATAAGGGAAAGTGACCGTTTCCTGCTAGGAAGACAGATAGGGCCTGGAGTGCTGAGTGAGCGACCGGAAGTTCCAGAGTAAACAGTGCCACATTCAAGGGTGGCACTAAATGAGAGGAGACCAAAGAGAAGGGATAGCGAGATCCAAATGACACATGACTGAGAATGGCCTTCTGGAGACGGGTGCTAGGAGAGGACACCTAGCCACGAAACCCCGGCTTACAACGCTGGAAGGTGACGGGCCTAAAACAGGACTGAGTACGTGGGACTAGTTAAGGGTCCCTAGACGGTAGATCCAGGGTGCCAGTAGTAGAAAGAGGATGTGGAACCGCAGAACAAGTAGATGACATTTGTTGACCAGGCCTGTAGTGTAAAAGCTGGGTTGTGGTGAAGTAGGAAGAAACCGTGGACATAGAGAACCCTGGAGTAACCTACTAAGGAAGGAAACTGTGTGGAAATGCTTTAAGTTGTAAAGGAATCATTCATAAGACTTTGTACCCTGTATATAACCCATATCAAGTTACATTAAAGATTTTATTTTTGAATAGTAGTCTCCGTCAGTGAACTGTGAAACATCTGGTCCTGGCCACACACCCACCCAGAACCTTCACTTTCATGCAACGTGCCAGGCCACCAAGGACTAGTGCCTCGCCCACGACTACAGCCCCGTGCAGCATTACACCGCAATGATGACGTTGTTGCACCGCACCTACAAATCAGAAGAAAATGATGAGATGTAGCCAGATATTCTGGGATAGCGGGGCTGTGGTGTGGTGGCCATGGACTACCCAGGTGACAGAGGGACCAGGGTCCTGACACTCTTTTAGCGCAACACCAGAGACCAAATGAGTGACACTGTGCCGGTGAGCAGCGGACAGATGGGAACTTTGTCGCTGCAGAATTAGTTGTTGATGCTGGTTGTAAGATATTCGAGAACCGCTGCCCAGATGCTGAGAGTTTTCCTTTTTCTTGACTTGAGTTTGGATTCAGATGATCTATGTGTCTGCAAGTTTTTCCAGAAAGCTCTGTGATTCATTGATAAAACCTTCATGGGTGTTAATGATTAATCCTAAAATAGAGCTGACTCCAGCGCAGCTCCCTGTGTGGTCTGACGTGCGGGGGGGGGGGGGGGGGTGTACAGAGGAGCTTGCAGTCTAATTGTCTAACCCTGCCTCCTGTCTTGTGTCTTGCAGTTACAGAGAAGGAGGTGCAGCAGTGGTAAGTCTCTATTTTCTCAATGTTTTTATTGTATGCGGAAACCTTTGTGTAAGGCTGTGTGCCCACTATGCGTTTTTGCTGCGTTTTTTTTTTTTCTGCAGAAAATGAACGTGATTTCATTCAATTCCATGGCTGCTGTGCTTTTAAAGACGTTGCCTTTTTCGGCACATTTTTCACCCCTTTGGCTTCTTTGTGGAGCCTGAAAAAAAAAAATACATGTAAAATATCAGTTATATGCAACTGCAGAATCCCTTCATTACTGCACTAAAAAAATATGATTTAAAAAATCTGCAGCAAAAAACGCATAAAACAAAACGGTAACAAAAACGCAATAAACAGAGCAGATGGCTGTGACATATTTTTGCTGCGGAAACACGTTATACAGTGTCAGCGCGAGACCGGAGATATCGAAGACATCCAAAATTGATAGGAGGGTTTCAGATCTGAATCATGTTCATTTATGCCACGCAGAGGGTGAGATTTGACTCTCCATAATGAGCTCCGCAGCCATATTTGCTGTGGTGGGAGAGATGCAGCCAGTTTGTTCTATGGGAAAATAACCTAAGGCCAGGTTCAGACCGGCATTTGCAAAATTGTCGTTTTTTATCCAGAAAATGTTTGCGATTTGTCATATGCATGGTGTCCCGTCTGTCATCCAAATGTCTGTTTATACAGCTGTGTGGTATCTGTGGTGCATACTGCGATTTTTATACAGGTGGATCTTGGGTCGTTGTCTTGCATTGGTCCGTTGTACATATGGGCAGCACACCTATGGCTCTGCCCGGTCTATATATAGTATTATATGTTATCCTCCATGTTTTGCTGCTTTTTCGTTCACGTTGCAGACTTGGCTTTGCAGCTTTGTGTGTCGGCTGGGTCGTGCTGATGGAGGGTGGTTGTCATAGAAGGAAGCATTCTACCACTGGTGGACAGAGACAGAAGCGGCCCTTGTGCAAGAACAATATATGGGCCATTTACATTCCAATAGCTCATCATAATGCACAATTCCAACTGCTCTGGAGGTGGCAGCAGCCCCCACACCTATTAGACCCCTGTGTGGTTGCAGCGGTTGCTCCACTGATATTTTCACCCTGCATTCTACCTTTGCAGCGATCACTTATCTTGTATATCTGGGGGTTGCATCCTTGCAGCGACTCTGGTGGGATTTTATCCGTGCTCAGTACGGAGGTTCAGACCTTACGTTTTTATATCTTATAAAATGTTGTTTTTTTTTTCCAGACTTTTGTGCAGAATATTCCCTGTGTTTCTCCTGTTCTATGACTATTACACCATATTGTTACATGGGCACCATCGAGTGTGGCTGTCAGATCACGTGCCCCTTCTCCATGATATTGTAGTGTCGTCTATCACTCGGGCCAATGACCGCAGCGGTGTGAGGAGACGTGAGCTCGATAATTGAATGCAGCCGGCCGTGCCCAGGGAGGGTTAGGAATCATCGCCTGCTGTGCTGCAGCTTTTACTGGAGACAGTAGATTCCCCTGGATGTGGAGAACCTAATGCACTTATCAAATATTCATTCTGCAGAGCTCGTGCTTACATGACTCCGGGTGAGGCCGTATATATATTTATGCCTGAGTGACGTACTATGGCGGTATGTCTATTTCTATTCGTAACGGTTATCATAAGGTCAATAATGGGCAGTTACATGACAGGCTTTAAGCTGCCACCCTTGGGGGTTAGCAATATGATGGTAATGCCTCATTAAAGGAGAACTCCAACCAGAGCTGATACTTTGTAACTTGCAGAGCCTGATGGGTCCAAGCATGATACAACGATTCTAATACCACCAGAGCCGTGGCGCTTCCTGCCTGTCCCCTCTAGGCATAACAAATTAGTTATGTCTTTGGTCTTCTTTTTAAAGGGGTTGTCCTCTACTTTTTCTTTACCAAACTTCCCAGCATGGTACAAAAAATGAAAAACCCTCACCTGCCGATCCCTCTTCATACCGCACCCCAGATCCAAGCCTTCTCTTTCTGCGGGGACTTTGTGTGACTGCTGCAACCAATCAATGACAACAGCTGTCACTGATTGGCTGCTGTGTTCAGGTGTACAAATATATCTATATTGCTGCAGTCAATCACTGATCACATCTCTGAACAATGAGTCACCGCTGCGGCCAGTGATTGCCTGCAGCAGTCAGATGATTTCCCCACAGGGAGGGAAGGTTTAAGACTGGCAGGGAAATCGGGGACAATCAGCAGGTGGGTATGTTTTGCATTGGGGGCGTATTGGGGGGCATTTGCCCCTCTGCCCCCTGGCCCAGCCCGCCCCTGACCGTGGTACAAGACAAGGACTGGACAGTCCCTTTAATTATTTATTTCTACTGTTACGGATGCTCGCCCAGGACCTCGAAAACCAAACAGTTCCAGGATTGTAGATAATCTGTTAGTGAAGTCCGAGTACAGTAAAATGCAAGAGAAAGACGTGGCCTGTAAGTGGCGGAACGTAAAACGTGGCAACAATGCAAGCCTTATAATAATCGGTCCGAGCAGGAGATGCCGCTACATCATGTCCAGGCTATGTTCACACATCATGTTTTTTTCTGCAGCAGAACTACAGCAAAACTTGATCTCTTGACAGGAGGTTGTTCAGGATTTTTCTTGCGTTTTTGCTTATTTTTTTGCTCTTTTTTTTTTTTTTTTTTCCAGTTCTTTTGTCTCTTATACGTATGTACATAAAGTTCAGTGAAAAAAAAAAATCTCATTCTGGTTTTGGCACAAAAAACGCTGAAAAACCTGACACCTACATTTTTGGTGCATTCTTTCAGCGTTTTTTTCACCACCCATTACTTCCAGTGGGTGAAAAAAACGCTGAAAGAAGTGACATGCTTTATTTTGCAAAAAAACATGCAAGGCACAAAATCATCAGCAACAAAAAAAAACATGATGTATGACATTTGTGGAATCTCATAGACTTTGCTGGTACTGTTTAAATGCAGCTAAAAATGTGCATAAAAAAACACATAAAAAAACATAATGTGTGAACATAGCTTAACACTGTAGCCTGTGGCTCTCCAGCTGCTGCACAACTACAACTCCCAGCATGGCCTGGTAGAGCATATTAAATACCTACATGACTACTCCTTGCAGGGGATCTGCTTCTATGTGAGGATCCCCAGAGATGTCTGCTGTCCTGCCATAATCACAGCACGGCTCGGCTCCTCTGAAAGCCTCTATATTATTAGTGCTCAGCTTTGTCTATTTCAGTATGTGTGTCGTGCAATTACCGCAGTTGTGCCCACGCGCGGTGGAGGCGGCCATATTTTTTTTCTACTGTACACCTTTTAAAGGGATTGCCCAGCAGAGTGAAGAAACAATCATACTGTTCCCCCAAAACACAGTGTCTGCAAATTGAGTTTCTGGTTCTGGCTTATATCCTAAGTCATGTGATAAGGCTCGTTAAAGGGTCACTATTGACTTTTAGGATAGCTACTTCCTGTAGGTGGCACTAGAGTTCTCGTCCTCTTCCTCTTTGAAGAGACAATTTGCCTTATTAGTCATCTAACACTGCCCGGACTCCCATCAATCTCTTTGCTTTATCTCCAATCTGGACAGTCATGTGCCCAATGCAGTCAGTCATTGCCACAGCCCTGAGTCACCACTGCAGGCAATCATTGGCTATAGCAGTCACATGTCCATGTACACACCTTATGTGACTACTACAACCAATCACTGGCCACACCGCTGAGCAGTGTGATACTGTTGTGGCCACTGATTGGCTGCATAAGTCACATGCCTGGAAGAAGGAGCACAGAGACCGGCGAGGGATCAAAGTAGTGCTGAAAGAGTTGCCACAATGATAAGAAAAAAATGGAGAGGGTTTTTTTCACCTAGTTGGGTGTTTTTTTTTTTAATAATTAAGGGTAAATAGCCCCTTTAATTCATTAGTAGCCAATAGTTCCAAAGAGGATTGAAAATTAGAGTACCTTTAAAGGGGTTGTCCGGTCATCAATATCCGATCCGTGGGGGCCTCATACATTAGTAAATTCATTAATCTGGCCATAGAATTTCTCAAAAACTGACTTTACTGGATATAACGTCAGTATGACCATGCGGTGCCTGCAGCCCCGTGTCCTATCTCTGCTCTGTGAGCAGATCGGTCTGCACCTCCACGCTGTTAAATGAATGGAAACTGAGCTGCACTCATGCTGCTGTCCATCTGCCGACTGCGTGTATCCGCTGCAGCACAGGAGGCCGCGAGATCTGCAGCCAGAGATGGCGATGTACAACTCAATATTACTGTGTACACACGAGCATGGTCCGTACCACAGTATACAAGATGCATGACGGATAGCCGCTGTACATATATAACTGTATACAGGAGATGCCCAGGTTATACCAGCTCTACATATATTATATTATACAGGAGATGCCCGGGTTATACTGGCGATACATATATAATTATATACAGGAGATGCCCAGGTTATATCAGCTGTACATATATAATTACATACCGGAGATGCCCAGGTTATATCAGCTGTACATATATAATTATATACAGGAGATGCCCAGGTTATATCAGCTGTACATATATAATTATATACAGGAGATGCCCAGGTTATATCAGCTGTACATATATAATTATATACAGGAGATGCCCAGGTTATATCAGCTGTACATATATAATTATATACAGGAGATGCCCAGGTTATATCAGCTGTACATATATAATTATATACAGGAGATGCCCAGGTTATATCAGCTGTACATATATAATTACATACCGGAGATGCCCAGGTTATATCAGCTGTACATATATAATTATATACAGGAGATGCCCAGGTTATATCAGCTGTACATATATAATTATATACAGGAGATGCCCAGGTTATATCAGCTATACATATATAATTACATACCGGAGATGCCCAGGTTATATCAGCTGTACATATATAATTATATACAGGAGATGCCCAGGTTATATCAGCTGTACATATATAATTATATACAGGAGATGCCCAGGTTATACCAGCTGTAAATATATAATTATATACAGGAGATGCCCAGCTTATATCAGCTGTACATATATAATTATATACAGGAGATGCCCAGGTTATATCAGCTGTACATATATATTTATATACAGGAGATGCCCAGGTTATACCAGCTGTACACACTGTGCACATTATGGATGGCTCGGACTGTGCAGTCTCCCGTATGACAGCTGTGTTTACAGATGTGATCATGTGACTTCCTCTTCACATGTACAGTGTGGACTGGCACCGCGCTGCTGTGTGCAGTCATGGCAATGCCCTGTGTACCCGCAGCTGTGTATCCAGCACAAATACACAGTCCTGAGTCCTGTATACAAAGCCTGCATTGTATATCAGTGCCACTGACTTGTGTATATACACAGCGGTGCCTATACCTGTATACAGCCTGATAAATATCCCTGCACGTCACCAGTGCAAATGTCCACAGATCCCAATCTGCAACATTATAGTGATACTGTAGGCTGCTGCATCTAATCCTATCCTGTGTGATACGGTCTCCTGAGCTATGTATCTACAGTACAGACCAAAAGTTTGGACACACCTTCTCATTTAAAGATTTTTCTGTATTTTCATGACTATGAAAATTGTACATTCACACTGAAGGCATCAAAACTATGAATTAACACATGTGGAATTATATACTTAACAAAAAAGTGTGAAACAACTGAAAATATGTCTTATATTCTAGGTTCTTCAAAGTAGCCATCTTTTGCTTTGATGACTGCTTTGCACACTCTTGGCATTCTCTTGATGAGCTTCAAGTGGTAGTCACCGGAAATGGTTTTCACTTCACAGGTGTGCCCTGTCAGGTTTAATAAGTGGGATTTCTTGCCTTATAAATGGGGTTGGGACCATCAGTTGTGTTGTGCAGAAGTCTGGTGGATACACAGCTGATAGTCCTACTGAATAGACTGTTAGAATTTGTATTATGGCAAGAAAAAAGCAGCTGAGTAAAGAAAAACGAGTGGCCATCATTACTTTAAGAAATGAAGATCAGTCAGTCCAAATAATTGGGAAAACTTTGAATGTGTCCCCAAGTGCAGTTGCAAAAACGATCAAGCGCTACAAAGAAACTGGCTCACCTGAGGACCGCCCCAGGAAAAGAAGACCAAGAATCACCTCTGCATCTGAGGATAAGTTTATCCGAGTCACCAGGCTCAGAAATCGCAGGTTAACAGCAACTCAGATTAGAGACCAGGTCAATGCCACACAGAGTTCTAGCAGCAGACACATCTCTACAACAACTGTTAAGAGGAGACTTTGTGCAGCAGACCTTCATGGTAAAATAGCTGCTAGGAAACCACTGCTAAGGACAGGCAACAAGCAGAAGAGACTTGTTTGGGCTGAAGAACACAAGGAATGGACATTAGACCAGTGGAAATCTGTGCTTTGGTCTGATGAGTCCAAATTTGAGATCTTTGGTTCCAACCACCGTGTCTTTGTGCGACACAGAAAAGGTGAACGGATGGACTCTACATGCCTGGTTCCCACCGTGAAGCATGGAGGAGGAGGTGTGATGGTGTGGGGGGGCTTTGCTGGTGACACTGTTGGGGATTTATTCAAAATTGAAGGCATACTGAACCAGCATGGCTACCACAGCATCTTGCAGCGGCATGCTATTCCATCCGGTTTGCGTTTAGTTGGACCATCATTTATTTTTCAACAGGACAATGACCCCAAACACACCTCCAGGCTGTGTAAGGGCTATTTGACCAAGTAGGAGAGTGATGGGGTGCTACGCCAGATGACCTGGCCTCCACAGTCACCAGACCTGAACCCAATCGAGATGGTTTGGGCTGAGCTGGACCCCAGAGTGAAGGCAAAAGGGCAAACAAGTGCTAAGCATCTCTGGGAACTCCTTCAAGATTGTTGGAAGACCATTTACGGTGACTACCTCTTGAAGCTCATCAAGAGAATGCCAAGAGTGTGCAAAGCAGTCATCAAAGCAAAAGGTGGCTACTTTGAAGAACCTAGAATATAAGACATATTTTCAGTTGTTTCACACTTTTTTGTTAAGTATATAATTCCACATGTGTTAATTCATAGTTTTGATGCCTTCAGTGTGAATGTACAATTTTCATAGTCATGAAAATATAGAAAAATCTATAAATGAGAAGGTGTGTCCAAACTTTTGGTCTGTACTGTAATCCTATAACATGTGATACAATTTCCTGGCATTACACAGCACTACGTCACCTTTGCAGTAATGTTAGTGGATTTCACATTACGGGACATTAGTGGGGTGAATGCTAATAATCCATATATAACATATATGTATATAGTAGAGCTGTAGTGACAGATTCCGCACAGACCGCTCGCCTCCCCCGCTCCGCATCTCTCCGGCTCTGGCACGCTCATGTGTTATGTATTATTGCTGTATCTTGCGCTTATCCTTGTGCAATTTAGGGTGAATCTGGGCATTTTCCACTTCTTTTTTTTTTAATTAAGAACTGGAATAAGGAAGTGGGATTTGGATGGCAATGGATTTATGGAGGAGGCGTCTGCTCCCTGTTATCAGCTGAGGGGAAATCCAATAACAAGTTAGGTGCACAGATGGTGACTATGAGGAGCTAATGAGGAACCAAAAATAAAGCCGGCCATACACATTAGATGGCTGTCAGCCGATCTTTTATCCAGCGGCCATCTCCCGCAACTCTCCCATGTACAGGAGAACTTGGCCAAGGCTTCTCTATGACAAAGCCGCTGACTGAGACATCAGCCGGTGACTAATGTGATCAGCACTCCAAAATCAGACATGTGCGATCAACATCCCCTCCAACCATCAGTCAGCTGGCGCCCCCATAGGCATTGGATTGTCAGCCGAACAAGTGTACGGGAGACTGTAAAGACATTAAAGGTCATGTGTGAAAGGAAAGGTGCAGTGACATTTCATAATTCAACATCCAGTGGTGTGCAAATCTGTATGCAGGAAGCTCCCCCTAGTGGAGGCTGCAGACAGAATCTTATCATGTATCTCTGAATACAGAGAGCTCCCCCTAGTGGTGGCTGCAGACAGAATCTTATCATGTATCTCTGAATACAGAGAGCTCCCCCTAGTGGTGGCTGCAGACAGAATCTTATCATGTATCTCTGTATACAAAGAGCTCCCCCTAGTGGAGGCTGCAGGCTGAATCTTATGTATCTCTATATACAGGGAGTTCCCCCTAATGGTGGCTGCAGACAGAATCTTATCATGTATCTCTGTATACAGGGAGCTCCCCCTAGTGGAGGCTGCAGACAGAATCTTATCATGTATCTCTGTATACAGGGAGCTCCCCCTAGTGGAGGCTGCAGGCTGAATCTTATCATGTATCTCTATTGTAAGGCGGCAGTGTTCACACCGTGCAGTAACTGAGGCAGTGACCCAAGCAAGTCCAACATAAACAGCTTTTATTCAGCAACTCACGTTTAAACAGAAAGTCCTCCGGTTCGCAACCGGGTTAACATGAGTCCATAAACAACGGTTGCCGGGGACAACGGCCACGCCGGGCCTCTCAGAGCCTGACAGGTGCAGAGCCTTCCTAGGTGGTGGTTCAGCCACACTCAGTCCTGCTGAGCTTTCCTGCTATGCTCCTAGCAGGTTGCAACATAGAACAACACTAAACCTTAGTGAAGGAGTTTTAAAGGACCTGTGGCAAGAGCCACTGGAAAACCCGGGTTGGAGGGAGGAGGCCGCCCCACTGCCTTCCTGTAGCCTCCCCCAAGAAATGAAGGCCCTGCCGGGTTTTACTTAATCTGCCTTAGCCAGATAGCCTGACCAGGCGATTGCTCACCTTCATTCCTGCATTGCAGCCGCAGCTGTGTCTGTGACTGCAATGCACTCCAATGGATTTAATAGGTCTCTGTACACATTCTGGGGGATATATAACGTCCCTATACGATCCCGGTCACTGTCTCACATATCCCCCCCTCTGTTCAAACTTGTGGGGTTGAACATTTGACACTATACAGGGTGCCCGGGACAGGGCATCCGCGTTTCCCTGCGACTTCCCAGGGCGATGTTCTACCGAGAAACTGAAATCTTGCAGTGACAGGAACCACCTGGTGACTCGCGCATCTCTCTCCTTGGCATTTCTCATCCATACCAAGGGTGAGTGGTCCGTCACCAAGCAGAACTGACGCCCTAGTAAATAATAACGTAGCGATTCCAAGGACCACTTAATAGCCAAACACTCCTTCTCTACCACGCTATAGTTTTTCTCTGCCGGGACAAGTTTTCTACTCAAGTTCACTTTTTGTGACAATACCGCCCCTAGGCCTACCTCCGAGGCATCTGTCTGTACAATGAAGGTTTCCTTGAAGTTGGGGCTGATGAGGACCGGCTGTCCACACAGGGCCAACTTCATGGACTGAAAAGCTTCCTCTGCCTTAGGGTTCCACTGAACCATTACCAATTTTTTTCCCTTTCAAGAGATCAGTCAGGGCTGCCGTTCGCCCCGCAAAATTAGGTATAAACCGGCGGTAATACCCAAGGATGCCAAGGAACGCCCTCACCTGCTTTGGACTTGACGGTTTAGGCCAGTTTTTTATGGCCTCAACTTTATTGATTTGGGGCTTAATAGCTCCTTGGCCTATCACATATCCCAAATATCGGGCTTCCTCTAGCCCTATCGCACATTTTTTTGGATTTGCTGTTAACCCCGCAGCTCTGAGAGAATCCAGAACCGCTTGTACCTGGGATAAGTGCGTATGCCAGTCAGTGCTAAAGATGATAATGTCATCTAAATAGGCGGACGCGTACTCCTGATGGGGCTTAAGCATTATGTCCATCAACCTCTGGAATGTAGCCGGGGCCCCATGTAACCCAAAAGGTAAGACCACATAGTGGTATAGACCCTCTGGAGTTACGAAGGCGGTCTTTTCCTTCGCCGAATCTGTGAGGGGTACCTGCCAGTAACCCTTGGTGAGATCGAGCGTGGTAAAGTACTGGGCCTGCCCCAGTCTCTCAATCAGCTCGTCCACCCTGGGCATTGGATAAAGTTCAAACTTTGACACTTCATTCAATTTCCGGAAATCGTTACAGAAGCGTAATGAGCCGTCTGGTTTTGGAATCAATACGATGGGGCTAGCCCACTCACTCCGTGATTCCTCTATGACGCCTAGCTGAAGCATTTGTTTTACCTCAGCCGTGATGGCTTGCCTCTGGGCCTCGGGTACCCGGTACGGTCTTATTCGTACCCTTACGCCAGGTTCGGTGACAATGTCATGTTGGATAACCGTAGTCCTACCCGGTAGCTCTGAGAACACGTCGTTACTGTGCTGCACCAGCGAGCGAGCCTCCCGTCGCTGCTGTTTAGTGAGGGCACCATTTATCCTGACCTCCCCCTCGAATGCTTCCCTGGCTAAAGGTAGAGAACTCTCTGATGATATGCGCGGGGTGCCGTCTGTAACTAAACACTCTCGATCTTTCCAAGGTTTTAACAGGTTTACATGGTAAAGCTGCTCAGGTTTCCTCCTTCCGGGCTGATACACCCGGTAATTTACCTCCCCTACTTTTTCTCGAATCTCATATGGTCCTTGCCACTTGGCCATGAACTTACTCTCGGCTGTGGGTACCAGTACTAACACCCGATCACCCTTGTTAAAAGTTCTGACTCTGGCTCTTGTATTATATGTGCGCCTCTGAGCTGCCTGGGCACCTAACAGATGCTCTTTCACGATGGGCATGACCGCCGCGATCCGGTCCTGCATACTAGCCACGTGTTCAATTATACTCCTATGCGGAGTTGGCTCTTGTTCCCATGTCTCTTTGGCTACGTCCAACAGACCCCTAGGGTGTCTGCCGTACAGTAACTCAAAGGGAGAGAACCCTGTGGAAGCCTGGGGTACCTCACGGACGGCGAACATCAAATAAGGTAACAACATGTCCCAATCCCTTCCATCCTTAGAAACCACCTTTTTTAACATGGACTTGAGGGTTTTATTGAACCGTTCTACTAGCCCGTCGGTTTGAGGGTGGTACACCGAGGTGCGTAATTGTTTAATTTTTAGCAATTTGCATAGTTCCCTTGTCACTTTGGACATAAAGGGGGTCCCCTGATCTGTCAGGATCTCCTTGGGGAGTCCAAGGCGACAGAACATGGCAAACAGCTCCTGTGCAATCAGTTTTGCTTAGGTGTGGCGTAGTGGTATAGCTTCCGGGTACCGAGTGGCATAGTCGATGACTACCAGTATATGTTGGTGTCCATGGGCGGATTTTACAATGGGTCCAACCAAATCCATTACAATCCGTTCAAAAGGCACCTCTAGCACTGGCAGAGGTACCAATGGGCTACGGAAGCTTGCAGTGGGTGAGGTCAACTGACATTCGGGGCCGGGTTCGCAATACCTTTTGACTTCCGCGTAAACCCCAGGCCAAAAGAACCGCTGTAAGATATGGTCTAGCGTCTTTTTCACCCCTAAGTGTCCACGCAGCAGGTGTGAGTGTGCCATCTCCAGAATCTCTCGACGGTACGACTGAGGTGCCACTAACTGTTCTACAACATCGTCCCTGATCTTATCTGTCCTGTAGAGTAACTCACCGTTGATTACCATGCGTGGAAATACAGTATCTGCACCGGGCTGTTGAGCTACGCCATTTATCTCTAACACCCTTTCCCGCGCCTGAGTCAGGGTGGGATCCCGTAGCTGAGCTGTCCCAAACATGCCCCGGGACACTTTCAGCTCGGGGATCGATGGGGTGTCCTCGACCTCTCCTGCCAACACCTCTAAGGGAAACCTATCGGGGTCACACTCTGTCCCTAGGTTGGACACACCTACGGCAGGTTCATCGGGCACAGCGTCTGAAATACATTTTACCGGGGGAGAGTGGATTTTGTTTTTCCACAGAGTCCAGAACAGGGGCAAGTCTCTTCCCAACACAGTCCCATAGGGAAGAGTTTTTACCACTCCCACCACATGTTTTATGTCTCCACATGGCGTGGACAAAACTATCTCTGCAGTTGGGTACTCTCGGAGGTCCCCATGGATACATACAACCCCGACTGGCCGTCCACTGGAGTTGTCTCCTGCCACCAGCGACCCATGTACCAGAGTCACAAGGCTCCCTGAGTCCAGGAGGGCCTCCGTGGGGTGCCCATTAACCAGTACCTGGCATAGTTGGAGTTCACTGTCCCGGGATTCGGCACTCGCTGTGCAGACGGTCTGGGCGTACATTGAGACCCGGCGGCTATATCCGCAGTCCATGGGTTCCGTAGTCAGGGGACAATTAGCAATCACATGTCCCGGCCTCTGACACCGCCAGCACCTAAGGGTGGAGGTACTGTTAGGTCTTATGGCAGTTTGGGAGGGAACCAGTCTCCTGCCGCTCTCACTCCGGGGTTCCCCTTCAGCACGGGCACGGTGCTGACTGTCCCCAGCAGGGGGACGCGACCCCTTTCCCGACTCCTGGGTTGGCAGGGATCGGCGTGACAGCCGAGAGGGGGCGGAGTCTCGAATGAAGTCCTGAGTAGCCGAGTAGCGCTCGACCAAACTGACCACCTGGTCGTGGGTGCCGGGGTCCCCTTGCCCCACCCAACGTTGGATAGCGACTAGCAGAGTCCTCACCAGCCGGTCAACCACCACCCTCTCGACTATCTGGGCTGGGGACAAAGTCTCAGGTTGGAGCCACCTCTTTACCAGCTGCAGGAGGTCATAAGCCTGAGACCGGGCAGGTCGGGTCTCCACATAGGCCCACGAAAACACACGCTGAGCCCTCACGTATGTATTGACCCCCAGCCGGGCAAGGATCTCACCTTTGAGCCTCTGGTAGTCCCGGGCGTCCTCCTGACTGAGGTCGAAACAGGCCTTCTGGGCATCGCCAACCAAAAACGGAGCCACCACTTCCGCCCACTGGTCAGCTGGTAGGTTTTCCTGCTCTGCTGTGCGTTCGTAGTTGGTAAGGAAGGCTTCCACGTCGTCCTCCGGTCCCATCTTCCTCAACGCTGATCGAACCTTGTCCCGGGCGTCTCGACGTTCCGGGGCTGATGCGGTCGGTGTCTCCCGCAGGGCAGCAATCTGTTGCATCATCAGTTCATTTGTTTTTTGCTGCTGCTGGTACAGTAGCTGCTGCTGCTGATTGTGCTGCTGTTGCCGTGTGAGACTCAGGTATTGCTCCTGCTGTTGCCGTTCCCTCTCCTGCTGTTGCCGTTGGAGACTCTGGTGCTACTCCTGCTGTTGCCGCTGAGACTGCAGCAGCTGCTGCTGGGCAAGTGTCCACTGCTTTAACAGCTCCTCCATTTTGCCCATGTGGTGGAACTGAAAGGTGGCAGGCCGAATTGTGGTCATGCAGCTGCCGGCGGGGGTATGCCTCAGTCACACTGCCCGCATTCTCCACCAAGCTGTAAGGCGGCGGTGTTCACACCGTGCAGTAACTGAGGCCGTGACCCAAGCAAGTCCAACATAAACAGCTTTTATTCAGCAACTCACGGTTAAACAGAAAGTCCTCCGGTTCGCAACCGGGTTAACATGAGTCCATAAACAACGGTTGCCGGGGACAACGGCCACCCCGGGCCTCTCAGAGCCTGACAGGTGCAGAGCCTTCCTAGGTGGTGGTTCAGCCACACTCAGTCCTGCTGAGCTTTCCTGCTATGCTCCTAGCAGGTTGCAACATAGAACAACACTAAACCTTAGTGAAGGAGTTTTAAAGGACCTGTGGCAAGAGCCACTGGAAAACCCGGGTTGGAGGGAGGAGGCCGCCCCACTGCCTTCCTGTAGCCTCCCCCAAGAAATGAAGGCCCTGCCGGGTTTTACTTAATCTGCCTTAGCCAGATAGCCTGACCAGGTCAATGCTCACCTTCATTCCTGCATTGCAGCCGCAGCTGTGTCTGTGACTGCAATGCACTCCAATGGATTTAATAGGTCTCTGTACACATTCTGGGGGATATATAACGTCCCTCGTATACGATTCCGGTCACTGCCTCACACTATATACAGGGCGCTCCCCCTAGTGGTGGCTGCAGGCTGAATCTTATCATATATCTCTGTATACAGGGAGCTCCCCATAGTGGTGGCTGCAGGTAGGATCTTATCATGTATCTCTGTATACAGGGAGCTCCCCCTAGTGGTGGCTGCAGACAAAATATCATGTATTTCTATATACACGGAGTTCACTCCTAGTGGTGGCTGCAGACAGGATCTTAGGTATATCTGTATACAGGGATCTCCCCCTAGTGGTGGCTGCAGACAGAATGTTATATATCTCTGTAAACAGGGAGCTCCCCGTAGTGGTGGCTGCAGGTAGGATCTTATCATGTATCTCTGTATACAGGGAGCTCCCCCTAGTGGAGGCTGCAGGCTGAATCTTATCATGTATCTCTATATACAGGGAGCTCCCCCTAGTGGTGGCTGCAGACAGAATCTTATCATGTATCTCTGTATACAGGGAGCTCCCCCTAGTGGAGGCTGCAGACAAAATCTTATCATGTATCTCTGTATACAGGGAGTTCACGCCTAATGGTGGCTGCAGACAGGATCTTATCATGTATCTCTATATACAGGGAGCTCCCCCTAGTGGTGGCTGCAGACAGAATCTTATCCTGTATCTCTGTATACAGGGAGCTCCCCCTAGTGGTGGCTGCAGACAGAATCTTATCATGTATCTCTATATACAGGGCGCTCCCCCTAGTGGTGGCTGCAGGCTGAATCTTATCATATATCTCTATATACAGGGAGCTCCCCGTAGTGGTGGCTGCAGGTAGGATCTTATCATGTATCTCTGTATACAGGGAACTCACCCTTATTGGTGGCTGCAGACAGAATATTATGATGTATCTCTATATACAAGGAGTTCACTCCTAGTGGTGGCTGCAGACAGGATCTTAGGTATATCTGTATACAGGGATCTCCCCCTAGTGGTGGCTGCAGACAGAATTTTATATATCTCTGTAAACAGGGAGCTCCCCATAGTGGTGGCTGCAGGTAAGATTTTATCATGTATCTCTGTATACAGGGAGCTCCCCCTAGTGGTGGCTGCAGACAGAATATTATCATGTATCTCTATATACAGGGAATTTACTCCTAATGGTGGCTGCAGACAGAATCTTATCATGTATCTCTGTATACAGGGATCTCCCCCTAGTGGTGGCTGCAGACAGAATCTTATCATGTATCTTTATATACAGGGAGTTCACTCCTAACGGTTGGTGCAGACAGAATCTTATCATGTATCTCTGTATACAGGGATCTCCCCCTAGTGGTGGCTGCAGACAGAATCTTATCATGTATCTCTGTATACAGGGAGCTCCCCCTAGTGGTGGCTGCAGACAGAATATTGTTATACATCTCTGTATACAGAGATCTCCTCCTAGTGGATGCTGCAGACAGGATCTTATTATGGATCTCTATATACAGAGAGCTCCCCCTAGTGGTGGCTGCAGACAGAACCTTATCATGTATCTTTATATACAGGAAGCTCCCCCTAGTGGTGGCTGCAGGCTGATTCTTAGCCTGTATCTCTGTATACAGGGATCTCCCCCTAGTGGTGGCTGCAGACAGAATCTTATCATGTATCTCTGTATACAGGGAGCTCCCCCTAGTGGTGGCTGCAGACAGAATATTATCATGTATCTCTATATACACGGAGTTCACTCCTAGTGGTGGCTGCAGACAGGATCTTAGGTATATCTGTATACAGGGATCTCCCCCTAGTGGTGGCTGCAGGTAGGATCTTATCATGTATCTCTGTATAGAGGGATCTCCCCCTAGTGTTGGCTGCAGACAGAATCTTATCATGTATCTCTGTATACAGGGATCTCCCCCTAGTGGTGGCTGCAGACAGAATCTTATCATGTATCTCTGTATACAGGGAGCTCCCCCTAGTGGTGGCTGCAGACAGAATATTGTTATACATCTCTGTATACAGGGATCTCCCCCTAGTGGTGGCTGCAGACAGGGCCTTATCATGTATATCTGTATACAGGGAGCTCTCCCTAGTGGTGGCTGCAGACAACAGGATATTATCATGTATCTGTGTATACAGGAGCTCCCCCTAGGGGTGGCTGCAGACGACAGGGTCTTATCATGTATCTTTGTATGCAAGAAGCTCCCCCTAGTGGTGGCTGAAGACAGAATATTATCATGTATCGCTATATACAGGGAGTTCACTCCTAATGGTGGCTGCAGACAGAATCTTATCATGTATCTCTGTATACAGGGATCTCCCCCTAGTGGTGGCTGCAGACAGAATCTTATCATGTATCTCTGTATACAGGGAGCTCCCCCTAGTGGTGGCTGCAGACAGAATATTGTTATACATCTCTGTATACAGGGATCTCCCCCTAGTGGTGGCTGCAGACAGGGCCTTATCATGTATATCTGTATACAGGGAGCTCTCCCTAGTGGTGGCTGCAGACAACAGGATATTATCATGTATCTGTGTATACAGGAGCTCCCCCTAGGGGTGGCGGCAGACGACAGGGTCTTATCATGTATCTTTGTATGCAAGAAGCTCCCCCTAGTGGTGGCTGAAGACAGAATATTATCATGTATCGCTATATACAGGGAGTTCACTCCTAATGGTGGCTGCAGACAGAATCTTATCATGTATCTCTGTATACAGGGATCTCCCCCTAGTGGTGGCTGCAGACAGAATCTTATCATGTATCTCTGTATACAGGGAGCTCCCCCTAGTGGTGGCTGCAGACAGAATATTGTTATACATGTCTGTATACAGAGATCTCCTCCTAGTGGAGGCTGCAGACAGGATCTTATTATGTATCTCTATATACAGAGAGCTCCCCCTAGTGGTGGCTGCAGACAGAACCTTATCATGTATCTCTATATACAGGGAGCTTCCCCTAGTGGTGGCTGCAGACAGAACCTTATCATGTATCTCTGTATACAGAGAGCTCCCCCTAATGGTGGCTGCAGGCTGAATCTTATCATGTATCTCTATATACAGGGAGCTCCCCCTAGTGGTGGCTGCAGGCTGAATCTTAGCGTGTATCTCTGTATACAGGGAGCTACCCCTAGTGGTGGCTGCAGACAGGATCTTATCATGTATCTCTGTATACAGGGATCTCCCCCTAGTGGTGGCTGCAGACAGAATCTTATCATGTATCCCTGTATACAGGGAGCTCCCCCTAGTGGTGGCTGCAGACAGGATCTTAGGTATATCTGTATACAGGGAGCTCTCCCCAGTGGTGGCTGCAGACAGATTCTTATCATGTATCTCTGTATACAGGGAGCTCGGCTGCAGACAACAGGATATTATCATGTATCTCTGTATACAGGAGCTCCCCCTAGGGGTGGCGGCAGACGACAGGGTCTTATCATGTATCTTTGTATGCAGGGAGCTCCCCCTAGGGGTGTCTGCAGACGACAGGATCTTATGATGTATCTCTGTACACAGGGAGCTCCCCCTAGGGGTGGCTGCAGACAACAGGATATTATGATGTATCTCTGTATACAGAGAACATTCACAGACTATTCCAATTGGAGTAAATATTAAAAATGAACTTTTATTTATTAACAATTAAAATAGAATTAGAGTATCAAAATTGTAATAAGAATTGTTGACTCAATGATCTCAAAGTCATAAAAAGAAAATAGCTAGGGTATTAGTATTAAAAAATGTATCACTCACATTTGCTAGTATATACCAGAATACAGAGTTTAAGAAACGTCTATAATTCTCTGTGATTTAGTTCAAAGTTAAAAAGTCATGACACTTTCAAACCTATTGTTATATGCTATGATCGCAATTTCAATCTGCAGACAGAATCTTATTATGTATGATGGCAGAATGAACTTCAATTTTTGAAATGCATCACCCTGGACTGGACGGTGTTAATTAATCCTCCAAGTGGGTTCCTTGGAACTTTGAACGAGCGTCCATCTTAGTGAGTGCTGTCAACCTTCCTTAATTTATTGTTTGTAGAATCTGATCATGTATCTCTGTATACAGGGAGCTCCCCCTAGTGGTGGCTGCACACAGACAAGATCTTATCATGTATCTCTGTATACAGGGAGTTCCCCCAAGTGGTGGCTGCAGATAGAATCTTATGTATCTCTGTATAGAGAGAGCTCCCCCTAGTGGTGCATACAGGCTTAATCTTATCATATATTTCTGTATACAGGTACCTCCCCCTAGTGGTGACTGCAGACAGGATCATGTTGTGTATCTGTGTATACAAGAAGCTCCCCCTATTGGTGACTGCAGACATGATCTTATCAGGTATCTCTGTATTCAGGGAGCTGCCCCTAATGGTGGCTGCAGACAGGATCTTCTCATGTACCTCTGTATACAGGGAGCTCCCCTTAGTGGTGGCTGCAGACAGGATTTTATCATGTATCTCTGTATACAGGGAGCTCCCCCTAGTGGTGGCTGCAGACAGGATCTTATCATGTATCTCTGTATACAGGGAGCTCCTCCTAGTGGAGGCTGCAGACAGGATCTTATCATGTATCTCTGTATACAGGGAGCTCCCCCTAGTGGAGGCTGCAGACAGAATCTTATCATGTATCTCTGTATACAGGGAGCTCCCCCTAGTGGAGTCTGCAGAGAGAATCGTATCATATATCTCTGTATACAGGGAGCTCCCCCTAATGGAGGCTGCAGACAGAATCTTATCATGTATCTCTGTATACAGGGAGCTCCCCCTAGTGGAGGCTGCAGACAGGATCTTATCATGTATATCTGTGTACAGGGAGCTGTTACACCTTGTTCTGGCTCTTTGTTGCTTGTCTTCTGCACTAAAATCCTCGCTGTGGGCATATAATATATATTGCTCTTTCTTGATGATAGTTTCTCTTGCGTTATCTGTGATCTCTTTACATTGATGAAATATTGAATGAAAAGATAAAAGGATAAAGATAATGGACTTCACTGTGATTTATGGAACTGAGGAATTTCTAGTGACAGTTCATATCCTGACTGCGTCCATTTAAAGGGATACTAATCCCAAATAGATGATATTTTGTAGATCGGAAAGGTGAAGGTAGATGTATTCTTCACTGACAATGGGATAATCATCTGCAGCTGTCTGCTGTGTTGCAGGTGGTGAAGCTTTATGAATGGAGTTGTGCTGGTGTTTGTTTCTGTATGGCCTTATATTATGTAGTGAGCCTGTCACTCGGGCCATATACAGTGGCATGTAAACGTTTGGGCACCCCTGGACAAAATTACTGTTATTGTGAACAGTTAAGCAAGTTGAAGATTAAATGATCTCTAAAAGGTCTAAGGTTAAAGATAACACATTTCCTTTGTATTTCAGGCAAAAAATATATATTTTCATTTTTTACATTTTAAAAATTACAAAAAGGAAAATGGGCCGATGCAAAAGTTGGGCACCCTGCATGGTTGGTACCTAGTAGCACCCCCTTTTGAAAGTATCATAGCTTGTAAACGCTTTTTGTAGCCAGACAAGAGTCTTTCAGGTCTTGTTTGAGGGATTTTACTTCATTCTTCCATAGAAAATTCTTCCAGTTCTGTGAGATTCCTGGGTCGTCTTGCATGCACTGCTATTTTGAGGCTAGCCACAGATTTTCAATGATGTTCAGATCAGTGGACTGTGAGGGCCATTGTAAAACCTTCAGATTGCGCCTTTTGAGGTCGTCTATTGTGGATTTTGACGTGTGTTTAGGATCATTATCCATTTGTAGAAGCCATCCTCTTTTCAACTTCAGCTTTTTTACAGATGGTGTTATGTTTGCATCTAGAATTTGTTGAAATTTCATTGAATCCATTCTTCCCTTTACCTGTAAAATGTTCCCAATGCCATTGGCTGTAACACAACCTCAAAGTATGATTGATCCACCCCCATGCTTAATGGTTGGCGAGATGTTCTTTTCCTGAAATTATGTGCCCTTTTTTCTCCAAACATATCTTTGATCATTGTGGCCAAAGAGTTGTATTTTAACTTCATCAGTCCACAGAATTTGTTTCCAAAATGCATCAGGCTTGTTTAGATGATGTTTTGCATACTTCTGAGGCTGAATTTTATGGTGTGGATGCAAGTGATGTTTTCTTCTGATGACTCTTCCATGAAGACCATATTTGTGCAGGTGTCTCTGAACAGTAGAACAATGTACCACAACTCCAGAGTCTGCTAAATCTTTATGAAGGTCTTTTGCAGTCAAGTGGGAAGTGGGGTGGGTGGGGGGTCTGATTTGCCGTCTAGCAATCCTACGAGAAGCTCTCACTGAAATTTTGCTTGGTCTTCCAGACCTTATCTTAACCTCTACTGTGCCTGTTAACTGCCATTACTTAATTACATTTTGAACTGAGGAAAAGGTAACTTGAGTGCTAGGCAACTGCTTAGAAGAACCCATGACTGCTGTCTTTTTTGGCACAAGGTTAGAGGAGGCTGGGTTTCTATAAAGCTGGGAAATTTGCATCTCCTGGTCTTTCGAACGATGATAGTGAACTAGCCATAACCCTAACAGGCTAATTAAAGTCTGAAACCTTGGTCAGTTATCTGGGCACACAAATCTCCAAGGGTGCCCAAACTTTTGCATCGGCCCATTTTCCTTTTTGTAATTTTTAAAATGTAAAACAGTACAATATTTTTTTTTTTTACCTAAAATACAAAGATAATGTGTCATTTTTAACTTTAGGCCTTTTAGAGATCATTTCATATTGAACTTGCTTAACTGTTCACAATAACAGTAATTTTTACCAGGGGTGCCCAAACTTTTACATGCCACTGTATATGGAATAGGGTCCGCAATACCCCCATCTGCAAGCTCCGTGTCCCTGCATGTATTGTCGCTCTGTAAGACAATGGGTGTAATCCTCCTTCTTCTTCATCCTGCAGGTATAAAGGCTTTATCAAAGACTGTCCTAGTGGTCAGCTGGACGCCGCCGGCTTCCAGAAGATTTACAAACAATTCTTCCCATTTGGAGACCCCACAAAATTTGCCACTTTTGTCTTCAACGTTTTTGATGAGAACAAAGTAAGTCACCAGCCGTCTACCACCTGAAGAGAAGACAATGGATATGTAGTCCTCTACTCCCCGCCAGTTCTGCTATGATCACACGCTGCCGGCTTCAGTTCTTTAATTCACTAGGGATTTTCTAGTTTTGCAGTTGCCTGATATAATCGTTAGGCCACGGCCCCACCATCAGTATTCGGTCAGTATTTTTTCTCAGGAGTGGGAGCCAAAACCAGGAGTGGGTGATAAATGCAGAGTCAGTGACTTGTTTCTATTATACCTTTTTTCTGATTGTTCCTCACCTGGTTTTGGCTCCCACTCCTGAGAAAAAATACTGACCGAATACTGACCAAATACTGATAGTGGGGCCGTGGCCTTACTGTGACTCAGGCATCAGTAGAGTTCAAGTGGAGATGATTGGACTTGTAGTGTTTTACCTCTGGAATCATTTGTATGTAACATTTATTATGGATAGTAACGACAAGTTTATTATTGCAGGATGGGAAGATCGAATTTGCAGAATTTATCCAGGCCTTGTCGGTGACTTCACGTGGCACGTTGGATGAGAAGCTGAGATGTAAGTGATCGCCGGACATGCATGGGATGTCACTGCATTATAGGATGTCACTGCATTATAGGATGTCACTGCATTAGTATGGGATGTCACTGCATTATAGGATGTCACTGCATTATAGGATGTCACTGCATTAGTATGGGATGTCACTGCATTATAGGATGTCACTGCATTAGTATGGGATGTCACTGCATTATAGGATGTCACTGCATTAGTATGGGATGCCACTGCATTAGTATGGGATGTCATTGCATTAGCATGGGATGTATCTGCATTAGCATGGGATGTTACTGCTTTAGTATGTGATGTTACTGCATTAGTATGGGATGTCACTGCATTAGTATGTGATGTCACTGCATTACAGGATGTCATTGCATTAGTATGGGATGTATCTGCATTAGCATGGGATGTTACTGCTTTAGTATGTGATGTCACTGCATTACAGGATGTCATTGCATTAGTATGGGATGTTACTGCATTAGTATGGGATGTTACTGCATTAGTATGGGATGTTACTGCATTAGTATGGGATGTCACTGCATTAGTATGGGATGTCACTGCATTACAGGATGTCATTGCATTAGTATGGGATGTTACTGCATTAGTATGGGATGTCACTGCATTAGTATGGGATGTCACTGCATTACAGGATGTCATTGCATTAGTATGGGATGTTACTGCATTAGTATGGGATGTCACTGCATTAGTATGGGATGCCACTGCATTAGTATGGGATGTCATTGCATTAGCATGGGATGTATCTGCATTAGCATGGGATGTTACTGCTTTAGTATGTGATGTTACTGCATTAGTATGGGATGTCACTGCATTAGTATGTGATGTCACTGCATTACAGGATGTCATTGCATTAGTATGGGATGTTACTGCATTAGTATGGGATGTTACTGCTTTAGTATGTGATGTTACTGCATTAGTATGGGATGTCACTGCATTACAGGATGTCATTGCATTAGTATGGGATGTATCTGCATTAGCATGGGATGTTACTGCTTTAGTATGTGATGTTACTGCATTAGTATGGGATGTCACTGCATTAGTATGGGATGTCACTGCATTAGTATGTGATGTCACTGCATTACAGGATGTCATTGCATTAGTATGGGATGTTACTGCATTAGTATGGGATGTCACTGCATTAGTATGGGATGTTACTGCATTAGTATGGGATGTCACTGCATTACAGGATGTCATTGCATTAGTATGGGATGTTACTGCATTAGTATGGGATGTCACTGCATTAGTATGGGATGTTACTGCATTAGTATGGGATGTATCTGCATTAGTATGGGATGTCACTGCATTAGTATGGGATGTTACTGCATTAGTATGGGATGTCACTGCATTAGTATGGGATGTCACTGCATTACAGGATGTCATTGCATTAGTATGGGATGTTACTGCATTAGTATGGGATGTCACTGCATTAGTATGGGATGTCACTGCATTAGTATGTGATGTCACTGCATTACAGGATGTCATTGCATTAGTATGGGATGTCATTGCATTAGTATGGGATGTATCTGCATTAGTATGGGATGTTACTGCATTACAGGAAGCCATTGCATTAGCATGGGATGTCACTGCATTAGTATGGGATGTCACTGCATTAGTATGGGATGTATCTGCATTAGTATGGGATGTTACTGCATTATAGGATGTCACTGCATTATAGGATGTCACTGCATTAGTATGGGATGTATCTGCATTAGTATGGGATGTTACTGCATTAGTATGGGATGTCACTGCATTACAGGATGTCATTGCATTAGTATGGGATGTATCTGCATTAGTATGGGATGTTACTGCATTAGTATGGGATGTCACTGCATTATAGGATGTCACTGCATTAGTATGGGATGTCACTGCATTATAGGATGTCACTGCATTAGTATGGGATGCCACTGCATTAGTATGGGATGTCATTGCATTAGCATGGGATGTATCTGCATTAGCATGGGATGTTACTGCATTAGTATGGGATGTTACTGCATTAGTATGGGATGTCACTGCATTAGTATGGGATGTTACTGCATTAGTATGGGATGTCACTGCATTAGTATGGGATGTTACTGCATTAGTATGGGATGTCACTGCATTACAGGATGTCATTGCATTAGTATGGGATGTTACTGCATTAGTATGGGATGTCACTGCATTAGTATGGGATGTCACTGCATTACAGGATGTCATTGCATTAGTATGGGATGTTACTGCATTAGTATGGGATGTTACTGCATTAGTATGGGATGTCACTGCATTAGTATGGGATGTCACTGCATTAGTATGGGATGTCACTGCATTAGTATGGGATGTCACTGCATTACAGGATGTCATTGCATTAGTATGGGATGTTACTGCATTAGTATGTGATGTCACTGCATTAGTATGTGATGTCACTGCATTACAGGATGTCATTGCATTAGTATGGGATGTTACTGCATTAGTATGGGATGTCACTGCATTAGTATGGGATGTTACTGCATTAGTATGGGATGTCACTGCATTAGTATGGGATGTTACTGCATTAGTATGGGATGTCACTGCATTACAGGATGTCATTGCATTAGTATGGGATGTTACTGCATTAGTATGGGATGTCACTGCATTAGTATGGGATGTCACTGCATTACAGGATGTCATTGCATTAGTATGGGATGTTACTGCATTAGTATGGGATGTTACTGCATTAGTATGGGATGTTACTGCATTAGTATGGGATGTCATTGCATTAGTATGGGATGTCACTGCATTAGTATGGGATGTTACTGCATTAGTATGGGATGTCACTGCATTAGTATGGGATGTCACTGCATTACAGGATGTCATTGCATTAGTATGGGATGTTACTGCATTAGTATGGGATGTCACTGCATTAGTATGGGATGTCACTGCATTACAGGATGTCATTGCATTAGTATGGGATGTTACTGCATTAGTATGGGATGTCACTGCATTAGTATGGGATGTCACTGCATTAGTATGGGATGTTACTGCATTAGTATGGGATGTCACTGCATTAGTATGGGATGTCACTGCATTAGTATGTGATGTCACTGCATTACAGGATGTCATTGCATTAGTATGGGATGTTACTGCATTAGTATGGGATGTTACTGCATTAGTATGTGATGTCACTGCATTAGTATGTGATGTCACTGCATTACAGGATGTCATTGCATTAGTATGGGATGTTACTGCATTAGTATGGGATGTCACTGCATTAGTATGGGATGTTACTGCATTAGTATGGGATGTCACTGCATTAGTATGGGATGTCACTGCATTACAGGATGTCATTGCATTAGTATGGGATGTTACTGCATTAGTATGGGATGTTACTGCATTAGTATGGGATGTCACTGCATTAGTATGGGATGTCACTGCATTACAGGATGTCATTGCATTAGTATGGGATGTCACTGCATTAGTATGGGATGTCACTGCATTACAGGATGTCATTGCATTAGTATGGGATGTCACTGCATTACAGGATGTTACTGCATTAGTATGGGATGTTACTGCATTAGTATGGGATGTCACTGCATTAGTATGGGATGTTACTGCATTAGTATGGGATGTCACTGCATTACAGGATGTCATTGCATTAGTATGGGATGTTACTGCATTAGTATGGGATGTTACTGCATTAGTATGGGATGTCACTGCATTAGTATGGGATGTTACTGCATTAGTATGGGATGTCACTGCATTAGTATGGGATGTCACTGCATTAGTATGGGATTTCACTGCATTACAGGATGTCATTGCATTAGTATGGGATGTTACTGCATTAGTATGGGATGTTACTGCATTAGTATGGGATGTCACTGCATTAGTATGGGATGTCACTGCATTACAGGATGTCATTGCATTAGTATGGGATGTCACTGCATTAGTATGGGATGTCACTGCATTAGTATGGGATGTCACTGCATTACAGGATGTCATTGCATTAGTATGGGATGTTACTGCATTAGTATGGGATGTCACTGCATTAGTATGGGATGTCACTGCATTAGTATGGGATGTCACTGCATTACAGGATGTCATTGCATTAGTATGGGATGTCATTGCATTAGTATGGGATGTATCTGCATTAGCATGGGATGTCATTGCATTAGTATGGGATGTATCTGCATTAGTATGTGATGTCACTGCATTACAGGATGTTACTGCATTAGTATGGGATGTTACTGCATTAGTATGGGATGTCACTGCATTAGTATGGGATGTTACTGCATTAGTATGGGATGTCACTGCATTACAGGATGTCATTGCATTAGTATGGGATGTTACTGCATTAGTATGGGATGTTACTGCATTAGTATGGGATGTCACTGCATTAGTATGGGATGTCACTGCATTACAGGATGTCATTGCATTAGTATGGGATGTTACTGCATTAGTATGGGATGTTACTGCATTAGTATGGGATGTCACTGCATTACAGGATGTCATTGCATTAGTATGGGATGTTACTGCATTAGTATGGGATGTTACTGCATTAGTATGGGATGTCACTGCATTAGTATGGGATGTCACTGCATTACAGGATGTCATTGCATTAGTATGGGATGTTACTGCATTAGTATGGGATGTTACTGCATTAGTATGGGATGTCACTGCATTAGTATGGGATGTTACTGCATTAGTATGGGATGTTACTGCATTAGTATGGGATGTCACTGCATTAGTATGGGATGTCACTGCATTACAGGATGTCATTGCATTAGTATGGGATGTTATTGCATTAGTATGGGATGTTACTGCATTAGTATGGGATGTTACTGCATTAGTATGGGATGTCACTGCATTAGTATGGGATGTCACTGCATTAGTATGGGATGTCACTGCATTACAGGATGTCATTGCATTAGTATGGGATGTCACTGCATTAGTATGGGATGTCACTGCATTAGTATGGGATGTCACTGCATTACAGGATGTCATTGCATTAGTATGGGATGTTACTGCATTAGTATGGGATGTCACTGCATTAGTATGGGATGTCACTGCATTACAGGATGTCATTGCATTAGTATGGGATGTCATTGCATTAGTATGGGATGTATCTGCATTAGCATGGGATGTCATTGCATTAGTATGGGATGTATCTGCATTAGTATGGGATGTTACTGCATTACTGGATGCCATTGCATTAGTATGGGATGTCACTGCATTAGTATGGGATGTCACTGCATTAGTATGGGATGTTACTGCATTACAGGATGCCATTGCATTAGTATGGGATGTCACTTCATTAGTATGGGATGTATCTGCATTAGTATGGGATGTTACTGCATTACAGGATGCCATTGCATTAGTATGGGATGTCACTTTATCTTTATGTGATATCACTGCATTATAAAATGTTGCATTAGTATGGGATGTCACCACATTATTATAGGATGTCATTGCATAAGTATGTGATATCACTGAATTATAGAATGTCTTTGAATTACTATGGGATGTCACTGCATTAGTATTTGATGTCACTGCATTATTGTATTATGTCACTGCATTAGTATGTGAGCTCGTTCCATTTGGTCAGCAACTCATGGACTTTTTCAGGTGGCAGCCACCACTATGGCTGCGGCTCTATTCACATCTGAGTTAGGGTTTCCATCATGAATAAAAACCACAAATTATAGTAAATTTGTCTTGTAAGCCACGCCCCCTGCTAAGCCACACCCACAAGAGCACTAGCAGCGTCAGTGATGAGGTCTGGTGTCTGCACTTGTCTGACTGTCCCGCCAGCTCCTCAGATGATTGATCTCCTGGGTCCATGCTTCTCTTTCTCTAGGGGCTTTCAAACTCTACGACCTGGATAATGACGGCTACATCACACGGAACGAGATGCTGGACATAGTGGACGCTATCTACCAGATGGTGGTAAGATTCCCAGACCCTCTCGCTGCCGGGGCCCCCCGTGCAGATACCGTCTGATTGCTTTCCTGCAATACTCTGCATGCTTGTTATAGTCCCCAGCGCTGGACATGACCTGATACTTCTCACCCTCCATGTCAGCTACTTCTTACATTATATTGTCACAGACTATATGTAAAGGGGGACTCCAGGGTTGATGAACAGTACTGTATATGGGGGAGATTGCCTAGAGGAGTTGCACATTAATATGTCTGTTCCTTGCAGGGGAACACAGTGGAGCTTCCCGAGGAGGAGAACACCCCAGAGAAGAGGGTAGACCGGATCTTTGCGATGATGGACAAGGTGAGAGAAGCGATGGGGAGACTTCTCTCAGAAGTTTCTACGCTCCTGAATGGTGCTTGCGGAAATCCCACTCTCCAAAAAAAAAACGTCAGATGAATGAGAAATCTGCCTCATGTGAATATGTTCCATCAGGGGCTGATATTAACCCTTCTTGCACTTTCTTTCCAGAACTCAGATGGTAAACTCACCCTGCAGGAGTTTCAGGAAGGATCAAAGGCAGACCCCTCAATTGTGCAAGCACTATCGCTATATGACGGGCTGGTATAGGGACCGCCAACCGCCACTGTGTGTAAGTCACTTATCATAACTGGTGCCTGGGATTGAGAGAATCCAGATTATCATCCTGTAATGGGAACATCTGCAGGACGCGTTGTATTTCTGGACTATCAGATGCCGGATTACAGAATACAATAACAGTATTAATAACATGCAGCACTGTGCAGTCTAAGACCGCGCCGCTACCTGGTTGAGACCGTGCCGCTACCTGGTTGGACTTGCACTATTATTGTACCTCCTGTAGGACTATAAGTTCCAGCAACTCCTTTCAGCACTTCCTTAGTGCCCTGTGGTGCAGGGGAAGGGGTTTACAGTGAGGAACTCTGGTATCACTTGCAATGCACTTCTGCTAATGGGGCGAGTATAGAGGGTGTGGGTGCTACTGTGGACCTCGTGTAACGGCACCGGAATTCCCCCTTCTATTGCGGAGTTACGCCAAGGAGCGATGATCCTATAATATTATCCTGCAGAGATCCACTTCCCAATCTGCAGCAAAATCTGCATCAACTGTATGGATTCTGCACCAGAAGTTCCCATTGTGGATGTCAGGGAATGGGGTCCTGCTCTTATAATGCAGATTTCTGGCCATGCTGCTGACTACAGCGTGCCGTACAAAGCAGCCCAGGAGTTGTCAGGTCTCCTCCGGTATTGGTGCAGTCCCTGTCTTATCTGCGCCTCCCTTGGGAATCAGCAGCCGCCCGGCATTCACAGCTCCATGTCACACTATGAGCTGTCCTACATAACACTGGTGTGAAATCCCCAGGAAAAGATCACACTGGTGACAGTAACCAGAGGAAACCACCCAAGACCAAGAAAGGAGGACTCTCTGTGCATTGCAGTAACCATAGCATCACCACAAGGGGGCGCTGCAGAGCCATAACACAAAGTACCATAATAAGTTCTATCACTACTGAAGCGTTATAAGAGGGGACGTTATCAGTCACATAAGATGTAATGTCTGGAGGTTATATCAGTACTAGAGCGTTATAAGAGGGGCTGATATCAGTCACATATGGTGTAATGTCTGGACGATATATCAGTACTGGAGCGCTATAAGAGGGGCTGATATCAGTCACATATGATGTAATGGCTGGAGGATATATCAGTAGTGGAGCGCTATAAGAGGGGCTGATATCAGTCACATATGGTGTAATGTCTGGAGGATATATCAGTACTGGAGTGTTATAAGAGGGGCTGATATCAGTCACATATGGTGTAATGGCTGGAGGATATATCAGTATTGGAGCGCTATAAGAGGGGCTGACATCAGTCACATATGATGTAATGTCTGGAGGATATATCAGTATTGGAGCGTTATAAGAGGGGCTGATATCAGTCACATATGGTGTAATGTCTGGAGGATATTTCAGTACTGGAGCGTTATAAGAGGGGCTGATATCGGTCACATATGGTGTAATGTCTGGAGGATATATCAGTATTGGAGCGCTATAAGAGGGGCTGACATCAGTCACATATGGTGTAATGTCTGGAGGATATATCAGTACTGGAGTGTTATAAGAGGGTCTGATACCAGTCACATATGGTGTAATGTCTGGAGGATATATCAGTACTGGAGTGTTATAAGAGGGTCTGATATCAGTCACATATGGTGTAATGTCTGGAGGATATATCAGTACTGGAGCGTTATAAGAGGGGCTGATATCAGTCACATATAGTGTAATGTCTGGAGGTTATATCAGTACTAGAGCGTTATAAGAGGAGCTGATATCAGTCACATATGATGTAATGTCCGGAGGATATATCAGTACTGGAGCATTATAAGAGGGTCTGATATCAGTCACATATAATGTAATGTCTGGAGGATATATCAGTAGTCGAGCGTTATAAGGAGGGTCTGATATCAGTCACATATGGTGTAATGTCTGGAGGATATATAGGTACTGGAGCATTAAAAGAGGGTCTGATATCAGTCACATATGATGTAATGTCTGGAGGATATATCAGTACTGGAGTGTTATAAGAGGGTCTGATATCAGTCACATATGGTGTAATGTCTGGAGGATATATAGGTACTGGAGCATTAAAAGAGGGTCTGATATCAGTCACATATGATGTAATGTCTGGAGGATATATCAGTACTGGAGTGTTATAAGAGGGTCTGATATCAGTCACATATGGTGTAATGTCTGGAGGATATATCAGTAGTGGAGCGTTATAAGAGGGGCTGATATCAGTCACATATGGTGTAATGTCTGGAGGATATATCAGTAGTGGAGCGTTATAAGAGGGGCTGATATCAGTCACATATGGTGTAATGTCTGGAGGATATATCAGTACTGGAGCATTATAAGAGGGGCTGATATCGGTCACATATGATGTAATGGCTGGAGGATATATCAGTAGTGGAGCGCTATAAGAGGGTCTGATATCAGTCACATATGGTGTAATGTCTGGAGGATATATCAGTACTGGAGCGTTATAAGAGGGGCTGATATCAGTCACATATGATGTAATATCTGGAGGATATATCAGTACTGGAGCATTATAAGAGGGGCTGATATCAGTCACATATGATGTAATGGCTGAAGGATATATCAGTAGTGGAGCGTTATAAGAGGGGCTGATATCAGTCACATATGATGTAATGCCTGGAGGATATATCAGTACTGGAGCGTTATAAGAGGGGCGGCTGATAAGAACTAATAGACTGCGATCATCTGTCCTACAGTAAGGCTCTCCAAAGACTGCTGAGTGGTGCATCTAATCCCATCCTGTATGATACATTCTGCTGTATCTAATCCCATCCTGTGTGATACTATTTACTGAGCTCTGTATCTAAAACTGCAGCATCTTGTCACGTCAGATTGGATGCAGTAGTCCCGGCCCGGGTTGTGTCGCACATTACAGGGGCCGCTGTATCCGCTGCTCTGGGAATCTCAGTTCTAGGACAGTTGTGTCGGATGCAGGGTTTCAGCGAGGATGGGGATGAATCATTGAGAATCTCTGTACACCGGGATATGTGAGCGTCCTGAGGACGAGGGGGCGCTGCACCATTACTGGTGTTCGGAGCACCACTGTGACTAAATGGAGCCCTGCTATATTCATCACATATACAGGAAGCCACCCATGCTTATCTGATGATCCAAAGTTTATGGGGGTCGCCTGACTGTGCCTTAATGACAAATACAGGCGATAGAGGGATTGGGCTGCTGGAGTTCGATATGTCTGATCGTTTGCTCCGTGTTGGTCATTTTATGTAAATAAAGTTCAGAAATTTTCTAAAAAAACCCTGTTTTTAGGATCTCTGCATGCTGTCAGTGAATGAATATAGAATTCTTCCCATCCAGATGCTGGGATTGTATATGATACATGTCCCAGCTGAGGGAGAATGATCTAGACTGCCCTCTTTGCACCCATGTCTGTGCTGTGCTGAGGCTTTGCAGATAAAGGCTAGACTGATAAAGCTACACTGACAACCCATCAGCTGTGACAGCAGGACAAGTTTCCAGCTGTCCTTCCCATGGGTTGTGTCTAGAATTCAACGCGAATCAGAATTTGCCCAAAAGTGGCCAATATTAGACCCATCGCCCCAGGAATACCCCCAAAATGCCGTTTTCAGCAGAGCTTGCGTAAACGGCACCAGTTTTGTTTTCAGATTTGCTGGATTATTCCAGGAATATCGGGACTGTCGGTAAATATGTCCAGGGCTGGACTGTAATACCTGGCACTGCCCATGATCACAGGTGGCGCTAACTCTGGAAGAAAGCAGCTGTGTTCTTCATGTCCCATGCTCCCCTGTAACCTGTGTGTAGTCTGACACACCACGGTCGCCTGACCCTAATGGCAGCGGGATTTGCCAGCCACCGTCTCCCTTGCTGCTGTAGGCAATGTATTGGTTGTCTTATTGGCTCACTACACCGTTACCATTGAATCTGACACCCAGATGAGCCGCCTAAGTGATGTCATGTGTGCCTAATTTTAATTCATGCTCATTTTTGTGTTTTTTTTCCTTCTCTTTTGCAGATGCCCCGGGTAAAGAGTATCTTCCCTGTGCCACCAGACTAACGTCAGCAGCTTACCTCCCTCTTATCAATCACTCCCATACAGCGCCAGGACGAGGATGCCCATGTTAACATGCCCTCTTTTTCCCGACCACCTTCGCCCAGCGCTGGCGGCCGGCAGGAGGCGCTGCAGCATCTGTCTGTGCTCCCGGGTACCCGCCATGCTTCAGTTTTTACAGCATCCCGTCTCCTTCTTGCTGCTTCTTGTGTTATCTTGCATTCGGGGAGGATTGCTTAATCACAAGGAAGAGCTGGCCCTAATCTCCAGGACCAAGGACCCCACCCCAGACCTCACAAATCCTCAAACTGTACCCCTGGAGGATGGTAAGGAACAACGTCAGAGACTACAGACGAGGCCGTCCCACTCATGCAGTATTTTACAAAAAAAAGACTTTTTGGGAAAAAAAAAGGGATGAGCAGCGAGCAGCCGCCATGGGGCGGTGTCCACCATGCTGAATTGTGTTTTTTTTCTTTGTGAATATGTGATTTTTTTATACATATATGTATAGCATATCTTTTTATTTATTTTTTATGTATTTGTTGTGTCACAAGCTTCTGGGGCTGATTGGGGTCATATTGGCTGCGATTCACTTTTTTTTTGTTCACGGTACATTAACGCATTTTTACTTTATGCAAAATAGAGGGTTGAGAAAAAGGTACCGAATCTGTATCAGGTCACTTTCAAAGTAAATTTGTAATTTTATTTATATTTATTTTTTTTTATGATTTTCTTGTCCTGATGTTTTTGTGTGCTGCAGAACAAAAAATTACAAATATTCCCTAAGGAGTGTTTTAGAATGAAAAAAAAAAAAAAAAAAGGAGCGTTTGGTTTATATTTTGTAGGTTTCTTTTTTTAAGCTGAAATTTTTTTTTCAAAATAAAATAAAATATATGTATGCAGTACCTAACTGTATCCACAAGGGTTGCTAATGAGAACGGCTGTACCTGACTTACCTGTGGTGGTGGCGGTACAGTAATTTTGGGGTTTTTCATTGCAGCAGAAAAGAAACCTATGAAATGTAAGAAATGAAGAAGTCTGGTCCACCCAAAAACAAAACCTTCATAAATAAAATTATTGTGACAGCAGCACAGCAGACCATCATTGTCTCGTGTGGCTGCCAAAGTAATATAATATTATATTTTTTAGGGACTACATTGGGGATATTTATAGAGTTGCCTTTCTAGCAAAACTCCCTATGATCTACAGGATTTGTAGTAGAATTCAGATTTCCCATCAGTCACAGACTGGACGATGCAGTATCTGAAATCATCGGGTCGCTCGATCAGGAAAAGGCATTGAATATATTAGGGAATTGCAAAATAAGCAATTGCATTCTGGGCAGTAAGCAAACCTGAAAAATCAATCCATTATCCGCACTGGATGATGGTGGCAGTAGTCCATACTGGGTTCTGAAGGAATGTGCCAATTCTGGCGGGGGTTGATCTCCGTCACTGGAACGTTGCCAAAACAAGACCCCATTTTTCATTTTATCTGCCTGGTACGTAAGCCCCACGGGGTCCTGAGACGCAAGCGCATTATATATGTATGTACCTCAGTGTTCCTATTATACACCGTTTAACTCCCTTGCTGCTGGATAAGACCGTTATGAATGTAATATACTGGGTAAAGCTTGGATGTAGACCGGCGACCTGTTACAAAGCTGTGGTCTAGGACCCTCTATCGATAGTTTTAGGACCACCGATGTGTGATATTGAAGGGCATCAAACAGAATGCCAAAGACTATGGCCGCGCCAGGGGTGCAGTGCGACTGCCATTCTGGGGCCAGTATGGCTGAGCTTTGCTGCTGCGGAGGTCTTGTACATACCGCAGATGGCTCCAGTACTGGGCTGGCTCTTATCTGCGCGGCTTTGTATATAAATTCTTGGCTCGTCCCATCCTGAGGTTTCTGATAAAGTTATGGCTGGCTGAGTCCAGACCCCAGACCACGTGATCAGTGACATCACTGAGAGTCGGCGCTGGGTTATTGAGGAGGGGGCACTGGCTGCAGACAATAAATAAAGTTTAATTAAGTTCTGCACATTTCTAGCAGACCCCTGATTCATCTTTTTGCGCCTTTTCTTGGAGTAAAATTTTTGACTTTTGGCATTTTTATTTTTGCACCCTCTTTTGTACAAAGGTTTTTTTTTCAGCCCTTGTAAGGTTTTTTTTTGCATTTGCCCAGTTTTCATTGTCTAGATATTTTTGGCTAAATCATCACTTAAGACTTTACAAAATGTTGCAAAAATTTTCATCCAATGATACTCCAGTACCCTAGCGGAGTACAAAACAATATATATTTATTATAGTGGAGGGCGAGTATGCAACATTTTACTCTTAAAGTACATAAACAAAAAAAAAAAAAAGCATCTTTACACCAGTCATCAAAAATAGTCTGGACGCAAAAGCGGCTAGTGCAAAAAGAAAGGCAGGACAAGAATAATGGCATAGGCACCAATTAACCAATTGCCTTTTTTAGTTCACAGTTTAAGATCTCTGCTTGCTTTTAGTAAATGGAAACATTGTTCAGTGGCTACAAACTGATGCTGACCAAGGCCGAAAAGGACATAAACACGCCGTGCACCTTGGAGATTTTACTGACAGCAAGCAGAGATCTTGCTGCAGAATTTTTCATCATAAAAGGAACCCTATAGAGAGCTGAGGATCAGCAGTAATGTTGGCTCTTTTGCCATCTGATCGCCGTTTGCAAGTCGCAGTCTTTTGTCTCTGACTACGATGTTTCAGGTAGGACGCGCAAATTAACAAAAAGGTGGTGTTGATTAAGATTAGAGAAACAGCGCCACCCGGGTCTTGTCTGGGATTGAAATAAATGGGGTTCAGCTGCAATCTCAGACACAACCTGACACAAGGGTGGCACTATTCTTAGACGAAGCAGCCATGTTTTTCTACTCCTGCACAACCTCTTTAATGAGCATTGGATGAGATTGGAGTTCTTGGTAACGAGCCAGTAGCGGGCAATAAGTCCTTCCGGGAGTCAGGTCTTGTACAGAGCCGGTGAAGCTGTTGCATTAGCGGCCGTTCACACTGGCCGCAGATGCAGTGGATTTTCGGGATGGTAGCAGCATTGTGCATATGTTGTTATGAACCCCTATTAAATCCTGGGCTGCAGAACGTTGTCTTTGGCATGTGGAGATGTGTTAATATTTGGGTTCCTGAATGCAATTAATGCTGGGACTTGTAGTTTTGCACCAGTTAGAATCTGTTCTTCTAGAGTCACCACTAGGGGGAGCTCACTGCATTGAACTCAATAATAAACTCTGAGCCTCGTTTATTCCTTCCGGGCTCAGGTGCTGCGTTATACAGTGGCAACCAAAGCTTGCACCGACCGCGGCTGCTTAGCCATTTAAATACTGCTGTCTATCTCTGACAGCAGCTTTTAAATGGTCCAATTGCATGGGGTTCCAGCAGCCATAGGCAATGAGCCAAAGGGAGTGGGCCAGTGTCATCGCCATCTTGATGTCCAGCCTGCATCATTTTCCAATATCCTCCAGTTCTGTAGTACTGCAGTACATAAAACAAGTGATCAAATGATCGCAGAGTCAAGTCTCCTATGGTACTAAAAAATGAAGTAAAAAAATGATACATATGTATAAAAGTTTAAATCGCCCCCTTTTCCCAGTTCAAAAATAAATAAAAAAATGAATGTACTTGGTATCGCCGCGTCTGTAAACGTCCGATCAAAATGTAAAATAAAACTGGATTTAAACTTCAAATTAAATGCGGGAAGAAAAAAAAATAAATAAAAAATAGAGAATAAAAAAAGTTGTTACTTTTTTTTTTTCAACCATTAAGTTATTTATAAAAACGTAACAAGTTTGTTATCGCTGTATTCGTAGTGACCCGGACAATTATATTACCAGGTCCTTTTTACCGCACTGTGAGAGTCATAAAACCTAAAATAAAAAAGGTGGAATTATTTTGGGGTTTTTCCTCATCATTTCACCGAACTTGGAAATTTTTGCTGCGTTTTTCAGTACATGATACGGTAAAATAAATGGAGTTGATCCAAACTACAACAAGCCGGCAAAAAACAAGCCCCTCATACGGCTGGAGGGATAGAAAAGTAAAAAACTTATGGCTATTGGAAGAGGAAAGGGTTACTATAAATGATGTTCTGCGAGCCCGGACCCTGTACAGTGACGTCACCGACCCGTCAGGTGCAGGAGACCTGAAACTTTGTGTTGGCCGGAGTGAAATGCGATGTAACCTGACAGCAGAGTCTACAGCGAATGTGCAGCACAGGGTACGCAGCCAACATGGCGAACAATGCACAATTCCCATTAACCTGTCTAGTATAATTCAGTACAGAGCCGCTGATGGCTGCGGGCTGGGACCTGGCGTCATCTGCGGCGTTAATGCAGGGAAGAGCCCAGCCATTTACTTATTATAGTGTTAGGAATTAATGACATGAATCTGCGTCATCTGACTTGAACCCACCCCACTAGCACCAGTGTGACTTCTCGGCTGCTAACACACTCTGTTACAGAAATGATTTGCCAGGCTGGCGGCGATACTGCAGAGGGTAATGCATGGCAGCTTTTCATCTGCTTCCCTGTTATGTGGCATTAGGATGGGTATCACCAGCCGCTGCCCTCCACAGATATTACATGCATACCATCTATTGTGTACAGTTATGTGAATCTCCACACTTTAACACCGAGTCATTCTAGGTCCAACATGCAGGACTGGAATCATGACAGTACACTTAGTACTGTATCATGCACAAAATGAAGGTGGTCCACTGTGGCTATATCTGTCATAAAGCATCTCAGTCTGCAGTTTATCAGACGGTTCTGACAACCACGCTACTGGTATATACTAATGTATGCAGTTTATTCACTAAGGGTGTATACTAATATATGCAGTTTATTCACTGCTGGTACATATTAATATATGTGGTTTATTCACTGCTGGTACATATTAATACAGGTGCATCTCCCTAAATTAGAATGTCATCAAAAAGTTAATTTATTTCAGTTCTTCAATACAAAAAGGGAAATTCATATATTATATAGAGTCATTACAAACAGTGATCTATTTCAAGTGTTTATTTCTGTTAATGTTGATGGTTATGGCTTACAGCCAATGAAAACACAAAAGTCATTATCTCAGTAAATTAAAATAATTAACAAAAGACACCTGCAAAGGCTTCCAAAGCATTCAAAAAGGTCCCTTAGTCTATTTCAGTAGGCTCCACAATCACAGGGAAGACTGCTGACTTGACAGATGTCCAGAAGGCAATCATTGACACACTCCACAAGGTCCCAGAGTCTGGAGGAAGAGTGGAGAGGCCACAATCCAAGCTGCTTGAGGTCTAGTGTGAAGTTTCCACAATCAGTGATGGTTTGGGGAGCCATGTCATCTGCTGGTGTAGGTCCACTGTGTTTTATCAAGACCAAAGTCACCGCAGCCGTCTACCAGGAAATTTTAGAGCACTTCATGCTTCCCTCTGCCGACAAGCTTTTTGGAGATGGAAATGTCATTCTCCAGCAGGACTTGGCCCCTGTCCACACTGCCAAAAGTACCAATACCTGGTTTATAAACAACAGTATCACTGTGCTTGATTGGCCGGTAAACTCGCCTGACCTTAACCCCATAGAGAATCTATTATAGAGAATCTATGGGGTATTGTCAAGAGGAAGATGAGAGAAACCAGATGCAACAATGCAGACGAGCTGAAGGCTGCTATCAAAGCAACCTGGGCTTCCATAACACCTCAGCAGTGCCACAGGCTGATCGCCTCCATGCCACATTGCCGCATTGATGCAGTAATTGATGCAAATGGAGCCCCGACCAAGTATTGAGTGCATTTACTGAACATACATTTCAGTAGGCCAACATTTCGGATTTTAAAAACATTTTTCAAGCTGTTGTTATAAAGTATTCTAATTTACTGAGATAATGACTTTTGTGTTTTCATTGGCTGTAAACCATAATCCTCAACATTAACAGAAATAAACACTTGAAATAGATCACTCTGTTTGTAATGACTATATAATATAGGAGTTTCACTTTTTATTTTGAAGAACTGAAATAAATTAACTTTTTGATGATATTCTAATTTAGTGAGATGCACCTGTATATGTGGTTTATTCACTGCTGGTATATATTAGTATATGCAGTTTATTCATTGCTGGTATACATTTATGGGTGCAGTGTATTCACTGCTGGTATACATTTATGGGTGCAGTTTATTCATTGCTGGTATAGACTTATGCATACAGCAGATTTGGATGTCCCAGTTAAGCTTTAGAAGTACAATTTTAGATTTTATTAACTGACGATTAGATTGTACGAAGCTCAGAAACAATACCTGGAGGCAGCCCTGCCAGCATATAAAATAGATTAATAATAATTCCAATTATTTTAATTCAATTTTTCTGCCTTCTGCCTGCAGTTCCAAATCCCCTGCAAATCCTGCATCCACCACTAGAGGGATCTTTAGATAAAAAAAGGAATGTTCAGGGGTGGAGACCCACACATATATGGGAGTGAAAAAGGCGTGGCCACACAAATGTGGGTGTGGTTTATGGTCACGATGGCTTTGTTTTTACAGGAGCTAAATACAATTTTGCAAAAACCTGCTTGTGCCACATCCGTGCACTCCCTGACGCTCTCCTCTTCTTCTGCATGTCTTGTTGCCTTGTCTACAGCTTTATGGAAACTAAATGACTGCATTATCCCGAGAAATGACTCAACAAACGCTCGTTTGTCAGTGTTACAATCCGCATGTGGGAAACGCTACAAATATCTAAAGATACCGATTATTTTTTACCAAAAGGAAGATAAGAGGAGAGACTGCTCTGTGCAGCGCTCACATCAGGGTTTGGTATCAATGGGAACAAAAAAAAAAATGTAGAATATTTATAAATTGTATTTTTATTTTATTTTATTTGGATTTTATTTTATTTTTTAGAAATGTTCAATAAAACACATTCATCCTTCCGCACTTTACATTGGATCGCTCTGGTTTTCTTTACTGATTTTATGGCATGTGCAAAATCTTTGTGTAAAACTGTGGTGTAGAGAGGAGAGACTGATGTGATGGTTGGCAAGGAAAAAGCAGTTACATGATATGATTCTCTCTGCCCTCAGCCACCACTAGGGGGAGCTCCCTGTATACAGAGATGCATGATAAGATTCTGTCTGCAGCCACCAATTTTATCATGTATCTCTGCATACAGGGAGCTCCCCCTAGTGGTGGCCGGCAACAGAACTTTATGACATATCTCTGTATGCAGGATGGAGGACATTACACCAGGAAGGGAAACATTATACCAGGAAGGGGCCCAGGATGAAGACATTATACCTGGAAGAGGCCAGGATGGGGGACATTATTACAGGAAAGGGGCACAGGATCAGGGACATTATTACAGGATGGGGGACATTATTATATGAGAGGGCGAATATGTACAGTTGAAACCAGGAGATAACATACACTATATAAAAAGACACATAGGCATGTTTTTTTCAATATCTGACATGAAATCAGAATAAACCTTTCCCGTTTTAGGTCAATTAGGATTACAATAATTTTTAATATTTGCCAAATGGCGGATTATAATGAGGGCAATCTGGGCTACAACCCGGGGACCGAGGGGGCTATGGCCAGATTGTCCTCATTATAATGTTTTGTGCGCAGCCTGCATGACAATATAGCAGACGCGAACACGCAACATGCTCTGCGTGGCCACGTCTACTTTACTCACCTCACCTCAAGCAGAGCCCCTGGTGTTCCCAGCTGTCTTCTTCTCCTGCAGTTCAGTGCTGGCTCCGCCTCCCTGCTGGTCTTGTGTCTTGTGCTGCCTTTCAATGCTTCCCTCCTGCTGGCAGCTCCTGGTGCCTGGTGGTGATGGTAAGAGGCAAACAGCATGAAAGATCGTGTGCTGTGAGAGAAGGACATGATGTTACCCTGGGGGGCTGCAGGACATGATGTTACCCTGGGGGTAGATGCAGGCCATGATGTTACCCTGGGAAGGGATCTGCAGGCCATGATGTTACCCTGGGAAGGGAGCTGCAGGCCATGATGTTACCCTGCGGAGGGGGGCTGCAGGGGATGATGTTACCCTGGGGAGGGGGGCTGCAGGCCATGATGTTACCCTGGGGAGGGGGGCTGCAGGCCATGATGTTACCCTGGGGGGAAGGGGGGTTGCAGGCCATGATGTTACCCTGGGGGGAAGGGGGGTTGCAGGCCATGATGTTACCCTGGGGGGAAGGGGGGTTGCAGGCCATGATGTTACCCTGGGGGGAAGGGGGGTTGCAGGCCATGATGTTACCCTGGGGGGAAGGGGGGTTGCAGGCCATGATGTTACCCTGGGGGGAAGGGGGGTTGCAGGCCATGATGTTACCCTGGGGGGAGGGGGGTTGCAGGCCATGATGTTACCCTGGGGGGAAGGGGGGTTGCAGGCCATGATGTTACCCTGGGGGGGAGGGGGGTTGCAGGCCATAATGTTACCCTGGGGGGAAGGGGGGTTGCAGGCCATGATGTTACCCTGGGGGGAAGGGGGGTTGCAGGCCATGATGTTACCCTGGGGGGAAGGGGGGTTGCAGGCCATGATGTTACCCCGGGGAGGGGGGCAGCAGGCCATAATGTTACCCCGGGGAGGGGGGCAGCAGGCCATAATGTTACCCCGGGGAGGGGGGCTGCAGGCCATAATGTTACCCCGGGGAGGGGGGCTGCAGGCCATAATGTTACCCTCGGGAGGGGGGCTGCAGGCTGCTCCTTAGCATGTACAGATCTGTAGTAGTGATAATCAGTGGTGCATATGTGTGACTAGCTATGGAACCGGTTCTACGCCCGGGTGGCGAGCATTTTTATTGGTATATGGTCTCCCATGCTGGTATGTGCTGCCCCCATCCTGGTATTTGTGCTGCCCCCATCCTGTCCCCACCATCCTATGCTGGTATGCATGGCACCCCTCATCCCCATCCTGGTATGCATGGCACCCCTCATCCCCATCCTGGTATGCATGGCACCCCTCATCCCCATCCTGGTATGCATGGCACCCCTCATCCCCATCCTGGTATGCATGGCACCCCTCATCCCCATCCTGGTATGCATGGCACCCCTCACCCCCATCCTGGTATGCATGGCACCCCTCACCCCCAATCCTGGTATGCACGGCACCCCTCACCCCCAATCCTGGTATGCACGGCACCCCTCACCCCCAATCCTGGTATGCACGGCACCCCTCACCCCCAATCCTGGTATGCACGGCACCCCTCACCCTCAATCCTGGTATGCATGGCTCCCTCATACCCAATCCTGGTATGCATGGGCCCCTCACCCCCATCTTGGTATGCATGGCACCCCTCATCCCCAATCCTGGTATGCATGACACCCCTAATCCCCAATCCTGGTATGCATGGCCCACTCATCCCAAATTTGGTATACATGGCACCCCTCATCCCAATTCTGGTACATATGGCACCCCTCATCCCCCAATCTTGGTATGCATGGCACCCCATCCCTCATCCTGGTATGTATGGTACCCATCATCCCTATCCTGGTATGTATGGTACCCCTCATCCTTGTATGCATGGCACCCCATCCCTCATCCTGGTATGTATGGCTCCCCTCATCTCCAATCCTGGTATGCATGGCACCCCTCACCCCCAATCCTGGTATGCATGGGCCCCTCACCCCCATCCTGGTATGCATGGCACTCCTCATCCCTATCCTGGTATGCATGGTACCCCTCATCCCTATCCTGGTATGCATGGCCCCTCATCCCTATCCTGGTATGCATGGCTCCCCCACATCCCTATCCTGGTATGCATGGCTCCCCCACATCCCAATCCTGGTAAGCATGCCACCCCTCACCCCCAATCCTGGTAAGCATGCCACCCCTCACCCCCAATCCTGGTATGCATGGCACCCCCTCATCCCCAATCCTGGTATGCATGGCACCCCCTCATCCCCAATCCTGGTATGCATGGCACCCACTCATCCCCAATCCTGGTATGCATGGCACCCCCTCATCCCCCAATCCTGGTATGCGTGGCTCCCCCTCATCCCCCAATCCTGGTATGCGTGGCTCCCCCTCATCCCCCAATCCTGGTATGCGTGGCTCCCCCTCATCCCCCAATCCTGGTATGCGTGGCTCCCCCTCATCCCCCAATCCTGGTATGCGTGGCCCCCCCTCATCCCCCAATCCTGGTATGCGTGGCCCCCCCTCATCCCCCAATCCTGGTATGCGTGGCCCCCCCTCATCCCCCAAGCCTGGTATGCATGGCCCCCCTCATCCCCCAATCCTGGTATGCATGGCCCCCCTCATCCCCCAATCCTGGTATGCGAGAACCCCTCATCCCCCAATCCTGGTATGCGAGAACCCCTCATCCCCCAATCCTCGTATGCGAGAACCCTTCATCCCCCAATCCTCGTATGCGTGGCCCCTTCATCCCCCAATCCTCGTATGCGTGGCCCCCTCACACCCCAATCCTCGTATGCGTGGCCCCCTCACACCCCAATCCTGGTATGCGTGGCCCCCTCACACCCCAATCCTGGTATGCGTGGCCCCCTCACACCCCAATCCTGGTATGCGTGGCCCCCTCACACCCCAATCCTGGTATGCGTGGCCCCCTCACACCCCAATCCTGGTATGCGTGGCCCCCTCACACCCCAATCCTGGTATGCGTGGCCCCCTCACACCCCAATCCTGGTATGCATGGCACCCCTCATGCCTTTCACACTGCACACATACAAAAAAAATAAACACTTATACTTACCTTTCTTCCCTGTGCTCCAGCGCTGCTGTGTCCTGTTCTGCCGGAGGAGGAGTGCGGCGCTGGAGTATGCGCGTGTCCATACCGCGCTTTTCGGCATCATTTTGCTGAAGACACACTGCAAATGTGTCTTCAGTAAAATGGCGCCGGATAGCGGTATGCGCATGCGCCGATTCCGACGGCTCACTGCTGCCCCGGTCTCCGGCGAAGAGAGGCGCCGCGGCAACGCTCCTGCCGGTCAGGTAAGTATGTAAGTATGGCGCCAGAGATCGAGGTGTGCATTCAGTGCCTAAGCATACCGCGATCTCCGGTGCCATACACTCCTCTTACCTGTAACGACTCGATGCGGTCTTCAGTCTGGAGCCAGACTGCGCAGGCGTGTCACGCTTGCGCAGTCTATAAAGCCTTCAGACAGAGACACGCATTTCCGGTTAAATTCTAGATTATCATCACACTGTCACGATTCTGTTTGTTAGGTATCCCGGGACCAGGGGCTACTTCCCTGTCCCTTACGCTAGTGGCGCCCTAGCTGGCCCTGTTCCCTCGATTACTTCTGAAGGTGAAGACGCCAGGGCCATGTACCTTATCTGAACTCCTGAATCCGCCCTTAGTCTGTCCCCTTCCCCCACCGAGGGAAGAGGGGAGTAGTAGTGCATGGCAGTACACAAAACAGACTAACAAGGTAATACAAACACGGATACAGGAAAATACCAATCATACAAATATACGCGCACAAACAACAGAGGTTAACACTGGGGAGTGGAGGATGGGGAAAAACCAAAGTAGGAGAAGGAGAGGATTTGTGCACAACCTAAACCACGCAACAGTCTTAGCTGAAACCACCAAATGCCTTCTCAAACAACAAACCACCACACTCCTAACCATGCAGCATGAAGCTAGCTCTGGCAATGACTACTTGCTAGAGCCCAGTATATATATAGGAGCGGGGAGTGGCTAGCAGTGAACAGCTGAGAGCATCACCTCTGAAGCTTCTAAAAGCTGTCAGCAGCAAATTAACCCCTGCACTGCTAAAAGAAACCTGCAACGTTTAATATGAAGGTGAAAGGCTTCTAATGAGTGCAGGAGTAGGAGGAATCAGACGCTGCGGTCTTCTGGCTCCTCTATGTCGCAGTAAACCTGTGACATACACATTACTGAGGGTTTTTTCACTATACATTTAGTTTTTATGATTATTGATGATTTCTACTGGTAAATTAACGTAATACCATGAAATGCAGAAACGGTGCCATTTAGGACTTGTGAAAGTATTTTTAGACTTTACTGATATTTTTCACTTGGAGGGGTTTTCTGGAAAACACATTGATGTTCTATTCTTAGTGTAAGATGTGAATTCACAAAAAAAGTACCGTACTTTAAAATTTACAAATAACTCCAGATTGCAAATCATGCAGATTCATTTGCCTAAGGGCTGAAGCAAAAACCATCATAGGAATCTAAGCAGCCGATCGCTACACATGGTGACCCAGAAACTCTCAATCACCTGTGCATGAAAGAAGAATATTTCTTTGAAGATACTTGAACCACACTTTGCGAAGACAATTAATGTGCATAATATGGTACATTTCATGACTTATCCCAAGTTACAACCTGTATTATACTCCAGAGCTGCACTCACTTATGCTGGTGGAGTCACTGGGTACATACATTACTGATCCTGAGTTACATCCTGTATTTTACTCCAGAGCTGCACTCACTATTCTGCTGGTGGAGTCACTGTGTACATACATTACATTACTGATCCTGAGTTACATCCTGTATTTTACTCCAGAGCTGCACTCATTATTCTGCTGGTGGAGTCACTGTGTACATACATTACATTACTGATCCTGAGTTACATCCTGTATTATACTCCAGAGCTGCACTCACTATTCTGCTGGTGCAGTCACTGTGTACATACAGTGCTGGCCAAAAGTATTGGCACCCCTGCAATTCTGTCAGCTAATACTCAGTTTCTTCCTGAAAATGATTGCAATCACAAATTCTTTGGTATTATTCTCTTCATTTAATTTGTCTTCAATGAAAAAAACACAAAAAGAATTGTCCTAAAGCCAAACTGGATACAATTCCACACCAAACCTAAAAAAGGGGGTGGATAAAAGTATTGGCACCCTTTGAAAAATCATGTGATGCTTCTCTAATTCGTGTAATTAACAGCACCTGTAACTTACCTGTGGCACCTAACAGGTGTTGGCAATAACTAAATCACACTTGCAGCCAGTTAACATGGATTAAAGTTGACTCAACCTCTGTCCTGTGTCCTTGTGTGACCACATTGAGCATGGAGAAAAGAAAGAAGACCAAAGAACTGTCTGAGGACTTCAGAAACCAAAATGTGAGGAAGCATGAGCAATCTCAAGGCTACAAGTCCATCTCCAAAGACCTGTATGTTCCTGTGTCTTCCGTGCGCAGTGTCATCAAGAAGTTTAACCCCTTAATAACATCTGACGTACTAATACGCGTCTGTGCCCTGGGACTTAAGAGCCAGACCCGTATTAGTACGTCATATCTTTAATGCGGCACCGCGACTTAAGTCGCGGTGACCGCATTAAAGTTACGGTGCCATCTTACCTCCTGTTGCTAGGACACCCCAGCCCTGGCCCCGGACTGCTATGATCGGTGCGATCGCCGATCACATCGATCGCACCGATTGTAGCGCGACCGCGCGGTGACAGGGCGGTCATGGGGCGGTGACCGGCTTGTGACCTGCCTGTCACCGCCCCATGACCCCCTGTAATGTGACTCAAGCCCCCAGACTGCTGTGATTGGAGCGATCGATGATGACATCGATCGCTCCAATCAGAGTACCTGAATACAGGTGACCAGGCGGTCACAGGGAGGTGTCACCCCTCTGTGACCCCCTGTGGTGCGTGCTCTGCTCCAGCCATTTCTGATTGGTGCAATCAGTGTCACCAATCAGATGGCTGGGGCACAACATGCACCACAGGGGGTCACAGAGGGGTGACACCTCCCTGTGACCGCCTGGTCACCTGTATTCAGGTACTCTGATTGAAGCGATCGATGTCATCAATGATTGCTCCAATCAGATTACCTCCACCTGTCACCACCCCATCATCACCCTGTGACCGCCCTGCAAACCCTCACATTTGGTGAGGATTTCTACAGAGCGATCACATCTGATGTGTCTGTGCTGGGCCTTGTAGTGCCACAGAATATTCTGTGACACCACAAGACCATCTTCTCACTGTTCCAGTCGCTGCTGCTGCCGCTGCTCCTGGATCTTCTGTTCCAGCGTCCTGGATCTTCTGCTCCAGCTCCTGGATCTTCTGCTCCTGACCTGCTGTGGTTCCTGCTCCAGAGCCTGCTGCTGATCCTGCAGAGAAGACTTTGGTAAGTCTGTTTTCCCCTCATCCACCCCAATCCCCCCTCCCCCCTCTTTTTACCCCCCCTTACCTTTTTTTTCTGCGTCCTGCAGCGGTCTCCAGCTCTGGTCCGAGTCTCCAGCTCCACTCCCGGTCACCAGCGCCGGGCTCCTGGTCACCAGCGCCGGGCTCCTGGTCTCCTGCTCTGGGTCTTCTGTTCCAGTCCTGCTGACCCTTTGGTAAGTCTAACTCTGATCTCCCCTCATTCACCCCAATCCCCCTCTTCCCACTCCCCTGTCTTTTTACCCCTCTTCCCACTCCCCTGTCTTTTAACCCCCCTTCCCACCCCAGTGTCCCTGTTAATTCTTTTGCTTTTTATGGATCAATTTGTGAAGCACCTGGGGGTTCCAAGTGCTCACTATGCATCTCAATAGGTGCCTTGGGGGGTCTAGTTTCCAAAATGGGGTCACTTGTTGGGGAGCTCCAATATTTGGGCACACAGGGACTCTCTAAATGCAACATGGTGTCCTCTAACAAATTTAACGGAAAATCGGCTCAAATTGTTAGCGACACCATGTTGCGTTTGGAGAGCCGCTGTGTGCCCAAACATTGGAGCTCCCCCACAAGTGACCCCATTTTGGAAACTAGACCCCCCAAGGCACCTATCTAGATGCATTGTGAGCACTTGGAACCCTCAGGTGCTTCACAAATTGATTCATAAAAATGAAAAAGTGTTTTTTTTTTTTTCACTTTTTCATTGTTACGAATCAATTTGTGAAGCACCTGGGGGTTCCAAGTGCTCACTATGCATCTAGATAGGTGCCTTGGGGGGTCTAGTTTCCAAAATGGGGTCACTTGTGGGGGAGCTCCAATGTTTGGGCACACAGGGACTCTCTAAATGCAACATGGTGTCCTCTAACAAATTTAACGGAAAATCGGCTCAAATTGTTAGCGACACCATGTTGCGTTTGGAGAGCCGCTGTGTGCCCAAACATTGGAGCTCCCCCACAAGTGACCCCATTTTGGAAACTAGACCCCCCAAGGCACCTATCTAGATGCATTGTGAGCACTTGGAACCCTCAGGTGCTTCACAAATTGATTCATAAAAATGAAAAAGTGTTTTTTTTTTTCACTTTTTCATTGTTACGAATCAATTTGTGAAGCACCTGGGGGTTCCAAGTGCTCACTATGCATCTAGATAGGTGCCTTGGGGGGTCTAGTTTCCAAAATGGGGTCACTTGTGGGGGAGCTCCAATGTTTGGGCACACAGGGACTCTCTAAATGCAACATGGTGTCCTCTAACAAATTTAACGGAAAATCGGCTCAAATTGTTAGCGACACCATGTTGCGTTTGGAGAGCCGCTGTGTGCCCAAACATTGGAGCTCCCCCACAAGTGACCCCATTTTGGAAACTAGACCCCCCAAGGCACCTATCTAGATGCATTGTGAGCACTTGGAACCCTCAGGTGCTTCACAAATTGATTCATAAAAATGAAAAAGTGTTTTTTTTTTTCACTTTTTCATTGTTACGAATCAATTTGTGAAGCACCTGGGGGTTCCAAGTGCTCACTATGCATCTAGAAAGGTGCCTTGGGGGGGTCTAGTTTCCAAAATGGGGTCACTTGTGGGGGAGCTCCAAAGTTTGGGCACACATGGGCTCTCCAAACACAACATGGCGTCCGCTAATTATTCAAGCAAATTTTACAATCAAAAAGTCAAATGGCGCTCCTTCCCTTCCGAGCCCTGCCGTGCGCCCAAACAGTGTTTTTTCCCCAAATATTGGGTATCTGCGTGCCCAGGGGAAATTGCACAACAAATTTTGGGGTCCATTTTTTCTTGTTACCCCTGTGAAAATAAAAAAATTGGGTCTAAAGTAACATTTTTGTGAAAAAAGTTAAATGTTCATTTTTTTCTTCCACATTCAAAAAATTCCTGTGAAGCACCTGAAGGGTTAATAAAGTTCTTGAATGTGGTTTTGAGCACCTTGAGGGGTGCAGTTTTTAGAATGGTGTCACTTTTGGGTATTTTCTGTCATAAAGACCTCTCAAAGTGACTTCAAATGTGATGTGGTCCCTAAAAAAATGGTTTTGTAAATTTTGTTGGAAAAATGAGAAATCGCTGGTCAACTTTTAACCCTTATAGATCCCTAACAAAAGAAAATTTTGGTTCCAAAATTGTGCTGATGTAAAGTAGACATGTGGGAAATGTTATTTATTAACTCTTTTGTGTGACATATCGCTCTGATTTCAGGGCTTAAAAATTCAAATTTTGAAAATTGCAAAATTTTCAAAATTTTCGCCAAATTTCCGTTTTTTTCACAAATAAACACAAGTGATATCGAAGAAATTTTTCCACAATCATGAAGTACAATATGTCACGAAAAAACAATCTCAGAATCAGGGGGATCCGTTGAAGCGTTCCAGAGTAATTACCTCATAAAGTGACAGTGGTCAGAATTGTAAAAATTGGCCCGGTCATTAACGTGCAAACCACCCGCGGGGCTTAAGGGGTTAAAGCTCATGGCACTGTGGCTAACCTCCCTAGATGTGGACGGAAAAGAAAAATTGACGAGAGATTTCAACGCAAGATTGTGCGGATGGTGGATAAAGAACCTCGACTAACATCCAAACAAGTTCAAGCTGCCCTGTAGTCCGAGGGTACAACAGTGTCAATATGTACTATCCGTCGATGTCTGAATGAAAAGGGACTGTATGGTAAGATACCCAGGAAGACCCCACTTCTTACCCCGAGACATAAAAAGCCAGGCTGGAGTTTGCCAAAACTTACCTGAGAAAGCCCAAAATGTTTTGGAAGAATGTTCTCTGGTCAGATGAGACAAAAGTAGAGCTTTTTGGGAAAAAGCATCAACAGAGTGTACAGGAAAAAAAAAGAGGCATTCAAAGAAAAGAACACGGTCCCTACAGTCAAACATGGCGGAGGTTCCCTGATGTTTTGGGGTTGCTTTGCTGCCTCTGGCACTGGACTGCTTGACCGTGTGCATGGCATTATGAAGTCTGAAGACTACCAACAAATTTTGCAGCATAATGTAGGGCCCAGTGTGAGAAAGCTGGGTCTCCCTCAGAGGTCATGGGTCTTCCAACAGGACAATGACCCAAAACACACTTCCAAAAGCACTATAAAATGGTTTGAGAGAAAGCACTGGAGACTTCTAAGGTGGCCAGCAATGAGTCCAGACCTGAATCCCATAGAACACATGTGGAGAGATCTCAAAATGGCAGTTTGGAGAAGGCACCCTTCAAATATCAGGGACCTGGAGCAGTTTGCCAAAGAAGAATGGTCTACAATTCCAGCAGAGCATTGTAAGAAACTCATTGATGGTTACCGGAAGCGGTTGTTCGCAGTTATTTTGGCTAAAGGTTGTGCAACCAAGAAATAGGCTGAGGGTGCCAATACTTTTGTCTGGCCCATTTTTGGAGTTTTGTGTGAAATGATCAATGATTTGATTTTTGCTTCATTCTCTTTTGTGTTTTTTCCTTGCAAGCAAATTAAATGAAGAGAATAATACCAAAGAATTTGTGATTGCAATCATTTTCAGGAAGAAACTGAGTATTCTCTGACAGAATTGCAGGGGTGCCAATACTTTTGGCCAGCACTGTACATTACATTACTTATCCTGTACTGATCCTGAGTTACATCCTGTATTATACTCCAGAGCTGCACTCACTATTCTGCTGGTGCTGTCACTGTGTACATACATTACATTACTTATCTTGCACTCTTGTGCGAGAAAAACGGACGAGTGAAATCCGATAAAAAAAATCGGATTGCACTCGGACCAATGTTAATCAATGAGTGACAGCTCAACTGCGATTTTTTTTCTCAGCTCAAATCGGACGGAGAAAAAAATTGCAGCATGCTGTGTATTGCTGCGTATCTCGGACGAGACTCGCCAATGCAAGTCAATGGGTATGTGAATAAAAACAACAACAAAAAAAAACGCACAGCACTCTGACCATCGAGTGGTGTCCGATTTTCACGCACTGGTCTCTTTAAAAGCCGGCAATTCATCAGCCGCGAACAGTTACAATACAGCAGTACCCGACAATATAGAATAGATCTACACACATAAAATAGATAGAAAGATGTCAGTCACATATATAATTAGTACAGTGACCCTGCTGGTTACTGTACTTCATTTATTGCTAAATTAAAGATTTTATTTAAAAAAATTGGCGTGGGGTTCCCAGTAATTTTATAGTCTAGCGGAGGTTAAGCAGACAGCTGGGGCAGATGTTTGAAGCCTGGGAAGGGGGTAATACCCACGGAGCTTCCCAGGCTACTAATATCAGCCCCCAGCTGAATACATAGCCTTTACTGGCTATTAAAATGGGGACCTCCCCAAAAAAATGTAAAACCCTTCAATGTCCAACTTCGGCTTTTAAGAGTGTTGCATATATTAGTATGCTTTTAAGTGTTAATGTCACGTACCCGCTCCTCAGCAAGTGACTTGGGGTTGCGCCTGCAAGGGTTAATCTCTCTCCTCTCACTCAATCCAGCACTGGACCTCTGTCCTATGCTGAAGGGAGCATCAATCACACCCCAACTCAGACTGCGCACCCCGCTTCACACACGCTGCCACCACCCACTGGATTTGGGGCCGACGGGTCCCCTAAACTAAGACTATCGGACAATCAACAAAATCACACCCTTCCTAGGGTTATGGGTTCTTTAGTGCATACAAGATTCAGGCTTATTAAAGTTTTAAGCTTTAATAGAAAAGGTACAGTGCTTATAATAAAAAGATATAAAACATATAAATAAAAAGTGACATACAGATACGCAAACAGTATGAAAATAAACAGGAGAACTTACAGAACCCTAAACTTGGTCTTCTGTAGCCCGATGGGGAAGGCGGAAATATGGGATGATGATCACAGCAGTGCTCGGCTGCCCCATCTCTATGACATAAGATTTTAGCCTGGAGGATCCAGTTATAGACCCAGACTGGGGGTCAGATTTCTACACCAGCCTTCCATTTAAACATTCTGATTCTGGGTCTATGATTGGACCCTCACTAATTTAGCCGTGCATATATTATGTTGTACAAATGTTCTTTGTCCCTCTAACTAGGTCTCTTGAACTTTGTTTGAAGTTCACTATTTGAGATGGCTTCTCTCTCTTATCAATTCTCTTCCTCTTTGAGGCTCCCTCTAGGTGTGATTTATTGCCCTGGTGGTAGGACGCCCCCTGGTGGTAGGTCGCCCCCTGGGGAGACTGGAGTCAGTGTGACTGGGAAGATGGCTTGTGCTTAGATTGTGACCTGTGTGTGTTGTTGAGTTAACCCTTAGCTTGTATCCAATCCCCTCAGATACATATTTCACTACAGTTAATAATAAAAGTTATTTTTTAAGAATTTTTTTCTTTTTGGTGTCTAACTTTTGGGACCCATATGATATATTTATACAATTGCTTTTTTCTTTCAGGTGTTACTTACTCACCCAGTGTCCAGCGCTGCCTCTGTGCTGCTGCTCCTGTCTTGGTTGACATATTGCGGCGGTGACATCATGAATACAGTTCACTTGAATCACCACTGCAGCCAGTCAGTGGGCCCTGATTATGTAGATGGCATGAGCTGCTGAGCCCACTGATTTGCTGCAATGGTTAAGGGCTCTTTAGTTGCAATGCACTACTACAGCATGTCAACAAAAATGAGTGCAGCGGCAGAGAGGCAGCGCCGGACCTGGAGGATGAGTAACACCTGAGTTTATCATTTTAACCTACCAGAAGCCATTGGGAATGAAAGATGTATCCCATAAAAACCCCAGTATTGTCCTTTTGAATCCAGTGAAAACTGAACATTTTATGACATGCGGCTTTTAGTGGACTGAGCCTTGGTCTTCACATCACACAACTACTTTTTAAAAGGGATTATCTGCTTTCAACAAACTTCAGTCCATGTCAGTTACGTGTGCAAAAAACTTATTGTTACTCACCCTCCCTGGGTAAAAAGCCACCGCCACTGTCCTGGGCTCTGCTGATCAGCTGCAGAAGTAATGTCATGTCAACAGTGCTGTAGCCAATCACTGCATGGCTGTCACTGTGATGCAGCCAAACAACAGAGTTCAGGGCGGTGTCATGCTGGTAACTCGCACACCTTTTCAGTGCGGTCCTACTCACTGCGTTCACCGCTCTATTCCTCCCCTGTGTCAGGCCATCGTGCTAAACTGCCTCTTACACAACTCCCAGCATTGCTGCATCCTCATGTGGCTGGAGAGTCTGCACCTGGCTATAGGGAGGCGCGGCCAGGCTTTGCAGGACAAAGTGGGTTAAATTCCTGCAGAGTTTTGCTTCCCTGGCCTATCCTGGGATATATTAGGCAGCCCCTCCCTCCACACCTTTACTGAACTTAGGTTCCTAGTTGGGGTACGTCTCTAGTACCCTGTCAAGGTGCAATATAGTTTTGTCTCTCCTGTTACTGACCGGCTTAATTCCTCGTTTTGTCTGACATCTCCGCTGCTAATCCCGGGTTTGTATTTTGAACCTATGCAGCCTGCCTCGACCCCGGACCTTCTCACCACATCTCTGTTTTACGCCCTCGGTGCTTCTCATCTGTGTCTCTGACTCTTCGGTCAGCTGCTGCAGGTTTGGGGACTGCCCTGGAGTGGCATCTGGTGACTACCCTAATGGCCCAAGCCTATCCTCACCATCAGAGGCTGCTAGTGAAGACCAAGTAGTCACTTAGCTATGCCCTTCCAGAGTAAGCCCAGCCAGCGGCGCAGTGAGTCCACACCTACCGCCGTCACAGGCAGCAGCGAAGACTCAGCGTTGGATCCAGGTAGGGTGACTAAGACTCAGTTAGGGGGGGGGGGGAGCATAAATGAGAATACGAGTATAAGGCTAAGTGCCCACGAAGCAGAAATGCTGCGGATTTTTTCTGCATCCCCCTGGCAGGAAAAACGCATGTGGATTTTACATGCGTTTTTCCTGCCAGGTAGAATCGTTTGTGAAGCTTTTTTGCATGCATTTCCGCATGCGGGTTGTAATGCGCTTTTCCAAGCAATTTTAGCATCACTTGGAAAGTGCTTGACAACTTGGTCACACTATATAAATCCATGCAACTGGGATGGATTTATATAGTGTGACCAAGTTACGATGCTGCAAATACAGCATCAATAGTAAAAAAAAAAAAAAAGAATAAAATGGTGAAAAATAAAGAAAACCCATTATACTCACCATCCGATGGCCCCCGGTCTCCTTCTCCGGTGTCTTCGACGGCTCGCAGTGGTGTAAAAGGACCTTCCATGACGTCATTTAGTCATGTGACAGGTCACGCGTACGCCGACGTAAGCCGAAGACACCGGACACACCGTACAGGAGACCGGGGGCCATCAGAAGGGGAGTATAATGTTTTTTTTATTTTAATTCTTTTTTAACTACAGGTACTATGGTCTCCTCTTCTCCAGACCCGGGTACCATCCGCGCATTGAATCGCTTAATATCCGCAAGTGTACATGTACTCATGCGGAAATTATGTGATTCAATGCAAGTCAAAGGCGGCAATTACGCCGCGTTTCCACAAAATTAATGAACGTGCTACGGATTTTTCCGCAATGATAATCCGCAGCGGAAATTTCCGCAGCATGTGCACAGCACATGTGGATTATCATTGGGGACCATTGCGGACCTTCTACCAAGCATTTTTTAAGCGTTTCCATGGCGGAATTGCCGCTGCAGAAACACTTAAAAAATGCATATTGGGCACACAGCCTAAAGGTCAGAACCAGGTGTAATAATGATGGGTTTTGATTATTACGTCAGTGGCACTCACCCTTAATACGGAGTTTTACATGAGGAAGGCTGGGAACTGTGTAAAAAAAAAAAATCCAGGTTTTTTGCAATTAGTAGATGTCAGGGGCGAGCTGCTGATAACCTGCAAAGTCCTGAAGACAGGAGATACTCAGACTGGTCCTAAGATCAGGCCATCACTTCATCCAACTGTAAGATTGGGAAGTGACCACTGGAGGTCGCTCTTACCCCACAGGAGGCCGCTCTTACCCCACAGGGGGCCAGACCTAGCCTCCATTAATCCGGCCACTGCCTTACAATGTGTGTCTAGTATCAAATCTGGGGATGAAAGTGACTAATGATGGGAGTGCTGGTGTATCTGTCACACAAAAGGCAGACGGAAAGTATTGGTGGAATACGGGGGATCCTAAAAAACAGGAGGAACCTCTATACTCCATAGATATACTTGTCATATAGCAGCAGCCTAAAGCAGCCACACAGGCTACAGAAAGGCCCGAGCTGGGGGGGGGGGCACAGTGGTCGCAGACAAGCAGAGATCTTGGCGGCACATTTTGCACTGGAGGTTCACATTAAATAATTTAGGGCAAACATGCTGGAAATTGTAGTACTAAATGTTTTTCAGGGATGCAGATTGATAGACATAAGTTGAGGTATGACTTCTCTTGCCTGGCAGTGCATGCTGGAACCTGTAGTACCATGACACCTATAGGTGTCAAGTTTTCCCATGTCCACAAGGGCAGGAGTGTAACCATACTGAGTGCAGTGGTGGCAGCCCACAAAGGTCTCTTTGGATCACACTTCATGGTTACTAAATTTACAAATTAGTCCTAGAGTCATCCTGGCTTCCAAGCAGTGCATGGTTCCTACATGTCCAAAAGTCGACAATGTAATTGTCCAAAAAGCGTGAAAGGAGTTGTAGGTGCCCCTAATCTCGTGCAGAATCCAGACCTTCAGAGATGGAGCCTGTGGTGCGATGTTACAAGGTGGGCACGGAGGGGCAGCTGCGGCTGAAGAGACTGTGGTGCTGTAGGGATGGATTGGAGAGAAGACCCAGATTGTGCATGGGGGTCAGCGGCAGCCCCGGCGGGAATGTTAAATGTAATCTGTGCAATAGATTTATGTAATCTGACTACAACTCCCATCTAGCTGTGCCTGCTGGCGGCTATGCGAGCATTACAGGGGAGGTAATTCAGCGGCAGCTGCTCTGCTACAGTCGGCCATTGCTGGTGTCAGAGTCCAGGCCATGGGAGTGACAGTCATTACACAAACAGATGTGCGCTGACAAGATGAAGGGCTGAACTGCAACTTCACGTACAGACCAAAGCACAAGGCAGTAAAGACCGGCCAAATTTATAGGGACGTATAAGCTGTAAAATTAAATCACAGTCCTCTGGGTGGGAACCGCTGTCGGCTATAATCACATGATCACCGAGACTCAGGTGGTCCGTATTTCATAGCAGTTAGGGGGGTTACCCCTATATACATAAGAAGGGGGCTGGCTCAGCTACTCAACCGATAATTCAGCCAGCCCCCTTCTCTGCTAAGGACAATGGATAGACATAAGAAGGAGTCTGGCTTAGCTATTGACACGAACGGCCAAACAGTCCCCTTCTCTGCTAAGGACAATGAATAGACATAAGGAGCGGTCTGGCATTGCTATTGGCATGGGTGGTCAGCCAGCCCTATTCTCTGCTAGGGACAATGCATACACATAAGGAGGAGTCTGGCTTACCTATTGACACGAACGGTCAGCCAGCACCCTTCTCTAAGGACAATGCAGAGACATAAGAAGGAGTCTGGCTTAGCTATTCACAAGAGTGGTCAGCCAGCCCCCAGATCCTATTAGTGATTTTTTGCATATAATTCTGTAACTCCCCCTCCCGTTAATATGCGGAAAATGCCGTAATGAATATATTTTTCCATTTCCATCTGGTTTTCTAGTGCCCTTATCATGGAGACGTGATGGGAGAGGCTGCGATTTGATGGATGGAGGGAGAGGGTTACATGGAGACAGGAGAGAGAAAGCAGCCAGAGGGGAGCTGTAAAAGAGCGGCGGCGGAGGGGCTGCTGTACATGCGGAGGTTATGTCTGTAATTACAGCAGTAAAGAAGATAGAGTTTTGGCAGATATATATCGAGGTGGAGAAAACCTCGCCAACAGGGCACTGCCCCAGAGCTGCAATATATGGAGGGAAAGAGGAAATATGCAGAGTATTTAGGAAATGTCTTTCATATACAGAAGCAAATCAGGAATAGAGGAGCCTGGGCCTCAGTACACGCAGTATCCGCGAGCGTGCCAGTAACGCTGCGGGAACCAGGGGTCTCGGTGCATATATATGCTACACGTAGAAAAGTAGTGCCCCGCATCTTGAATTCCAGTTTCACCTTCAGTCCCAATACCCCCGGTCTATGACCTCTGGTATAACATCCGGCCCCATCGCCCCCCCAGTGTATAACCTCTGGCCCCCCAACATGTCATGTGCCGTTACTGCCTTGTGACAGGTGGTGCAGAGCTCACTGACCCCAGCGCGGTGCTGTAATAGGAGCCACCAATGTAACAACTCCGTTCCTGGATTTTTTTCCTTCTGGATCTTCCCCATCACCTGTGAGTGATATTACTGAGAAGTGGAAGGAACGCAGCAACCCAGCCACAAAGTGGAGACCCCGTAACATTACAGAGCGGGGGGCCGAGTGCTAAGGAGCAGAGGGCAGAAAAGTCACCACTGCTCTGCTGACCCCATAACCCAGACCTCCTCTGGTATCAGCACTAACACTGCGCCCCCTGCTGGGAGCTTCATGGCCGAGCAGCTACATACAGCCGTACATCACTAAGTACAATGCTGAGCATCGGATGGAGTGGTGTAAAGCCGCCACCACTGGACTCTGGAGGAGACGTGTTCTGTGCAGTGATGGATCACACTCCTCTATCTGGAGTCTGGTGGATGAGGCACACTAATGTTTATGGATGTATAATGGGAGGTTAGAAAAGCTCCTGAAGGTGGATGTGGACGGGGCACATACTTTTCTCCATATACTGTATGTAATTTTACCAGCAATACTATGGTAATCTGCAACCCCAGTTGGAGGGCGAAAATGGAATAAGAAATCAGGAGATTTACCTTGTGTCCTCAGAGTGGCTCCTTCCTCAGGGCTCAGGTCGTGCAGATCTGGAGACGCCGATTGGCCGTGATCATCTGTGGCCGGTTTTCTATTATAGTGTAATACAGAACACATGTCCCCAGCCGGCGCACGGGACCGGGGTTTAGATTCCCCTGCAGATGGGATTTTAGGAAATGTAAGGACACAATAAAAAAATGATGGGGAAAGTAGTGAGACAGTATCACATAAGCACAGATCCTTGGATCAGCAGACAGTATCACACAGGATAGGATTAGATACACAGCTCAGCAGACAGTATCACACGATAAGATTAGATACACAGCTCAGCAGACAGTATCACACGATAAGATTAGATACACAGCTCAGCAGACAGTATCACACGATAAGATTAGATACACAGCTCAGCAGACATTATCACACAAGATAGGATTGGATACATAGCTCAGCAGACAGTATCACACAGGATAGGATTAGATACCCAGCTCAGCAGACGGTATCACACAGGATAGGATTAGATACACAGCTCAGCAGACAGTACCACACCTCCTAGGCTAGTGATATACACCATAGAGCTTGTTAGTCGCCCTGGCTCCCCCATACACATGCTTTGTGATATCCCGCACATTTACTACCATACATCAGATCAGGGTCTCTACTGGACAAAAGCCAGGAGATCAGCACAAAAACAAGCAAAGGTTATAAAAGCACCAGCAGCGGTCACACTGTGATATTGGCGTCACCGGCCCGTCTGCGCAGGACGATACGCGGCGTCACCGGCCCGTCTGCACAGGACGATACGCGGCGTCACCGGCCCGTCTGCGCAGGACGATACGCGGCGTCACCGGCCCGTCTGCGCAGGACGATACGCGGCGTCACCGGCCCGTCTGCGCAGGACGATACGCGGCGTCACCTTCCCGTCTGCGCAGGACGATACGCAGTCACCTGCCCATCTGCACAGGACGATACGTGGCATCACGTGCCTATCAGAAAATGTTATGCTTGTGAAGATGCCAGCGATTCCTCGCTCCTTTCTGTAGCGGATATTGCTGGTAAGCACGGTCAAGTCCATCCTCCAGTAAGGGAACAGAGGGATTCCTGGTGGGTTTCCTCAGGTCATAGGCTCTCAGCCTGTGGTATGTGTACCCCGGTGTCAGACATTATAGGGGGCACTCACACTGTGCTCATATCCGCTCAGCATTGTGTATACTGCTAGCCATGGCAGTACTTCACTGTAATCTGAGTAGGGGGCACTCTGCATAGAAACACTGAATGAGTGCGTACAGATTTAGCTGCTCTGATTCATCAGCCCTCTGCCCCCCAGAAATGCTTCAGTGTCAGTGTAAGGCTGCCATATGTCAGCTCTTGCCTGGCAGAGGTTGGGCTCAGGGCCCCGTGGCTCCTGGAACGTGACCCCTGTAACCCACATGCAGGTAACAGACTCTCTGGCCATTTCCACATTGACACAAATCACGTTGCACATGGCCGGCCGGCCGGTGACTGAGTACATCTGGAGAGCCCTGTGTAAGAAATTGTCCTCCATGCAGACTCCCCATTATCAGTGACTCCCCATTATCAGTGATGTGCGCGGCCTCCAGATCTGAGGTGTCATCAATACTTTAATCTACAGACACTGCACAGAAAGCGTTAACCTGTGACTGCCAATAAAGAGCCGATTATCCTCAATGTGATCAATTAGTGCGGTGCCTACACACATGCCAAAAGCCACAGTAGTGTGAGAGTGTGCTGTCCTGTCATTACACGGGTGAAGGGCGATGACAACACAATGGCTCTGGGATAATCCGATTTTGAGGGGCTTTTAGTGCTGTGAAAGGCAGAGCCAATAATCAAGACAAACGTTCACAAGAGTGTCTGTAAGATAAATTTAGAAGGGTTATTCCCATCATGGAGGTCGTCACCTCTCCGCAGGGTGGGTGATTAACTGCCGATTGCTGGGGGTCCGACCACTGATGTCGAACACGGGGCTATGAAGTGTCTGGCAGGGATGGAGCAGTGGTGCCAATGTCTGTGACGGGGTTCTCTCCAGCTGTCCCATAGTACATGCTTCATTCCTACAGGAGACGTCAGAGCTGCTCTGGGGTAGGCAATAACCTGCCATGCTGGGAATAAGATAAAGTGGCCTCATGTTGTTGGATAGGAGCGCAGCGCTCCTCTGCATCCAACTTGCGGTGCAATCCCATTGGATTGACAGTTCAGGCTAGCGGCATCGTCTTTGCCACTTGCCCAAACTGTGTGCTGTTTTGCCTCTGTAGCATCGGATGGGTTGGATCCAGCTTCAGAGCAGCATGTGCAAGCAACAAACAGCTTGTAAGTGCTGCTCTCCTTGCCTAGGAGGACAGCCACCACTGATCGACCTCAGAGGTGGCCGGTAACATAGGCAACAGGCAGTAAACAAGCAATGAAATAAGAAAATCACCTGTTTTTTTAAAGACGGAGAGGATTTTTTATGAACTAATAAATTGCTAAATTGTCTTGTTTCATGCCCATTTAAAGGGATTGTATGGGATTAGAAAAACTTGATTGCCTTTTTCCAAAAAGAAGAAAAACACGACAATGTCACGCTTGTCTACAGGTTGTATCTGGTATTGCAGCTCCTACACCGATGGACAAGTCTGCCGCTAAAGTCTGGAAGAAGGCAGCTGTATTTTACTAATGTAGTATAATCTGAAGCAGGGTTGGATTATAGGGGGGGTATATGAATATAGGGGGGAACATATGTCCAAGGGTCTCCACTACTGTGGGGTCATTGGAAAACCTCCACAGTTAGGCAAGTTGTCGGAGCGTTATCCTAAAATTAAAGTAGCACCCTCCCACTTACCTTCGCTCAGTGGCATTGATGACATCAAGGGTCACCCCAAGTTCTGTGCTTCTCTATAGGGGAAAAAAAATGTAGAATTTCAGGGGTTAATTTTAGGAGCGTCCAGGCTGAAACCAATAGTGAGCCCCTCTAAATGACCCCAGCTGAACCTTATCTGAATTGGGGCACGATACACGACATTTCCTATAAAGCTCCTTTCGTCCATTAGTGACTTCCATCTCCTGGATTAAACCGGACAGTCGCACATCAAGCGCTATCACATGAAAGCTCTAATGTCACAGACCTAATCCACACATCTGTGATCGACACTTTATTATGGCAGTCTGTGGGGGAAAAAGAAAAAAAGTTATTCCTAATTTTGTCATTTTTCTTTTCAACGTTTCTAAAACGCAATTTGGGAGCTATTGAAACAGACATGTTGTCCTGTATTTTCTATTCATTTTCTCATAATCTTTGCTTTTTTATGATATTTTAATCAATCTTTTCATCCCAGTCTCTTGCTGCGGTTTGTGGAGTTGGTTCCTCACAAAGACTTTGTATGATAGAAGGTTCTGGACTCGGGGTGCTGTGAGGAGAAGCCGTGGGGGGTGCCCTATCAGGCCGGAGGCATGTTCCTAATTCACCCCCTCTCAGGTATCCGGAGACTTTGGCTTTTTCTGGGCCAGCTCCGTGCAGGAGGCAGGGAGGGGTCTCTTTGTTTGCTGTAAGGGGCTGAGCTTCTCTTTCCAAAAGTTTGTAAGAAGAAGCAGTGGGGGCAGGTTTCTCCTATAAGCTGCACTGAGGCTGCAGGAGCAATAGACGGGGTCATGTAAGCTGCGGTGTACAGCAGCCTGCCATATATAAGGACACTACAGGGACCGTCTGCCCCGCAGCATCCGGACACATTTGGGGTTATGGCTCCGGGAGGTGTGTACCTTTTACTGCTCACCTTTGCCTTGGCTCAGGTGAGCTGTGGGGACCCCGAGAATAGCGCTGCCCCTTCTTTAGCCTTCGTCTTTGATGTGACCGGCTCTATGTATGATGACCTGAGACAAGTGATCGAAGGAGCCAATCGGATCCTGGAGCGCACTCTGAATCGCAGGACCAAAGCCATCAGCACCTACGTACTGGTCCCATTCCACGACCCAGGTAAGTCCTGACTTATGGGAGTTTGTCCCTGGCCGGGGCATGCTGGGAGCTGTAGTCTGGCACCAGCTGGTGCTGTTTCACCTCTACAATTTGTATGTAGTGTTATGGGGAATGGACTTACGTTTTTTAGAAAGTGCGTCCCAGGAAACCATCCGCCACCGAGGTCTTCTAGACGGCTGGCATCTGTAGTTACATGTTGGCCCCTATAAGATAGAACATAAAAGCTTTACCTGTCATGTATGCACGCCTCGCTGTGTTCTGAGATATCGCTTCCCATTAACTACTAGGAAATATCCATAATGGGAATTCTCACCATATTACGATACTAAGCGGCAATAATAACCAGCACTTCAGAAAGTTGGATGTTTCTAGAACGATAGATATCAGACAGAATGGCGGTCTATATACCATCACTATATGTGACACCGTCACAGCCTATAACCCCAAACAAACCCTACAGGCCTTAGACCTTGCACCTATGAACTCAGAAGCCAGTTAATATCTTACTTTAAAGATCCTAAAAACAAGCGTCTGGCGTAGACGGGAGAATAGACGTCACCGCGATCAGCTTATAACTGAAGGGACGTGTTTGCTTATCTTGTAGGTTTCCTTTGGATTAGGTCCATATCACCGTAGACTTCTATGATTTAATGCCAATAACGTATGGCCGTGTGTAATAAGCTGCAATCTATTCTCCCGGTCGCTGACACAGACTGGGGCCGGTTTCATAGGAAGCCAATTAAAATACCATCAGTGATGTCCTGTGCGCCGGGGAAATCCACATAAACCTGCGGATCACAAAGACGTACTTTCCTATAGCGTTATAAGGCATGTCACATCAAATCATACCATACTTGTGACAAGTCATTGCCAGTAGCATGTTATATATATGGCCCATACATTTCAATGGTTGTGCCAAAATGTAGATGCACTGCAAACTCCGTATTGTATCTGCTCTTATATCCTGCTCTGTATCCATTGCAAAGATTTCATAGAAAAAATTAATTATCTTTTATTATTTAGCATTTTTAATGTTAAGAACAGATGTCTGGCCGAAAAATTGAGGATTTTTAATGCGCTCGTGTGACCTTTGCCTAAAGCCAAGTTCAGACGATCTGAATTCTGCAGGCGTGACTGGTCCATATGTTGTGTGGTCCGTTGTGCACAAAGACTGATAATAGGAGGAAACATCCTTTAGGTTTTCTTCACACATTGCAAAAAATTCCCACTGCAAATTTGGTTGGAATCCGGAAACAAATTCCGCATGTGTCACTTGTGGATTTCACCCCACTCCATTTACTAAATATTGAATATGAGAAAACCACAATGAAAATATGCATAATCATGAGCAGGCTGCAGATTTAAGAATTGCTCCATGCTTTCATTTTCGTGTGGATTTTATTCCTGAGATTTTGAAAAACCCATTTACTTGTTATATACTGTAAATCACCGTGGAAGCAGCGACGTGTGAACTTAGCCCTAGTGAAAATTTGTCACCATACAGATGCAACGCTTGAACCGATGAGTGTGGTCAGCAAATTGGAGCACGCTTGTGCATGGCTATGGAAGGTAGATAATAACGGATGGTCATTCGTGATGTCACCCGCTAATGGGTCCCTTCAGTAAGCGCTGACGTGCCCAGGTACTAAGTGTCCATAGACAACTGCAGTAAAAACTGATCCACTGTGAATGGGACAAGTACGGAAGCAAGACAGAAACCCAAATGTGCCGCCATCTTTATTTCATTTGTATCCAAATCTGTTAGAAGCGAATGACAACTGGACATGTGAACAGAGCCTTAAAGTCAGAGGTCCCCGCAGCAACACGTTAGGGAATTCTAATTTCAGGTAGGTCCTTTTGTAATTGCAGAATCTGCATAATCACAAGTCCAGGAGGGACACACAAACAGCAAATGTGACACACAAGCCTCCATGCTCACACTTGTGTCCCATGATTTATCACTATCATCTCAGTGGGATACAACATGTCCAGATCAAACGCGGCTCATTGTGTCTGTGTGTTTTGTCACTCACTGTTTGTTCCCTTGACACTGGGGAATTTGATTCAGCAGCAGCTCAGCCCCTTTATCTGGAGCTGGAGGGTCCCTCTGAGTAGTGACAATATTTACACCCGTTCATCACCTCACTAGTGTCACTACTGATCTGTTATATCACTAAGACTGGTCCCAAGAGCTCACGCTCCAGAACAGTCCAGGACGGGCACTGAGGGCGCACTGTACAGAGATTGTCACGTCTTGAATCAATTTCTTCTGGAAGGTGTATAAATGGCTTTTCCAATCTTACTTAATAACTGGATGAAGAAAAGTCTTACAACTTTCTGCTACATTGGTATTACAGGAGCTCAAGAGAACAATTAGTGGTCATAAACCAGCCTGCTGACTGTTCCCAGTAAAAACAAGCAGGAATGTAAATACAGGATGTCAGGATCAATAATGTAATATATGTACACAGTGACTGCACCAGCAGAATAGTGAGTGCAGCTCTGGAGTATAATACAGGATGTAACTCAGGATCAGTGCAGGATAAGTAATGTAATGTATGTACACAGTGACTGCACCAGCAGAATAGTGAGTGCAGCTCTGGAGTATAATACAGGATGTAACTCAAGATCAGTACAGGATAAGTAACGTAATGTATGTACACAGTGACTGCACCAGCAGAATAGTGAGTGCAGTGCTGGAGTATAATACAGGATGTAACTCAGGATCAGTACAGGATAAGTGATGTAATGTATGTACACAGTGACAGCACCAGCAGAATAGTGAGTGCAGCTCTGGAGTATAATACAGGAGGTAACTCAGGACCAGTACAGGATAAGTAATATAATGTATGTACACAGTGACTGCACCAGCAGAATAGTGAGTGCAGTTCTTGAGTATAATACAGGATGTAACTCTGGATCAGTACAGGATAAGTGATGTAATGTATGTACACAGTGACAGCACCAGCAGAATAGTGAGTGCAGCTCTGGAGTATAATACAGGAGGTAACTCAGGATCAGTACAGGATAAGTAACGTAATGTATGTACACAGTGACTGCACCAGCAGAATAGTGAGTGCAGCTCTGGAGTATAATACAGGATGTAACTCAGGATCAGTACAGGATAAGTAATGTATGTACACAGTGACTGCACCAGCAGAATAGTGAGTGCAGTGCTGGAGTATAATACAGGATGTAACTCAGGATCAGTACAGGTTCAGTAATGTAATGTATGTACACAGTGACTGCACCAGCAGAATAGTGAGTGCAGCTCTGGAGTATAATACAGGACGTAACTCAGGATCAGTACAGGATAAGTAATGTAATGTATGTCCACAGTGACTGCACCAGCAGAATAGTGAGTGCAGCTCTGGAGTATAATACAGGATGTAACTCAGGATCAGTACAGGATAAGTGATGTAATGTATGTACACAGTGACAGCACCAGCAGAATAGTGAGTGCAGCTCTGGAGTATAATACAGGAGGTAACTCAGGACCAGTACAGGATAAGTAATATAATGTATGTACACAGTGACTGCACCAGCAGAATAGTGAGTGCAGCTCTGGAGTATAATACAGGATGTAACTCAAGATCAGTACAGGATAAGTAACGTAATGTATGTACACAGTGACTGCACCAGCAGAATAGTGAGTGCAGTGCTGGAGTATAATACAGGATGTAACTCTGGATCAGTACAGGATAAGTGATGTAATGTATGTACACAGTGACAGCACCAGCAGAATAGTGAGTGCAGCTCTGGAGTATAATACAGGAGGTAACTCAGGATCAGTACAGGATAAGTAACGTAATGTATGTACACAGTGACTGCACCAGCAGAATAGTGAGTGCAGCTCTGGAGTATAATACAGGATGTAACTCAGGATCAGTACAGGATAAGTAATGTATGTACACAGTGACTGCACCAGCAGAATAGTGAGTGCAGTGCTGGAGTATAATACAGGATGTAACTCAGGATCAGTACAGGTTCAGTAATGTAATGTATGTACACAGTGACTGCACCAGCAGAATAGTGAGTGCAGCTCTGGAGTATAATACAGGACGTAACTCAGGATCAGTACAGGATAAGTAATGTAATGTATGTCCACAGTGACTGCACCAGCAGAATAGTGAGTGCAGCTCTGGAGTATAATACAGGATGTAACTCAGGATCAGTACAGGATAAGTGATGTAATGTATGTACACAGTGACAGCACCAGCAGAATAGTGAGTGCAGCTCTGGAGTATAATACAGGAGGTAACTCAGGACCAGTACAGGATAAGTAATATAATGTATGTACACAGTGACTGCACCAGCAGAATAGTGAGTGCAGTTCTTGAGTATAATACAGGATGTAACTCAGGATCAGTACAGGATAAGTAATGTAATGTATGTCCACAGTGACTGCACCAGCAGAATAGTGAGTGCAGCTCTGGAGTATAATACAGGATGTAACTCAGGATCAGTACAGGATAAGTGATGTAATGTATGTACACAGTGACTGCACCAGCAGAATAGTGAGTGCAGCTCTGGAGTATAATACAGGATGTAACTCAGGATCAGTGCAGGATAAGTAATATAATGTATGTACACAGTGACTGCACCAGCAGAATAGTGAGTGCAGTTCTTGAGTATAATACAGGATGTAACTCAGGATCAGTACAGGATAAGTAATGTAATGTATGTCCACAGTGACTGCACCAGCAGAATAGTGAGTGCAGCTCTGGAGTATAATACAGGATATAACTCAGGAACAGTACAGGATAAGTAATGTAATGTATGTATACAGTGACTGCACCAGCAGAATAGTGAGTGCAGCTCTGGAGTATAATACAGGATGTAACTCAGGATCAGTAATGTAATGTATGTACACAGTGACTGCACCAGCAGAATAGTGAGTGCAGCTCTGGGGTATAATACAGGAGGTAACTCAGGATCAGTACAGGATAAGTAATGTAATGTATGTATACAGTGACTGTACCAGCAGAATAGTGAGTGCAGCTCTGGAGTATAATACAGGATGTAACTCAGGATCAGTACAGCATAAGTAATGTAATGTATGTACACAGTGACTGCACCAGCAGAATAGTGAGTGCTGCTCTGAGGTATAATACAGGATGTAACTCAGGATCAGTAATGTAATGTATGTACACATTGACTGCACCAGCAGAATAGTGAGTGCAGCTCTGGAGTATAATATCAAGCTTTGAGTGATAAGTAATGTAATGTTTATACAGTATATGGAAATGGAATTTGAAGTTTTATACTTAGATTAAGAAAATAAGAAAGTTACTTTCTCTAGAAATGACAAAATACTCACAGTTGTCAGTGCAGATTATAAGGCCGGGTAGACAGATGTTCTGGCTCTGTTACTGTGGACTGTTCCATCTTTTAAAGTCCTAGAAAAGAAAAGAAACTAAGATAAGAGGAAGATCCAAAGGTCCTGCTGCCATGTCTGTCTGTATATGGTGTATGAGAGATTATATAGTGACCGGTATCTGTATACACACTGTATATCTGTAGATTATATTCAGGGGCAGACAGACCATTGGTGCCACCTGTGTAGCTGCAGGGGCCCAAGAGGTGAGGGGCCACTAACACCTCCAAAGCAGGTTCATTGTGCATTATGATGCCCTGCTGGGCTGCACGGGCCCATGCACCTGCTCTCTGGCACAGCGCCCCCTCCTGTCTGTGTCCATTCCTGCATCTACAGTATAGATGTGATCTTCTCTCAGACTTTCCCGCCTTCTCACAGACAAGCCCCGCCATCCTCACTCACCTGTGTGTGGCCTCCTGATTGGTCAGCTGGTCACATGGTGTGTTCTTGTGGTGAGTGCTGCAGTTACCATGGCTACAGAGGTGGGAGATATTGGCCATCAGGGTGTAGGGATCGGTGCGAGCATTTTTAGTCATAAATAGGCTCCCTGGTGTCTGGGACCTCTACCAACCAGAACATTAAATCCACCCATAGGTGATATCAATAACATGGTTAATGGTATACGGAGGGTCTTGTGGGGCGTTCCCTGTATACGGAGGGTCTTGTGGGGTGTTCCCTGTATACGGAGGGTCTTGTGGGGTGTTCCCGGTATACGGAGGGTCTTGTGGGGTGTTCCCGGTATACGGAGGGTCTTGTGGGGTGTTCCCGGTATACGGAGGGTCTTGTGGGGTGTTCCCGGTATACGGAGGGTCTTGTGGGGTGTTCCCTGTATACGGAGGGTCTTGTGGGGTGTTCCCGGTATACGGAGGGTCTTGTGGGGTGTTCCCTGTATACGGAGGGTCTTGTGGGGTGTTCCCGGTATACGGAGGGTCTTGTGAGGTGTTCCCGGTATACGGGGAGTCTTGTGGGGTGGTCCCAGAATACGACGGGTCATGTGTGGTGCAGGGCTGTGGAGTCGGAGTTGGTGCCCATTTTGGTGGAGTCGGAGTTGGAGTCGGTATAAAATGGACCGACTCCAACTTCTAAAATATATAATAAATTGGGTACAGTAATTCAATGCAGTTTGTGGGGAATATTTTTTTCATAAGAATTTGGGAAAGTTATGAAATGTCCTATAAATGTCTGTCCTATTCCTGATCTAAGGGTCTAGACTTTTAGCTGAGATGAATCTGTGCTACAGTAAATTTATCACTTAAACATGAGCCGTGTATGAGGGAGTCGGAGTCGGTGTCATGGAAATTGAGTCAGAGTCAAAGGTTTGGCTCACCGACTCCACAGCCCTGGTGTGGTGTACCCGATTACAGCGGATATCACGTCACTGCTGTGATATTTAAGTGTCGCAGAGTATCGCATCTTGCTATGTAAGAGACTGAGCAGCCAGTAACAGCGTCTCCTTGTGCTGAGCCCGATGCATTGTGCGCCTACGATGGGCACGATTATCAGAACTGGAGCGATGGATGACGGCCGTCGGATCTGATGAATCCCAATTTCCAGCATGTGGATGGTCGGGGGCCTCACTTACCTGGGGACAAAATAACACCAGGATGCATTATGGGAAGAAGACAAGCCGGTGGAGGTAAGGTGATCAGGGCAATGTTCTTCAGGGTGATGGGGTGACGATCTACAGGATGACTGGGGCATTGTTCTGCAGTGTGTGGGGGGCAATGTTCTGCTGGGTAATGTGGGCAATGTTCTGCTGGGTGATGTGGCTGATGTTCTGCAGGGTGATAAGGGCAATGATCTGCAGGGTGACGGGGTGATGATCTGCAGGGTGATGGGGGCTATATTCTGCTGGGTCATGGAGGTGATGTTCTGCTGAGTGATTTTCTGTATGGTGACGATCTGCAGGGTGATGGGGGCGACAATCTGCTGGGTGACGGGCAATGTTCTGCAGGATGACTGGTGCGATGTTCTGCTGGGTGTTGGGGGCGATGTTCTGCTGGGTGATGTGGGCGATGTTCTGTAGGGTGACGGGACGATGTTCTACAGGGTGACGAGGAGATGTTGTGCAGCGTGAAGGGGGCGATGTTCATCATGCTGCTGGAGGCGATGTTCTGCAGGGTGATGGGGGCGATGTTCTGCTGGGTGTTGGGGGCGATGTTCTGTAGGGTGACGGGACGATGTTCTACAGGGTGATGGGGGCGATGTTCTGCAGCGTGATGGGGGCGATGTTCTGCAGCGTGATGGGGGCGATGTTCTGCAGGGTGAAAGAGGTGATGTTCTGCCGGGTGACGGGGGCGATGTTCTGCAGGGTGACGGGGACAATGTTCTGCTGGGTGATGTAGGCGATGTTCTGCCGGATGACTGGGCAATGTTCTGCAGGGTGATGCGAACGACGATCTGCAGGGTGATGGGGCGATGTTTTGCTGGCAGCATGTGGATGTGACACGTACCACCGACCTAAACACTCTACGGTCCCACCACATGGGATCATCTGATGGCAGCGCCTCCCCCACAGGATAATGGTCACCCAGGAGTGATCTGAGGAACCTACATTGCCTCATTCGTCCCGCACCGCCCACACTGAGCGGCCGCCCCATGAATCACCCTCCTCTAGTGCACAACACTTCACCTGCATCCTTTCCGGCGATGTTCCTGCAGTCTGGACTTCACACAATGCGTCCTGTCTCCATGCCGTTATAATAAGGCTATGTGCACACTGTACGTTTTTGGTGCGTTTTCGTAGCGCTTTTTTCCACTCGGAAATGCACCAAAAAACGCTAGGTAATCAGGTAATGTGTGTGCCGGCTAATGCAATGACAATCCTGATGTGCTGTGCACATGATCAGGAATTTTCCTATCAGGATTGTCATTGCGTTTAAATCTGCAGCATGTCAATTCTTTGTGCATTTCTGCAGTGTTTTTCACCCATAGACTTGAATTGAGTCAGTCAAATCCACAGCTAAAAACGCAGGTATAAAAATATTTGCGGATTTGCTGCTGATGTTTGCTGCGTATTTGACTGACTCAATTCCAGTCTATGGGTGAAAAACACTGCAGAGACACACAAAGAATTGCCCGCGGGAGACTACTCCTCCCATCATCCGACAACCGCACCCGCTCATAATAGCGGAAGCAGGCACGGCGAGGGGAGAAGTAGTCTCCTCAGCCAGCGTTTGTGCGCTGTGTAAAAAAAAAAAATAAAAAAAATCAATATTAAAATAAAAAACACCTTATTCTCACCTGTACGCCATACCCTGAGTGTCCTTTGGCAATCCAATCACACGGCAGCTGGCAATACACTGACAGGAGCACGAGCTCAGAGCTGCTGGGACTCAGTTTACCGGAGTTCATCAGCTGAGAGCTCCGGAGACCTCACTTACGGCATAGGTGCTGTATGAGAATGTTCTCACGCAACACTGATGCAGTAAGTGAGGTCTCCGGAATTCTCAGCTGATCTTCAGCTGATTAAACTCCACTGACCTCTGTCCTGCAGCACAGCGCTATACACTGACTGGAGTGATTACACTCCTGTCAGTGTATTCAGTGCTGTCCTCTAGAACAGCCACATCAGTGATTGCTGATGTGGCTACTGTAGAAGTGACCCGGATTGTCGTGGGACACTGTGGATTATGTCATCACGGCGAACAGGTGAGGGATATTGTTGTTTTTTATTTTTGGTTTCTTACAGGAGACGAGGGCTTCGGGGATTGGGCGTTAGGTGAGTATACAGTGTTTTTTATTATTAAAAAAAAAAAATTAAAACAGTGTGGAATTTTATTTAAAATATTTATTTAAAAGACTACGTTCCCACGATCAGGAAGTAGCAGCGCTTTGGACGCAGCCTATAGTCGCTGTGTCCAAAGATCTGCATTCTAATCACGCAGTTAAATCCGCATACGTTCTATTGTGGAAATTTCTGCCACTCCTAAAGCCATACCACAGGTGAGTTTACGCAACAGCAAATAAAACCACAATGGGTATGGGATTTCTATAAATCCCAATCACTGTGCTTCTACTGTACAACACAGCAGTTTGGACACAGAGCAGGTGAGCTGCTTCCAAACCGCTGCTGCTCCAGCTCGTGGGCACGTACCTAAGGCTTATATTGAACTGTCACCGTGTAGACAGTCGTACTGTAGATGGGTCTTGCTGTGCACTCCTGGCCGGCAGTCGGCTGGGATTCTCTGCCTCTACCGTCCGCTCCATGTGCAGATGGGAATATCATTACTTTGGTTTTAACTGAACCATATGTTTAAAACATGAAAAAGGAGGAAACGTTTAGGAAAGCGGATTAGTTGTATGAGAGCCATATTCTCCTCTGTATCAGGGAAAAAAAGGATCCAGCATGGTGGGATTCAATGCCCTATCAGGAGATAAGCTGCCGACAGAGAAGTCTGGAGTGAGTAGGACAGAGGAGTCTGGCGGAAGGAGACAGATGAATCTGGAGGAGGAGGACAAAGGAACTTGAAAGAGGGGGGACAGAGAAGTCTGAAGGAGGAAGAGGACAGAAGGGTCTGGAGTGAGGAGGAAAACAGAGAAGGATGGAGGAGGACAGATGTCTGAAGGAGGGGAACAGGAGTTTTCAGGAGGTGAACAGAGAGTCTGGAGTGAAGAGGAGGACAAAGAAGTCTGAAGGAGGAGGAGGACCAAATTGTCTGGAGTATGGAGGAGAACAGAGGAGTCTTGAAGAGGAGGAGGACAGGAGTCTGGAGTGAGGAAGAGGGTAGAGTGGTCTTGAGGAGGATAATAAAGGGGTCGGGAGGAGGAGAAGGACAGAGGGGTCTGAAGGAAGAAGAGGAAAGAAGTGTCTGAAAGAAGAGGAGAACAGAGGGGTCTGGAGGAACAGGAGGACAGAGAAGTCTGGAGGACAGAGGAGTCTGTAGGAGGTGGACAGAGAAGTCTGAAGGAGGGGAAGAGAGGAGTCTAGAGGAAGGAGACAGATGAATCTGGAGGAGGAGGACAAAGGAACTTGAAAGAGGGGGGACAGAGAAGTCTGAAGGAGGGGGACAGAGGGTTATGGAGTGAAGAGGCCAGAGGGGTCTGGAGGAAGAGGCCAGAGGGGTCTGGAGGAAGAGGCCAGAGGGGTCTGGAGGAAGAGGCCAGAGGGGTCTGGAGGAAGAGGCCAGAGGGGTCTGGAGGAAGAGGCCAGAGGGGTCTGGAGGAAGAGGCCAGAGGGGTCTGGAGGAAGAGGCCAGAGGGGTCTGGAGGAAGAGGCCAGAGGGTTATGGAGTGAAGAGGCCAGAGGGTTATGGAGGAAGAGGCCAGAGGGTTATGGAGGAAGAGGCCAGAGGGTTATGGAGGAAGAGGCCAGAGGGTTATGGAGGAAGAGGCCAGAGGGTTATGGAGGAAGAGGCCAGAGGGGTCTGGAGGAAGAGGCCAGAGGGGTCTGGAGGAAGAGGCCAGAGGGGTCTGGAGGAAGAGGCCAGAGGGGTCTGGAGGAAGAGGCCAGAGGGGTCTGGAGGAAGAGGACAGAGGGGTCTGGAGTGAGGAGGAGTCTGGAGGAGGAGAGAGACACTGGGGTCTGTAGGTGGTGGATAGAGGAGTCTGTAGGATGTGGACAGAGGAGTCTGGAGGAGGGGAACAGGGAAGTCTGGAGTAGGAGGACAGAAAAGTCTGGAGGAGGGGGGATAGAGGCGTCTGCAGGAGAAGGATAGAGAGTCTTTAGTGAGGAGGAGAAAGAGAAGAAAATCTGGAAGTCTGGAGGAGGAGGAGGACAGAGGGGTCTGGAGGTGGACGACAGAGAAGTCTGAAGGAGGGAGACAGGAGAGTTTGCATGAGGAGGACAAAGAAGTCTGGAAGAAGACCAAAAGGTCTGGATGAGGAGGAGGACAGACGGGTCTGGAGTGAGGAGGAGTTGGTGGATAGAGGGGTTAGGAGGAGTGAAGGACAGAGGGGTCTTAAAGAAGAGGAGGACTTAGGGGTCAGCTCTAGAGGAGGAGAACAGAGGGTTCTCAGGTGAGGAGGAGGAGGACAGAGCAGTCTGGAGCAGGACATCATGGAGTCAGAATGGAGAACTCTAACAGAAGCTTACTCTCCTTTCCCTATTAAAAACTCATGCATGTTTGGCCAAGCTAAGTGTACCTGACTGGTGGACGGTCAGGAGGAACAGACATCTCCTTCGGCAGCAGTGATGTAAGTAGTGTTGAGCATTCCGATACTGAAATATCGGGTATCGATCGATATTCGCTGTATCGGAGTTCCGATACTTTTACAATATCGAATACCGGAATCGGAAGTTCACATAATGCCTGCGCTCTGCAGTGTCTCTGAAGGATGACAAGCTGGATGGCAGCGCTCAGCTGCGATCCAGCCTGTCATCAGAATGCCATCCCAGCGTGGGAGAATTCTCCTGCTCAAGCGCTGACATTACATTATCTCCCTTACATTACAATTAAATGGAATAGCAGGAATTAATATTTTTTTAAGACGTTAATGCCACAGCCATGGTGGTTGTGGCATTACAGTGGTTGCCCAAATCGATGGGAACAGTGCTCACAGTGAAACATGAAAAGCCGGCAATTCATCAGCGGCATATACCGGTACCCGACAATTTAGAACAGAAAGAATAGAGCTTCACACATAGATTAGATAGATAGAAACAGGTGAGTCACATATATAATAAGTACAGTGATAGTGTTGGTTACTGTACTTGTCATTTAGTGTTAAAATAAAGGATTAAAAAAAAAAATTGTCGTGGGGTTCCCCGTAATTTTAGTCTCTAGCGGAGGTTAAGCAGACGGCTGGGGCAGATGTTTGAAGCCTGGGAAGGGGGTAATACCCACGGAGTTTCCCAGGCTACTAATATCAGCCCCCAGCTGAATACCTAGCCTTTACTAGCTATTAAAATGGGGGACCCCCAAAAAAATGACGTGGGGTCCCCCCTATTTTAATAGCTGCCAAAGGCTAGGTAGACAGCTGGGGGCTGATATTAATAGCCCAGGAAGGGTGCCATGAATATTAGCCCCCTCCCAAGCTAGAAACACCAGCCGTCAGCCGCCCCAGAAATGGCGCATCCATAGGATGCGCCAATTCTGGCACTTAGCCTCGCTCTTCCCACTGCCCAGTAGCGGTGGCAGTGGGGTAATAGGGTTGGGGTTGATGTCAGCTTATAATGCCAGCTGACATCAAGCCCAGGTTAGTAATGGAGAGGCGTCTATAAGACACCCCCCATTACTAACCCCATAGTCAAAGTTAAAAAAAAACACAAACACCCAGAATAAAGTCCTTTAATTGAAATAAACACACAATTCTTTATTGTTCTAAATTAAACCATACTTACCGTCACGCCCATTCCAGCTGAAGCCAACGATCTCCTGCAATAAAAGTAAAATAATAAAGCAACATGATCCTTACCTTTCCATGGTTCCCAGGATGGCTTTAGCTCTGCTACATTCACATGACAGGCTGGATCGCAGCAGAAAGCTGCCATCCAGCCTGTCATGCCGCAGGCAGACACCTGAGAAGCGCAGGCATGCTTGTGCTCCTCAGTGTCAGGCTGTGATGGCATCCAGATGAGCCGACAATGAACTCGGCTCACCTCATGCACGTCACTGACAGTGTGGGAGAATTCTCCTGCGCATGCGGTGAGCGTGAGAGACTCGACTCATCTGGATGCAGTCACAGCCTCACACTGAGGAGCGCAAGCATGCCTGCGCTTCTCAGTGTTTGCCTGCGGCATGACAGGCTGGATGGCAGCTTTCTGCTGCGATCCAGCCTGTCATCTCGATGTAGCAGAGCTGGAGCTGTCCTGGGAACCATCGAAAGGTAAGGATGATGTTGGTTTATTATTTTTCTTTTATTGCAGGAGATTGTTGGCTTCAGCTGGAATGGGTGTTCTTGAAGACACACACGCTCAGTCACCTCCACCTAATGAGCAGAGTGCTGGAGGACACACACGCTTAGTCTCCTCCACCTACTGAACCGGGTGCTGGAGGACACACGCTCAGTCACCTCCACATAATGAGCCAAGTCCTGTTGGACACACATGCTCAGTCACCTTCACCCAATGAGCAGAGTGCTGGAGGACACACACGCTCAGTCACCTCCACATAATGAGTCAAGTGCTGATGGACACACATGCTCAGTCACCTTCACCTACTGAACCGGGTGCTGGTGGACACACACTCAGTCACCCTTCACACAGTCAGGTCTCTGCTCACTAATCCTCTGTTCACTGTCGGGCAGCCATTATAAATAGCTGTTTGCCTGCTTGTCAGGACAGGAGCAGAGTGTTTGCAGTAGGTGGCCATATAGGTTACATTTTTATAGGGAAAGTAAGAAGGGAATGAAATGTCAGCTGCCAGAGGGGAAAGGAGATTTATTGTGTCAGAGCCTCTGCAGTACATACAGTAGAAGGATATATGTTAAAGCACCACTCCAGCGTTTGTTTTTCACTGCTGGAGTGGTGCTCTAAATAAGTCCTCTACCCCTGGTCATATACTCACCCTCCAGCGTCTTCACCTTTTTTCGGTGCCTTCTTGTGAACGCAGTTTCTGAGTGTCTGGAACTCAAGCTACGTCACAAGCTCTCAATGCAAGAGCAATGCAGGTCTAAGAGCCAGAACGAGGATCTCATAGACTTACATTGATGACCTCCAGCTTGCTCCATGAAACACTGGAGTAACCGGCAGGTCACAAACTGTAGGAGACGGACTGGAATGGAGACAAAAACAGTTGAAAACGCCAGAAGGCGAGTATCAGACAGGAGCAGGGGACTTGAATTTTAAAGGGGTTGTCTGGTTAAAACCGATAAGATTGCAGTCACTCTGTGTGACTGCAGACTTATGAATCCTCCAGTGAATGCACTGTGTACTGCAGGGATTTGCCGATTTCAGACCTGGGACCGGAGAATATATATGAATTATACATATCCCTGGCCGGTGGGCGCGGCCTCACTTCCATTCTCTTGTATTGAGCTGAGGTCGCTCCTCGTCTAGTGACATGGCCAACTAGAGAGTACAGCCTTGCTACATACAAGTGTATGGAGAGCGAGGCCGCGCCCACTAGCCGGTGGTATGTATAACACATACATACCCTCTGGTCTCGGGTCTGAAAGCGGCGAATCCCTGTAGCGCACAGTGTGTGCACTGGGGGGATTCATAAGTCTGCAGTCACACAGAGTGACTGCAGACTTATCAATTTGGACCATACAACCCCTTTAAGCATCACTCCAGTAGTGAAATAAAAAAAATGCTGGAGTGGTGCTTTAAGGGCAGAGACACAGCCGTATTTCTCTTGCGAGGATCCAATCATAACCCACGTACTGGCTGGCACCTCTCCTGACCTGAGCTTGACAGCTGCATAGAAATCCATCATGCTGTCATGCTCAGGTCAGGAGAGGTTTTGGGCCAGTCCATTCAGTGTGATGCGATCATCACACGAATTACATGGCTGTGATGCGATCACCGCACGAGTTATACGGCCGTATGTCCCTGCCCTAAGTCTCTTTCTACATGACAAGTAATAAGAGACTATACTATGAGTGGCTAGCATTGTAGTCTTGCAGCTCTGGGGTCCTAGGTTCAAATCCCAACATGGATATCTGTAAAGAGTTTGTATGTTTTCCCCTTATTTGCGTGTGTTTCCTTCCATACTCCAAAGGCAGACTAATAAGGAATTTAGATTGTGAACCCCAATGGGGACAGTGATAATGATGTCTGTAGAGCACTGTGGCATGTGATAGCGCTGTATAAGCGAGTAAAATATATATTTATCAGCTTCCAGAGGGGGAAGGAGACTGATCCCCTCTAGTGTCTCTTGTACATGACAGTAAAGTTGAGAAGACTCCTGCTGAGGACTGACTGACTGACTGCTAAGCAAGCAATTACTTTATCTCATCACTGCTCCAGGTTCTATGGTACAATTATTAGCTATCTGCAGAGGAACTTACTGGGAGCTGTATTTATAGCTGCCAGAAGGGAAGGAGACACTTGCTAGGAGCATACCGGGGACTATATTTTACAGATGCCAGAGGAAGAAGACTGATTTGGTGATTTTGAATGGGTGGAATTGAAAGAATATAAAGTGTGTGCAAGGGGTTTTGAGAGTTGTAGGCAAAAAAGCAGAGAAATGGGTCACGTGCCACCACCCAGCAGCCCACCAATAATAGCAGAGACGGTGCCGAGGAGAGAGCAAAAAAGGTAAAATAAATAAATAAATGGCTGGAAGCCATACCGAGCAGTTCAAACTCGCAGCTATTGCAGTTTTCTATTTTACTCCTCTATGGACATTTGGATGAAGGAACCTTGCTTTTAAGATGTTTGCAATGGCCAGAGGTGACCCAGGGGGAATATAGGTCAGATCTTTTGTGCTTTGTGTTCCTAGAACGAAGCATATATATATATATATATATATATATATATATATTTTATAGTGTCAGGATTTTTACATGATATGCACATACCTAGCACTGGTATGTCTGGTCTCTTCAAAGAAAATCATCTGTGCCGGATATTTACTGGGGAAAGACGCCCTGGAGGGCCTGTGCGCTTAAAATAAAGGAAGAGTTACAGCCGTGCAAAAACAGCAGTGTCCAGACCTTGTCTTATGCCAAACTTCCATAATAAATCTGCCCACCATCCATATGACTACCCTCGGGGGCTTTTACAACCACTCTGATCAATTTCACCATTTTTTATGCTCTTTCTGTATTTGGTGGCACATTTATAAGGTTTGTCATGCTTTAGATTTTATGTCTGCAATAATTGGTTAATTTATATGATTATTGGTGTCATTTTCACTAATATTGAGGTCATTTGTATTATTGTTGGGTAAAGTGATATACTGTGTATGTCCGGTGCTTTTGGGCACTACCTTTGCCTCTTCTCACTGTGGAGACTTCTGGACATTCGGGGTCCCATGGAGCGATGGACCCCTTACAGGTCGGTTATGTCCCTTTACTGATGGCCAATGAGGAGCTCCTCCCCTCTATATTACATCTCAATGCTAACTAGGGAAGGGGTCCAAACTATAGACAGAGGGGTGAGGGAATAACGAGTCAGATCCGGCAGGGGGCTTATAATTGCAGTTGTGTGAGTGTGGTGGGCTTTAACACCTCATAGACTGATTTATCTTTCTCTCTGCAGAGATTGGACCGGTCACCATTACAACAGACCCGGAAAAGTTCAAGCTGGAATTGGAGGAGCTGTACGTCCAGGTAGAGCGATGATGTTACCACTGAGTGACTCGTGGGCAAGTAACGGGTACAGATAAATCCTCATCTCCCTCTGTAATCCTACCACTGTGCAGGGTGGAGGGGACTGTCCCGAGATGAGCGTGGGAGCAATTAGAACAGCCGTGGACGTCTCTCAGCCGGGTTCCTTCATCTACGTTTTCACCGACGCTCGGGCCAAAGATTTCAGGAAGAAGCAGGAGGTCCTACAGCTGCTCCAGCTCAAACAGTCTCAGGTCGGTTCATATCCTGTGGGGTATATAGTCGCTCTTATTTCTGCAGTGGCATCTGTAGCACACCCAAACTGAAGAAAGGTGCCAAAAGCGCCATACAGTCAACCAGGAAACCTCCGGTCACATCTTCTAATCTGGATATGACAAGAAGCTGGTCCATCCAGGGTCATTCATGGACTTCCATATCCAGTTGTGCTCAATAGTTTACATACCCTGGCAGAATTTTTCCTTTCTTGGCCTTGTTCCAGAGAACCTTATCCAAAACTACCACAAAAGACTTCAAGCTGTCATTGATGTTAGAGGGGGCAATACACGGTATTAAGAACTGGGGTATGTGAACTTTTGATCAGGGTCATTTGGTTATTTTTGGTTGTCATTAAGATTTAAAAAGAGAAAACACGATAGTTTGAAAATAAATGGCTTCACCCAACCAATAACCATGAATGGAGAAAGAGTTTTTTGTTATCATTCATATTCACTGAAACAAGGCCAAGAAAGGAAAAATTTTGCCAGGGTATGTAAATTTTTGAGCACAACTGTAAATATTCATGCCCTCTATTTTGTCTTGCAGGTGGTGTTTGTCTTGACCGGAGATTGTGGGGATCGCAGTCACCCCGGATATCGCGTGTATGAGGAGATTGCTGCCACTAGCTCCGGGCAAATTTTTCATTTGGATAAGCTGCAGGTTAACGAGGTGAGTCCGGGATTATACAGAGCTGAATATAAAGTCTATTTATCGGACACCTGATGACACCTGATGGTCCAGAAAATGCTGATTATACTTTGACATGTTGTGTAGCAGGGTCCACGTCGTCTTGGAGCCTCATCTTCAGGGGCTCCTTAGTCTTAAAACAATAGTGAGACTTGATGCCAGTGCCATTGTCACTGTAGGAGAGCCCCCTCACCAGAGGGACCCCGTCATCAGCCTCACATTAGACACATTCATCCAGTTTGATTCTTAGTGTGTTACTTCACCACATTAATCTCATCCACAATCCAAAAGCTGACTTGTAGGATAATTGACTTCCACGAGAGAGTAACCCGGGTCTTGGGATGTCGGAGACCTCGGGATATTGGATTACCAGCTCCAGTGTCCTGTATGAATGCTTTCTCTGTAAGACATTTTGCTGTGACCTAGAGATGTAGAGGGGTTCGTAGATTTGTTTCCTGGAGGGGAAAGAGATTTCTGGAGGGGACAGAGGAGTGTGGAGGGGGACAGAGGAGTGTGGAAGGGGATAGAGGAATGTCTGGGGGGGGGGGGGGGGGGGACACTGGCGTGTGGAGGGGACACAGGCGTATAGAGGAGGACAGAGGATTGTTTAAGAGGATAGAGGAGTGTAGAGAGAGAGACAGAGGCGTCTTGAGTGTGGAGGGGGGATAGAGGAGTGTGGAGGGGGGATAGAGGCGTGTGGCGTTGGATAGAGGCGTGTGGCGTTGGATAGAGGCGTGTGGCGTTGGATAGAGGAGTGTGGCGTTGGATAGAGGAGTGTGGCGTTGGATAGAGGAGTGTGGCGTTGGATAGAGGAGTGTGGAGGTATCAGGATGTTCTGGATGAAGACAGAGGAGTCTGGAGAGGGACTGAGTCTCGTGCACTCTCCTCAGAGATGAGGGGTCAAAAGTAACAGTGTAGTCAGCTGAGGCCAGTCTGACCACTCTTACACCAGGAGACCCCCTGTATTGCCGCTGTACACCCTAATGGAGCAGATACACTACCGTTCAAAAGTTTGGGGTCACTTAGAAATTTCATTATTTTTGAAAGAAAAATCACATTTTTTTTCAATGAAGCTAACATTAAATGAATCAGAAATATACTCTATACATTGTTAATGTAGTAAATGACTATTCTAGCTGCAAACGTCTTGTTTTTATTGTAATATCTACATAGGTGTATAGAGGCCCATTTCCAACAACCATCACTCCAGTGTTTTAATGGTACATTGTGTTTGCTAACTGGGTAAGAAGGTTAATGGATGTTTAGAAAACCCTAGAAAACCCTTGCACAAGTATGATAGCCCAGCTGAAAACGGTTTGGCTGATTTGAGAAGCTATAAAATTGACCTTCCTTTGAGCTAGTTGAGAATCTGGAGCATTACATTTGTTTGTTCTATGAAACTCTCAAAATGGCCAGAAAAGAGAACTTTCATGTGAAACTCGACAGTCTATTCTTGTTCTTAGAAATGAAGGCTATTCTATGAAAGAAATTGCCAAGAAACTGAAGATTTCCTACAACGGTGTGTACTACTCCCTTCAGAGGAGAGCACAAACAGGCTCTAACCATAGTAGAAAGAGAAGTGGGCGCCCCGCTGCACAACTGAGCAACAAGACAAGTACATCAGAGTCTCTAGTTTGAGGAATCGACTCCTCACAGCTCCTCAACTGGCAGCTTCATTAAATAGTAGAGGAAAAATGCCAGTGTCAACGTCTACAGTGAAGAGCTGACTCCGGAATGCTGGCCTTCAGGCCAAAGTGGCAAAGAAAAAGCCATATCTGAGACTGGCTAATGAAAGGAATAGATTAATATGGGCAAAAGAACACAGACATTGGACAGAGGAAGATTGGAAAAAAGTTTTATGGACAGACAAATCAAAGTTTGAGGTGTTTGGATCACACAGAAGAACATTTGTGAGACGCAGAACATCTGAAAAGATGCTGGAAGAGTTCCTGACACCATCTGTCAAGCATGGTGGAGGTAATGTGATGGTCTGGGGTTGCTTTGATGCTGGTAAAGTGGGAGATTTGTGCAAGGTAAATGGAATTTTGAATAAGGAAGGCTATCACTCCATTTTGCAACGCCATGCCATACCCTGTGGATAGCGCTTGATTGGAGCCAATTTCATCCTACAACAGGACAATGACCCAAAGCACACCTCCAAATTATACATGAACTATTTAGGGAAGAAGCAGGCAGCTGGTATTCTATCTGTAATGGAGTGGCCAGCGCAGTCACCAGATCTCAACCCCATTGAGCTGTTGTGGGAGCAGCTTGACCGTATGGTACACAAAATGTGCCCATCAAGCCAATCCAACTTGTGGAGGGGCTTCAGTAAGCATGGGGGGAAATGTCTCAAGATTACCTCAGCAAATTAACAGCTAGAATGCCAAAGGTCTGCAATGCTGGAATTGCTGCAAAGGAGCATTCTGAGACGAAAGCAAAGTTTGAAGAAGAAAATTATTCTTTCAAATAAAAATCATTATTTCTAACCTTGTCAATGTCTGGACTATATTTTCTATTCATTTTGCAACTCATTTGATAAATAAAAGTATGAGTTTTCATGGAAAACACAAAATTGTCTGGGTGACCCCAAACTTTTGAACGGTAGTGTATATTGCTGGATTACCCGCAGACCAATGAGTCAAGGACCACAGGAGAATCTCAGCCATCAAACTGGTTAGTTTTTGCTTTTCCGCATCGTTCCCATTGGCCGATCATCTACCAACTTCTTGATGTCGCCAAACTAATTTCTGTGGGAAAGGTAACAAGCTTACACTGTGTTCCAAATTATTATGCAAATAATATTTTCTCAGATTTTCCCAAATTACCTTTATGAATTGCAGTCACTGTAATTTTCCAGTCAAATAACTATTAGAGTACAATTGAAAGGTTTTTGTACAAACTGCCTATAACAGTATATTTAAAAAAAAAAATAAAAAACTCAAACTGCTCTCAAAATGCATGTTCCAAATTATTATGCACAGCAGAGTTTTCAACCTTTTCATTTTAATAAAAAAACACAAAAATGGTCATTTTTGAAATTATAAGCATTAGCAGGTTATTAGAAACTGAAATCAAACAGTTTTCAACTCAAAACTTTATTCTAGGTGATGTTACATTTGCACATAGGACCGCTTGTTCGAAAGGAGCTTCTGAACTCTCTCGTCCATTGAATTTGTCAGGTTTTGGATGGTTTCTGCTTCAATTGTTTTGCATGAGGACAGAATACCCTCCCAGAGCTGTTGCTTAGATGTGAACTGCCTCCCGCCATCATAGACGCTCCTTTTGATGATGCTCCAGAGGTTCTCAATGGGGTTGAGGTCAGGGGAGCATGGGTGCCACACCATAAGTTTGTCCCCTTTTATGCCCATAGCAGCCAGAGATGCAGATGTGCTATGTGCAGCATGAGACGGGGCATTATCATGCATGAAAATGATCTTGCTGCGGAATGTACGGTTCTTCTTCTTGAACCATGGAAGGAAGTGCTGTTTGAGAAACTCAACATACATTATGGAGTTCATCTTTACCCCTTCAGGGATCCTAAAAGGGCCGACAATCTCTCTCCCCATGATTCCAGCCCAAAACATTACTCCACCTCCTCCTTGTTAGCGCCGTAGCCGTGTTTGCATGGGGTGTCCATCAACCAGCCATCCTCCACTCCATCCATCTGGACCATCGAGACCATTTCATGCATGATAATGCCCCGTCTCATGCTGCACATAGCACATCTGCATCTCTGGCTGCTATGGGCATAAAAGGGGACAAACTTATGGTGTGGCACCCATGCTCCCCTGACCTCAACCCCATTGAGAACCTCTGGAGCATCATCAAAAGGAGTGTCTATGATGGCGGGAGGCAGTTCACATCTAAGCAACAGCTCTGGGAGGGTATTCTGTCCTCATGCGAAACAATTGTAGCAGAAACCATCCAAAACCTGACAAATTCAATGGACGAGAGAGTTCAGAAGCTCCTTTCGAACAAGGGGTCCTATGTGCAAATGTAACATCACCTAGAATAAAGTTTTGAGTTGAAAACTGTTTGATTTCAGTTTGTAATAACCTGCTAATGCTTATAATTTCAAAAATGGCCATTTTTTTGTTCTTTATTAAAATGAAAAGGTTGAAAACTCTGCTGTGCATAATAATTTGGAACATGCATTTTGAGTGCAGTTTGAGTTTTTTATTTTTTTTTAAATATACTGTTATAGGCAGTTTGTACAAAAACCTTTCAATTGTACTCTAATAGTTATTTGACTGGAAAATTACAATGACTGCAATTCATATGGATAATTTGGGAAAATCTGAGAAAATATTATTTGCATAATAATTTGGAACACAGTGTAGTTTGGTTTACGTTAGAAAAAAAATGTTAAGGAGTGCAAATCAGCCGGGGTCCCAGCCTACAGACCCCCGAGCCTTCTGGGTAGAGTTCCCCTTTAAAGTCCGTTGGTATACAGGAAGGAGCAATGCTCTGCTTCTGAATGGTCTCATTGTAGTTTGGGTAATGTCATTGCGTCCCCTTGAAGTCCCAGGACACGACGGCTATTATATGCCACATTTACTGTGGCCAAATGCTACAAACAGAGGTGCTTTGTGCCCCCGAACACCCCTGGCCCCCATCAGCCTCACATCTGTTTCCTTTTTATGACAGAGAGGAAGCTGAAGCCTGAGTGTCTGCAGCCGGCTGGCGGAGTTTGCCCCATATGGCTATGATTATAGACGATGCCCTAATCCCATCACACGGTCACATCCGCACCCTCCGCCGCTGCGCTGCCCCTGGGCTTTGTGACTTCCCTTTATCTTTATGTATAGAAATGTAGAACACCCAGTCATTGCACAAGTAATGGCGCCCATGAGTGGTGGCACTTTTATTTGCCCATCCGTGCTGTCAGCCGCTGCCACCGAGACCACTCACAGATGAAATATAGGTTATATAGCAATGAGAGGATGATGGACCGCTCCGGATCATTCTCCTTATTTATATGACGCCGAGACGATATATCTGTAGCCGTGTAACTGGAACATCCGGGAAAGAAGATGACGAGAGTCCAAGTGGTAATCATTGCTGCAAGGTCATCTCCAGTATTATCATGGCTATGGCCTCTGATGATGGCTGCGGTCTCTCTGACGGCTGTGGTCTCTGATAACGGCTGTGGCCTCTCTGATGACGGCTGTGGTCTCTCTGATGATGGTGGTGGTCAATCTTATGATGGCTGTGGTCTATGATGACAGCTGTGGTCTCTCGGACGATGGCTGTGGTCTGTCTGATGATGGTGGTGGTCTCTCCGATGGCAATGATCTCTCTGATGACGTCTGTGGTCTCTCTGATGATTTTCTGCGGTCTCTTTCATGACAGTTGTGGTTTGTGATGATGGCTGTGGTGTCTCTCTTAATAGCTGTAGTCTCTGATGACGGCTGTAGTCTCTCTGATGGCAGCTATGGTCTCTCTGATGATGTTTGCTTTCTCTTTGATGATGGTTGTGGTCTCTCCTGATATCTATGATCTCTTTGATAGCTGTGGTCTCTCTCCTGATATCAGTGGTCTCTCTGATGATGGCTGTGGTCTCTCGGTCTCTGTGAGGATGGCTGTGGTCTCTCTCCTGAGGTTTATGGTTTTTCTGATGACGGCTGTAGTCTCTGATGAAGGCTGTGGTCTCTCCTGATGTTTGTGGTCTCTCTGATGATGGCTGTGATCTCTTTCCTGATGTTTTTGGTCTCTGTGATGAGGGCTGTGGTCTCTCTACTGATGTTTGTGATCTCCCTCCTGATGTTTGTGGTCTCTCTCTCTGATGACAGTTGTGGTTTCTCTGATGATGGCTGTTATCTCTCCTGATGTTTATGCTCTCTCTGATGATGGCTGTGGTCTCTCCTGATATCTGTGGTCTCTCCTGAAGTTTATGGTCTCTCTGATGATGGCTGTGGTCTCTCTCTTGATATCTGTGGTCTCTCTGATGATGGCTGTGGTCTCTCTCTTGATATTTGTGGTCTCTCTGATGATGGCTGTTATCTCTCCTGATATCTGTGGTCTCTCTGATGATGGCTGTGGTCTCTCCTGATATCTGTGGTCTCTCTCCTGATATCTGTGGTCTCTCTGACAGCTTTGGTCTCTCCTGATATTTGTGGTCTCTCTGATGACAGCTTTGGTCTCTGATGATGGCTGTGGTCTCTCTCCTGATATCTGTGGTCTCTCTGATGATGGCTGTGGTCTCTCCTGATATCTGTGGTCTCTCTCCTGATATCTGTGGTCTCTCCTGATATTTGTGGTCTCTCTGATGATGGCTGTGGTCTCTCCTGATATTTGTGGTCTCTCTGATGATGGCTGTGGTCTCTCCTAATATTTGTGGTCTCTCTGATGATGGCTTTTATCTCTCCTGATTAGTGTTGAGCGAGTATGTTCTATTAACCCTTTCGCCGAGTATGCTCGGGCCGAGCTCCGAGTAGTTACAGCTGCTCTGTGATATGGTTGAATCGCTCCCGTGTGCATGATTTGCAACTGTTTGACAGTTTTAGTACATGTAAGGAATGTCTATTTCTTACACATTCCTCACATGTAATAAAGCTGTCAAACAGTTGCAAATCATGCACACGGGAGCGATTCAACCATATCACCGAGCAGCTGTAAATACTCGGAGCTCGGCCCGAGCATACTCGGACAGAACATAGTCGCTCAACACTACTCCTGATATCTGTGGTCTCTCTGATGATGGATGTGGTCTCTCCTGATATTTGTGGTCTCTCTGATGATGGCTGTGGTTTCTCCTGATATTTGTGGTCTCTCTGATGATGGCTGTGGTCTCTCCTGATATTTGTGGTCTCTCTGATGATGGCTGTGGTCTCTCCTGAAGTTTGTGGTCTCTCTGATGATGGCTGTGGTCTCTCTCCTGATATCTGTGGTCTCTCTGATGATGGCTGTGGTCTCTCCTGATATTTGTGGTCTCTCTGATGATGGCTGTGGTCTCTCTCCTGATATCTGTGGTCTCTCTGATGATGGCTGTGGTCTCTCTGATGATGGCTGTGGTCTCTCCTGATATTTGTGGTCTCTCTGATGATGGCTGTTGTCTCTCCTGATATTTGTGGTCTCTCTGATGATGGCTGTTGTCTCTCCTGATATTTGTGGTCTCTCTGATGACAGCTTTGGTCTCTGATGATGGCTGTGGTCTCTCCTGATATTTGTGGTCTCTCTGATGACAGCTTTGGTCTCTCCTGATATTTGTGGTCTCTCTGATGACAGCTTTGGTCTCTGATGATGGCTGTGGTCTCTCCTGATATTTGTGGTCTCTCTGATGACAGCTTTGGTCTCTCCTGATATTTGTGGTCTCTCTGATGACAGCTTTGGTCTCTGATGATGGCTGTGGTCTCTCCTGATATTTGTGGTCTCGCTGATGACAGCTTTGGTCTCTCCTGATATTTGTGGTCTCTCTGATGACAGCTTTGGTCTCGTTGATGATGGCTGTGGTTTCTCCTGATATTTATGGTCTATCTCCTGATGTTTGTGGTCTCTCCTGATGTTGTTGTCTCTCTGGTGATGGCCAATGGTCTCTGCTGATATCTGTGGTCTCTCTGATGATGGCTGTGATCTCTGCTGATATCTGTGGTCTCTCTGATGATGGCTGTGGTCTCTCTGCTGATGACTGTGGTCTCTCCTGATATTTGTGGTCTCTCTGATGATGGCTGCAGTCTCTCCTGATATCTATGGTCTCTCCTTATGTTTGTAGTCTCTCTGATGACCACAGTGCAGTTTAAAGCCAGGAACGCTCTCTTACACGTGGCTGTTTATCTCTTTCTTGGCACTGCTATACATCTGTTGCTCTTTGTTATGGCTGTTTCTGCTTTTCCAGGTGCTGAAGTGGGTAGAGGAAGCGATCCAGGCCTCCAAGGTTCACCTGATGTCCACAGACCACGAGTTGGCAGGGAACAGACAGTGGGAGGTACCATTCGACCCAAGCCTTAAAGAAGTGACCATCTCCCTCAGTGGCCCTGATCCTCACATCCAGATCACGGACCCCACCGGTGAGTTCTGACCATTCCTTATCCCACCTTCTCTTCTGCAGCTCGCTCATCTGTCTACTGGTGTGAGTGTGAATACGCCCTTTATATTATACCGCAATATACCGGCATTTTACTAAGAGGTGGATGATGGGTTTTGGTCTGGAGCCGATCCAGGTTCTGATCTATGCCAGACAATCAAAATCTCTGGATTACTGGAGTCATAAAAGAATGAAAGAAGACAAATAATATAAAATATCCAGATATTATCTCGTGATGTCACAGATTATTTTACTACTCTGACACAGGAGATAGATTGAAAGAATTTCTGGATAATCAGATGCCAAATTACAGAAATATCTGTGCCTAATTTTTCTCATTTCCTTGATTGCCTCAGCTTCTCTTAATCTTGGTAACTTTGGAAACATAACAGTGAAATTTCAGAGTAATATGCGCTGATTGGAGACATCTTCTGTCCCCCTGGGCTCCGTGTTCCTGTCCGGCCTGTTCTGCTGTAATCTTCATTGTGTACTTGGCGGCTATCACCGCACAGAGACAGAGCTGACCCCTTCTTTCTCTCCTGGCAGGGAAAGTGCTCTCCGCTAGCCAGGGCCTGGAGGAGCTGCTCCGGATCCCTAATTCAGCTCTGGTGTTGGGACTGAAACCCACAGTGTCTGGAATATGGGTCATTAAGGTAACGTTCTGTGCATTGTGCTCCCTGGTGAGTGGCGTCCCACTGTGTGCAGCATCACACTGTGCGCACACACTGCACTTTGCAGAAAAACACCACATTTTCTATGGCATTTTTCAGGATCTTTTTTTTGTGGCCAGAAGTGACATTAAAGTCTACAGTGAAATATAAAATCCCACATACAGAGCGTCAATATTATTATTTTTTCCAAAATGCGCTTTTTTTTCAGCAATTTTTCCCCATAGACTTTTATAACGGCAGGAAAAACGCACATAGGAAATGTGCCAAAATAAAAAAAACACCATAAAATATTAATGTTACATTAATAAACCGCTGATTATCATATATGCATGTTCTTACAAAAAGTTTAAACCGTCAGAAGAAAAAAAATCAATAAGCGAAAGGTAAGGGTACGTCCACACTGAAGTTTGTTATGTAGATCTCGGGGCAAGTTCTGATCCAAAATAGACACTGGAAAAACATTTCAAACACTCCTTGAATGAACTTCCATTAAGCACACCCAGGGTGCACATGGTGATGTTTTTTTCCATTTTTTTTTCATTGTGTAAAAAGAAGTAAAACATGTCCATTCTTAAGGCTTTTCTGCTTGGAAAAATGTTTCAAATTTGAACATTGAATCGGAAAAAAATGCTACATCTGCAAATGTCATGTAAAAAATTACACAAAAAAGGTGCAAAAAGCTTGTAGTTTGAGATTTTTGAATATTTTTTTTTTTTTTCAGCCAGAAAAATCCACATAAAAAACGGTGTGTGAACATTCCCTTATAGGATTGCTTAGTTTTTCTGCTGTGAGAACTGTCCATATAAGGGGACGTACAAATGTGACAAAATGAAATCAGTTGCAGATATAGCCACGGATTTGCAGCAAAATTTGCATGCAATACACAGATTTTGTTGCTGATTTTCATGCTGATTTCACCCTACACATTGTGAAATCTGTGGTGATACTCCGTAAAAAGCGTTGGTAAGCTGCAAATTTAACATTTTCTGAGCTGAAAGTTTGTACAGCTAGTAGGTTTTTTACAATCTGTCTAGATGAACAGCAGAGCAGATGTCCCATTGCACACAGTGCGAGGTGTTTTGTGGGTGGTTGTCACACGGATTACACATCACATTCCATTACGAATTTGGCGTAATCTTTCAGATTATTTATTAATTTTTCCCCTTTATTTTTAAATTTGCACCATTTTCAAGATCACTGCTTGCTGTCAGTTGATGAAAACATTCTTGTTTGTGTCCAGGAGTCGTCCTATGCACACAGCTGATCTTTTGTCACACTTGCACAATCCTCCATGCAGTCAGCACGCTCACATCTCACTTCTGTCTGTTTGTTACAGTGTGTCAGTGCAGGTAAGGCATATCAGTCTTGAGAGGATTGTCTAGAGTCTCTAGACCATGAAATTGCACCCATGTGAGCAGGACTATGTCAGCACAGAGATTTACAGCAAGTTCAGCTGACCTGACCCTGCCAGTGACAGTCATATGTCTGTAGTCAGTTTTATTGCTGCGTTTATGACAACAGATCAAGTAAATTAGCATGGAGGTACGGATGGCGATGACTTCAGGGTCGTTTACGATCTCTTTCCAATTTTTTTTTCTCCAGATGCCAACAGTTGTTGTTTCATAGTCGGAGCATTTGCTAATGGTTTACAACTGGGAAATCCAGTAGAAAAAATAACTGTTTAATCCTTTTCGAAACATAGGATATACTTGTACGTCCTATGTCATTGTGGGCTCAGGGGGGTATGGTGTGGAGCAGGCTCAGGGTGGTGGTATGGATCTGGCTCAGGGTGGTATGGCATGGATCAGGGGTGTGTGGCATGGGCTCAGGGGGGTATGGAGCAGGCTCGGGGGGTATTGCATGGGCTCGGGGAGGTGTGGAGCAGGCTCAAGGTGGTATGGTGTGGGCTCGGGGGTATGGCATGGGCTCAAGGGGGTGTGGAGCAGTCTCAGGGTGGTATGGCGTGGGCTCAGGGATGTATGGAGCGGGCTCAGGGTGGTGCCCTCCTATCGCCGCCATCTTTATACTCCTATGAAGCCCAGCTTTAGGTTTTAAAGGAACTAAAAAGGCATAAAAAAAGTTTTGAAAACTTTTAAACAAAGAAACTAAAATGTTGAAATATCCCCCCCTCTTCCCTGTGCAAAATTTAAACAAATAAATATATTCGGTATGGCTGCGTCCACAAAAGTCTGATCTGCGAAACTATACAGTAATCTAACCCATGCAGGTACTGTATAAAGAAAATGGATCAAAACTCCTGAAATTGTATTTTTCAATTGCTGCACCTCTACCCAAAAATGTAATAAAAAAAACAATGAAAAGATCCAATGTACCCGAGGATGGTACGAATAAAATCTACTGCTCGGCACACACAAAACAAGCCCTCACACAGTGCCATCCGCAGAAAAATGAAGGCGACACAAAACAATTATTGTTTTGTTTTTTTACATAATTCTCAATTTTTTTACACCACTTAAAAAAGAAAAAAAAAAACAACTCCACGTTTGGTATCACCATAATTGTTCTGACCTAGAGAATCCCATTATTAGGTCATGTTTACTGCACAGTAAATGGTCGTATTGCGTTTTTTTTTTTTTTCATTATTTCACTCCACTAGGAATTTTTTCCCATTTTTTTCAGTACATAATATAGTAAAATGGATGGAATCATTCAAAACTACAACTTGTCCTGCAAAAAACAAGCTCTCATGCGGTGATGATAATGGGGAAAAAAAAATATGGCTCTTAGAAGAGAAAAGGAGGTCAGGTGGATGGAACCACAAAAATGGAAAGTCACAGGGAAGGGGTTATATATACCTGTATACGTCCTCCTTCTGATGCTCAATGTCAGTCTGCAGCTTGGAAAGCTGTCAGAATCATATCACGCAGAGGAAGTAGGAGATTATATGTTGACCAATTCATTATATAGTGCCGTTTTTCTTTTGCAAGATGGTAAAATGTAGCGCCCCCTCAGCCCTGTCCCCCGCCCTGGCCGCTCCTTTGATGTCTGGAATCGGTTCCGCTTGTGACTTTGTTTATTGTTACTTGGGTTTGTTCCATTTCACTCTGTCAGTTCCCCCCAAACATTGAGAGAAGCAGCTCGTTACCCTAATGAAGCCGCACATCAGACAGCCTCACGTCATCCTAATTGCCTCACACAGACGTGGCGAGTCCTCCCCTCATTTACCTCTTATGTCGGGTCCTTCTGCTGCTGTAGGCTTTGATTTTCACCTCTCTAATCCTTCCCATCGATCCGCCATGTTCCTCTGGTTCTTATGGTGAGAATGCGGCAGCTGGGACCGATTTGGAGGTTTCAAGAGAAGCTTTGTTCATTGAATAACACACAATGGACTAATAAAGTTATTTAGATCATGCCCTCTGTGTATTTGTGGTTTTTTTTATACTACTCCGCCATGAATTTACAATATTCTGGGTTCAGAGCAGCAGCATACATACAACGGGGCGGATTTACTGGACGGTTGTAAAAGGTGCCAAATTTATTAAAGCTCTTTGTACAGGATGATAAACTTGGCTCATATTTAGAAACTTTTCTCTAACTTTGCACCAATATTTTGTGCATGGTGGTCTACAAGTACAACAAGCCACGCCCAATTCCCATTAAGCCACACCCCTCTCACCAAGTTGGGTTCAAAAAATGTTTCAAAAATGTTATATATTGGAGCAAAGCAAGTGATTTGTGCACCAGCTCGGCTGAGGCTGACTGCTCCGGTGCTTAGGTCCACCAGTCGGCAGAACTAATCATATGCTAAATAGTTGCAAGTCAAATTTATGTATGAGATGATTGTCTATAAAATAATGGTAGTCTCACATTGGAAGCAGTAGTGGATGGAGAGATGTGGAGCTTGGAAGTCAAAAGTTCAAAACATTGTTACCCTTTTGTTCGACAGTGTAAATTACATCCTCATCCATGTTCATCTGCCGGACACGTAACTTGTATCTCTCCATGTGTTGCAGATCGGCAGTAGCGGTCGTCACACCGTCAGAGTCACCGGCGTCAGCACCTTGGATTTCCGTGCCGCTTTCTCCACTTCGGGCATTATAGATCCCCTGAAAGTCATTGAGCGTCCGATAAAAGGTAATAAGAAATATGTGCACCGTGAAGACGTACATACAGATGTATATACGGGCACACACATGTACGGTGCATTGTCAAACATCAGTCACATACGCCTCGAAGTTCGCAGAGAGGTCACCCACTAACCAAGGAGCCATACTAACGTTCCAGGTCCTGCCACGATGAAGGCTGGATTTTGGTTGATTCAATAACGAACATGAACCTACTGTATACAATCAGTAGCACGGAGGAAGCTATGTACATAACAAGTACTCCATAGGCAACAAACACACAGGGCTGGACATAGGATTCACTTTATGATTAAGCACTTATATTTTCATTACTGAAGCCTGTCTATAAACAAGGTTTCCAATAATAACAGGCAGAATAGTGAATGCAGCTCTGGAGTATAAAACAGGATGTAACTCAGAATCAGTACAGGATAAGTAATGTAATGTATGTACACAGTGACTGCACCAGCAGAATAGTGAGTGCAGCTCTGGAGTATAATACAGGATGTAACTCAGGATCAGTACAGGATAAGTAATGTAATGTATGTACACAGTGACTGCACCAGCAGAATAGTGAGTGCAGCTCTGGAGTATAATACAGGATGTAACTCAGGATCAGTACAGGATACGTAATGTAATGTATGTACACAGTGACTGCACCAGCAGAATAGTGAGTGCAGCTCTGGAGTATAATACAGGAGGTAACTCAGGATCAGTACAGGATACGTAATGTAATGTATGTACACAGGGACTGCACCAGCAGAATAGTGAATGCAGCTCTGGAGTATAATACAGGATGAACCTTAGGATCACTAATGTAATGTATTTACACAGTTACTGTACCAGCAGAATAGTGAGTGCAGCTCTGGAGTATAATACAGGATATAAGTCAGGATCAGTACAGGATAAGTAATAAGTAATGTAATGTACAGTCATGGCCGAAGGTGTTTGCACCCTTGAAATTATTCCAGAAAATGAAGTATTTCTCCCAGAAAATTATTGCAATTACACATCTTTATTTCCTTTGTGTGTATTGGAACAACACAAAAAAACTGAGAAAAGGCAAATTGGACATAATTTCACACAGTCATAAAAATGGGCCTGACAAAATTATCAGCACCCTCAACTTAGTATTTGGTTGCGCACCCTTTGTAATAAATAACTGTAATCAATCGCTTCCTATAACCATCAACAAGCTTCTTACATCTCTCATCTTGAATTTCGGACCACTCTTCTTTTCAAACTGCTCCAGGTTTCATATTCGCCTTGTCCCAAGAGCAATTTTAACCCCTATATGATGTGTGCCATAATAGTACGGCACACGTCAGATCCCCCTGTTTGGTGTGGGTTCCAGCTGACATGTGCCCGCAACAGCTGCGGGTGGAATCACGATCCACCCGCGGCTGTTAACTAGTTAAATGCCGCTGTCAATCTCTGACAGCGGCATTTAACTCGCGCTTCCCATCTACGACCCCGTCACATGATTGCAGGTCTCCGATGGGTTGGCATGACAACCCGGGGTCTGCAGGAGACCCCTGCGGTTGTCATTGGCAGATTGCTATGAGCGCCGCCCAGCAGTCGGCGCTCATAGCAAGTGAGTAAATCTGCTACACACAGGCGATCTGATGATCACCTGTGTGTAGTAGAGGCGATCAAATAAGTGCAGTTTTTAAAATATAAACGTTTAAATCACCCCCCTTTTGCCCCATTCAAAATAACATAATAAAAAAAAATCACACATACACATTTTTGGTATCGCCTGATCTATCAATGTAAAAAAATAATTAATCCAGTCAGTAAACGGCGTAACGAGAAAAAAATTAAAACCGCCAGAATTACGTTTTTTTGGTTGCCGCAACATTGCAATAAAATGCAATAACGGGTGATCAAAACATCGGATCTACCCCAAAATGGTATCAATAAAAACGTCAGCTCAGGGCGCAAAAAAATAAGCCCTCACCCGGCCCCAGGTCCCGAAAAATGGTGACGCTAAGGGTCTCGGAAAATGGCGCTTTTTTTTTTTTTTTAAAGTAAACTTTGGATTTTTTTCACCACTTAAATAAATGTTTGGTGTCTACGAACTCATAATCACCTGGAGAATCATAAGGGCAGGTCAGTTTTAGCATTCAGTGAACATGGTAAAAAAAAACAACTGTGGAATTGCTTTTTTTTTTGCAATTTAACCGCACTTGGATTTTTTTTTCCCATTTTCCAGTACACGATATGGTAAAACCAATGGTGTCGTTCAAAAGTACAACTTGTCCCGCAAAAAATAAGCCCTCACTTGGCCATACTGACCGAAAAATAAAAAAAAGTTATGGTTCTGGGAAGAAGGGGTGCAAAAAATGAAAACGCAAACACTGAAAATGGCCCAGTCATGAAGGGGTTAAGATCTCCACAGGTGTTCAATGGGATTTAGATCCAGACTCATTGCTGGTCACGTCAGAACTCTCCAGCGCTTTGTTTCCATACAATTCTGGGTGCTTATTGAAGTGAGTTTTGGGTCATGATCTTGCTGGAGGACCCATGACCTAGGACTCAAACCCAGCTTTCTTACATTGGGCACTACATTGCGACCCAAAATCCTTTGGTAATCTTCAGATTTCATGATGCTTTGCATACAGTCAAGGCACCCAGTGCCAAAGGCAGCGAAACAACCCCAAAACTTCTTTGAGCCTCTACTATATTTGACTGCAGGTACTGTGTTCTTTTCTTTGTAGGCATCATTCCATTTTCGGTAAACAGTAGAATGATGTGCTTTACCAAAAAGCTCTATTATGGTCTGATCTTTTCACAAGACACTTTCCCAGGAGGATTTTGGCTTACTCACGTACATTTTGGTAAACTGCAGTGTGGCTTTTTTATGTCTCTGTGTCAGCAATGGGGTCCTCCTGGGTCTCCTGCCATAGTGTTTCATTTAATTCAAATGTTGACGGATAGTTCGCGCTGACACTTATGCACTGTGAGCTTGAATTTCTTTGGAACTTGATTGGGCATGCTTATCCACGATACAGACTATCCTGCGTTGCACCCTTCTATCAGTTTTTCTCTGCTGTCCAGGGAGAGTAGTTACAGTTCCATGGGTTGTAAACTTCTTGATTATGTTGCGCACCGTGGACAAAGGAAGATTTCTAGAGATGGACTTGTAACCTTGAGATTGTTAATATTGTTCAACGATTTTGGTTCTCAAGTCCTCAGACAGTTCTGTTCTCCTCTTTCTGTTCTCCATGCTTAGTGTGGCACACACAGACAAACAATGCAAAGATTGAGTCAATTTGTCCCCTTTTTATCTGGTTTCAGGTGTGATTTTCATGTTGCCCACACCTATTACTCGCCACAGGTGAGTTTTAACGAGCATCACATGCTTGTAAGAAAATTGTTTACCCACAGTTTTGGAAAGGTGCCAACAATTTTGTCTGGCCCATTTTTGGTGTTTTGTGTGAAATTATGTCCAATTTGCCTTTTTTTCAGTTTTTTTGTGTTGTTCCAATACACACAAAGTAAATAAACGTGTATAACAAAACATGTGTAATTGCAATAATTTTATGGGAGAAATAATTAATTTTCTGGAAGAATATCAAGGGTGCCAACACTTTCGTCCATGACTGTATGTGCACAGTGACTGTATCAGCAGAATAGTGAGTGCAGCTCTGGAGTTAAATACAGGTCTCTTCACTTGTATGAAAGGGAACAATGTTTTCATACAACTCCTCCCATCATCTGGTAAATGGTACCATCCATTTTTGTCCTAGGTATAGACTGATTCCTCTGCAGGATGTTGTAACTTGAGATATATTAAACAATGTATTCATTTTCTTCAGGAATTCCCATCTCTGCGCTGATTAACTGCACAGGTCTCACTCCTCCGGGACAGGTGAACCATCTGGACCTGCTGCGGGTGTCTGGAGAATCCTTCTTCTCTCTGCCGGCGGCACGTTTACCGTACAAGCGCAGTAAGCAGCTGTGGACGGTGCCTCTGTTCCAGGCGCCCTCTGGAAGCTTCTTCATGAAAATTAATGGAACAGACCAGAATGGGTATAAGTTCCAGAGACTCTCCAATGTGGCTTACACCAGCATCGTACCAGGTAAGTACCCAAACCACGAGAATTTATGTTGCTCCATTACTTCACACAATTACAATACCATCATCCCACAAATCTGGCCGCTGAGACTCCTAGTGCCGCTTATCTCAGAGGAAGCCGTGGACATGGTTTAACCCTACTAGTTCTACAAGTGCTTCTCGCTAAACTAGAATATCATCAAAAAGTTAATTTATTTCAGTTCTTCAATACAAAAAGTGAAACTCATATAATACTGAGTCATTACAAACATAGTGATCTATTTCAAGTGTTTATTACTGTTAATGTTGATGATTATGGCTTACAGCCAATGAAAACACAAAAGTCATTATCTCAGTAACTTAGAATACTTTACAGCACCAGGTTGAAAAATGATTTTAAAATCCGAAATGTTGGCCTACTGAAATGAATGTTCAGTAAATGCACTCAGTACTTGGTCGGGGCTCCTTTTGCATCAATTACTGCATCAATGCGGCAATGTGGCATGGAGGCGATCAGCCTGTGGCACTGCTGAGGTGTTATGGAAGCCCAGGTTGCTTTGATAGCAGCCTTCAGCTCGTCTGTATTGTTGGGTCTGGTGTCTCTCATCTTCCTCTTGACAATACCCCATAGATTCTGTATGGGGTTAAGGTCAGGCGAGTTTGCTGGCCAATCAAGCACAGTGATACTGTTGTTTGTAAACCAGGTATTGGTACTTTTGGCAGTGTGAACAGGTGCCAAGTCCTGCTGGAGAATGAAATTTCCATCTCCAAAAAGCTTGTCAGCAGAGGGAAGCATGAAGTGCCTCTCCACTCTTCCTCCAGACTCTGGGACCTTGATTTCCAAGTGAAATGCAAAATTTACTTTCATCTGAAAACAACACCTTGGACCAGTGAGTAACAGTCCAGGTCTTTTCTCCTTGGCCCAGGTAAGACGCTTCTGGCGTTGTCTATTGGTCATGAGTGGCTTGACACAAGGAATGCGACACTTGTAGCCCATGTCCTGGATACGTCTGTGTGTGTGGTGGCTCTTGAAGCAATGACTCCAGCAGCACTCCACTCCTTGTGAATCTCCCCCAAATTTTTGATTGGCCTTTTCTTAACAATCCTTTCAAGGTTGCTGTTATCCCGGTTGCTTGTGCACCTTTTTCTATCACACTTTTTCCTTCCACTCAACTTTCCATTAATATGCTTGGATACAGCACTCTGTGAACAGCCAGCTTCTTTAGCAATGACCTTTTGTGGCTTACCCTCCTTGTGGAGTGTGTCAATGACTGCCTTCTGGACATCTGTCAAGTCAGCAGTCTTCCCCATGATTGTGGAGCCTACTGAAACAATCTAAGGGACCTTTTTAAACGCATCGGAAGCTTTTATTCTAATTTACTGAGATAATGGCTTTTGTGTTCTCATTGACTGTAAGCCATAATCATCAACATTAACAGAAATAAACACTTGAAATATATCACTCTGTTTGTAATGACTCTGTATTATATGAGTTTCACTTTTTGTATTGAAGAACTGAAATAAATTAACTTTTTGATGACATTCTAATTTAGTGAGAAGCACTTGTATGTCGCTGACCGCTGGAAATATTTGGGGGCCGCCCGGCAGTTCTCACAGACTTTATTCACGGATCACAGTAGCAGGATCCATCTATATGAATCTCTTGGTTATGGCCGGATGCATTTAGTGGCACGTGATAGACAGGGTTGTTGTATGGGTCATTATTTTTTTTTTTTGCCAGTATGACTTGAATATTCTTTCTTGCAGATGTTCCTGCCGTGACCGTGGCACCTCTCATCCAGGGATACCACCAGCGGGCGGTGACCATAACCTGCTTGGTCATTAGCGATATCCCTTTCAGGGTGCGGTTCTCCAAGGATGGTGTGAGGATCGGGGAGGAGCTGCTATTCACGTGAGTGCACGTTCCTATCCGTGGGGACTGTGGGCTTCTGTATAACATTTTGTGGATTCGGCTGATGCCATAGTCTGAGAAATAGACACATCATAAATGGACGACTGACACATGACCCCCAGTGTCTGGTGTAGTTGGACGGTAATGCTGTATATTATGTGATGTGACGGGTTTTATAACCACCAGGGAGTCGAGTAATGCTACCTACGAGATCCCATCTGCCTCTGCTCTCCATGAAGGCGTTTATCAGTGTACGGCCATCAGTAACGCGGGAGCCAGATTTGCTCAAACCCAAGTATCTATCGCGGGTAAGTGGAGAAGAACATTTTAGATATGGAATTGCTTCCGTTATACTTTCATTTCAGATTTTCACTGCAGGATAGCAGAGCTCCTTCCATCTTCCCAGTGCATGAATATAATCCCAGAAACACAGTGAAGACTGATACTTAGGTTTTTCTCACACTAGGACCAATGTTATTAAATGAGACAGTGCAAATCTGCGTATTTTTCTCAGCTGTATTCGGCATGAGAAAAAACTCACAGCATGTTGTGAATTCACTCCAAAATATGATGGATGTGAGGAAAAAATTGGATGCTGTACCGACTATCAGAGTGGCATCAGATTATTATGGATACACTACAATTCTGTAAGATAGAAAACTGTAAATGGTCCTGTAAAAGATTAATAGCTTTGGACAAAAAAACGGATTGTATACAGACAGCACATGGATGACAAGTGAGAAAAAAATCATCCCACTCTGAGAATGATGAGATGAGAATGGGACCGATTACTTATACGCTAGTGTGAACGAACCCTTAGAGGTAGAGAAGGAGCACGTGGCATTAGTTTAACTATGTAGCTAAGTGGGTGACAACCCTACTGGCTAGGTCATGTCAGCCATTATCGGTTGTCACCCAGTCTCTGCTACCTATAGAATAGAATATGAAGCCTGTGCACAAGAGCAGTACCCCGGAGCTGTGATCTGCAGATCTGTGTTTGCTTTAGCTGACGGTTTGGATGACATTACATTATCAGACACGTATCTGTGACTACGTGGCAGATGATATTACTCGTCTTGTGTTTGGCTGTAGATCCTCCGCCCACGATCTCGCTCCACCCTAATGTCACAGCGTCACTTGGTGAGCTGGCAGTCCTCTCTTGTCACGTTTTTGGAGATGTCCGCTACAACCTCACCTGGGAGCATGATGGAAAAGCACTGAAGGATGGGCGGCTATGGATCCTGGCAAACTCATCCCTGCAAATTCAGACTGTGCAGTCTAGTGATGCAGGGCATTACCAGTGCACTGCCAGGAACAGCCATGGCTCCACCACCGCCAGCGTCTGGCTTGCCGTACAAGGTCGGTATTTGCAGTTTAGGCTGTTGGGATCAAAGTAAATATAAAACTTGGGCTACACAGCAACATGTATTGTGTGACACTCAGATCGCAGTGCCCCATTGTGGCATGGCCTGCAATGATTTCCTTTGGTGTCGCACGGAGACACAGAGATGCAAATGTGTAGGATTTTCTGTCACTGGTCGCAAATTGCACATGACTCGGATTCCGTAGACTTCAATGCAAATCACATGCCATAGTGACTTGTGTATGACTGATCTGCAATCTGGCCATTTTTTTGCAAAAGGAGGACATACATGTGCAACCCAGAGCCAAAAAATGGAGTGGAGGTCTCACATGCACTCCCCATAGACAGTGAATGGAAAGGTGCACCCCACATAATATGGATGGAGCAGAGGTTGCGCATGTGCACCATAGATGGTGAATGGAAAGAAGGCTACGCATGCACAACCCATAGACAGTAAATGGCAAGGAGACTGCTTATGTGCACCCCACAGATAATGAATGGTGCGGAGGCCGTGCATGCACACCCTATAGAGAGTGAATTGAAAGGAGGCTGCGCATGTGCACCCCACAGATAATGAATGGTGCAGAGGCTGCGCATGCACACCCTATAGACAATTAACTGAAAGGTGGCTGTGCATGTGCACCCCACAGATAATGTATAGTGCAGAGGCTACCCATGCACACCCTATAGACAATGAACTGAAAGGAGGCGGCGCATGTGCACCCCACAGATAATGAATGGTGCAGAGGCTGCGCATGCACACCCTATAGACAATTAACTGAAAGGTGGCTGTGCATGTGCACCCCACAGATAATGAATGGTGCAGAGGCTGCGCATGCACACCCTATAGACAATGAACTGAAAGGAGGCTGCGCATGTGCACCCCACAGATAATGAATGGTGCAGAGGCTGCACATGCACACCCTATAGACTATGAACTGAAAGGAGGCTGTGCATGTGCACCCCACAGATAATGAATGGTGCAGAGGCTGCACATGCACACCCTATAGACTATGAACTGAAAGGAGGCTGTGCATGTGCACCCCACAGATAATGAATAGTGCAGAGGCCGCGCATGCACATCCTATAAACAGTGAATTGAAAGGAGGCCGCGCATGTGCACCTGCGCTACATTCAGGATGGTGTGCAGAGCAGATCTCCGTTCTCGGTGGTCCAGTCACGTTCTTGGGATTACTGGGGGTAAAAACCCCAGAGACCAGCAAGTTATCCACTATACAATTAACTTTATGGGAATAACTCTATAATGAATATGGGGGTTGAATCACTAGAAAAAAACTGCAAAATAAATTCTAAATTTGCTTATATTCTCTCCCATGTCCTCTAGAGCCTCCACGCATCCAGATTGAATCAAATTCCTTTCAGTTGTCTCATGGAGGAGAAGTGAAGATCCGCTGTGATGTTTCTGGGTATCCAGAACCGCAGATATATTGGAAGCATGGCGATACCTTCCTGAACAATGATGGCAAGTGCGTGTCTTGGAACAGGGTTGGGAACTGTAGGTTTTTTTTCTGGGATGTTTCCTAGCACAACCAGACCAAGACTGAGCTTCATGTAGCAGTTATCTCTACCAAGAGAATTTAGGGTGGAGATGTCGCTTAGGCCCCATTCACATGTACATGATCTATCTGTGTTTTTCACTGACCCATTATACCCTATGGGATGTTCACATTCCATTTTTATTGTGGACTGATTGTCCAGAGTAATAAAATGGAGGCATTTCTAATATTGATCTGATTTGCAGATAACACGTAGCCATTGAAGTGAATGGGTCAGTAAGAAAAGATGGTACCTGAAAACCATCTGTGAGTTTTCAGAGTGTTGTCCGTTTTTTACTGTGTAATTGGGTAAGAGAAGATTGGTTTTTTTTTTCCTTATGAGAAAAATGGATGCCGCATCGTGTGATGGTAAAAACGGACACACCCAGAAAAAATGTATGAATGTCAGATCCAGTACAATGGACCGTGATATTCTCATATGCAAAGAAATGTCAGTGACGTTAGTCATACATAAACTATTACTGCGGATAACGCTGCAAATTATTGTACAAAATGTCACAAAGCGTCAAACAACATGATGAAATTCTGCAGGAAAAAAATGTGGAAATTGTAAAATGTTTGTCCCATAATGTACAGTCTGCGTCTGTACTCACATCTGAAACTAAATTTTCTCTCTGAAAACAGACATAGGATCATTACAGGCAACATCCTGCTGATCAAGGACCCGAGCCCAGAGGACTCTGGGAATTACAGCTGCATGGCCTCTAATGGCTTAGGTACAGAGGAGCAGTCCCTGACCCTGATGTACACAGGTAAGTGTCCGCCGCCTTGCAAACTGCAATGATCGGTCACCGCCAGACAGACCTGATTAACCCTTTTCTGTCTGATTCCAGAACGCCCTAAAGCAACTGCTGTAAAATCTACAACACATGTAGCCATTGGGGATGACGTGGTGCTGGAATGTAGGACTGAAGGTTTGCCTCCCCCGCTAGTGGCGTGGTACAAAGGTGAGCACTCCATGTCCCTGACGTCATTTCACCACACTGACATCTGCCGCATCTCTAATAATGGGGAATTATTCTGCATCTTCAGGTGACAAGGAGGTTAAAGGCCCCGTCAGTGGCTCATATGGTGAGACTCTGACCCTTCAGGAGGTGACTGCGGAGGATGCCGGGGACTACACCTGTGTGGCCTCCAATGAGGCAGGGTCATCATCGGATGTCATTCTAGTAGAAGTGGGAAGTAAGTGAGAGCCATAATTCTTAATCCTTCACCCTAAAAGCTTTTCTAATTCACCTAAACCCAATATTCTTCACAATATGTGAGAGACGTCTCCAATTCAAAGGCTAAAATCCTGTCCTGAGCCTTCCTCACACTGTGGAGGGTTTGCGGCAATGTATCTGTATAGTCAATCCAATCCCAATGCATCACTGCAGGCTCATAGCACTTATGCTGATACACTGTGACAACCCCTCAGCTGTCTGATCATGACCTCTGTAGGCCGGTATGGGATTTGTCGTTCCCAGGCACCCAGACAGCTCTTACAAATGGTAAGGAAGTGAAACACAAACTATTAGAAAGTTCATAAAAAGAAACATTGAATGAAAAGTTCTGCAACTTTCAAATAGACGTCCTGAGCTCCCTTTTAAATCCCCGGACATTACAGCCGGAGTAGGAAGGGATCAGGACTGCTCCTTTTATTGTCCTGTGGGTGCGGAGGAATAAGCTCCTTCTACTGAAGTGGAAAGCGCCTCCGTCCAGAGTGGAGACTGATTTGGGATCATTCTGTAGCATGTTTCCTGACTGTGCTGCTCGCTCTGAGCTGGCAGCAGATTTCCGTCTGCTCCGGAGGGCATCCAGAGCGTCCAGGACCTTGCAGTGCAGTTAGGCTGCTCTTATACACCGACATTTCACAGTTTTGGTCTGAAGATAATTACAAGGTTCTGCTCTTGACCCTTTAACTCAAATGTCACAGGCGGTAACTGAAACAAAAGCCCTGCACATTGCTTTACTTAATACCGACCCGAGGCTCTCAGATTTCTCCACTGCTACAACCTGTGGTTTCCATTCATTCCAGTAATTGGGGCATGACATGACCATCTTTAAGCACGCAGGGGGGTATACAGACGTGGCATATTGCTGTGAAATTACACGATGTATAGGGGTAAACCACCGGAGAAGAATCTGCATCATCCTCAGAGAAACCTGCTCTATAACCACTCATGCAGGACGTGCAGGGGTATCCCATCTAGGACATTAGCAGGATGTCCCATATTGATGGCTTATGCTTAAGATATAAGATCTGTGGGGGCCTGGACAACCCCTGTAATATCAAATACATACTGGTTTCATCTATCTCAGGCCCATCCAGCGGTGCTGTCCAGGGAGAGGTGTCTGCCCATGTGGCACTTCCATGTCTATGTATGGGAGTAACCGATAATATCCAGAACTTCCAAAGAAATGAATGGTAAGAGGTGCGAATATACGGACACTTCTCCACTGACCGCTCTGGCGGAAGGGGCTCTGTTACTGAGTTAGATGGGAGTACCAGCAGTGAGACCCCGTCGCCTCTCAGGACAGATAAATATCGCATGCACAGGAGAGAGGTTTGTGCCGCCCATGTAGACCAGACAGAGGATTTTCCAGCCTGGACCCTTCTTACAAATCCCTGCACTTTTCAGGACTTTTTCTGTAAATACTTTTTTTTTTTTTTTTTGCACTGCTCAAAAAAATAAAAAGAACACTCAAATAACACATCCTAGATCTGAATGAATGAAATATTCTCATTGAATACATTGTTCTGTACAAAGTTGAATGTGCTGACAACAAAATCACACAAAAATCATCAATGGAAATCAAATTTATTAACCAATCGAGGTCTGGATTTGGAGTCACCCCCAAAATTAAAGTGGAAAAACACACTACAGGCTGATCCAACTTTGATGTAATGTCCTTAAAACAAGTCAAAATGAGGCTCAGTATTGTGTGTGGCCTCCACGTGCCTGTATGACCGCCCTACAACGCCTGGACATGCTCCTGATGAGGTTGCGGATGGTCTCCTGTGGGATCTCCTCCCAGACCTGGACTAAAGCATCCGCCAACTCCTGGACAGTCTGTGGTGCAACGTGATGTTGGTGGATGGAGCGACACATGATGTTCCAGATGTGCTCAATCGGATTCAGGTCCATAGCTTCAATGCCTTCATCTTGCAGGAACTGCTGACACACTCCAGCCACATGAGGTCTGGCATTGTCCTGCATTAGGAGGAACCCAGGGCCAACCGCACCAGCATATGGTCTCACAAGGGGTCTGAGGATCTCATCTCGGTACCTAATGACAGTCAGGCTACCTCTGGCGAGCACATGGAGGGCTGTGCGGCCCTCCAAAGAAATGCCACAGAACACTAGGATTGGCAAAGTCGCCACTGTCGCCCTGTGTTCTTCACAGATGAAAGCAGGTTCACACTGAGCACATGTGACACACGTGACAGAGTCTGGAGACGCTGTGGAGAGCGATCTGCTGTCTGCAACATCCTTCAGCATGACCGGTTTGGCAGTGGGTCAGAAATGGTGTGGGGTGGCATTTCTTTGGAGGGCCACACAGCCCTCCATGTGCTCGCCAGAGGTAGCCTGACTGCCATTAGGTACCGAGATGAGATCCTCAGACCCCTTGTGAGACCATATGCTGGTATGGTTGGCCCTGGGTTCCTCCTAATGCAGGACAATGCCAGACCTCATGTGGCTGGAGTGTGTCAGCAGTTCCTGCAAGATGAAGGCATTGAAGCTATGGACTGGCCCGCCTGTTCCCCAGATCTGAATCCGATTGAGCACATCTGGGATATCATGTCTCGCTCCATCCACCAACGTCACGTTGCACCACAGACTGTCCAGGAGTTGGCGGATGCTTTAGTCCAGGTCTGGGAGGAGATCCCACAGGAGACCATCCGCAACCTCATCGGGAGCATGCCCAGGTGTTGTAGGGAGGTCATACAGGCATGTGGAGGCCACACACAATACTGAGCCTCATTTTGACTTGTTTTAAGGACATTACATCAAAGTTGGATCAGCCTGTAGTGTGTTTTTCCACTTTAATTTTGGGGGTGACTCCAAGTCCAGGCCTTCATTGGTTAATAAATGTGATTTCCATTGATGATTTTGTTGTCAGCACATTCAACTTTGTACAGAACAAAGTATTCAATGAGAATATTTCATTCAGTCAGATCTAGGATGTGTTATTTGAGTGTTCCCTTTATTTTTTGAGCAGTGTATATTTTTTCTGCCTTTGAGAGTTGGACTTTTTTAGTTTACTGGGTTTCCTTATTACCATGTGGCGCTATTATCTTATCACCCCATTATGCGGCATTATTTCCCGGTAACTGAGCGATGAGGATGCCTGAGCAGTGACGTCACCGCGACTTCCATCTTCTTTGTGTAACATCCTATCACCCTCCTGACAATACGCGCGGCTTCTCATCTGGTTACTGAATCTGGTCCATGGCGAACAGCTGGAGAACGGTTTAGAGCCTGTAATGGTAGGCTTGTAACGACACGATGAAAGAGGAAGGACATGGCCCCGGGGGACGGAGACTGCAGCAGATGAGGACGGCAGACAGGCTTGTAACTCACAGGGTGAATCAGGATTCTGCCAGTTCGTAGACTTGAAAGAATCTATAGGCAATTTGTGGTGGTGGCTGATGCTGCACATCTGATAGGAAATCATCATCTGCTGATTCAACTGGGGGGTGTATAATATACCGTGCTGTCCCCCCAGGTACCAAAAACTCACATCTACCTGCAGATTCAGTATCTGATCTACTACTGTGCAGTACAGGGGTGCAATCCTAAAATGCTGACAAATGACTTACAGCTCCTAAGTTACCTCCTGCACTCACTATTCTGCTGTTGGAGTCACTGTGTACATACATTACATTATTTATCCTGTACTGATACTGAGTTACATCCTGTAACAGTGAGTGCAGCTCTGGAGTATAATACAGGATGTAACTCAGGATCAGTACAGGATAAGTAATGTAATGTATGTACACAGTGACTGCACCAGCAGAATAGTGAGTGCAGCTCTGGAGTATAATACAGGATGTAACTCAGGATCAGTACAGGATCAGTAATGTAATGTATGTACACAGTGACTGCACCAGCAGAATAGTGAGTGCAGCTCTGGAGTATAATACAGTATGTAACTCAGAATCAGTACTGGATAAGTAATGTATGTACAGTAGTGTTCAAAATAATAGCAGTCCAATATGACTAAACAGATTAATCACTGTTTTGGTATAAATTATATTTCCACATGTCAAACAATTTACCAGTTGGTGCAGTAGATTCTAAGAAAACCACCAGACTTCGCATTCATGATCTGCATGTTTTTGAGTCTGTGTATTTGAATAATTAATTGAAAGGGAAAGTGTTCAAAGTAATAGCAGTGTGGGGTTCAATTAGTGAGGTCAATCACTCTGGGAAGAAACCGGTGTGAATCAGATGGCCCTTATTTAAGGGTGAAGCCAGCACATGTTGTACATGCATTTCTCTTTGAAAGCCTGAGAAATATGGGTCGTTCAAGACATTCTTCAGAGGAACAGTGTACTTTTCATTAAAAAGTTGATTTGAGAGGGTACAACTTATAAAGAAGTGCAGACAATGATAGGCTGTTCAGCTAAAATGATCTCCAATGCTTTAAAATGGAAAGCAAAACCAGAGAGACGTGGAAGAAAACGGAAGACTAGGATTCGAATGGATTGAAGAATAGCCAGAATGGCAAAGGCTCAGCCAATGATCAGCTCCAGGATGATCAAAGACAGTCTCAAGTTACCTGTGAGTACTGTGTGTGAAGCTAATCTCTTAGCAAGAAGTCCCTGCAAAATCGCACTGTTAAAAAAAGACATGTACTGAAGTAGATACAATTTGCCAAATAACACATCAACTGGCCTACAGAGAAATGAAGAAACATTTTGTGGACTAATGAAAGTAAAATTGTTCTTTTTGGGTCCAAGGACTGCAGATAGTTCGTCAGACGACCCCCAAACTCTGCACTCAAGCCACAGTACACTTTAAAGACAGTTAAGCATGGTGGTGCAAGCATCATAATATGGGCATGTTTCTCTTACTATGGTGCCGGACCTATTTACTGCATACTAGGGATTATGGACCAGTTTGCATATATTAACCCCCTTTACCCCCGAGGGTGGTTTGCACGTTAATGACCGGGACAATTTTTACAATTCTGACCACTGTCACTTTGTAAGGTAATAACTCTGGAACGCTTCAACGGAGCCCGCTGATTCTGAGATTGTTTTTTTCGTGACATATTGTACTTCATGATAGTGGTAAAATTTCTTCGATATCACTTGCGTTTATTTGTGAAAAAATCAGAAATTTGGCAAAAATGTAGAAAATTTTGCAATTTTCTAAATTTAAATTTTCATGCCCTTAAATCAGAGAGATATGCTACACAAAATAGTTAATAAAATTTCCCACCCACATATCTACTTTACATCAGCACAATTTTGGAACCAAATTTTTTTTTTATTAGGGAGCTATAAGGGTTAAAAGTTGACCAGCAATTTCTCATTTTTACAACAAAATTTACAAAACCATTTTTTTTTTAGGGACCGCATCACATTTGAAGTCACTTTGAGGGGCCTTTATGACAGAAAATAACCGAAAGTGACACCATTCTAAAAACTGCACCCCTCAAGGTGCTCAAAACCACATTCAAGAAGTTTATTAACCCTTCACGTGCTTCACAGGAATTTTTGGAAAGTGGAAGAAAAAAATGAACATTTAACTTTTTTTCACAAAAATGTTACTTTAGACCCCAATTTTTTTATTTTTTCCAAGGGTAACAGGAAAGAATGGACCCCAAAATTTGTTGTGCAATTTCTCCTGAGCACGCCAATACCCCATATGTGGGGGAAAACCACTGTTTGGGCGCACGGCAGGGTTCGGAAGGGAAGGAGCGCCATTTTACTTTTGGAATGTAAAATTTGCTTAAATAATTAGCGGATACCATGTTGCATTTGGAGAGCCCGTGATGTGACTAAACAGTGGAAACCCCTCACAAATGACACCATTTTGGAAACTAGACCCCTCAGGGAACTTATCTAGCTGTGTGGTGAACACCCTGAACCCCCAGGTGCTTCACAGAAGTTTATAACATGGAGCCATGAAAATAAAAAAATCTAACTTTTTCCATAAAAATTATGTTTTAGCCCCAAATTTTTATTTTCACAAGGGTAAGAGGAGAAAATGGACCCCAAAAACTTTTGTGCATTTTCTCCTGAGTACAGCGATACTCCATATGTGGGGAACATACACTGTTTGGGCGCACGGCAGAGTTCAGAAGGGAAGGAGCACTGTGTGACTTTTTGAACGCAAAATTGGCTGGAATCAAGAGCGGACATCATGTCGCGTTTGGAGAGCCCCTGATGTGTCTAAATAGTGGAAATCCCCCCATAAGTGACCCCATTTTGGAAACTAGACCCCTCAAGGATTTTATGAAGGCGTATAGTGAACATTTGGAACCCAGAGGTACGACACAGAAATTGATAACATTAGGTCATCATATTGAATAAGTTGTCGTTAGTCTTGAGCGCAAGTGCTCGCTACTTGAGTTTGCATCGGGTACTCAGGTATGCACCATGTATCACGGGTGCTCGAGTAACATGCTCGAATCCCCGCCCCACATGTTTCACGGTTGTTAGACACCCAAAAAAAAACAGGCGGGGATCACTCGTGCATTGCAGGCAATCCCCACCAGGTTTTTTTGGCCGCGAAGATATGGGGCGGAGACTCGAGCTTGTCACTTGAGCACCCGCGATACTCTGTGCATACCCAAGCACCCAATGCAAACTCAAGTAGCGAGCACTTGGCTCAACACTGGTCGCCATATCTTCACTTTTTTTTTTTCTTTACTTTTGAAAAAATCCCAACCCCAACACAACCCTAAACCAACCCTAACTCTAGCACAATCCTAACCCTAACCCTAGAGTTTATTTTTTACGCCTTTCCTCATGCCATATAAGTGATTAGATGACTTTATTCTTCGGGTCGGTGTGATTACAGCGATACCAGATTTATATCGGGTTTTTATTATTGACAGCTGTCACACACTAAAAGACGCTTGTTCTTGCATCGCCATATTTTGAGAGCTATAATTTTTCCATATTTCGGCCGACCGAGTCATGTGACGGCTTGTTTTTTTGTGGGGCAAGTTGACATTTTTAATGGTACCATTTTCAGGCTCGTGACATTTATTGATCGCTTTCTATTCCAATTTTTGGGAGGCAGAATAAACAAAAACCAACAATTCAGGAATAGTTTTTTTTTGTTGTTTTTTTTTATGCCGTTCTGCGTGTGGTAAAATTGATAAGGTAGCTTTATTCTTCGGGTCAGTACGTTTACAGCGGTACCACATTTATATAGTTTTTTTATGTTTTGGTGCTTTTACACAATAAAAACTATTTTATAGAAAAATATTTTTTGTATCGCTTTATTCTGAGAGCTATAATTTTTTTATTTTTCGGCTGATGGAGCTGTATGGCGGCTTGTTTTTTGTGGGACAAGATGACGTTTTCAGCGGTACCATTTTTATTTACATTCGTCTTTTTGATCCCGTTTTATTCCATTTTTTGTTTGGCGGTATGATGATAAAACATTGTTTTTGCCTCGTTTTTTTTTTTTTTTACCGTGTTCACTAAAGGGGTTAACTAGTGGGACAGTTTTATAGGTCAGGTCGTTCCGAACGCGGTGATACCAAAATTTTTTTTTTTTGATAATACTATTTATTGATGGATACAATATATTTTTATTTTCTGGGGATTATTTTTTTAATTTTTTTAAAATATTTTTTCAAATTTTTTTTTCACTTTGATTCTTTTTTAACTTTTACACATTGTCCCACTATGGGACTTTCACTTTTTACATTCTGATCTCATGTATAGCACAGGAATGCAGCAGCATCCCTGTGCTATACAGGCTGTCACAGCTGCAGAGGGAGAAGATACTGTGATCGTGCACTGCGCATGATCAAAGTATCTTCCTGGTGTCAGGTGACCCGGATGTTGTCATGGCGACCTGGATGTTGTCATGGCGACATCCGGGTCACATGACAACCACGGGACCCGGCCACAGACACCACGGTACGCCGGAGAGGAGGAGAGTACCAGCGCTTACCTCCTTTTTGCCACCGGAATGCTGCGATCGAGTTCGATCGCAGCATTTCGGGGGTTAATGTGCTGGGAGCAGTGCGGGACCACTCCCAGCACATAGCACCGGGTGTCAGCTGTGACAATCAGCTGACACCCGGCGGCGATAACACAGTCTGTGTGCGGGCGGAATCGCCAATGCGTACTAATATGTATCTGGTCCATAAGGCCCAGGGCACAGATACGTATTAGTACGTATCATGTTGGAAAGGGGTTAAAATACTTAAGAGGTCATGTTGCCTTATAGCTAAAGAGGATATGCCCTTGAAATGGGTGTTTCAACAAGACAATGTCCGTAAACACACCAGAACGAGCAAAATCTTGGTTACAGTCCAACAAAATTGAGGTTATGGAGAGGCCATCCCTATCCCCGGACCTTAATCCCATAGAACATTTGTGGGGTGACATAAAAAATGCTGTTTCTGAGGCAAAGCCAACAAATGCCAAAAAATTGTGGGATGTAGTCAAAGCATCCTGGGCTGGAATAACAGGTGACAGGTGCCAGCAGTTTGTTGACTCTATGCAACATAGATGTGAAGCAGCTCTAAAAAAAAACCTGTGGGTATACAACTAAATATTAGGTTAGTGATTCACAGGAATGCTACATCCTCAAGATACATATTGTGAGTTTGTAAAGACAATTGCAGACACTGCTATTTTTTAGAACAGCCCAATGTTAATTTTTTGTTATTTTCTGTAAATTAGTTAAAAATTATATACACTTCTCCTCATGTTTTGAATTAGAAAACAGTGTGCAATGTTCCCAATGCATGGGAATAAAAACTTAGTGCTTAATAGCAGTGTGTTCAAACACATGAGTTATTTTGAACACTATTGTATGTACACAGTGACTTTACCAGCAGAATAGTGAGTGCAGCTCTGGAGTATAATACAGGATGTAACTCAGGATCAGTGTAGGATCAGTAATGCAATGTACAGTGCAGACCAAAAGTTTGGACACACCTTCTCATTTAAAGATTTTTCTGTATTTTCATGACTATGAAAATTGTACATTCACACTGAAGGCATCAAAACTATGAATTAACACATGTGGAATTATATACTTAACAAAAAAGTGTGAAACAACTGAAAATATGTCTTATATTCTAGGTTCTTCAAAGTAGCCACCTTTTTGCTTTGGTGACCGCTTTGCACACTCTTGGCATTCTCTTGATGAGCTTCAAGAGGTAGTCACCGGAAATGGTCTTCCAACAATCTTGAAGGAGTTCCCAGAGATGCTTAACACTTGTTGGCCCTTTTGCCTTCACTCTGCGGTCCAACTCACCCCAAACCATCTTGATTGGGTTCAGGTCTGGTGACTGTGGAGGCCAGGTCATTTGGCGTAGCACCCCATCACTCTCCTTCTTGGTCAAATAGCCCTTACACAGCCTGGAGGTGTGTTTGGGGTCATTGTCCTGTTGAAAAATAAATGATGGTCCAACTAAACGCAAACCGAATGGAATAGCATGCCGCTGCAAGATGCTGTGGTAGCCATGCTGGTTCAGTATGCCTTCAATTTTGAATAAATCCCCAACAGTGTCACCAGCAAAGCACCCCCACACCATCACACCTCCTCCTCCATGCTTCACGGTGGGAACCAGGCATGTAGAGTCCATCCGTTCACCTTTTCTGCGTCGCACAAAGACACGGTGGTTGGAACCAAAGATCTCAAATTTGGACTCATCAGACCAAAGCACATATTTCCACTGGTCTAATGTCCATTCCTTGTGTTATTTAGCCGAAACAAGTCTCTTCTGCTTGTTGCCTGTCCTTAGCAGTGGTTTCCTAGCAGCCAATTTACCATGAAGGCCTGCTGCACAAAGTCTCCTCTTAACAGTTGTTGAAGAGATGTGTCTGCTGCTAGAACTCTGTGTGGCATTGACCTGGTCTCTAATCTGAGCTGCTGTTTACCTGCGATTTCTGAGACTGGTGACTCGGATAAACTTATCCTCAGAAGCAGAGGTGACTCTTGGTCTTCCTTTCCTGGGGCGGTCCTCATGTGAGCCAGTTTCTTTGTAGCGCTTGATGGTTTTTGCAACTGCACTTGGCGACACTTTCAAAGTTTTCCCAATTTTTTGCACTGACTGATCTTCATTTCTTAAAGTAATGATGGCCACTCGTTTTTCTTTACTTAGCTGCTTTTTTCTTGCCATAATACAAATTCTAACAGTCTATTAAGTAGGACTATCAGCTGTGTATCCACCAGACTTCTGCACAACACAACTGATGGTCCCAACCCCATTTATAAGGCAAGAAATCCCACTTATTAAACCTGACAGGGCACACCTGTGAAGTGAAAACCATTTCCGGTGACTACCTCTTGAAGCTCATCAAGAGAATGCCAAGAGTGTGCAAAGCAGTCATCAAAGCAAAAGGTGGCTACTTTGAAGAACCTAGAATATAAGACATATTTTCAGTTGTTTCACACTTTTTTGTTAAGTATATAATTCCACATGTGTTAATTCATAGTTTTGATGCCTTCAGTGTGAATGTACAATTTTCATAGTCATGAAAATACAGAAAAATCTTTAAATGAGAAGGTGTGTCCAAACTTTTGGTCTGTACTGTATGTGCACAGTGACTGCACCAGCAGAATAGTGAGTGCAGCTCTGAGGTATAATACATAATGTAACTCAGGATAAGTAATGTAATGTATGTACACAGTGACTGTACCAGCAGAATAGTGAGTGCAGCTCTGGAGTATAATACAGGATGTAACTCAGGATCAGTAATGTATGTACACAGTGACTGCACCAACAGAATAGTGAGTGCAGCTCTGGAGTATAATACAGGAGGTAACTCAGGATCAGTACAGGATAAGTAATGGAATATACAGTGGGGGAGATAAGTATTTGATCCCTTGCTGTTTTTTAAGTTTGTCCACTGACAAAGACATGAACAGTCTATAATTTTAAGGGTAGGTTAATTTTAACATTGAGAGATAGAATATCCCCCCCAAAAAAATCAAGAAAATCACATTGTATAAATTAGATATTTTTTTTTTTGCATTTTGCAGTGAGAAATAAGTATTTGATTCCTCTGGTAAACAACACTTAATACTTGGTGGCAAAACCCTTTTTGGCAAGCACAGCAGTCAGACTTTTTTTTGTAGTTGATGATGAGGTTTGCGCACATGTAAGGAGGAATTTTGGTCCACTCCTCTTTGCATATCATTTTTAAATCATTCAGATTTTGAGGCTGTCGCTTGGCAACTCACAGCTTCAACTCCCACCATAAGTTTTCTATGGGATTAAGATCTGGAGACTGGCTAGGCCACTCCGTGACCTTACTGTGCTTCTTTTTGAGCCACTCCTTTGTTGCCTTGGCTGTATGATTTGGGTCATTGTCTTGCTGGAAGACCCAGCCACGACCCATGTTCAATGCTCTTACTGAGGGAAGGAGGTTGTTGGCCAAAATCTTGTGATACATGACCCCATCCATCTTCCCTTCAGTACGGTGCAGTCGTCATGTCCCCCTTGCAGAAAAGAACCCCCAAAGTATAATGTTTCCCCCACCATGCTTCATGATTCGGATGATGTTCTTAGGGTTGTACTCATCCTTCTTCTTCCTGCAAACATGGCGAGTTGAGTTAATGCCAAAGAGCTCAATTTTTGTCTCATCTGACCACAGCACCTTCTCCCAATAACTCGCAGAATCATCCAGGTGTTCATTGGCAAACTTCAGATGGGCCTGCACATGTGCCTTCTTGAGCAGGGGGACCTTGCGGGCACTGCAGGATTTTAAATCTTTAAAGCGTAATGTGTTACCAATGGTTTTCTTAGTGACTGTGGTCCCAGCTGCCTTGAGATCATTAACAAGTTCCCCCCTTGTAGTTTTAGGCTGATCTCTCACCTTCCTTGTGATCAAGGATACCCCACGAGGTGAGATTTTGCATGGTGCCCCAGATCGATGTCGATTGACAGTCATTTTGTATTTCTTCCATTTTCTTACTATTGCGCCAACAGTTGTCTCCTTCTCACCCAGCGTTTTACTTGTGGTTTTGTAGCCCATTCCAGCTTTGTGCAGGTCTATGATCTTGTCCCTAACATCCTTAGAAAGCTCTTTGGTCTTGCCCATGTTGTAGAGGTTAGAGGCTGACTGATTAATTGAGTCTGTGGACAGGAGTCTTTTATACAGGTGACTATGTAAGACAGCTGTCTTTAATGCAGGTAACGAGTTGATTAGGAGCGTTTAACTGGTCTGTAGGAGCCAGAACTCATAATGGTTTGTAGGGGGATGAAATACTTATTTCTCATTGCAAAATGCAAAAACAATTATCTAATTTATACAATGTAATTTTCTTTGGGATATTCTATCTCTCAATGTTAAAATTAACCTACCCTTAAAATTCTAGACTGTTCATGTCTTTGTCAGTGGGCAAACTTACAAAAACAGCAAGGGATCAAGTACTTATTTCCCCCACTATATGTACACAGTAACTGCACCAGCAGAATAGTGAGTGCAGCTCTGGAGTACAATACAGGATGTATCTTGGGATCTTGTAGCCGGTGACTCTGCTCTTTTAGTAGATTCCATGTGTTTTCGCAGTCAGACATATGGATGGTGACACAGTTGGGATGATTTCGGTTGGACATGTTGGCTCACTTCCCTGTGTTTAGGATACATTTCCATGGATACAGATGACATAAGATAAACTCTGCTCAGTGTTACTTTGCTTCTCTTTGTTTCTTTACATTTGTTATGAAGTCTCTGATTATTTGGTGACTGAGGACGGCTCCTTCCCGGCCGCTCTCGCCGCTGCCATCTCTTTGTGATTTTTATTTCCCACCTCTCGGAGAGTCTGCCGGCATCTGTTCCTAATTCCCTGAGGCGGGGGGCATTTTTTCTTGTTCTCGGTGCAGAAGCTTTTCATTGCGGGCGTCCTCCATGTCTTTTTCTCGCTAATCTCTTCCACACACTTCATCCTTGCACTTTCCTGTTTCCTCTTCTTCCTCCTCCTGATCTTTCTTCCAGAAATTCCTCGCCTGCTGTGTCATGATCCAGCTGCCGCTTTGTTATGTTCTCACATGGAGCTGGACAACGTCACTTTCCCCGCTGCTCAGCCTCTGCTCCTGTGCAGGGAATAGAAGGTAGAATCGCCTACCTGGGAGAGAAATGCGTGGGCCGCAAATGTATCCGGGGGCTCCAGTGCCCCCAACTACCACAGGCCATTGGTAACACTGGTCTCCTCATGCAGCCCCTTGGGGCTCTAAGCATTTGTGGGTGTTCAATGACTACGGTAAATCTTAGCATAAAATATCCAAAAGTGCAAACTCTCATTTCCTTTTCTGCAAAGATAATTTTAGCAGTTCTTAAAAGGGACCTGACACTTTTGTTTAAAGATGTTTAGTGAGAAAATGGAGTATTACATCATGATGCCTAGTCTTTATTTTGCATGTTCTCCGGATTTTTCCATGCAGCCTGCACTGTAAAGCATGGAGGTGTATATTCTGGTTTGAATGGCCACATACAGAATTTTACACAGATCTATGTATGGTGGTAAGCACAATTGCCTACATATCTGCAGTGGTAATATCGGAGTGTTTGTCACCTCTGTCTGCACTATTGGGCTGGTTATTTTTCTCTTACGTGAATAACAGGGCCATATTTTTTCCTTGCACTGGATCCATTTTTCGGCTGCTTGCCAGTTATTACAACCTTTGTCGTAGACGGTTTTCTCATATATATATATATACTACCGTTCAAAAGTTTTGGGGTCTTTTAGAAATTTCATTATTTTTAAAAGAAAAGCACATTTTTTTTCAATGAAGCTAACATTAAATGAATCAAAAATACACTCTATACATTGTTAATGTGGTAAATGACTATTCTAGCTGCAAGCGTCTTGTTTTTATTGCAATATCTATATAGGTCTATAGAGGCCCATTTCCAACAACCATCACTCCAGTGTTTTAATGGTACATTGTGTTTGCTAACTGTGTAAGAAGGCTAATGGATGTTTAGAAAACCCTAGAAAACCCTTGCACAAGTATGTTAGCCCAGCTGAAAATGGTTTGGCTGATTTGAGAAGCTATAAAATTGACCTTCCTTTGAGCTAGTTGAGAATCTGGAGCATTACATTTGTTTGTTCTATGAAACTCTCAAAATGGCCAGAAAAAGAGAACTTTCATGTGAAACTCGACAGTCTATTCCTGTTCTTAGAAATGAAGGCTATTCCATGCGGGAAATTGCCAAGCAACTGAAGATTTCCTACAATGGTGTGTACTACTCCCTTCAGAGGAGAGCACAAACAGACTCTAACCAGAGTAGAAAGAGAAGTGGGTGCCCCGCTGCACAACTGAGCAACAAGACAAGTACATTAGAGTCTCTAGTTTGAGAAATCGACGCCTCACAGCTCCTCAACTGGCAGCTTCATTAAATAGTACACGCAAAACGCCAGTGTCAACGTCTACAGTGAAGAGGCGACTCCGGGATGCTGGCCTTCAGGGCAAAGTGGCAAAGAAGAAGCTATATCTGAGACTGGCTAATAAAAGGAAAAGATTAATATGGGCAAAAGAACACAGACATTGGACAGAGGAAGATTGGAAAAAAGTTTTATGGACAGACAAATCAAAGTTTGAGGTGTTTGGATCACACAGAAGAACATTTGTGAGACGCAGAACATCTGAAAAGATGCTGGAAGAGTTCCTGACACCATCTGTCAAGCATGGTGGAGGTAATGTGATGGTCTGGGGTTGCTTTGATGCTGGTAAAGTGGGAGATTTGTACAAGGTAAATGGGATTTTGAATAAGGAAGGCTATCACTCCATTTTGCAATGCCATGCCATACCCTGTGGACAGCGCTTGATTGGAGCCAATTTCATCCTACAACAGGACAATGACCCAAAGCACACCTCCAAATTATACATGAACTATTTAGGGAAGAAGCAGGCAGCTGGTATTCTATCTGTAATGGAGTGGCCAGCGCAGTCACCAGATCTCAACCCCATTGAGCTGTTGTGAGAGCAGCTTGACCGTATGGTGCACAAAAAGTGCCCATCAAGCCAATCCAACTTGTGGAGGGGCTTCAGGAAGCATGGGGGGAAATGTCTCAAGATTACCTCAGCAAATTAACAGCTAGAATGCCAAAGGTCTGCAATGCTGGAATTGCTGCAAAGGAGCATTCTGTGACGAAAGCAAAGTTTGAAGGAGAAAATTATTCTTTCTAATAAAAATCATTATTTCTAACCTTGTCAATGTCTGGACGATATTTTCTATTCATTTTGCAACTCATTTTCATGGAAAACACAAAATTGTCTGGGTGACCCCAAACTTTTGAACCGTAGTGTATATAAAAAAAAAATAGCTTCTTTTATCTAGTAAACATATCAGTTTTGTTTTGATTTTCACCTGTTCATTGTCTTGTATTGGAGAGTTTGATCCACATCGCACATGTATCAAATAAAGCAATGTGTGAATGCGGCTTTCATCAGATTTCTAGATGCTACATTCTGGTGCAGTTCGCCTTTAATATCTGTGCTCTGCAAAAAAAAAAAAAGAGAGAAAGTCATTTAGTTGTGCAGATGTCCAGATCCGCAGCCTCGTGTACGGTAATAGGTTCTCCCTCCTGTGATAAATGCGCTTGTCTCTGAGGAATGCGTGTTGTGTTCTGGCGCTGACTGATGAGCTACCGCATCCGCTGCCAATTGTAAAGACAAGTGCGTTCATCCAGGTGACAGCGCTTTGAGAGACAGAGGATCGCAACATGGAGAAATGGCTTCTGCACTGACAGCTTCATCCAGGTGGTCGGCTGTCAGCACCTGGGGGGAACAAACAGGATCTACAAATATGACTGTAGTAAGAAGATTGCATTGCAGACATTGCACTGGGCAGATCGGATTGGAAAGATCATATTGGACAGATTGTATGGCACAAGATACATTGGACAGATCATATCGGACAAATTGCAAAATGCAGATCTAATAAACAGATTGCATTGTACAGATTGTATGGCACACGATACACTGGACAGATCATATTGGACAGATTGCAAAATGCAGATCTAATAAACAGATTGCATTGTACAGATTGTATGACACACAATACATTGGACAGATCATATTGGACAGATTGCAAAATGCAGATCTAATAAACAGATTGCATTGTACAGATTGTATGACACACAATACATTGGACAGATCATATTGGACAGATTGCAAAATGCAGATCTAATAAACAGATTGCATTGTACAGATTGTATGGCACACGATACATTGGACAGATCATATTGAACAGATTGAATTGAACACACAAAATTGGATAGATTGCATTTGACAGATATCATTTGTCAAACTGAATTTATTAGATGTCATCCATCAAATTGCAATGGTTCATTTGGCCAAACACGTGCACATTTGACTCCACATGTGCACCTGCACATACATCCCACTGGGGATCGCAAGATCAGAGCCCAAGTCTTAAGCCAGGCCCACCAAAGTCCAATAAGGAGGTCCGAATAAATGACCACCCCCCTTGACTCAGAGGTGAGGGGTAATTTCCAAGTCCCAATTGTACATAGTATCGCCCTCGGCTGTAGCACATTTAGCGGGGTCTATCCTGGCGACCGTTAATCCTCAGCTCTGGGGTCTTCTCTTCTTGACAGTATATGACTGAAAATAATTAGTGGAGGATGAAATAGCACTTTAGCACCCCCCCCACACACACTCCCGGGGCCTGTTGTCAGCGAATCTTCTATGCTGGGGGCACTGGATCACAACGTAACACTCCTCCGCCAATTTCACAAGCAGTTAATAGAAGGGAGATGCTTTGAAGCCAGAAAGGAGGAAAAGACCACTCATAGTCATTACCCGCGGCCCACACAAAACTACTTTAACAACATAATTAAGCTCAGTAAAGTGGGAGATTTGGTGTCCCCCGGGGGCTGCGCTTATTTTTCCCACACTGCGATAATACATCAGAAGACAAGCCTAGATTTAAGGATAATTTTGCTCTAAGGATCAATGCACAGAGATCCCTTAACCAGGGCGTCTATATTCAGAGCTGAGAGCTGCTGGCGGGGTATCCGTACAATTCACCCTGCTGTCAGTCATTAGCCCCCCAGGTACAGGCAGGGCAGCCCCCCAATCCCAGCTGCACTTACTGCAGTACTACCCCCAAGATTAACAAATCACATGGAAACCTATAAAATAGGAAAAAACTGTGAGAAGTGATACAGTTGAATCCAGTGCAGCCAAAGCTCTGTAAGCTCCACAGCTGGCACCGATACAATGTAACAAAGCAGCAGGGAGAGCTGAGGCTGCATGCCCACTATGCGTTTTTCAAGCGTTTTTGATGCGGAATTTCCGCAGCGTAAACGCTTTCAAAACACTTGGTAATCCGTGCCCCATGATCCCCAATGAAAATCTGCATGTTCTATGCCCATGCTGCGAAATTTTCCGCAGCAGATTTTCCCTGCGGAAAAATCTGCAGCATGTCCATTATTTGTGCGTTTCTGCACGCAGATTTGAGGTCCCAATGCATTTAAAAAACGCAAGTCAAATCTGCATGTAAAAAACGCGTCAAAAATGCGTGTAAAATCCGCAAACGTTTTTGTTTTTGACTTCCAAGAACATGCAGAAACGCTGCAGAAATGTTCTGCTTAATTTCTGCATCGTGGGCACATACCCTAAGGCTGGGTGCCCACGTAGCGTTTTACAAGCGTTTATGCTGCGGAATTTCCGCAACATAAACGCTTCGGAAACGCTTGGTAATCCGCCCCCCATGGTCCCCAATGACAAACCGCAATGTCAATGCCCATGCTGCGGATTTTTCCACAGCGTTTATGCTGCGCTCAAAAATCTGCAGCATGTCCATTAATTTTGCGGACACGCAGCGTAATCGCCGCCATTGACTTGCATTGGACCGCGTAGCATCCGCATCACTGCATTTGCACATGCGGATATCACACGGTTCAATGTGCGGATGGTACCCGGGTCTGGAGGAGAGAAGACTCTCATCCAGACCTGGTTACCATAGAAACTGTAAAAAAAGAATTTAAACTAAAAAATAAAGTTTATACTCACCTTCTGATGTCTTCCTGGTGTTTTGTCTGCTCCGTCCGGTGTCTTGCAATGTTCGCGTTGATGTGAAGGACCTGCCATGACGTCACTGAGTCATGTGACCCATCACATGGCTCAATGACGTCACCGCAGGTCCTTCACACCCCCGCAAGCAGTGCAAGATACCGGACGGAGCAGACAAAACACCCGAAGGACATCAGAAGGTGAGTATAAACTTTATTTTTTTTATTTTTCACCATTCTTATTCTTTTTTTTAACTAACTTGGTCACACTACTATAAATCTATGCCGGTTGCATGGATTTATATAGTGTGAACAAGTTGTAAAGCACTTTTCCAAGTGATGCTAAAATCGCTTAGAAAAAAGCTTGATAACCCGCATGCAGAAATGCTGCAAAAAACGCTTCACAAATGCTTCTACCTGGCGGGAAAACCGCCTTTAAAATCCGCATGCGTTTTTCTTGCCAGGGAGAAGCGTAAAAAATATGCAGCATTTCTGCATCGTGGGCACATAGCCTAATACTTCTCACTGAGGATTGTCCACACTAGATACAACTGTAGCAAACCTCTGCTGAGTGCGGCTTGTGAACACACAAGTTCTCATTCACTGACAGCAAACTAATATCTTCAAACTGTTGACAAATTATGACACGAAGTATAAGAAGTTGTGAAACTGCATTTTTGGGGGATTAACTTTACCTCTGTTGTGGATATCTGGGATGAAAGCGGGGTTCCGTATTAATCTGCCATTAGCCCGCTTTGCTGGGAGGGTTGCATTGCTCATGAGATCTGTTTTCTCCCACTTCCCCTCCTGGACGCGCTGTCTGTTTGCTATTTGCAGAGTATATATGTATCTATCTGCTCAGTGTTACTGTATGACGGACAGTGGTGCCATATCGTTTACTTCCCAGCATCTGAATCCAGTTTCTTAGACCCATCGCTGTCGGGCAGATGCCTGTATGTACGTCATAGATTGTATGAGGACTATACAGCCCCAGCGCCCATCTGCTTCACATTCTCAGAACATTGAAGGGGGTGAGATACTGACCCGGACCTAGATCATTGTAAAAGGTGGACATTACAAGGCTGATAACAGGGAGTAATAGATTGTACTCACCTGTCCTACAGTCTCCTCTCCCCAGTAATGGCTGATAACAGGGAGTAATAGACTGTGCTCACCTGTCCTACAGTCTCCTCTCCCCAGTAATGGCTGATAACAGGGAGTAATAGATTGTACTCACCTGTCCTACAGTCTCCTCTCCCCAGTAATGGCTCATAACAGGGAGTAATAGATTGTAGGTCTTTTTTATTTATAGAAGAAAACATTACAGGACACAAAACAGAAGAACAAAACTGCAGAACAGAAAAAGACGACAAAACCCGACACAAATCACAGAAAATAGAAGCAAAATAAATCAACCAGAAAGGGGAGAAGATTCGACCTACTGAGAAAAAAAACAAAAATGTGAAAATTAAAGAAACAAAATAACCATCACCACAGGTACAGTTATATGAAAAAGTTTGGGCACCCCTATTAATCTTAAGCTTATTGTTTTATAAAAATTGGTGTTTTTGCAACAGCTATTTCAGTTTGATATATGTAATAACTGTTGGACACAGTAATGTTTCTGCCTTGAAATGAGGTTTATTGTACTAACAGAAAATGTGCAATCTGCATTCAAACAAAATTTGACAGGTGCATAAGTATGGGCACCTCACCAGAAAAGTGACATTAATATTCAGTAGATCCTCCTTTTGCAAAAATAACAGCCTCTAGTCGCTCCCTGTAGCTTTTAATGAGTTCCTGGATCCTGGATGAAGGTATTTTTGACCATTCCTCTTTACAAAACAATTCCAGTTCAGTTAAGTTTGATGGTCGCCGAGCATGGACAGTCCTCTTCAAATGATCCCACAGATGTTCAATGATATTCAGGTCTGGGGACTGGGATGGCCATTCCAGAACATTGTAATTGTTCCTCTGCATGAATGCCTGAGTAGATTTGGAGCGGTGTTCTGGATCATTGTCTTGCTGAAAGATCCATCCCATGCGTAACTTCAACTTTATCACTGATTCTTGAACATTATTGTCAAGAATCTGCTGATACTGAGTGGAATCCATGCGTCCCTCAACTTTAACAAGATTCCCGGTGCCGGCATTGTCCACACAGCCCCAAAGCATGATGGAACCTCCACCAAATTTTACTGTGGGTAGCAAGTGGTTTTCTTGGAATGCTGTGTTTTTTTGCCGCCATGCATAATGCCTTTTTGTATGATCAAACAACTCAATCTTGGTTTCATCAGTCCACAGGACCTTCTTCCAAAAAGAAATTGGCTTCTCCAAATATGCTTTTGCATACCTCAGCCGACTCTGTTTGTGGCGTGCTTGCAGAAACGACTTCTTTCGCATCACCCTCCCATACAGCTTCTCCTTGTGCAAAGTGCGTTGTATAGTTGACCGATGCACAGTGACACCATCTGCAGCAAGTTGATGCTGCAGCTCTCTGGAGGTGGTCTGAGGATTGTCCTTGACTGATCTCACCATTCTTCTTCTCTGCCTTTCTGATGTTTTTCTTGGCCTGCCACTTCTGGCCTTAACAAGAACTGTCCCTGAGTTCTTCCATTTCCTTACTATGTCCCTCACAGTGGAAACTGACAGGTTAAATCCCTGAGACAGCTTTCTGCATCCTTCCCCTGAACAACTATGTTGAATAATCTTTGTTTTCAGATCATTTGACAGTTGTTTTGAGGAGCCCATGATGCCACTCTTCAGAGGAGATTCAAACAGGAGAACAACTTGCAAGTGGCCTCTTTAAGTAGCTTTTCTCATGATTGCATACACCTGGCTATGAAGTTCAAAGCTCAATGAGGTTACAAAACCAAAAAAAGTGCTTAAGTAAGTCAGTAAAAAGTAGGTAGGAGTATTTAAAACAAGAAAATGATAAGGGTGCCCATACTTATGCACCTGTCAAATTTTGTTTGAATGCAGATTGCACATTTTCTGTTAGTACAATAAGCCTCATTTCAAGGCAGAAACATTACTGTGTCCAACAGTTATTACATATATCAAACTTAAATAGCTGTTGCAAAAACAACAATTTTTATAAAACATTAAGCTTAAGATTAATAAGGGTGCCCAAACTTTTTCATATAACTGTATATATACATATACTTTTTTTTTTGTAAACAATAAATAAAAATTATAAAACCTATAAAACCACCGGCCCAGCTTCATTCATACTACTATATACAATCCCACACAACGTTCACACTGTCCTATATACACTTAAAACACGCCGTCCTATGTACAATATTATATACAATAAAACCACTATAAACACAAAACACTAAACCTAAATATAATGTAACACACAACGTATATACAACCGGAAACTAATACTAACCTACTGGTCCCACTGCCTTACCTTACAGTCACACCCTTACTGCACCTCATTCACACCACAGCTAAACAAAAATAGCAATATATACAATAGTGACATGGACATTTTTTAAATATATATATATATATATATATATATATATATATATATATATATATATATATATATATATATATATATATACACACACACACACACACACACACACACACACACACACACACACACACACACACACCAATACTAACTATCCTGTGTTAAGCACACGCCCGGACTGACTGGCGTGAGCATGGTTAATGGTCCCACTGGGCCACGAACCGAGGAGTGCCTGGAGGGGCGTGACTAGGGGCCTCGCCAGGTCTAACCACGAACACACGGCGGCTAAATCGACTCCGTAGTCTGAGGAGGGACGTGGCCCAGGTGCTACTCCAGGTCAGAACCCAGTCACAGCTGTTGACCCACACCGGGAATGCAGGAACGGGCAGGCACGGCTGGTATGCAGACAGGCGGGTACTGGCAGGCATGGCTGGTATGCAGACAGGCGGGTACTGGCAGGCACGGCTGGTATGTAGACAGGCAGGTACTGGCAGGCACGGCTCGTATGCAGACAGGCGGGTACTGGCAGGCACGGCTGGTATGCAGGCAGGCGGGTACTGGAAGGGGTACTGGAAGGCACGGCCGGAATGCAGGTGCGGTGGACAAGAACAGCCGAGCGAAACCGTCGATGCAGAGGACAAGCAGAGCAGAGCGGAACCACAGGTGCGGAGGACAAGCAGAGCGAAACCGCAGGTGCGGAGGGCAAGCAGAGCAGAGCAAAACCGCAGGTGCGGAGGACAAGCAGAGCGTAACCGCAGGTGCAGAGGACAAGCGAGGCAGAACAGAGCAGAGCGTAACCGCAGGTGCAGAGGACAAGCGAGGCAGAACAGAGCAGAGCGTAACCGCAGAGCAGAAGGTGCAGGCAGACAGGACAGGGCTCTGTTCACATGGAACAGACTGGGAAATACAGGAAGAGAGCTAGAACACAGGAGGTAGAAACGGAGGCAGGGAAACGGGACAAGCAGAACCAGATACACACAAAGTACTTGTAATAAAGTAACGAGTGGACACAAAACTCGCAAACAGAAGTACAGAGACAACGAGTTGGAGTTAGGTGCAGGTTCAGACACTGCAGGTAAAGGAAAGGATCGGACATAGAGACAAACAGGTAACGGGCTAGGACACAGTTCAGACAGGAACTGAACCTGGAACAAGATACAGGAACAAGCCTGGATACTCAGCCCCCAGGGAGGCGGAAACAGACTAGAAGTCACAGATACAGGTAACGGGCCTGGGTATTCAGACCCCAGGGTGGCGGAAATGGACAAGATACAGGACAGGACCTGGCAACTCAGTTGCACTGAACACACTGAAAGAAAGCGTTGCTCAGGCACCTTCTACTGGGTGGAGGGGGTTTAAGTATCCAGTGACTCACAGCAATAGGCTGGGGATGCATTAGGACTTTGCACACTGTAAGCAATCAGACAAGAGACATGCACACAGCAAGTAATGGAGCAAGGTGTGCAGCCTGGACTGATAGGTAAGTTTGCGGTCTTGCATGGTGGGAGACGGTAAGCCATGCTAGCACACCGCCAGGGATGTTACAGTACTCCCCCCCTTTACACCCCCTCTTCTTCAAGTCTGCAAGGATTTTCTGCTGAGAATTTGGAGGCCGATTCTTCTCTTCAAGAAGATTACCTCTTCTGTCCACTAGAGGGAATGAGACTGGTCTCACCATCTTGGTGACTAGGATGCTTCCTCCCATCGAGCCATCCTCAGCATCAGATGAAGTGGGTGAAGTACCAGGAACAGGACACAGGAAAGTCTCTCTCCATTTGTTAATATCGGGTACAACCCCAAAGGATTCACGGGACAACTGGAGATCCTCCACCGGGTTGGAGGGGTGCAGAGACTCGGGGGTAACCACCGCCTTGACGTACACTTTGCCAAGCTTACTGGATGAAGTGGGCGAAGTACCAGGTACAGGGTGTAGGAAAGTCTCTCTCTATTTGTTATCAGGTAGCACCCCGGAGGATTTAGGAGACAACTGGAGGTCCTCCGCCTGGTTGGAGGAGTGCAGAGACTTGGAGGTAGCCACCGCCTTGATGGACTTATTGCCAGATTTATTAGAGATAGAGGATACTTGCTTTGGGACCATCTTCAGTCTGGTTTCTGAGATGACATGTCTGCGAGGCGGGGCGGTACCTGAAGCCAGATCATTGGTACAATCGTCGAGACTGTGTGGGGACATTGCCTCCGCTTCCCGCCCTTCGGAGACTTCAGCGCACAGCGAGTCAGCGACTAGCAGATCTGGTGAAGAAGAAGACATTGCTGACTGTCCTGAAGGTATGGGGACTGGACACCCCTTGTACCTCAGCAGTCCCCCAGGAAACACCATGCAGGATCTCCAGACCTGAGCGGGCACTAGATCTCTCGGCTCTGGACGACCTGTGGGTAAACCAGACAGCACCTGGAATGTGAACTTTTTCATGTGTAATGCTCCAATCTGGAGCTTAATTTGAACAGACATATTTTGACTGTTTCTGAGTAGGGCTCGTCCTTCCGCTGACACTGCCCAAACCGGATTCTAGAGTTGTTGGACAGAAATCAGACACAGATTCTTCAAGGCTTTAAGCCCGAAACTTCCGGTTAATCCGAGGCCTTCACTTGCCACGGAGACAGTCATGGTCATCTGTGGAGAGGAAACACTAACGCCAAGGGCAGCCTCTCCTACAGGCCTAATGTCTTAGGATTCTCCAACCTTCGCTGGACAAAGACCGTCAGGATGTCCCAAACAACTGCAGCGGGTCCGCAATCCGATCTTATGACTGAGTTCCGGCCTCTGCTTTGCCTGACAAACATGGTCAACCTTCATGGATTCTGTGCGGGTAGCTGTCTCTACAGGCTGGGGAACAGGAGGTCTTTGGGAGGACAGGACCTGACGTGACTGTTTACCTCTACACCTTGCACGTCTGGACTGCCTCTTGAGGTTGGGAAGAGAAGTATTCTTCGGAGCATTGTCATCCTGTGTGGATTCTGCGTGGGCAGAAGCCTCTTCAGGCTGGGGAATTGGTGGGCTACCTACACGCATCACCCATCGGGACTGCTCCAGGATATTGGGAAGGGAAGCTTTAGCAGAAGCTTCAGGGTTAGGGTCATCGAAGACCATTACAAAGGCCACCAGGAAGGCCTGCAGGTCAGAGACTATAGGATCCCATGCTTCCCATGGGGGGGTGATCCAATTCAAGGCATCACCCGCTAGGTAGGACATCAGAAATGCTAATTTAACCCAATCGGTGGGAAAATAGTGAGCATAGAATTTGAAATACAGCATGCATTGTTCCACAAACGCACGACTTTGTTTTGGATCCCCATAGTACCGTGGTGGATCCGCAGGATCGAGTGCTGATAGCTCCATTTGGGCTGGTGTGTAAATCGCCTGGGCCTCAGCTTGAGAAAAATTTTTTCCTTGGTGCACGTATTTGCCAGACAAGGATTCAAATGTCTCCGAGAGCGAAGGGCCGTGGGGCTCAACGGGGACCATGGCCTGAGCAAACTGTTACGCTCACGCCCGGACTGACTGACGTGAGCATGGTTAGTGGTCCCACTGGGCCACGAACCGAGGAGTGCCTGGAGGGGCATGACTAGGGGCCTTGCCAGATCCGACCACGAACACATGGCGGCTTAATCGACTCTGTGGTCCGAGGAGGAACGTGGGAGGTGGTCCAGGTGCTACTCCAGGTCAGACCCCGGTTACAGCTGTTGACCCACACTGGGGAATGCAGGAACGGGCAGGCACGGCTGGTATGCAGACAGGAGGGTACTGGCAGGCACGGCTGGTATGCAGACAGGAGGGTACTGGCAGGCACGGCTGGTATGCAGACAGGAGGGTACTGGCAGGCACGGCTGGTATGCTGACAGGAGGGTACTGGCAGGCACGGCCGGAATGTAGACAGGCAGATACTGGCAGGGAGGAACGCAGGCTGGATAGGGACCAGTATAGACTGAGATACAGGAACCGAGCCGCAGGTGCGGTGGACAAGCAGAGCAGAACCGCAGGCGCGGAGGACAAGCAGAGCGAAATCCGCAGGTATGGAGGACAAGCTGAGCAGAGCGAAACCGCAGGTGCGGAGGACAAGCTGAGCAGAACGAAACCGCAGGTGCGGTGGACAAGCTGAGCAGAACAAAACCACAGGTGCAGTGGACAAGCAGAGCAGAGCGAAACCGCAGGTGCGGTGGACAAGCAGAGCAGAGCGAAACCGCAGGTGCGGAGGACAAGCAGAGCAGAGCGAAACCGCAGGTGCGGAGGACAAGCAGAGCAGAGCGAAACCGCAGGTGCTGAGGGCAAGCAGAGCAGAGCGAAACCGCAGGTGCGGTGGACAAGCAGAGTAGAGCGAAACCGCATGTGCGGTGGACAAGCAGAGCAGAGCAAAACCGCAGGTGCGGTGGACAAGCAGAGGCAAGCGAAACCACAGGTGCGGAGGACAAGCAGAGCAGAGCGGAACCACAGGTGCGGTGGACATCAGAGCAGAGCGAAACCGCAGGTGCGGTGGACAAGCAGAGCAGAGCGGAACCGCAGGTGCGGTGGACAAGCAGAGCAGAGCGAAACCGCAGGTGCGGAGGACAAGCAGAGCGAAACCGCAGGTGCGGAGGACAAGCAGAGCAGAGCGAAACCGCAGGTGCGAGGGACAAACTGAACAGAGCGAAACCACAGGTGCGGAGGGCGAGCAGAGCGAAACCGCAGGTGTGGAGGACAAGCAGAGCGAAACCACAGGTGCGGAGGGCAAGCAGGGCAGAGCGAAACCGGAGGTGCGGAGGACAGGCGAGGTAGAACAGAGCAGAGTGTAACCGCAGGTACGGAGGACAAGCGAGGCAGAACAGAGCAGAGCGTAACCGCAGAGCAGAAGGTGCAGGCAGACAGGACAGGGCTCTGTTCACATGGAACAGACTGGGAAACACAGGAAGATAGCTAGAACACAGGAGGTAGAAACGGAGGCAGGGAAACGGGACAAGCAGAACCAGATACACACAAGGTACTTGTAATGGAGTAACGAGTGGACACAAAACTCACACACAGAAGTACAGAGGCAACGAGTTGGAGTTAGGTGCAGGTACAGACACTGCAGGAAAAGGAAAGGATCGGACATAGAGACAAATAGGTAACGGGCTAGGACACAGTTCAGACAGGAACTGAACCTGGAACAAGTTACAGGAACGAGCCTGGGTACTCAGCCCTCAGGGAGGCAGAAACAGACTAGAAGTCACAGATACAGGTAACAGGCCTGGGTATTCAGCCCCCAGGGTGGCGGAAACGGACAAGATACAGGACAGGACCTGGCAACTCAGTTGCACAGAACACACTGAAAGAAAGCGTTGCTCAGGCACCTCCTACTGGGTGGAGGGGGTTTAAGTATCCAGTGACTCACAGCAATAGGCTGGGGACGCATTAGGACTTTGCACACTGTAACTTTAAGAAACAAGAAGCCACAGCGCCGCCGCCCTAAGCAATCAGACAAGAGACATGCACACAGCAAGTAATGGAGCAAGGTGTGCAGCCTGGACTGATAGGTAAGTTGGCGGTCTTGCATGGTGGGAGATGGTAAGCCATACCAGCACGCCGCCAGGGATGTTACATCCTGCCACCCCTGATCCAGCTCTGGCCACAAAGTTCAGGATACTCCGAGCTAAGATCAGGCCCCAAAGTTTTTCCCCAGGAGGGGCCTAGGCCAGGCCAGATCAGTCCTCTTATCACCGCTGATGAAAACACCCCCAAATCCCCCACCCAACCTAACTAAAAACCCCTATTATACATTATATACAATATATACAGAACACAACCTACACACTCACCATCCAAGGCTCAAGTTCGATGCCGGCAAACCTTCTATTCAGGAGACAGAAATACAAAACAAAAATCTAGGGTGCAAAGACATCAGCCCACCACCAGGATATAGGAGTACTACCGGACTAAGGCACCCTGAAGGAAAAGCCCCTCCAGAGACGGGCCCGCCCTCCGGGCACCCAGTCTTTCATACTCCAGAGAACGTACCTTCACCAGGTCACCTAGGATGTTCCTACAAACTTCATCTACATGGAGGATTTTACTCTGCGTCGAAACTAAAACTCGTGCGTTCCACGTGAAATACCTGCGCTTACTATGAATAAAGTGGTTCGGTCCCTTCTCCCAAGGTCCCTGAACGCTCCATAGGCCCACCTGGCATAGGACAGAGTAGCCAGCTGCGGCCAACCAATGGAAGCTCCCACCCTGTTGTACATCTCTGTATTAAAGTGACAATGAACAACAGCTGAAAGAAGAATACTGTATACCACAAACTAGTTTCTACTTTTATCTCCAAATGAGGCATGCATTGTTTGTACAGCCGCGACATATGCAGAGTAAAATTCAACATCATATACTGTTTAAGACATTATTATGCCATAGAGGTGGGAAGGGATTGATTTCCAGAATCTACGGGATACTTATGCAGCAATTTCAGTGGGACAGACCCTTAAATGTTAAGGAGAGATGGGAACGTGACATTGGTACTATAATCTCGGAAGAATGGGAAGATGTGGTGGGGAGCGTTCCGATACTATCTACATGTGAGGCACATAGACTCTCACAGTTGTACTTATTGCATAGGGTATATAGAACTCCCAAATTTTTACAGCGCATTGGGGCAAGGAATGACGGTGTGTGTCCAAAATGTGGAGAGGAAGGAGCAGATCTTATGCATATGATGTGGACGTGTAGGAGGGTCGCGGTACTCTGGAATGAGTGTGTGCAGTACATTAATAATGTGTTTGAGTGTAATCTACCCTTATATCCTAAAGTGTGTGTGTTGGGCCATGTAGCAATAATAGGATGTGAAGAGGATGAAATAATAGCCGTTAAGAGGACTCTATATCAGATCAGAAAGCTTATAGCTTCACATTGGCTGGATCCCTCCCCTCTCAGGTTCCAGGAATTCTTGGATAGAATGCGTCTTTTATTAAGATTAGAAGAGGGAGTGTACAAAAAGCGGAAGGCTATACGTAAATTTGATAAAATCTGGGGTAAATGGAGCACGTTTCATGGTTATCATATTATGTCCATTTTAAATATCAATTGAGTTTGAAATGTTGTGGTCTCTCAGGTTCTACTTAACTAATCACTGACTATTAGATATTATACTCTGTATCCATGGATCAAATTATCAATGCTTTAACAGTTAGATAAGCTATATGATAATATGCGGTTTGTAATTAAATTTGTCTTTGCCATATGGTTTTTGGGGGTGTAATGGGGGTGGGTTTTGAAGGGCATTGCCAGTTGGGTGATGCCTCAATATTGTTTATGTGTAATGTTAAAAAAGTCTTTTAATAAAAAGTATCTGATTAAAAAAAAAGAAGGGACAATGAAGCAGGAAGTGCTCCATGCTTTCCAGCATGTTAGCACAAGCCTCACTGGGGCAATTCCTGTCCTCGGAGGTCCTGTACTTCAAATTGTCCCTCACATACAACTTACCTTGGAAGCAGCGTCAAGTCAAGTCCCAGTACTTCTTGGGGATCCTGCTAGAATTTAACAAACTCAACCCAACCTGCAGAGCTCGACTTGGTTGGGTTTTTTCACTTTTTCATTTTTACGAATCAATTTGTGAAGCACCTGGGGGTTCCAAGTGCTCACTATGCATCTAGATAGGTGCCTTGGGGGGTCTAGTTTCCAAAATGGGGTCACTTGTGGGGGAGCTCCAATGTTTGGGCACACAGGGGCTCTCCAAACGCAACATGGTGTCCGCTAACAATTTGAGCCGACAATTTGTCTCTGTAACGTTCAGAGAAAACATAATCAAACAGTGATCGGAGAACACCACTTCCACAACCGACAACGGTGAAGAGACGGCCTCCTCCTTCAAATAAAACCTGTCTATCCTAGACCTGCACTGACTACCTCTAAAAAAAGGTGAATCCCGTGTCTCCCGGGTTGTGCCGGATGTGGACATCCAACAGGCGAGCCTCACTTACTATCCTGTTTAACGCGACGCAGTCATAAGCCAGCTGGTCTCTGGAACCTCCTCTATCACAGGATCTTGTGACATTGTTGAAATCCCCTCCAAAGACCACCTGTCGACTCGAAAATAAAAAAGGTTTTACCCTTTTTCTGTGACCACTACCCCGCTCCCTCATCAAGGCTGTCACCAGATGAGGTTTCCTGGGAAGACATGGCATCCTCTGCCTCTTCCCTTTCAAGTCTCTTGACTTCCTCGCTCAATTCGCTGTCTTTAGGATCCTCAGCTGCAAGTGAAGTACCTGGGTCAGAATTTAAGGACTTTACTCCCTGCCCCCTGTCCTCACGGCGCTGCTCCTGCTGCCTGATGTTGGATGGTGGCAGCTTGCTCCTCACCGGTTCCCTGCCTCCCCCGCCTCTGCTGGTCCCTTCACCGGCAAGATTAGTCCCAGCTTTCGCCTGTCCCGCACTCGCCGCTTTCTGGACCGCATTGGCGAAGGAACGCGGACAGCGACTGAACGGGTGACCGAGGTCACCACACAAGTTACACCTAATCCTGTCACAGGCAGCAGCAAGATGACCCAGGTCCCCACGCAGTGCGCATTTCTGTCTGGTACACTGCGCACTAAAGTATGTGGGGCTACCGCACCTGTGACAGATCTTAGGCTGCCCCCCGGTAGAAAATCAAGATCCTATCCCTCCCCAAAAAGGTAATGAGGGGATATGGATAACAGTGTTTCCCAAAACCTTCAATTTCACCATGAAAGTCCAGGCCCCTGACCAGATACCATGGTCATCGAGATTCTTTTGGGGAATATTGGTGACCTCTCCGTATCGACTCACCCAGGTCGTAATGTCCATACAGGAAAGCGACTTATTACTAGTCAAAACGGTCACCTTCCTGACTGAATTTTGGCGGGTTATTGCCAGGGGAAAGAAACTCTGCCATTCGGGGCGACCCCGAGCCAGCTCATGGCGAGACCAGAAACCTCAAGGTCCTCCGGTCTCATGAAGCTTACATCGAAGTAGGAGGTCCCGTAGGGATGGATCAAGGCAAAGATGTCATATGACGCAAAGCCCATCCCCAGCAGGAGCTCAACCACCTTTGACCTATCAGGACAGGCATCCTTGCTTACCCACTGGAGACAGGCCATGTTCCTACGGTTACTCCTCTGCCCCGTTGTCGGCAGAGACCAGACAGTCTCTGTCCCTCTATCTCGGAAGGCTGAAAGACCATGTCTCTCTATCCAGAAAGACAGATCAACCTCCCTCCCCTCTACAGTGATGGAGCTCTCCCCTCTCCTCAGGGCATCTAGGAGTTGCTGTTGCAAGTCACGATCCCCAGGGCCACCAGACAAGGGTGCACTACTACTCCCAGTATTGACAGCTCCTGAATAGCTTTAGGCTGAAGCCCCCACCAATGCTGGGGGGGCAGCGGTACCAGTGTCTACTTCCTCCCCACCAATACCAGTGCTGCTCCCATCATTTACTCCACTACTACTCCCACCATTCCCACTACTCCCATCATTCATTCCACCACTAATCCCATCATTTGCTGCACCACTACTCCTATCATTCACTCCCCTATTACTCCCACCATTCACTGCACCACTACTTTCATTCCCTTTTCTTGTCACCCCATTACCACCATTTAGTCCACTGTTCTCTGCACCTTCCACTGTCACATCCATTCCTTCTTCCCTTTTGTCCGGTGTCTCTGCACTCACACCTGCTGGATCGGCGGAAGGGTGCACTTCCAGAGACTCCTTTCCCTGCAGCACCACACCCGTTTTTCTTTGGTTGCTGCTGACTTTCTGCAGGTCCTCTCCTGGAGTGCCCTGCCCCCTACTGCAGCATTTTGTTCCCTATCATGGGCAGACTGTTTGTTGGGCACCGCTGCCCGCCCTGTACCCACAGACTTTGGGGCCTTAGTGTCCTTTTTGGGCGCTGGGGCACACTGCCCCCCTGTCGCAGCAGTATTCCTTGCAGATGTTTTTTTCTGCTGCTAGTCTGCAGCAACATTCTTGGCAGACGGCTCCCCTGTCCCATCCGCACGCTTTTTCTCCTCCGTTGAAGCGCACTGCGCCCCGGTCACTGCTGTGCGCCTCACTTCACCCGCTCCAGGAGCCGCATTGCCCGATGCCGTGCGCCCCCCTCCCTCCCGGCCTCCCCGGCCCCAGTGATAACGACTTAGCCGCAGAGGGCAAGGAGGGAAACTCCACAGAACTTCCTATGTCCGGCGCCGTGAGCACCTCCACAACCTCGCCCCCTGCACTGTTCCCCGCATTGATGGCCGCATAGCCGGACGTCCTCCTCTCCCCACCTTGCCTCTGCCTCGGACCCACTGCAGAGCCCATGCTTTTAGGTTTGGTGGAGTCTACACAGGAGGTGGCAGGCGCAACATCAGACAATGATACATACTTGTAACTCACCACCTCCCGTGCAGCTCCTCCGGTTTTCTTCTTCTTCGTCTCCTCCACTGGATCGTCCTCACCAAAAGAAAACTTAGTCAGGTCTACAGGAGACTCCAGCAGTCGGATCTCCCTCAGCAATCCACATTCATCCTCCTCTTCCTCCCCGACACTCCAGCCTCTGCTGTCGGAGTCCTCTGCCCTGCAGGGAGACCACTTGGTCTCTGGCTCTGCCCCTCACTCTCCCTGCTTGCTCCAGCAGCTGGGACTCTAGTCACCTCTTCATCTTCCTCCTCTTTGCTAAGGACACCTGAGTTCTCCTGAGGTTTTTAACCCCTTCATTTCCGAGAACCGCCGCTGGTTCTTAAACCTCTCCAGGAAGGGAGCTGCGCTTTTCTCAATCCCCTCCCGGAGGAGCACTAACCTGACCACCTTGTCTCTGAGGGCTTTAAACCTCTGGGAGGTCGCGGGTCTTTCCTTGGACGCCCTGGTTTTCAGGACCCGGGCCTCCCGCAGCTCCTCTTTCAGCTGGGTTAGTGCTTTATCGGCGTCCTCGTATTCTCGCAACATGGCGATCACTCGGGAGGAGAAGGAACTTGGGAACTCGCTGGAGCTCATCTCCCCCAGGATCTTGCTGGGCTGTTGTTCCTGGAGCCTGGGGCACCCCGGTCTCCCTCTCTGGGCGGGCGATGAACCGTCTTGGGGTTGGAGTAGGTGGGTACGGTCTTCCTCACCGTTCCTGATCTCCTCACTCCCTCTTGGGCCGGTTGTTGTGGCTCCTTGTCCCCCACCGGCATAGACCGGAGAACAGAAGGCTGGGAAGCCATGCTGGCCTCCCAGTAAGCCTGCCTCTCCCTGGGGAGAAGAGAGGCAGACGACGACCCTCCTCCTGGAAGTCCTGGAGCTCACGAGGCAGGTGCTACTCTCAGCAGGGAGTTACTGATTGTAGGCACCTGTCCTACAGTCACCTCCCCCAGTGATGGCTGATAACAGGGAGTAATAGATTGTACTCACCTGTCCTACAGTCGCCTCTCCCCAGTAATGGCTGATAACAAGGAGTAATATAATGTACTCACCTGTCCTACAGTCACCTCTCCCCAGTAATGGCTGATAACAGGGAGTAATAGATTGTAGTCACCTGTCCTACAGTCACCTCTCCCCAGTAATGGCTGATAACAGGGAGTAATAGAATGTATTCCCATCCCCTGCGGTGTCTCAGGCTCTCTCTCTGATGCCCCTCGTACAGTCCTGTCACCTGATATCAGCGCTGTATACAGCAGGTGTCCGTGTATAACTGGGCTAGAAATGGTTAATAATGAAGCCTTTGGTAACACCTGCGGTCCTGCTGTGCATCCCTGCTCACATACTCAGACACATGACACGATGACATCACCCTAATAACCGGTGAGAAGTGACATCACAGCATCACAATGTCGCCCCCACCAGTACAGGAGAGCGGAGTGGTGGGGGCGGGTGAGTCACTGTCTGCTGGACGCCGGGTCCCCCACATTAAGGAGATTGTCAGCAGCCTGAGACCCCCAGAGAGCAGCGCACAGAGCAGAGGGGGACGATCACTGTAATATAGAGATGATTTTGTCACCCGTCCGCAGGTAATAGGACTATGATGGAGCAAAGGCGTCTGCCCCCTGTGACCTCCTGCCAGATTCACCAGCATCTCTTTCCTGCACATGACAACACTTCCTGTTCTGAGCTCTTGGTGAATCTGGCATAGTCATTGGGACATCGATGTTACCGGTGGTCCTGATAAGGATGGAGCTACACAAGGTCCTTGCGTTGGTGTTCCGGACAGGCAGTGTTGTCATGGGGACACTCACTTCAGACCTTAGTTCTTCATAAAACAGTGTGTTCACATGTGGCATAGGAGCTGTTACATGACGGTTTGGGGTAGTTTCCCTGTCTCCTCTCCGGGGGGTTTATAGGGTGGAGGCGAGCCCATGGTGACCTATATGGCCTATAATGTGGCGGCTGGCAGCGAGATCCTGGGATGTGATGTCACATGAAATAAGGATTTCAGCAGCTGATTTACCTAACAGAATATTTCAGAAAACACTTACGTGTGCGGGAACCAATCAGAGTGCAGGGTTTATCATTAGGACGAGTGAACGCTGTGCTATGATTGGTTGCTGAGGCTCCACATGAGCAACCACACTTAATGAGTCCAAAGGGTCTATAAAGGAGTAAGCCGATCTGTGTGTGGATTCTGGCAAAAAGCGAGTAAATATGAGTGGTCACAGTTACCTGTGCTGCCCCTTACTGGCTGAATGGGAGTGCTGCATCTTCAGGCTTCATACAGTAGAGCAGATACTGACTTTAGTCTGACAATGTGCATCTAGAGGTTTACTAGATGCCATTGGTTGTCAGGAGTCGGTCACTTATTGAGTGCATCCTTTATGTCTTGCAGCGTCACCACAGTTTGTGGATTTCCCTCTGGATGTGGAAGTGGATGTCGGGGAGAGTGTGCAGCTTGTATGCAGTGCCGAGGGGAGCCCCGTTCCCACTGTCTCCTGGTTCCGGCAGGATGAAGGCCCAGTGTTGCCTACTGGAACCACAGAAATCATCAACGGCTTCGGCTCAAACACCGTCTACATTAGAAGTACGATCACTGCTTACAAGAAAATGTGGCTCCTGTCTTTCAACAGCGCCACACCGGTCCACAGGGTGTGTGCGGTATTGCAGCGTCAGACGTATAGCGTCATGTATAGTGGAGGACGTATAGTGTCATATATAGTGGAGCCACGGTTTCAGGAAGAAAGCAGCTATAGTTGTTTTAACTCTTTAAACTCTGGCTCTCAGGCACATTCTAATGGGCTGCGAACAACAAAACAAATTGGAAATGAGAGAAATCGGTCAAAATTTGTAATCTTTTTCCCCGGACGCTGCTGTCCATATAGTTAATGTGCCGAGAATCCAGTGAAGCCATCACTGCCCCAACGGCTGCGCTACTGTCCATGCATCGGTCACAATGGCGGCTGCTGGTATGACCGTAGATGATGGGAATCCAGTGCAGACTGCGAGTCCTCACTATCTCCAGTCATTGAGCATTTCTGCTCACTTTTGTCTTTAAGTTGCCCGACCCGAGGACACCGGCGTGTATGTGTGTGAGGCCAGGAACCCCTTTGGTTGGATCCAGGCTGAGATCCTGCTCACGGTCACTGGACTCGGTAGGTGGATCCCCATATCACCCGATCTGTGCAGTTTAGTAAATGCAGTTTGTTTTTGATAACTGCTTCACCCTTTGTATTCACCAGTGGCCCCAGAGGTCGCTGTGGCCCCATCTGAGATGACAGTCCTTGAAGGTGATCTTGTGTCCCTGCCCTGCACCGTCACTGCTGGTAACCCTCTTCCTGTGCAGCGATGGCTGAAGAACTCGAAACCTGTAAGTACCAGGCCTGGAGGGCCACAGGCCTCAGAGTTAAAGGGAGACTCCACTGCTTAGTAACAGAGGATGCAGCCCATGGATGACAGCATCGGAGCTCTTGTATTAACCCATACATAACAGGAGGGCTGATGGTGACTTAACACTTTGTCTCCTGGCTGCCAAGTACGGCTTTGCCATAGGGTCATATCCAACATCTACATCCTGCCTGGAGTGACCATGGTACATCCTCGGTCGGATACAGGTGTATGGTGTAGACTCAGGAGCTGAGCCCAATTCAATCTGGGCAGGCGTAGGCTGTGTTGTACTATTAAAAAAAAAAAAAAAAAAAAAAAGCTTACTCAGGCCTTGATATGGCTGGAGATCAGGAACCAAGTGATGTCCCTGTGATAATCCTCACTGGCAATGCACAGGCCAGCAGTGTTGTCGTGGGGGCACTAGAACAGATCAGCAGTGACACATTTCATATAGCGAAGCATTGTGGCCCCATTCTGGACCCTCTACGCCCCGTTACCCCATTCGTGCACCTCTACAATGTACCCGTCCAGCAGTGTCGGGGTTACATTTCCCATCGTGCCCTTGCCGCAGTGATACCTTCAGCCCATCTCCATGTTGCTCGTCTGCTCCAGGTATCTGCAGTCATTTTCTTTCGGCGTCTTTGAAGAATAAACACAAACAGGCGGCGGCCGCAGCACTTCCATCTGTTCTCCTCTCCCCCTCCAGCTTCAGTTCTCTTGGCGTCACTCCATCGATAACGCCGGCAGGCTGCGCATGGAACCGGCCACCAGAGAGGATTCTGGGAGCTACGTGTGCGAACTCTCCAATGCCGCAGGATCCACCAATCACAGCGTCCGTCTGCAGGTCCAAAGTGAGGAGCAAACTGTTCTGTTTGTTTGCGGGGAGAAGTTTGTCACAAATTAAGAGATAGAAATCCACCAGGAGGGAGGACAATGTGCAGCGTTACGTGGGCACAGCGGTCACAAGGGTCTCTGTACAGCCTACGGGTAATCGGGAATGCTCCATTATTGTCCAAAGCAACTGACAATCGCCCAACGATGAGCTAAACGCCTGTCTCTGGGCAAGAAGCTTGTTCTCCGCATCTGCACAACATCAATGTCATGTTTTTGTTATTTCCATATCCCAGTGGCCCCAGCCATCGCACCCGGACCTACAGAACATATCGCCCATGAGGGGAGGGCCGTCACATTACCGTGTAACGCCAAAGGACACCCACAGCCCCTGGTGACCTGGACAAAGGTAATCAGAGCCGGCCGCGTCGCCAGTCATAGGGCACTAAATTGGCGCAAGTTTTACTGAACATGCACCGAATCCACAGCGCTTCTCACAATTAGTTACGCCTTCCTCGCCATGTTTCCCCTCTTGCCTGAGCTCCTGGTGTTAGTGGACATCAGGATATATCGTGTGCAACCAGATAAACCAAACGCTCAATGTACTAACGTCAGCCATGAGAGAAAATGCAAAAATTGCTGGATGCCCCCGGCACAAATCTACACCGTCTGCAGTGTTCCTATGTCCCATGTCTGATCCTCCATGTGTTGTCTGCACCGTCAGGGGGAAGACCTCCTGTCCCCAGAGAACGGCTATTACCAGATCGGCGGGGACGGGAGCCTCACCATCACGCTGCCCTCTGCTGCCGATTCCGGGGATTACACCTGCACAGCCACAAATCAGGTGGGGGCCACCAGCCGAGTGTCCCAGCTTATAGTGCACAGTAAGTGACCCCATTTCTATTTATTATTAGGATTTTCATTGCATTTAAAGGGACGGTGTCAGGAATATCCTTAATTATTTCATTTGATTGAGCAGCTTACGTTGATCATAATGAGACATATCGTAAATAATCTCTGAAAAACATGGTCCAACAGTTATTTGATTGTTAAAGAAGCACTCCTCCTCCCATCAAATTTTGTATCATCTTAATATACTGCAGTCATCATATTATACAGCACTGTGTACTTACAATTGCTCATTTTGCCTTTCTACTTCTACCCAGCTAATTCTTCTCTTTTCTCTGCTCTGTGTAGAAACAGGAAGTTTCTTGTCCCTTCAGAAATCATTCCCCCTTCAACTCTTGACCAATCTGCTCCTTCATACCCCTTCCATTGAATTTTGCAGTGAAATATGAGTCATACAGGGAAAATTGACCTCCTGTTTCTACATAGAGCTTAGATGGATTCAGCTAGTGAGTTTTTAATCACGTAATGTCATAGACCTAATGGAAAACAAAAGAATTATCTGGGTAGAAAGGTAAAATGCGCAATTGTAAGTACACAGTGCTATGTAATATGATGACTGCAATATATTAAGAGGATAAAAACTTAGATGGGAGTACTTCTTTAAGATTTATATATTAACTGCTCATTGTGGTGGGGGCGCTGTTGCCCTGATGTCTATGCAATGTTATCAGTGGTGAGGAGAGGTGCTGCATGCACCAGAAATGACATTTTCCTTCTGAAGTGTACAGTTTTCTATTTTCCCATCACTGTAAATCTCTTATTCAGCAAAGCCCAGAATAAACCTGAATGGATCCCATGACCTCGGCACACCAATCCATGTGGTTGCCGCCCTGGGAGCAGAGATAACTTTACTGTGTGACGTGCAGGGGTCGCCTCTTCCCACTGTCTCCTGGAGGAAGGACTCGCTGCCCCTCCCCATAGTCTCTGCCAGGTAAGTTATGGTTACATTCACTCATATATGTATATTCAGCTTACGTCACATTTGTGGATTTTTTTAACGTCATCATTCAGCAGGAGGTATGAGAGTTGCCCAGTCTCTGCCATATTATGTCTTCACTCCCACATCTTTATTCACCAGCCTTCGCTAAATTCAAGATATCGTTCCCCGAAATTATGCAAATAGAAAATGCTCTGACCTGACAAGATCACAATGACTCCTGCTCATCCAATCACAGATCTGCTGAACTGGCTGTATCATCTACAGATCCCAGCAGCATTTACACGTCTGCCACCTAGTGGAGAAACATAAGACTGCAAGACATCACAGTTCAATCCAATACATCTACAGGCTATAAACTAGGAAACATTTCTCTCTGAGAAAAGCAGTTCCACTGCTCCATCTTTTACTCCATAAGACAGTTTTACATCTAACATCAATCCCAAAATTCAGAATGAAAAATCACCAAGATTAAGGGTGTAGCTGTTACCGCCATACAGCAACTGGATAGTGGTAGATGGCAGTTCAGCTGAAATACAGGTGATTACATGACTATTACCTATTACTATACCTGCTCTGCTGCCCCACATACTAATAATGCCTCCCCTGCGCATCACATACTAATAATGCCCCCCATTGTGATCTACATACTAATAATGCCCCCCATTCTGCCCCTCATACTAATAATGCTCCCACTGTGCACTACATACTAATAATGCCCCCCATTCTGCCCCTCATACTAATAATGCCCCCACTGTGCACCACATACTAATAATGCCCCCAATTGTGCACTACATACTAATAATGCCCCCATTGAGCCCCGCATACTAAAAATACCCCCACTATGTATCACATACTAATAATGCCCCCCATTGTGCACCACATACTAATAATGCCCCCACTGTGATAAATAGTAATTCCCTCTTTGTGTACCTAACCTATTACTAATGCCCCAAAAGAGTAATAATACTCCCAGTAGTGCCCCACCAAAATAATGCTCTCTGATTCAACCCCACAAAAAAGAAATAGTGCCCCAGAAAATAAAGAGAAAAGTGCCGTCAGATCGGTGTGGTAACGTCACCACCTGTGCTGGTACGCTGGCATCATACAGAGCAAAGAGTGGGGGAGGCAGGGTGCTCAGGGCGTAACTGTATTGTCTCCCTCCGCAAGCCGATACAGATGAGAGTAGCTGTCGCTCCGGTGGCCCCATAGTGACATTGGGTTCCTGCCCCTCCGTGAGCCACGCTGCTTCCCAGACTTACTGCCATATATTCTGGATCTGCCCCAGGTACAACATCGTCTGCAGATTCGTCTCATTTCCTTGGCCCGTATTATCGAATCTCCACCAGGTGTCAGCAGCAGTCACGACGTTCAGTCTGACATCTGGATCCCGCCGGATGCTTTGATCTGGCAATAATAATTTATTTATGCCGGCAGATCGCTGGCGGGCTTAGCCCCTTCAAGCTCGGGTATAAAGGAAAGGCTGGAGCACAACAAGTAGGAACATTGCGGCATCATCTGGAAAGTCTGATATTCTGGCATGGAATAGGCATTACTGTGACTTGTTCGATGATTCAGAATATCTGTTCTTTCATTCCAGAAAGAAAAAATCAAAATGGCCTAGATGTTGTCTAGTCTGGGCCTAATAGTCTGGGCTGACACTGTCCCACATCAAATATCCAGATGTAGAAGAGCAGGGATTGTGCTCTGTGATCATTTATTTGGGTTACAAGCAGTTTTATGGACAAACTCCGCTCTGCTACATCTCTATAGTAGGCAGATAACACTCCAGCCCCAGAACATCTCAGCCCTACATACCACGTAGTATATAGCGTATACACGCAGCCATCGCACAGGACACTGATCGGGGACGCGTGTGCGTCATCTGCTTCAGAAATGCCTTCACGGATATTCCTGACTAATCTCAGTGTCTAGGGAATGCGGCTCAGCGGTGGGTCATCCCCTCGAGGGTCCTAGAAATCCTATGATTTGTGTTATTCCCGTTGAATCCCCCACTCCAGGCCCTGCACCAGGATATATGGAGTTAGAGGGGCTTTAACTTTCTATATATCTAGTTATCTAGTGACACAATCAGAAGATAAGTGTCTGTGTAACGTAAACTTATTTTGCTATATTTTCCAGCTGCAGTGCAAAGTATGGAGGTTTTCTTTCTGGTTGTCATGGCTACATCTATGCAGGATACGTACTCTATTTTACATACATTACGATACATTTTCTAAGAAGCATAATGATAAATTGGATCAATAGAGTAACACCCTAAATGAAGTCACCATGGCAACCATGATAAAACCTCCATTCTTTACACTACAGGCTGTATCCAAGTAGAATTTAGATGTACACTACAGACCAAAAGTTTGGACACACCTTCTCATTTAAAGATTTTTCTTTATTTTCATGACTTTGAAAATTGTACATTCACACTGAAGGCATCAAAACTATGAATTAACACATGTGGAATTATATACTTAACAAAAAAGTGTGAAACAATTGAAAATATGTCTTATATTCTAGGTTCTTCAAAGTAGCCACCTTTTGCTTTGATGACTACTTTGCAGACTCTTGGCATTCTCTTGGTGAGCTTCAAGAGGTAGTTGTTAGAACTCTCCTGTTAGTTTTTTTTCTATTTTGCTGGTCACATAACCTTTTTGCCTATTTAATCCTGCTCCACCCTTCTGGCCATGCTGGACTTCGTTGTAATTTCTACTCTTAAACTAGCCAGGTGCTTTGTAACCTTTCTCAGTCAGTTTAGCTAGGTCTTTTGACCTTTATGTTCTATGTTGTGTGTGTGTCTTTTTACTGCTACTATTTCTGCTAGGAGGTGTCCATCTTTCTCCCAGTCCCTAGTTCTTGTAGGGATCCCTCCCTCACATCTATAGGTCTTCGTTCAGACTAGCTGAGGACTTTAGCGGGTCTGATCGCAGGATCAGGTTCCCCGTTACATCGTAGGGATCTAGCTTAGTTCTATTGTAGGGACAGATCTCCTGTCTTTCCTTATTGCTTGTAGCCTATCATAACAGTAAGTCCAGCCCAAAAATATCTCTAAGGAAAGACCTCCAGTTTCCATCATGGTGTCGGTTCAGGATTTGGCTCAACGCCTGCAGGGACTCTCTCTGGAGGTGGCCGAGCTCCAACAACACGTGAGTAGCTGTTCTGGAGCGCATTTTGTGGAGCCAAAGGTACGATTGCCTGATTTATTTTTTGGTGAACAACAAGATTTTTTTTCCTTTAAAAATGCTTGTTTATTGTATTTTCGTTTGAGACCCAGATCCTCTGGGGATGAATCACAGCGCATAGGATTCATAATGTCACTTTTGCGCAAAGAACCTCAGGGATGGGCCTTTTCTCTCCAACCTAGTGATCCGTGCTTTAGATCAGTAGATAGTTTTTTTTCTGCTTTGGGGTTGTTGTATGATGATCCTGATTGTGTCTGATCAGCTGAGACGGAATTGAGACTTTTGAGGCAGGGATCAGGTAATGTGGAAAATTATTGTACTCACTTCCATCGGTGGTCTGCTCAGGTGGGGTGGAACGATTCAGCTCTGAAAAGTTTGTTTCTTGCTGGGCTAGGTGAAAGGGTTAAAGATCTGCTCATTGCTTATCCTACACCTGGGAACTTGCAGGAGGCAATGCAATTAGCTATACAGGTGGACAGGAGACTGTGTGCAAGGGTTAATGAGAGTAAATCCTTTGCCATGTCAGCTCCTAGTCTTGAGAGGGTCTGTACTGACATTGGAGAGCCGATGGAGATTGGGGCGGTCACCCCGCTCTCAGGAAAAAATACCGCAGGTTTTCTGAAGGTTTGTGCTTTTATTGCGGAAAATCTGACTACTTTATTAAGAACTGTGTGCTTCGTATGAACAAAGAAAAAAAAAGGTCAGTTACGCCCGTATTGCCTGTTTAAACACTAAGGGGGTATTTCTTTCTGGAAGCACCTCAGTCCAGGAGGAATTGATTGAATTTCGGGTATTTGTGGATTGTGGTTCTACTCTGAATGTGATTGATGGGGGATTTTTGGAAAAACTTAAATTAAAACGCAAACCTTTGTCATCCCCTATTGCCGTGGTTTCTGTCGATGGCTCTCCCTTGAAATGTGTTACTCACAAGGTTTATGAATTTCCCCTCACTATTAATGGTATTCACCAAGAAAATTTGGATTTGGTAGTATTAAATAATTTGCCTTCTCCAGTAATTTTGGGGTTACCCTGGTTAAAATTGCACAATCCTGTACTGGATTGGTCTACTAATGAAATTAAGTCCTGGAGCCCGAAGTGTTATGACAAGTGTTGTAACGGGCGCATTGCTGCTGTGGGTAAAGGGGATTTACCTGTACCTATTCAGGATTTTTGGAAAGTTTTTTCTGAGGAGTCGCAAATTTTGCCTCCCCATAGAGACTATGATTGTACCATTGAATTTGTCCCTGGAGCGACTCTTCCTAAAAGTCGTTTATTTAATCTTACTATTCCTGAGAGAAAGGCTTTGGAGGAATACATACAGACGAGTTAGGCCACCGGTCATATCAGACCCTCTAAGTCACCTGTGGCTGTTGGATTTTTTTTTGTTAAAAAAAAGGACGGCGGTTTACGTCCTTGTCTGGACTTTCGCGAGATTAATAAAATTACTGTACGTAATCCTTACCCACTGCCATTGATTCCTGATTTGTTTAACCAGTTAGTGGGGGCCAAGTGGTTCTCTAAAATTGATCTCCCGGGGGGCATACAATTTGTTGCGCATGAAGGAGGGTGATGAATGGAAGACTGCTTTTAACACTCCTGTGGGTCATTTTGAGAATCTGGTTATGCCTTTTGGTCTTACCAATGCACCAGCATTTTTTCAGAATCTGATTAATGACATCCTTAGACCTTTGATCGGCAAAAATGTGGTTGTGTATTTGGATGAGATTTTGATTTATTCGCCTGACCTGGAGTCTCATTGGCGGAGCGTACGTGAGGTTTTACAGTTATTAATGGACAATTCGCTTTTTGCTAAGCTGGAGAAATGTGAGTTCGCTGAACAGAGAATTAGTTTTTTGGGCTACATTATCTCCAGCGAGGGCTTTGAGATGGACCCGGTGAAAGTTCAAGCTGTGCAGGAATGGCCTAGGCCTATTGGTTTGAAATCGATACAGAGGTTTTTGGGTTTCGCCAATTATTACAGAAAATTCATTAAAAATGTTTCTATTATTGTTAAACCACTGACCGATCTCCCCAGGAAAGGTGCTAATGCGGTTCAGTGGACTACTGAGGCCATTGAGGCGTTTATGTTTCTAAAGGAGAGGTTCACCTCTGCTCCCATCCTTATGCAGCCTGATGTGACTAAGCCGTTTTTGGTTGAGGTTAATGCTTCTTCTGTGGGGGTCGGTGCGGTGTTGTCTCAGGAAAACAAGGATGGAGTACATCCCTGTGCCTTTTTTTCAAAAAATTTTCTGAGACTGAACTTAATTACGATATTGGTAATCGGGAATTGCTGGCTATTAAACTCGCATTTGAACACTGGCATCATCTCTTGGAAGGTGCTGAATTTCCCATTCAGGTTTTCACTGATCATAAAAATCTGATCTATCTTGATGCTGCCAAGCGCTTGAATGCCCGTCAGGCTAGGTGGGCACTTTTTTTTTCGCGGTTTAATTTTTCCGTTACTTACATCCCGGGTACCAATAATGTTAAAGCTGATGCTTTGTCTCGCAGCTTTTCTCCCATGGTCGGTGCTGAGGAGGAGGAGAGCATTTTACAAGAAGGTGTTGTGATTGCTGCATTGGACTCCGTTTTGGAAGATGAGATTCTTAAAGCACAGGAGAATGCCCCATCTAACACTCCCCATGGGAGGTTGTTTGTGCCTAGGACCTTTAGGAGAGATTTGTTTGTTGAGTGTCATGAGTCTCGGTTGGCAGGTCATCCAGGAATTTCTGAGATCAAGAGACTTGTGGGTCTCAGTTTTTGGTGGCCTGGATGGCAGAAGGAAGTCATTAAGTGGGTGCGTCAATGTACTGTGTGTGCTAGATCTAAGTCTTCTCATACTCCTGCTGCGGGGTTGCTTTGCCCTCTGGAGGTTCCTAGTGCACCTTGGACGCATCTGGCTATGGACTTTATTACTGACCTTCCCTCCTCTGAGGGTTTCATGGTCATCTGGGTGGTCGTGGACCGTTTTAGCAAGATGTGTCACTTGGTTCCCTTCATCAAACTGCCCTGCGCTAAGACACTCGCTAAGGCCTTTGTCAAGGAAATTGTCAGACTACATGGTGTTCCTACTGACATTGTTTCTGATAGGGGACCTCAGTTCGTGGCTCGTTTTTGGCGTGCCTTTTGTGACAGGTTGGGAGTTCATTTGTCGTTTTCATCCGGATATCATCCTGAGTCTAATGGCCAGACAGAAAGAAAGAACCAGGATGTTGAGCAGTTCTTGCGTTGTTTTGTGGCAGACAATCAAGAGGGGTGGTCTGAGTTTCTGCCACTTGCTGAATTTGCTCTTAACAACCATACATCCTCTTCTGCTGGGTGTTCGCCTTTTTTTTGTTGTTCTGGGAGACATCCGTCTTTTGGGTCATTCTCCAAATTGGTATCGGCTGTGCCTGAGGAGGAGAGTTTTTCCGGTGATTTGGAGAGAGTTTGGACGGATGTGCGTGGTAATCTTCAGGAGGCTAACAAAAAATCTAAGAGGTGCTTTGACAGGAAACGTCAAGAGGTTTTGTTTACGGTTGGTGACATGGTTTGGTTGTCCTCTAAGAATCTGCGGTTGAGGATTCCTTCTAAAAAATTGGGTCTCAAGTTTGTAGGGCCCTTTAAGGTGCTTCATTTAGTTAACCAAACTGCTGTTAGGTTGGAGGTTCCTACCTCCTGGAAGATTAATCCGGTGTTTCATGTTTCTCTATTGAAAAAAGCTGATGTATCAGATAGAGACGCCACTGCCACTGTTCCTCCGGTGGTGGAGGACGGGGAATATGAAATTTCCCGCATCCTTAATTCTAGATGGTATAGGGGGAGTTTGCAGTATCTCGTCGCTTGGAAGGGTTTCGGTCCCGAGGATAACTCATGGGTGAGGGCGGATGATGTTTCTGCTTCCAGACTTGTCAGAGCGTTTCATAGGAGATTTCCTGATAGGCCTGGTCCTAGGGGATCCGGAGGATCCTCTTAGAAGAGGGGGTACTGTTAGAACTCTCCTGTTAGTTTTTTTTCTATTTTGCTGGTCACATGACCTTTTTGCCTATTTAATCCTGCTCCGCCCTTTTGGCTATGCTGGACTTCATTGTAATTTCTACTCTTAAGCTAGCCAGGTGCTTTGTAACCTTTCTCAGTCAGTTTAGCTAGGTCTTTTGACCTTTATGTTCTATGTTGTGTGTTTTGTCTTTTTACTGCTACAATTTCTGCTAGGAGGTGTCCATCTTTCTCCCAGTCCCTAGTTCTTGTAGGGATCCCTCCCTCACATCTATAGGTCTTCGTTCAGACTAGCTGAGGACTTTAGCGGGTCTGATCGCAGGATCAGGTTCCCCGTTACATCGTAGGGATCTAGCTTAGTTCTATTGTAGGGACAGATCTCCTGTCTTTCCTTGGTGCTTGTAGCCTATCATAACAGTAGTCACCGGAAATGGTTTTCACTTCACAGGTGTGTCCTGTCAGGTTTAATAAGTGGGATTTCTTGCCTTATAAATGGGGTTGGGACCATCAGTTGTTTTGTGCAGAAGTCTGGTGGATACATAGCTGATAGTCCTACTGAATAGACTGTTAGAATTTGTATTATGGCAAGAAAAAAGCAGCTAAATAAAGAAAAACGAGTGGCCATCATTACTTTAAGAAATGAAGGTCAGTCAGTCTGAAAAATTGAGCAAACTTGAAAGTGTCCCCAAGTGTGTTACGGATCCGGGTGGTGGAACCTCTGTGCTGCGGTGCAAGGAGGGACCCAGAGGGGCGTAACTAAGTATCAACTCGGACCGACCTAGGTCGTACGGCGGCTAACGACTCCGTGACCAGGGAGGGACCGAGCAGAGGGACCAGGTGCTACTCTGGGGATGACCTTGTAAGAGAGCAGGTGACTCCCACGGGTCAGATGGCTGGGACTGACCGATACTGCAGATGGGCGCAGCAGGCAGGCTGACGAGAGATCCGGGTAGATGAACTGGCAGAGACAGCAGGCGACAGGCGGGAGCCTCTAGGTAGGCTGTCAGGTGGTCATAGCAAGTGACAGGCGGGAGCCTCCAGGTAGGCTGACGGGTAACAGGCAGGTGCTTCCAGGTAAGCAGGCGGGCAAAGCCCATAGACAGACTGGGGGACTGAACGGAAGACAGACTGTCGGGCTGGAGAGTAGTCAGGCTGGCGGACTGAACTGATAGTCAGGCTGGCGGGCAGGACTAGTAGTCAGGCTAGCAGCGGGGCCTGAGGGCTGAAGCAGAGGTAAGTACACTGTGCATCAACTATTGCTTGGGCACCTCCATATTGGAGGAGGTGCTTTATATATGGGAGGACCTCCGGCAATTGGCCGGGGACTCTTTAGGGCGATGCGCTGCCCCTTTAAGAGGAAGAAGCAGGAACAGGAGCGCTGGAGGCCGCCGGGCGGGGAGCGCGGCGGTGAGAGGGACGGCGTCTCTGCCTGGCAGGGGGCAGAGACGCCGATGCTACAGTACCCCCTCCCCTTTACGCCCCCTCTTTTTTAGGCCAGAAAGATATTTTTCAAGGAGAAGCGGGCCATGAATGTTCTCCCTGGGTTCCCAAGTTCTCTCCTCTGGGCCAAACCTCTTCCAATCCACCAGAAAAAAAGGTTTTTCCTCTTACCCTCTTGGTGGCCAGACTGTTCTCTACCTCAAAAACGTCCTCAGCGGAAACCGGAGCAGGGGGAGTACCTGGACTGTTGGAAAAAGAATTAAACACAACTGGTTTGAGGAGAGATACATGGAAGGAGTTGGGAATCCGTAAGGTGGCCGGGAGTTTTAACTTGTAGGTCACTGGGTTGATTTGTTTGAGGACTTCAAATGGACCGAAGAACCGAGGACCCAACTTGTAGGAGGGTATTTTGAGCCAAACATGTTTGGAGGAGAGCCAAACCTTGTCTCCCGGACGGAATTGAGGCGGATCCAGAAGTCTCTTGTCAGCATATCTCTTCATCCGCTCGGAGGTCTGAAGACGTGCGGACCTAGTATTTTCCCAAATGGTGGAAAATTCGCTGATCAGAGACTCCGCGGCAGGGTTGTCCACAGCAGCGGAGACGGGAAACGGAATCCGGGGATGTTGACCATAGACTACAAAGAACGGGGACTTGGAAGTCGATTCGCTCTCATGGTTGTTGTAAGAGAATTCGGCCCATGGTAGGAGGTCCACCCAATCGGTATGGTGAGCATTAACAAAGTGCTGGAGGTAGCTGGTAAGGATCTGGTTGATTCGCTCCACTTGGCCATTGGACTGTGGATGGTAAGTGGAGGAGAAATTCAGGGTGACATCCAGCAGCTTACACGTAGCTCTCCAGAAGCGTGAGGTGAATTGAACCCCTCGATCCGACACAATGTGGAGGGGTAGGCCATGGAGACGGAAGATGTGAAGGAAGAAGTCCTTAGCCAGCTCTGATGCAGACAGGAGACCAGGCAGAGGGATGAAGTGGGCCATTTTAGAAAAGCGGTCGGCGACCACCCAAATGACTGTACAGCCGGCAGAAACAGGGAGATCTGTAATAAAGTTCATAGCAATGTGTTGCCAAGGGCCAGCAGGTACGGGAAGAGGCAGGAGGTGACCGGCTGGAAGATGTCTTGGAACTTTGTTGCGGGCACAAGACGAACAGGCCGAGACGAAGTCTACCACATCCTTGCGCAGGGTAGGCCACCAGTAATGCCGGGTAATGAGTAGGAAAGTTTTCTTCTGACCGGCATGGCAGGCTAGTTTAGATGAATGACCCCAGTGAAGAATCTTCTCCCGATCTGGAACCGCTACAAACGTCTTTCCGGGTGGGAGACGAGTCAGATCTAAGGGGGCCATACTCATCAGTTTGGAGGGGTCAATGATGTGCATAGGCTCCTCCTCTAGATCGGAGGACAGGAAGGATCGGGACAAGGCGTCAGCTTTAACATTCTTGTCCGTCGGGCGGAAATGTAGGATACAGTCGAAGCGAGTGAAGAACAAAGACCACCGGGCCTGACACGGATTGAGTCTTTGGGCATTCTGGAGATATGCAAGGTTTTTGTGATCAGTATAGATGATCACTGGGTATAGAGCCCCTTCAAGCAGGTAACGCCACTGCTCCAGCGCCAATTTGATGGCTAGCAGTTCTCGGTCTCCTATGGAGTAGTTGCGCTCAGACGAGGAGAAGAGTTTAGAGAAGAAGCCGCAGGTTACCATTCTCCCGGATGAAGATCTTTGGGTGAGCACCGCTCCGGCTCCTTATGAGGAAGCATCAATCTCCAGGAAGAACTGTTTGTTGCAGTCCGGATGGTGCCGCACTGGGGCAGAGGAGAAGGCTTGCTTTAAAGAAAGGAAGGCCTCGTCAGCTTCGGGTGGCCATACCTTGGGATTTGCTCCCTTACGGGTGAGCGCAGAGATGGGAGCAGTCCGGGAAGAGAAGTACGGGATGAAGAGACGGTAGTAATTGGCGAAGCCCAGGAATCGCTGAATCGCCTTCAACCCCTCCGGACGGGGCCATTTTAAGGCGGCAGAGAGCTTCTCGGGGTCCATTCGTAGACCTGTCTGGGAGATAATATAGCCCAGGAACGGAAGGGAGGTCTGCTTGAAGAGGCACTTCTCAAATTTGGCATGGAGGTGATTCTGCCTGAGCCTAAGCAGGACCTGACGAACATCCTCCCGGTGTGTGGGAAGGTCCGGAGAGAAGACCAAGATGTCGTCCAGGTACACCACCACGCAGGAATATAGAAGGTCACGGAAGATGTCATTGACTAATTCTTGGAAGACGGCGGGAGCATTGCAGAGACCGAAGGGCATCACACGGTATTCATAGTGACCGTCCCGGGTATTGAATGCCATCTTCCACTCGTCTCCTTGACGGATCCGGACCAGGTTATACGCCCCACGTAGATCCAGCTTGGAAAAGATCCTGGCGCTCTTAAGGCAGTCAAACAACTCGGAGATGAACGGCAGGGGGTATTTATTTTTGACCGTGATTTGATTGAGTCCTCTATAGTCAATACAGGGGCTTAGCGAGCCATCCTTCTTCTTGACGAAGAAGAATCCGCCTAGAGCCGGGGAGGTAGATTTCCGGATGAATCCCCTAGCCAGATTTTCCTCAATGTACTCCGACATGGCCCGGGTTTCGGCCGACGACAACGGGTAAATACGCCCATGGGGTGAAGTGGCTCCGGATATCAGGTCGATCGGGCAATCATATGGCCTATGAGGTGGCAGTGTCTCTGCTTCCTTTTTGTCGAAGACATCTGCATAGGACCAGTAAGGTGCCGGTAAACCGGGTAGATTAGCCGGGGTGGGTGGAGGACAAACCGGGCGGACCGGGACTAGGCAGGTCTTATGGCAATCCTGCCCCCAACGGAGAACTTCACCAGATTGCCAATTCAGCACAGGTTCATGTTTCTGAAGCCAGGGTAGACCTAGCAATAGGGAGTGAGAGAGACCGGAAAGCACATGGAAGGAGATCCTCTCAGAGTGCAGCATTCCCACCTGCAGGGTTATAGGTTCTGTGAAGAGCAGGATTGTCTTCCATCCACGGAGGCGACTGCCAATGGTTCAGCCAGAGGTTTGGTGGGAATGTGATATTTCTCTACCAGGGACTGGGAAATGAGGTTCCCAGCAGCTCTGGAATCTAGGTGTGCAATTTCAAAGTAGCGGTTCTCTCCCCAGGAGATGAAGACAGACAAAATCAGGGAAGGAGAGGGTTTACTTTTGCCTAGGATGACCTTTCCGAGCGGTCCTAGACACTGGCGTTTCCCGGCTTCACCGGGCAGGAACTGATGAAGTGCTCCTTACTGCCACAGTAGAAACAGCTCCCCTCGGCTCGGCGTGACTCTTGGCAAGATTTGACCATCTTGGTCTGGTCGACCTGCTTGGGTTCGGACGAGCGTGCCGGGGGGAGTTGCTAATTGAGAGGCAGGTCTCTGGAAAGTAGGAGCAAGACGAGGAAATCTTCACTCCCGGGTAGTCTCTTTAGCACGTTCCAGGAAACGGATGTCAATCCGTGTAGCTAGCGACACCAGGTCATCCAGGGTGGTAGGAATGTCCCGGCCGGCTAACTCGTCCTTAATCCGACCGGAAAGGCCCTCCCAGAAGATGGACACGAGGGCCTCGTTGTCCCAGGCAAGCTCAGAAGCAAGGATACGGAACCGTATGGCATATTTGCCCACGGTGAGACTCCCTTGGCGGATACGAAGCAGAGAGGAGGCAGTAGAGGATTTTCATCCAGGTTCATCGAAGACTTTCCGGAAAGCAACGAGGAAAGACGATAGATCGGACACCAGGGGATCCCCTCTCTCCCACAGGGGATTTAGCCATGCCAGTGCTTCTCCAGTAAGGTGAGACACGATGAACGCCACCTTGGCCCAGTCGGAGGGAAACTGATGTGCCAAAAGTTCAAAGTGCAGGGTGCACTGGTTTATGAAACCCCGAGCTAGAGCGGGGTCGCCTCCAAAACTAGGAGGTGCAGAAAGCCGGGGACCTGGGTTGGATGCCGTGGTATTGGTGGGCAGCGGCGCTGCCGGAGCGGGAGTCGCACGACTCGAGGCGGACACAGGTGGAACAGTCAGTGTGTCCAGGCGGGAGTTGACACTCCGCAGGAAGTTCAGGATGGTTTCCTGTTCCTGGTACAGCTCAGAGAGCGAAGGAGCTTGGGGGCCACCGGGTTCCATGGCCCGAGCAAACTGTTACGGATCCGGGTGGTGGAACCTCTGTGCTGCGGTGCAAGGAGAGACCAAGAGGGGCGTAACTAAGTATCAACTTGGACCGACCTAGGTCGTACGGCGGCTAACGACTCCGTGACCAGGGAGGGACCGAGCAGAGGGACCAGGTGCTACTCTGGGGACGACCTTGTAAGAGAGCAGGTGACTCCCACGGGTCAGATGGCTGGGACTGACCGATACTGCAGATGGGCACAGCAGGCAGGCTGACGAGAGATCCGGGTAGATGAACTGGCAGAGACAGCAGGCGACAGGCGGAAGCCTCTAGGTAGGCTGTCAGGTGGTCACGGCAAGTGACAGGCAGGAGCCTCTAGGTAGGCTGTCAGGTGGTCACAGCAAGTGACGGGCAGGAGCCTCCAGGTAGGCAGACAGGTGGTCACGGCAAGTGACAGGCGGGAGCCTCCAGGTAGGCTGACAGGTAACAGGCAGGTGCTTCCAGGTAAGCAGGCTGGCAAAGCCCATAGACAGACTGGGGGAGTGAACGGAAGACAGACTGTTGGGCTGGAGAGTGGTCAAGCTGGCGGACTGGACTGATAGTCAGGCTGGCGGGCAGGACTAGTAGTCAGGCTAGCAGCGGGACCTGAGGGCTGAAGCAGAGGTAAGTACACTGTGCATCAACTATTGCTCGGGCACCTCCATATTGGAGGAGGTGCTTTATATATGGGAGGACCTCCGGCAATTGGCCGGGGACTCCTTAGGGCGGCGCGCACGGCCCCTTTAAGAGGGAGGGAGCGCGCGCGCGCCCTAAGCACAGTGCCCGGGAAGCTGCGTGCGCCGGCAGAAGCAGGAAGAGGAGCGCTGGAGGATGCCGGGTGGGGAGCGCGGCAGTGAGAGGGACGGCGTCTCTGCCTGGCAGGGGGCTGAGATGCCGATGCTACAAAGTGCAGTTGCAAAAACCATCAAGTGCTACAAAGAAACTGGCTCACATGAGGACCGCCCCAGGAAAGGAAGACCAAGAGTCACCTCTGCTTCTGAGGATAAGTTTATCCGAGTCACTAGCCTCAGAAATCGCAGGTTAACAGCAGCTCAGATTAGAGACCAGGTCAATGCCACACAGAGTTCTAGCAGCAGACACATCTCTTCAACAACTGTTAAGAGGAGACTTTGTACAGCAGGCCTTCATGGTAAAATAGCAGCTAGGAAACCACTGCTAAGGGCAACAAGCAGAAGAGACTTGTTTAGGCTAAAGAACACAAGGAATGGACATTAGATCAGTGGAAATCTGTGCTTTGGTCTGATGAGTCCAAATTTGAGATCTTTGGTTCCAACCACCGTGTCTTTGTGCGACGCGGAAAAGGTGAACGGATGGACTCTACATGCCTGGTTCCCACCGTGAAGCATGGAGGAGGAGGTGTGATGGTGTGGGGGTGCTTTGCTGGTGACACTGTTGGGGATTTATTCAAAATTGAAGGCATACTGAACCAGCATGGCTACCATAGCATCTTGCAGCGGCATGCTATTCCATCCGGTTTGCGTTTAGTTGGACCATCATTTATTTTTCAACAGGACAATGACCCCAAACACACCTCCAGGCTGTGTAAGGGCTATTTGACCAAGATGGAGAGTGATGGGGTGCTGCGCCAGATGACCTGGCCTCCACAGTCACCAGACCTGAACCCAATCGAGATGGTTTAGGGTGAGCTGGACCGCAGAGTGAAGGCAAAAGGGCCAACAAGTGCTAAGCATCTCTGGGAACTCCTTCAAGATTGTTGGAAGACCATTTCCGGTGACTACCTCTTAAAGCTCATCAAGAGAATGCCAATAGTGTGCAAAGCAGTCATCAAAGCAAAAGGTGGCTACTTTGAAGAACCTAGAATATAAGACATATTTTCAGTTGTTTCACACTTTTTTGTTAAGTATATAATTCCACATGTGTTAATTCATAGTTTTGATGCCTTCAGTGTGAATGTACAATTTTCATAGTCATGAAAATACAGAAAAATCTTTAAATTTTTAGTAGATAACTCCAAAATAGACAAACCCTGTAATTGCAATATACATCTTGTAGTTATATACATATAGTTACCTTATCTACCGCCTAGACCTGGCAGGTGTATGGGTATGCGGGAGGAGTATTAGAGCGTCAGCTCTGCAGGATGAATAATCACGTGTCGTTTTCTCGGCTCCCTTTCGTTACAGACATCACTTGCTTCCTTCCTGGACGCTCCGACTGTCCGAGCTGCGGGTGATGGATAGCGGATACTACACCTGTCTGGCATCCAACCTTGTGGGAAATGCATCAGTCACCTACAGCCTGGAGGTGCAAGGTACTAAAAGCAATTGCATAGCAATTCCTCTAAATCATGAACTCTGCTTAATAAATATATTTGTAGTGTCCATTTCTGACCTCAGCTCCGGACTTAACGCTTGTGACCCGCATCCTCGGCCCGGCATCTCCAGGACGTGCCAGTAGCTTCCTAGGCCTCACAACGTCCTGACTAATTATGAGGCCTCACGTGACGTCATGGCATTGCGGGGTCTATGGAGCGACCAAGGTTCCCAAGAAGATGCTGGGCCAAGGTTGCCAGGAGCAGCCAGATTGAAAACCTCCATTCTTTACACTGCAGGTTGCATTCAGAGACCATTGCAAAAAAAGGTGCTTTTAATAACAAAGTGCCTATTTATGGGTAAAAGTTCAGATCCCCTTTAATACACTGGAGCCCTGCTGAGTGCAGAGGGTTTGGCAGGACCCCATAAGAAGCTGCTATTATTCCTGAGGGGTCAGACAGAAGCCCTCAGAGCTGCAGATCTTAGATCCAGCCATTCAATTATCACATAACTGCGGGGAGATAGGAAGTTTTCACAAAGGATAAAAGTGCCAAGCAGAAGTAGGAGACATCTGGCCTCTTCCTCCTCACAAGTATCAGCGATCTGCTCCACTTCCTACAGATGCCGTCATCCCACATTAACCCCTTTCACTTCCTGGCTGGGCACCTTGCCGGACATGCGAGAGTTACAGATATTGCCTTCACTGATAATGGGTATTATTGTAGACCATCCCGAGGTTGGACCTCACGTCGGAGGGTCTGACACACGGTCTGACACACTCCAGATCGACTCATGCACAAAGGGGGAACTGAGCCAGACAAGTGGCTGACAATAATCACACTGGACCTATCGAAGTCAAATCCGCAGTGATAGCTCCCTCCTATCACTATGGAGCAGGGAACATTTATAAGGACATTTTTTTTTTCCTATGGTTTTTTAGGCAAGCTGGGTGATAGCCCCTGTGGGAGCCGTCATGGCAGTGCGGACATATTGGTTGTCACTCAGATTTTCCAGAAAACAGATATAACATAGTAGAAGCCCAGAAGAACATGCGAACTCCCCAGCCCTGCGCTAATGTAACTCTGCTACATTAGTAAGTGTGGTACAGATTGTAGCCGGACCCTTCCCATAATACAGAGGCCAATAATGGTCGGCCCGAGGGTATGAGCCGTGATCTCCTGGGGAATTCCCATCCATCGTCTCACAGGCCAAACAGTGCGAGCAGGTGATGCAGAGGCAGCTAGTCCTGTGCCGACGACATCTGACCGCCCTCATGTCCTCACACTCATCCTCCACACTCCTATCCATCAACTTTCCTTATACTTACTAAGGCCAAAATCCTACAAAGCTGCAATTAAAGGAATTGTCCAAAAATAACATTTTCTGCACCTTTCTAGACTTACAAAACTTTCTGTGAGTGAATGGAAGCAAGTCCTGACCTAAAGGTACCTGTGTAGAGGAGCACATCTCCTGTCTGTACGGTTTGTTACAATGTGTCAGTCTGAAGCTGACAAAAGGGCCTATAAAATACACTGCTCAAAAAAATAAAGGGAACACTCAAATAACACATCCTAGATCTGAATGAATGAAATATTCTCATTGAATACTTTGTTCTGTGTGGCCTCCACGTGCCTGTATGACCCCCCTACAACGCCTGGGCATGCTCCTGATGAGGTTGCAGATGGTCTCCTGTAGGATCTCCTCCCAGACCTGGACTAAAGCATCCGCCAACTCCTGGACAGTCTGTGGTGCAACGTGACGTTGGTGGATGGAGCGAGACATGATGTCGCAGATGTGCTCAATCGGATTCAGGTCTGGGGAACGGGTGGGCTAGTCCATAGCTTCAATGTGACGCACTCCAGCCACATGAGGTCTGGCATTGTCCTGCATTAGGAGGAACCCAGGGCCAACCACACCAGCATATGATCTCACAAGGGGTCTGAGGATCTCATCTCGGTACCTAATGGCAGTCAGGCTACCTCTGGCGAGCACATGGAGGGCTGTGCGGCCCTCCAAAGAAATACCACCCCACACCATTACTGACCCACTGCCAAACCGGTCATGCTGAAGGATGTTGCAGGCAGCAGATCGCTCTCCACGGCATCTCCAGACTCTGTCACGTCTGTCACATGTGCTCAGTGTGAACCTGCTTTCATCTGTGAAGAGCACGGGGCACCAGTGGCGACTTTACCAATCCTGGTGTTCAGTGGCAAATGGCAAGCGTCCTGCATGGTGTTGGGCTGTGAGCACAACCCCCATCTGTGGATGTCGGGGACTCATACCACCCTCATGGAGTCGGTTTCTAACCGTTTGTGCAGACACATGCACATTTGTGGTCTGCTGGAGGTCATTTTGCAGGGCTCTGGCATTGCTCCTCCTGTTCCTCCTTGCACAAAGGCGGAGGTAGCGGTCCTGCTGCTGGGTTGTTGCCCTCCTACGGCCCCTCCACGTCTCCTAGTGTACTGGCCTGTCTCCTGGTAGCGCCTCCAGCCTCTGGACACTACACTGACAGACACAGCAAACCTTCTTGCAACTGCTCGCATTGATGTGCCATCTTGGATGAGCTGCACTACCTGAGCAACTTCTGTGGGTTGTAGAGTCCGTCTCATGCTACCACGAGTGTGAAAGCACAACCAACATTCAAAAGTGACCAAAACATCAGCCAGAAAGCATTGGTACTGAGATGTGGTCCCCACCTGCAGAACCACTCCTTTATTGAGGGTGTCTTGATAATTGCCAATAATTTCCATCTATTGTCTATTCCATTTGCACAACAGCATGTGAAATTGATTGTCAATCAGTGTTGCTTCCTAAGTGGACAGTTTGATTTCACAGAAGTTTGATTTACTTGGAGTTATATTCTGTTGTTTAAGTGTTCCCTTTATTTTTTTGAGCAGTGTACATACAATTGGCACAAATCCTCAGCTGTGAGACATAGTAGGTCTGTACAGATTTTCAGCCTTCAGACATAAATATGTTTCTATTCACTGACAGCAGCAGAGATGTGGTGCAGAGCAGACAGGGACACACCATTAAGGATACATATACGAATCCCATCTAATGTAAAGAAGGAAACAGAAAACCCTTTCTCACCATTTCCTCCGGGGCAGGTCTCAATGCTGCATTAGGAGTTGTGATCCGGACAGGCACCTGCATCCATGCAGCACCACACTGGTGGGAAACAACTGGTTCAGTTCCTCCATCAGTTTCCATTCCACATTTTTTTGATACGCTGGGGCCATTGACACATGTTGTTTCCCTGTAGTTCCCCCACGTGTCCACCCTGGACCGAAGCTGCTGAAGACTCTCCTGGGACGCTCCCTGGCCCTCCCCTGTGTGGCACATGGAGACCCGATGCCCAGGCTCAGTTGGTATAAGGACGGTGTAGCCTTAAGGGTAGGAGACCAGGACTCCCTGCCAGGCCCAGATGGCACCATCAGTGTTCAGGAGGTGCAGCTCTTGGACTCTGGTCTGTACCGCTGTGTGGCTTTCAGCAGCGCCGGAGAAGATTCCCTAGATTTCCGCCTGGAGGTTTTAGGTAAGTGTTACCCCATATCCCACAGTATGGACACCACACAATATGGAGACCACACCGATGTGACAATGTTTTCTGTTTAGAGCCACCAAATTTTAAGGAGAACTCCGACATCCTGTTGGAACATACTACATATGACCCGGTGACCATGACATGTCCAGTACAAGGTGAGGATCACCTTCCTACATGAGATTTGCCCATTGCTTCAAGTTTTGCTTCTATTGTGTATATTCCCTATTCCACCTTCCAGGGACTCCAACTCCAATGATCCGCTGGTTAAAAAATGGAGTAGTCCTCAGCAGTAACCTGCCAGGGGTCACCCAGCTGGTCAACGGCTCCTTACTGATTGAGTCGCCTGTCCCAAGTTACAGTGGTGACTACATCTGCCTGGCAACTAATGAAGCTGGCTCGGCGAGGAGGAAGACAAAGCTGGTGGTGTACGGTGAGGGTGCATATCACTATGGCTGCCATATCTGTATCATCCCTGCTCCACAGTCCCATAATAATCCTATAATTTACATTTCAGCCCCACCCAGGATCCTGGAGAATGGACAAGCCCACAACATCTCCCTGATGGCGAACCAGCCCTTGATATTGGGTTGTGAAGTCAGCGGGGTTCCTTTTCCTACTGTGACTTGGAACAAAGACGAAAGGATTGTAAGAGCGACCAAACACTCGTGCCCAATGCAATGTAATAACACCACAGTCATGATAATTAGCGGGAGGCAGAGGCCCCGGAGCAAAACGGCACAACATAGGAGAAGGGAATGTCTCCACCAGGTGGTCATACTGCAGTTAGCTACTCTTTTCATACTGTTTTCTTAGCTGACGGACAAAGTTTACATTTTTTCCAGGCTTTCTAAAATGATGAATTTTTCCAGTGGAAACAACTTTGTTGTTCACTATGTTTTTATTGAAAGTTTTTTTCAAATATTATGGGGGAATGGGGTACAAAAAAGAAATGGGGAAGTCATTAGGAAAAGCATAGGGAAACAAGGGACAAATAGGAAAAAAAGGGGGAAAGAAGGATACTTCGTAAAGCAGACAATATAAGGATCAAGAAACGCATTATATTCCTTTCATATAATAGCTGTTAATAAAATATTCAAATGCAGTATCATAGCATGAAGATGAGAAACGTTTTTGTTAGGAGGAGGAGTTTATCTTTTCCTGATTAGCTTTTGTAAGGTTTTTTTTCTAGAAGCATTTTTTTTTTCATTTTTGATTGGCCAGTGCCTAGTGTGAAGCAGATTCTATCAGGATCCGAATCAAAGAAAACTCTCAAAAACTCCTCAATGATCTCAGTGTAAAGACAGCCTTTGTGCCACGGCCTCTGTGGAACATTAAAGTGAGACACAATCTGGAAAAGAAAATGATTTGGTTCCTGTGCTAATGTCTTAAGGTGTAGGCCACATATATCTGATGAATGGAGTAACTGAGTAATCAGCTCTTGTGACTGCAGCTTCCTATAACCCAGCGTTTTTAGTACAAGGTATCTAAAGTTTTTCTATTTTGCCAGTTCTCGGAAGGTCCGGGGATCAGCTTCCAGTCCTCCGGCCAGTCTCTCCGATTTCACCGTACACGTAAGGATGATTCGGGGTCCTACACTTGCAGAGCAGTAAACCGCGCTGGGAAGGCCCAACGCACCTACAATGTTATGGTGTTCGGTGAGTATCGAAAAGAAATTCACAACAGCAAGGCTTGTGTCTCAGAGCTTATGAGTAAACCTTTAGCATTTTTTTCTGTGGAATTGTAATAGCACCCTATGATCTGCAAGTGGCGGTGTAACTTTGTGGGGAACTTCGTAACCCAAACTCTTCCCAGTCTCAATATAAAGTCTGATTTCTGCACTGACTTTTGCTAATTATGCTCTTTTTTTTCTTCATTTTACTCTTATTATTTTCAGTCCCTCCTACGATTTTTGGAGCGGGATCTCTCCAAGAACTTACTGTAAAGGAAGGAGCAGAGGTTGAGCTGCACTGTCTGACATCGGGGCTACCAACCCCCCACGTGGAGTGGACAAAGGACGAGCAGTAAGTGACCACTAAGTAAAGGGCCACGTGAAAGCGCAGGGCCACCGAGTGTTACGCTAGTCCATATGCAGGCGTGTGACGGCTCCACGTGAAAGTGCCATATTTCTTCTCTTTGTTTTGTGCTCGGGAAGGGTTAACCCTCGCACACATGGTCCGTAGCAGCCACATCTGGGTGCATTCATCATCTGGTCCTTGTGTAGGACAGCGCTTTCTTTCATGGGAACCTGTTCTCACTCATCAAGGTGTCATTAAGGAGGTGAGAGAGACAGCCGGATCCGCATGATCCGCTATGTATGTCGGTCTGACATATGAGGGGTCTGACATATGAGGAGTGCGCTCTGCATATGTGCTCATGACTAATGCCATAGGAAGCAATGAGATCATTATCCAGTATTCGGCTCGGGACTTTCTTTCCCCACTTTTCCTTCTCACCTCTGCTCCTCTGGCTTTTTTCTTTCACTTCATCTCGCAGCTCACACACTCTCCAGTTTTAAAACTTGCATTTTCTTTTTTTAAACTAGAATGTGTCGCATTATATTATAATCTGCTCCTAATTCCATCCATTTATACCCATGTGGACATCTACAGGCTATTCCGCCCCTTTATGGATGCAATAACCAGTAGGGCCCACATTTTTGCATTGGGGCTCCTATGTACTCCAGTGGTGTATGGACCAATTCCATAAGCATGTGCTGCTGCACAAAAAGCAACTTGCAGATTTCTTGAGGCGACTGTCGAGAATGCACAAGGAGTCGGAGCGGAGTCTCCAGCTGCATTTCCACTATGTAATGGGGTGATATAGGACAGGGCAGCAGAGGAGGATGGGAGTGATTGTGAAGTGTTGTGGGGACCCTGCACCTGTGAAATCCGGCAGCTGCTGTCATCCGGAATCTGACCCTCCTTAGAAACTGCATCAAAACAGAGTGGCCCTAGGGGCCCTCCTGGCAGCCATTTATCCGCGTGGTCCCTGTACAGAGGAGGGAGGGGGCGGCCGTACAAGCATCTGCCACCAAGACAAATCCTCATATTCTCCTGCTATAATCTTCCACCCTGATCCGTGGAAACACAAGACCAGTGGCCAGTGTAATGGTGACCAAACTGGCACCCAGATATTCCAGCACAGCAGATAGTTACATAGCTAATACAGTTGAAAAAAAATGTCCATCTATATCAACCAAGGGAAGGGGAAAAGATGACAGAAAAGAGAACAACCACAAAGCATGGTCCGGTGCTCTGCAGAAGAGCTCAGCGTCCCCTCCTGATCCCACTGGACCAAATAGAAAACTTTACACATTTACATCATTATTTATGTTATTTTAATCATCTAAAAAGCATCTCAACCTTTTCTGAAATCATCAACAGTTCCTGCTGTGATGGCTCCTGAGTTCAACTGGTCATGTTATCACCGCTCTTACAGTAGAGAACCAGCTCCTGAGTTCGGCTATTCCTCAAATTAAGGCCACGGCCCCACTATCAGTACTTGGTCAGTATTCGGTCAGTATTTTTTCTCAGGAGTGGGAGCCAAAACCAGGAGTGGGTGATAAATGCAGAATTGGTGACTTGTTTCTATTATACCTTTTCTCTGATTGTTCCTCACCTGGTTTTGGCTCCCACTCCTGAGAAAAAATACTGTCCGAATACTGACCAAATACTGATAATGGGGCCTTGGTCTTAAGGCTCATACTCATCTGCGAGAAAAACGGACGAGTGCAATCTGATAAAAAATCAGATTGCACTCTGACCAATGTTAATCTATGAGTTACAGCATGCTGCGTTTTGCCGTGTATCTCGGACGAGACTTGCCAATGCAAGTCAATGGCTCAGAGAGAAAAAACGGACGGCATACGGACCATCTTTATGCCATCTGATTTTTACAGATACATTACCATTCTGTAGCTTAGAGCACTGTAAATGGTCCTGTAAATGATTGTAGAATAATAGTTGCAGAGAAAAAAAACGCATTGCATACGGATGTCATACGGATGCTATGTGAGAAAAAATATCGCATTTTACTCGCATGACACTCGTCCTACTTTTCAGGAACAACATCGGACCGTCTTTTTTCTCGCAAATGAGTATGAGCCCTAATATTTTTCATGGTAAAGAAGCCTTGTGTACTCTGAAGATTGAACCTTTCTTTCTCCAGGCGGTGGGGATTTTATGCGAAAGATTTTGACCGTACTTTTTGTATGGGCCATTTATGTACTTGTACCAGTTAATCATGTCTCCCCTTAGGCCACGTTCACACGTTCAGTGTTTGGTCAGTATTTTATATCCGTATTTGTAAGCCAAAACCAGGAGTGGGTGATAAATACTGAAGTGGTGACGTGTTTCTATTATACTTTTCCTCTGATTGTTACATTCCTGGTTTTGGCTTACAAATACTGATGTAAAACACTGACCAAATACTGAACGTGTGAACGTGGCCTTCCCAAGACTAAATAAATGTGATTTCTTTAGTCCTCATAACTTAGCTCCTCCATGCCCCATCAGTGTTGTGGCTCTCATTCGTACCTATTCTAGGTCCAGCGCCTCCTTCCTTTGAACTGAGCTGCATACTCCAGATGAGGTGGCACTAACGCTATGTAAAGTGGTCGTATCACATCCCCGTCCCACGAGTCTGCACCTCTTATGCTACACAACAATATCCTGCTGGCCTTAGAAGCAGCTGATTGGCATTTCATGCTGTTATTTAGTCTGATCTACAAGTCTAATCCTATAGACCTTAATTTACTCATTAGGCATCTGTATGGGATGCTGTCAAACGTCTTTGCGAAGTCCAAAAGGAAAAGTGTTTTTTATTATTTTACAGATGTGATCTCTTACGTATTTTTACATGGTGCAGCACTGTGAACGTTCGCTGCTGATCTGTAGATGTCACTGTGATCTCTCCGCTGCAGGCCACTGTCACTGGGGGACCCTCAGATTCAGCTCCTAGAAGGCGGACAGGTGCTGAGGGTGAACAGCTCGCGGCTCTGGCATCAGGGCAGATACCAGTGTCTGGCATTCAATCACGCAGGTCAACAAGTCAAAGACTTCAGCCTGAAGATCCTCAGTAAGTGCTTCCGTCAGATTCTCATTGTCAGTCTGCCATCTGCTGGCCATGTGATGAATAACATGCTGCAGTTTTCTGCAGTAAAGCAACATAAGGTAAAATACAATGAAGCTCCTTTTAATCCGACATTAATGAAACCTGATATGTGCCAGATTATCAGATTGATTGAATCCACATATATATATATATATATATATATATATATATATATATATATATATATATATATATATATATATATATATATATATATATACACAACTCTAGGAAATGTCCCCTATTATTAAACAACTGTACTAAAATTTGTATCTTTTGGTCTTTCCATAGCGCCCCCCACAGTCTGGTCGTCCAATGAGACAACGTCAGTGGCCTCTCTCCTCCACAGGTCTGTGGAGTTAAAGTGTGAAGCGAAAGGATCTCCTCCTCCAAGCATCACCTGGTATAAGGACAAGCGCCCCATTGTGTCCAGCCCCAAATCCACATACAAGGACGGGGGGAGAAGCCTGCAGCTGAGCAGGGTCCAGCTCTCCGACGCCGGGGCATACACCTGCAGAGCCAATAACCATGCCGGCACTGTAGAAAAATCCTATCTGCTGGAGGTTTATGGTACGTGTGTCCCCTGGTCATGGGGGAAACGTTTATACACTACAAAAGCAGCTCAGCCTGTAGTCACTGACCTCAGAGTCATGTAAAGGTCCACAACGTTCTGATAGACTCTTGACTATGATCACACTGGGTTTTAGAGGAGTTTTTTTCTAGCAGATCCACTCCATAATCCTCCTCAAAAATAGCTTTAAAAACAGTCGGAAAACCCTTTTCTTTATTTCTATGGAAAATCCACTTTCCTGTACCTATGAGGTTTTTATAAATGTATGGAGAAAAAAATGCATATCCTGAAACCTCTCCAAACTAGGCACTGTCCAATCAGAGGGCTGCAAAAAAAAACACTTCAGGAAAAGAAAAAACTCCTCCAAAAACTCTCTAGAAGAGCGTTCCTTGCAGCGGTTTCCACTTGCAAAAAAAAAAATATGAAAAGACTCTGTGTGAACATAGCCTTTGTGTGCCACTTTCTAACCCCCATCAAGAGCTCTGCTTGCAGTCAGTAAACCCACCCTGGCCTAATAGCTCTCATAGCTGAGGGTTTGTAACAATTGCATCCAGTCCTTTTGATTCTCTATGAGCTGAGCACATCAGCAGCACAAATCTCTTTCCTAATTTATCACCTCTATTTATTCATTGTATCAAAGAAACCTGATTCTCCTAAAAAAATATATTGTAACAAACCCTCAGCCGTGAGCAGTTTTTGATCCAGACTTTACTTCTTTCCAATGACAGCTCGTAGATGAAGAATTGAGCATAAAGTGTATCAGAAAGCTGCAGGTCTATGCATTGTTCTAACAGAAATCTACTTACACTTGTTTCCTTTGGGTTCAGTCTCTCCTCATATAGAAGGAGCAGGAGCGAAACCACCGACCATTAAGGCCACGTTGGGTCATCCATTGGACTTGGATTGCTCTGCCACCGGTCATCCCCCTCCAGTCCTGTCCTGGCTCAAAGACGGACTGCTGGTGTCCAACAGAGACGGTCTGCAGATTAAAGATGGCGGTCGGACTCTACATTTTTCAGCAGTGACTGAAAGTGCAGAGGGGGATTACATTTGCATAGCTATCAGCCTTGCGGGAGAGACCACCCTGCGCTACTCTGTGGACGTTCTCAGTAAGATGTGGGGTGCATAGTCTAATAGTCTCTGAATTGGGGTAACCTCCGCACAGGGCGAACACCCAGTTCTGGCAAGCTCTAAAAATGGCTATTTCTTTTCAGTTCCTCCCAATGTTCAGATCGGCGACGGTTCAGGACAGGTGACTGTGACCGTAAATGAGGCCCTGGACCTCTCCTGTCTTGTGAGCGGACACCCAACACCCAGAGTCTGGTAAGAGATCGGCGTTTTCTGTGCATCTGATTACCGTCTATTGCTCCCTGTTATCAGCTGTTGTGGATGCTTTCAATAGGACCAGAGAAGCAGAATAATCTTTTCTTATGGGATTTTTCCTTGCTGCAGGTGGCTGAGAAATGGCTACCCGCTCACAAATCAGGACGGGCTGGAAGTGTTAGATAGCGGGAGAACCTTGGCTATCAGTCGTGTGCAGCCAGGACATGGCGGGAGATACTTGTGCAAAGCGGAAGGTGAAGCTGGGACGGCCGAGGCGGCTGTGGATGTGCTGGTACAAGGTAAGACCTCTCACAACCCCAGTGATCCTGCACCCCCAGAATATATTGCTCTCAGCATTTATTAATGCAAACCCAAATCAAGGGTCTGTACTCACAGCAGCCCCTTCTTCCTGGTGGTCTCAGGTCATTGACCCCACTAATTACTGAGATGATATAATGTAACGAGACCTCCAGTATATCCATCTGTAGTAAATATCGTCTTTTATACCAGCGCTCCCACTGGTGACCATCACTGGGGGCAGCAGCGTGTCTGCTAGACTCCGTGAGCCTGTGACCCTGGAGTGCGAAGTGTCTGGCACCCCACCCCCGACTGTCACCTGGTGGAAGGACGGGCGGCAGGTGGAAGCACAAGGATCCCGTCTGCAGGTAAGACCCCAGGGGAATCAGCGCAGTGCAGCGTGACAGCGGATTTCTCTCATGAAACATTTGCAGTTTGCTCGGCCGAAGATAAAAATTCTCCATTAAAAGTAAGATTAAGGTCCATGATGAATATTGTACATGTCACCCAGTCCTCTCATACATACCGATCTGAGATGGTTTAGTGAATGCTGCATTGAGCAGGGGGTTGGACCAGATGACCCAGGAGGTCTCCTCCAACTCTAACATTCTATGATCTCAACCTCCTCTTCTGGGAGCCTGTACTACTACTCTCATTATGCCCTGGAGAATAGTCACACTATGCGACATGTGTTCTCATGAATATCATCTGTGATGGAACCGAAGTATAATCTTCTGACAGATCCGGGAACTCCGCATCGATGACGAGGGCGTCTACACGTGTGTGGCTGCAAACCAGGCCGGAGAGGGGAGGCAGGACGTGCTGCTGACCGTGCTGGGTGAGCGATACCGTATCACATGGGAGAGGATTAGATACACGGCTCAGCAGCCAGTATCACACCTGATAGGATTAGATAAATAGCTCAGCAGGCAGTATCACACAGGATAGGATTAGATACACAGCTCAGCAGGCAGTATCACACAGATAGGATTAGATACACAGCTCAGCAGACAGTATCACACAGGATAGGATTAGATACACAGCTCAGCAGACAGTATCACACAGGATAGGATTAGATACACGGCTCAGCACAGTATCACACAGGATAGGATTAGATACACAGCACAGCAGACAGTATCACACAGGATAGGATTAGATACACAGCTCAGCAGACAGTATCACAAATAATAGCATTAGATACACAGCTCAGCAGACAGTATCACACTGGATAACATTAGATACACAGCTCAGCAGTATTCTTTTTGCAGTATATCTATGACTATTATTCTAGTGCCCCCTAATATCGAGCCCTCCGATGTGAACCTTACTGTGGTGGAGACCCTCTCGGCCACATTGGAGTGTCTGGCATCAGGAAGCCCTTTACCTGGTAAGTGACAGGACGATGTACATGGGTGGTCTCCAATCACCAGACTTTGTGGCGTTACTGCCCTGTGTGATATCTGACGTCCTAGAATATTCTATAATTTCATGTTGGCAGAACTGAGGATATCGGTGTTTTGTCCTTACAGTGGTGTCCTGGTACAGAGGGGGCGAGCTGCTCTCATCCATGCCTGGTATCACCCTGCTAAATGAGGGCAGGACCCTACAGATTGAGAGAGTGGGCACCTCGGAGGCTGGAGAATACGTCTGTGTGGCATCTAACTCTGCCAGCAGCACTGAAGTGATCTACACTCTGGAGGTCCATGGTGATGGTCTAACTTTAATTGGGGGTCACATATTTATATTTGAGGTTCCTGGGATAAAGGATCTCATAATTTCCTCCATCATTTGCCCCCTGTAGTGCCACCCAGGATTGTGTCCATGACTGAGCTGGCCACCTTCCTGGTGAATGACCATGTCTGGCTGGAATGTAATGCCACGGGATTCCCACAACCCAATCTCATGTGGTTGAAAGATAAAGTCCCTGTCTCCACAGCGAGGGTTGGACTGCGGGTCAGTACTGGTATCACCCCAGATTGATCACCCCGTACATTAGTCAAGGCTTATTATCTCTACCTGGTGATGAAGACATTAAGCAGATATATAATAGAAATATATATATGTATGTAATATATATACAGTGTATCTGCCTCTCCCACCAATAGTTGTTATAGCCTTGACTTTATTAGTTAATAGTGCTGCTCTGTCCTCGCCACATCAGGACATCTATCTTTCTTTCTTTCTTTATCGTCAGATTTTGGAGCAGGGAAGGATCCTGTCCATATCCACAGTCCATGTCTCCGACTCAGGGATATACACCTGTGTAGCTGTGAATTCTGCAGGCGAGGACAGCCGGACCATAGATCTGCAGGTGTACGGTGAGCAATTGGGGCAATAATATGTACATACGTTATACAAGAGTAAAAATAAGGTATTAACACAATATAATAAGTGTAGTGCTGTATGATGTGCAGACGCATCCACACCGGTCTGCAGGTCACACACCTTCCACATTATAGCTACAGTCATGGCCAAAAGTTTTGAGAATGACACCAAAATTATATTTTCACATGATCTGCTGGCCTCTGGTTTTTATTAGTGTTTGTCTGATGTTTATATCACATACAGAAATATAATTGCAATCATATTATGAGTACCAATAGGTTATATTGACAGTTAGAATGAGTTAATGCAGCAAGTCAATATTTGCAGTGTTGCCCCTTCTTCTTCAAGACCTCTGTAATTCTCCCTGGCATGCTCTCAATCAACTTTTGGACCAAATTCTGACTGATAGCAGTCCATTCTTGCATAATCAATGCTTGCATTTTGCCAGAATTTGTTGGTTTTTGTTTGTCCACCCGTCTCTTGATTGACCACAAGTTCTCAATGGGATTAAGATCTGGGGAGTTTCCAGGCCATGGACCCAAAATCTCTATGTTTTGTTCCATGAGCCATTTAGTTATCACCTTTGCTTTATGGCAAGGTGCTCCATCATGCCGGAAAAGGCATTGTTGGGCGCCAAACTGCTCTTGGACGGTTGGGAGAAGTTGCTCTTGGAGGACATTCTGGTACCATTCTTTATTCATGGCTGTGTTTTTAGGCAAGACTGTGAGTGAGCCGATTCCCTTGGCCGAGAAGCTACCCCACACATGAATGGTTTCAAGATGCTTTACAGTTGGCATGAGACAAGACTGGTGGTAGCGCTCACCTCTTCTTCTCCGAATAAGCTGTTTTCCAGATGTCCCAAACAATCGAAAAGGGGATTCATCAGAGAAAATGACTGTGCCCCAGTCCTCAGCAGTCCACTCCCTGTACCTTTTGCAGAATATCAGTCGGTCCCTGATGTTTTTTCTAGAGAGAAGTGGCTTCTTTGCTGCCCTCCTTGAAACCAGCCCTTGCTCAAAGAGTCTCCGCCTCACAGTGCGTGCAGAAGCACTCACACCAGCCTGCTGCCATTCCTGAGCAAGCTCGGCACTGCTGGTAGTCCGATCCCGCAGCTGAAACAGTTTTAAGATACGGTCCTGGCGCTTGCTGGTCTTTCTTTGGCGCCTTGGAGCCTTTTTGACAACAATGGAAGCTCTCTCCTTGAAGTTCTTGATCATGCGATAGATTGTTGACTGAGGTGCAATCTTTGTAGCTGCGATACTCTTCCCTGTTAGGCCATTTTTGTGCAGTGCAATGATGGCTGCATGTGTTTCTTTAGAGATAACCATGGTTAACTGAAGAGAAACAATGATACCAAGAACCAGCCTCCTTTTAAAGTGTCCAGTGATGTCATTCTTACTTAATCATGACTGACTGATCGCCAGCCCTGTCCTCATCAACACCCACACCTGTGTTAATGGATCAATCACTAAAATGATGTTAGCTGCTCCTTTTAAGGCAGGACTGCAATGATGTTGAAATGTGTTTTGGGGGTTAAAGTTCATTTTCTGGGCAAATATTGACTTTGCAAGTACAGTAATTGCTGTTAAGCTGATCACTCTTTGACATTCAGGAGTATATGCAAATTGCCATTACAAAAAATGAAGCAGTAAACTTTGGAAAAATTACTATTTGTCTCATTCTCAATACTTTTGGCCATGACTGTACATTGCTGAGTTGTCAGACTTCTGGGTTCATGTCTTAATGACCGTTTGTTACATTCATCATTTTGTGCAGTTCCCCCGAACATCCTAGGAGAAGAGTTCAATACTTCTGCCACCATTAACCAGGCCGTGACTCTGGAGTGTGAGAGCAGCGCCATCCCGCCCCCGACCATCACCTGGCTGAAGGACGGGCGGCCACTTCCTAAAAGAGCAGGAATCCGAGTTATACAGAACGGGCGCTACCTACAGGTAAGGATTGGGAGACAGTATCACACATGATATGATTAGATACATAGCATAGCAGACAGTATCACACATGATAGCATCCTTCAGGCGTAGATGCACAGCTCAGCGGCGCACTGTCCCAAGTGTATATCTCTGTAGTGTCCGCCTAGTGCTATGTCTGGTACATATGTTACTCCGGTCAGTATATGACTTCGGTTACAGTGTGAGTCTTCTCCTCATAGATTGACCAGTCCCAGCTGCGGGATGCGGGGAGATACACGTGTGAGGCCTCCAATGACGCTGGCCGCTCTGAGAAGCATTATAATGTCGCCATCTGGGGTAAATGCCGGATAGGTGAAATATTAATATATGTCAACTAGAACATTTCTCACTCGCTGTGATATCTCTCTCTTTTCTAGTTCCTCCTAATTTCCCTGTGACCCCGGAGTCTCCTATGTCAGTCATTGAGGGGCAGCCGATCAGCTTTACCTGTGAATGTCAGGGGTTTCCACTGCCTGTGCTCACCTGGATGAAGAACGGTAAGTGCACAAGCCATATATTATGTCCACATTACTAAAATTATCCATTCACTACAATGTAAAATAATGCAATGGCCAAGACACTGCAAATCTCATTTTCCAGGGTCCTCCTTAATGGATGAGGAGCGTGCCCAGGTTGCCGCAGGAGGTCGATTGCTGCAGATCAGCAGGGTCCAAGTATCCAATGAAGGGGTCTACAGCTGTGTGTGCAGCAATGAGGCCGGGAGCAGCCAGCTGGATTACTTACTGGAAGTGTACGGTAAGCGTCAAGGAAAATTTGGCATTGTCCTTTCTTCAGTTCCCATAATCTACCCCTTCAGTTCAGTGCAGTGATACCATGGATCACCATGGTATAATTCACCACTGACTCACTGCTGCATCCCTATAGCAAATGGATAGAGAACCACTTTACAACTTGCACTGATTTATTGAAATCTCTCACTTTCGTCACCAGGTTTGCCAGTAATAACCGGAAGCAGCCACGTCCCCAGACAGATATCAGCCACAAGGGGCGGCCCGATCACCCTAGAATGTATCGTCAGTGGGAAGCCACCACCATCAGTGACGTGGCTCAAAGATGGCTTCCCAGTAGGAAGCGGACCAGACTTGATCTTGAAGAACAAGGGTCAGCTGCTGACCATAACCCGCGCTGATCCGCAAAATTCGGGACGCTACGTTTGTGTGGCCGTGAATGCGGCTGGACAGACTGATATTAAGTACGACCTCACGGTGCAAGGTGAACTGATGAAATGGATTACCGTTGGACGTCATCCATGCTTTTCCTCCCGCTGACATCCATTTTTATATTCCATCTACTTCCAGTTCCACCTGAAATTGCAAACATCCCGTCAGAGCCCCAGAATGTGTCTGTCACTCTGCATGGCCCCGTCACGCTCATCTGTGAAGCCAACGGGATCCCTCCGCCATCAATCATGTGGTACAGAGATAAGGTCCCGCTGACCCCACAGGCGAATACTCAAGTGCAGTCAGGTAATGTCCTTGTCTATGATCTGGGGTCTGCATTATGAATTTGGAAGATGTTATTGATTTATTGTACCCAACGGGATGGTCCATAGAGATTGGTAATAAGGTTTCTGATGGGGTGGCTCGTGGGGTGCGTTTGCTGGGTGCAAGGGGCGGGTGCCAACAACCCATTCTGCTATGGTCAGGGTACTTAGATACAGAGCTAAGGCAGTAAACTAAATATTGGCCCAAGTGATGGAAAGCCTGGCTATGACCATACTTCTATGGGACAAGGGTCCGACTGTCCAATCCAGCAATGGGTACTTGACCCCAAATATATGGATATGTTAGCAGACGCCCTGTCATGTAAAGAACTCTCTCTTCTCTGTGATTGCACGAATACCTGTATTCGCACTTGTGATAACCCCTGAATAGTGTGATGATAATCGATTTCCCTTGTTTAACCAGGCGGTCGGGTCCTCAAGGTGCTACATGCACAGAAAGAAGATAGCGGAGTCTACGCTTGTGTGGTGTCTAACGCAGCCGGAGAAGCCAGGAAGAAATTCATGGTCGATATCTTAGGTGTGACGTCTGTGTCCGGTGTGCAGATCTCATGCAATGTCTACTATGATCACACGTCATATTCTCTCACCACCATATCTAGCGAGGTTATTCTGACTCGTGTAACCATTTTTGAGAGAATAGATCGTGCTGCCGAGTGCAGCCCGGGTGACTGAGTGACTAGTGATGGCTACTAAAAATGGCTGCAGAGCAAGAAATCAGCACACAGTGATGGTGCAAGAAAAGTTATGAAGAAATGTTCTTTACAAGAATTGCTTTCCAATGATGTATCTTTTCTGTTCCAGTCCCACCGACCATTGAAGATGATGAAGATGACAAACATTTTCGAGTAGCGGAAGGTCAGCCCATTCGTCTCCACTGCCGAGCTTCAGGTAATAGGATTTTTAATTTTTTTTTTGAAGACTGAAAGGCAAGTTTTAGGCAGTAAGTAAAGAATAGTGCAAATTGTACCAAATTCATATGGCATTTAAGATTTTCCTTTTTTGCACAAAAAATTTGGCTCAACTTTTTAAACACGACCATATAATTATAATGCACCATGGGTTCAGAAATGTTGGCACTCAACAACAGTTTTTAAGCTCATTACTTTGTCTGATAGTAGAAGGGCGGTGCGGACACTTGGGGTAGTCACTGGAGTGTTTTCTGCCCCATCAGGACATCCAGCGCCCAGTATCTCCTGGTTCAGAGATTCCCAGCCAGTTCACAAAGGAGACGGCATCCATATCTCAGCGGATGGGTCCGAGCTGCTCATCGAAGCGGCCAGTGTCTTCACTGCAGGACATTACACCTGTCTGGCCATCAATCCTGTTGCCGAGACTAGCAAGTATTTTTTGTTAACCGTTTTGGGTAAGTTTACATTGTATGCGGGCACCATAATGTTAATGTGAATGAGGTCTAATAAAAGGGACTTTGATTTTACATAACTTTGTCATCCCCTTATGTGTCCAGTGAGTCCCACCATTTCTGGAAACCTGGATGATGCTGTGGACGAGGATGTCATCGTCATTGTCAACAACCCACTGTCACTCATCTGTGAAGCTCTGGGATTTCCAGTACCGACTGTTACATGGCTGAAAAATGGCCAACAATTCCGAGAGTCGGACAACGTAAAGATGATTCCTGGTAACAATGCCTTTGCTTCAGTTCTGTATCCATGTTAAAAAAAACCTCAGTAGTCAGGCAGTATGTTCAAAATGAAGGGTTTTTTCCATTTAGTTTTTTTTCTTTTCTCCCAGGAGGTAATGGTCTGCAAATTCTGAATGCTCAGGAAGAAGATGCCGGTCAGTACAGATGCCTGGTAACCAACGAGATCGGAGAAGCCGTCCGGAATTATGAAGTTAAAGTTTTCAGTAAGTTGTTACGTTATTTCCAACAAATAACGTATTAAAGGGGTGTCCAGTTTCTGTGTATATGATGTTTAAAGGGATATTCCAGTCAGAAGTACTTATCACCCATCCACTTGATCAATGGGGATCTGACCTCCAGAGATCCTTATAGATCACCAGAATGAGACCCCATTCTCCCCAGCCACAAATGGATGGACTTTGAATGAAGTGACGTTGAAGTATGAGCCCTGCTGCTCCACATCTATGGCACTGATGGAAAAAAATAAGCGATGTGCATTAAGACTACAGCGGTGTGGCCGGGGAAAATAGGGATCACAGTTCACCCTTCTGATGATATGAGGGCGCTCCATTTACACTTACACTCTATCATCATACATGTCGGCAGCACAAGGTACGCCGTGCTGCCAACAGCGATGATTTTGTGCCACCATTAACAATCCAATCACTTATGGAACAAGCATTTGGCTCGTTCATCTGGTATCGGCAGCATGTAATGCAGAGAATCGGGAACGAGCGTTCCTATGAACCCGTGTAGAAGGGCCTTTAACCAGATTTATGAAGTGCGACTTGTTTAAAAGTCACAAATCTCACTCCAGGGTGATGTAAAAAGTAGAAACCGCCCGAGACAGAAGTGTTACATGTAATTTATCGAACGTTGTGCCACATTTGCCATAGTAGCCACAAGCAAAACTGACTTCAATAATTCCCTTGTGATATATTCCTCCTTTGTGTTGCAGTTTCTCACCTTTTATAAAATGAGGTCTGTGCGACTTTTCAGCTACTGGAAGTAAAAAAAAGAATATTTCCATTCACTGACAATAAGCAGAGAGAGGCTAACATCCCGGGTTGTTGTACAGTAACACTGATTATTAGGGCTCTGCAAAACGGGATTCGGAACAAAAATGTCAGACTAATGTTTATCCTTAGTTCCTCCCCAAATCACAAGGGATGCCAGGGAGAATCATGGCGCCAAGGAAGTGAAGACCAAGGTGAACAGCACTTTAACCCTTCAGTGCGAGTCGCGGGCGGTGCCTAAACCCATTGTGCACTGGTACAAGGACGGACAGGTCAGACGTCTCTTACATATTCCACCATCTCTGCTGTCCATCACATTTAATATTGAACAAGATGAGGTTTTACGTTTCAGCTGCTGGAAACCTATGGTGCGAGGCAGATCTTAGGTGACGGACATGTGCTCCAGATCCAACCTATACGCCTAATCGACTCCGGGCGCTATACGTGTGTGGCCACAAATGTCGCTGGAGAAGACGAGAGAGAGTTTCAAGTGAATGTCCAGGGTTAGTGTCGGCCATATTTATACATACAATGGGTGTCATTACTTTTTATTGGCATTGATGATTTCCAGTCTCCCCTTTATTAAGGCCACAGCCCTGCACAGTCTCCAGGGGGGTGGTTCATAATTAATTCTATCGCTCACTGGCTTCCTGCTGACCGACTCCTACACAACAGCTAGCTGAACAAGCAAGGCTGCAGTGTACAGTATGGAGCAAGGACAGATAAGTCTCAGATGCGACAGAGGCGGATATTAGACTAGTTCTGACTTTGATACAATTTGTGTTCTTACTATTTTATACTACTCTCCTTTCTGATGTGTTGCCTCTCCTCTAGTCCCCCCAATATTTCACAGGCCAGGGGGCTCCAGCGCTGCCTTTGAGCTGGCATTCCGCGAAGACGAGGATGTGGAACTCACAGAACATAGAGAGGTGGTCGCCTCCAATCCCATCTCTTTATATTGTGATACTAACGCCATCCCACCCCCGACACTGACCTGGTACAAGGACGGAAAGCCGGTGTCTGAGTCCGACGGGACACTGGTACTGCTGGGTAAGAGGAGCTCAGTATAGCAACATCTATAATAGAAGGAAGGCTTGAGGAAATGGTCCTAAGCACTGATTTAAAGGGATTCTCCACTTTAGAAAAGTAATAAGACGGAGAGTCTTCTCTTTAGGAGCCGTATCAAAAAGGAAGAGCGTTTACAAAGAGCATCATCTCTCTCTGGAGTACCCGTCCTGTCCGTCATGACACAGATAATTCACTGATTTTATTGAGAGCTGTGCAATGCTTCACTGTCCCTCTGGGGGCGCTGCAGAGAAAATGAACCCTCACTGGCAGGTTTTTGCTCATTAATGCAGATCGCTGGAGGTCCCATTGAAAGACTGTACATCCCTAGCAAATAATCTGTCTCAAAGGACTATGCAGCCCGACTCTAAGCCTGATGTGTATTTATTCCCTGCTTGGATCACCTAACTTGCAATGTTCTGTCATTTTCAGATGGACGCATCCTGCAGATCTCCGTCGCTCATGCAGAGCATGCTGGGAAATACACATGTGAGGCGACTAATGAAGCCGGAGATGACAGACTGCATTATGACCTTGCGGTTCTGAGTGAGTGACCTTTCCAGTTCTCTAACTGTATCATCACATTCTCACAATTCTGCTTGATTACTGAGTGTGACGATCAGGTGATTCTTCTCCTGTCCATGGATCCTCATTTTCCATGTCTCATGATGACTTTTCCAGGTCCTCCGGTTTTGCTTGAAGAGGTGGACAGACTGATACAGGAGGTCTCTGTTATATACAACCAAACAGCTGAGTTACACTGCGACGCTACAGGCATCCCCCCACCAACCATCACATGGCTGAGGAATGGACTGACCCTGACAACTGCGGACCAGTATGAAGTCCTGGAGGAAGGACGAAGGCTACAGGTAGGACCATAGTTCAGGCTCATGGTGACTGGGATCTTCATGATGTCGGGGCGACAACCTCACACAAGATGTACAGGCTGGTTTTCAGGACGAGTATAGATGAGTTGCCTTGTCTTCCCCAGGTGATGAAATGTGTATTTTAGCAGATCTAAGGATTGTTGAGTCTCAATAATTTTCTGCCTCACTAGCACGATATGTTCCTGTGAACTCACCGCCGTCGTATTTTCTCTTCTAACAGATCCACTCGGTGCAGGTGACGGATATAGACAGCTATGTGTGTGTGGCGGAGAATACAGCCGGATTTGCAGAGAGACTTTTCACCCTGATGGTTCATGGTGAGAACATGGCTGTCACTGCTGTCCTGCAGCACTCGGGTCGTTGGTATTGCCCCACTTGCTGGATCAGGCTGCCTTATATTATTTATGTCCTTTTCTTTTTAGTTCCTCCCAGAATACTTGGAGCAAGAACTGAAAACGTCAGCGCCATCCTGCACGGCTCCATCTCGCTGGTGTGTGACGTGCAGTCTCATCCCTCTCCGGAGGTGACCTGGTACAAAGACGGGCAGAGCCTTCAGCCCGGCAAAGGATTCCTCATTATGCCAGGTACACATTATACGCTGCGCTCCCGAACCATCCATACACAGGTGTGATGTGGCCCTCCAACTGCTGCAACATATAAAGAATTTGGTCAGATTTTATACAGTTTTACTATTTATATTATTGCAAAACAAATTATGCTCTATAGAAGTAATGTAGGGGAACCCTTCGATGTCACTCAGGGCATTGAGCGGGTGCAACTTCGCTCATCCTGCAGGACTGCAGAGGGGGCAGTAGCCGCTGATTGCCTGGGGCCACAGCATTGGGGTGATCAGCTGGTGCTGGTGTAGCACCCTGCATAAACCCTCTGTCCATAGCAGACAGCTCCATACTGATATACACAGCTCGCTCTTGACCCATGTATCCCTGTCATGTACTATCTGAGTAACCTTCTAGCCATATATTTATCCTTCCGTTCATTCTTCAGGGGGACAGGTCTTACAGATCGCTCGCGTCCAGCTCTCAAACCAGGGAACCTATACATGCAAAGTACAAAATCCAGCAGGATCTGCAGAAAAACTTATATATTTCACAGTCCTTGGTAAGTGATAGACCTCAGCCCAGATAACCACCCCCAAGGTGGTAGATCTGCTTATCTTTTATGGGACAGAGGACCCTTTAATCCTCCAAAGACCTAGCTGCCAAGGGGTGAACGATTGCACCCTTTGCTTCCATAACGTTGGGTTCAGATGAACGTCTGAAAGTTTGTCAGATTTCCATCAGTATCGTCATCTGTATTACATCCATATGCCATTGGAGTGTCATCCACGTGTCCATTTTTTATAAGTTCCTTATGTTAATAACAGCAATGTATCCATAAATGGATGCAACACAGATGATCCACATAGGAGCCATTTTTTTTTACGCACCCATAGACATGAATGTGTGAGTCTCATCCGGAAGAGCCCAGTGCATACTGAGACTTTATTTTTCACACGGACAATCAGTCCGTGTGAAAAGACTCCCCCATGGACAGCCCTGTGCAATAACCTCGGTGAATGTGATACCTGATATTAACCTGTTCAGCCCACGTATGTATGATAAGCTCATCGGAAGGAGCCTTAGGCTATGTGCCCATGTAGCAGATTTGATGCAGAGCGTTTTTGCCTCTCTATGGCAGAAAAAAATGCATGCAGATTTACATGCGTTTTTTCTGCCAGAGAGAAGCGTTTTTTCAGCATTTTTACATGCGTTTTCGCATGCGTTTTTTCAAGCAGTTTTCCAAGCGATTTTGAGCATCACTTGGAAAAGTGCTTGACAAGTTGGTCACACAATATAAATCCATGCAACCGGCATGAATTTATAATGTGTGAACAACTGATGCTTTAAATGCAGCATCTATAGTAAAAAAAAGAGAATTAAAACGTTAAAAATAAAAAAAAACCTGTATACTCACCTCTCCGGTCTCCTCCAGTCTCCTCCCGGCGGCAATCCTGCGATCTTCTCTCTTTCCTTGGCGTCCCGCGGTGTACTGTCAGGACCTGCGGTGACGTCATTTAGTCAGCTGATGGTCACGCGACCATCACCTGACCGCCGACGTCAGCGGTCGCGTGACCATCAGGTGACTAAATGACGTCACCGCAGGTCCTGACAGTACACCGCGGGACGCCAAGGAAAGAGGACGTAGCCGGGAGCAGACCGGGGGCCGCCGGAGAGGTGAATATACAGGTTTTGTTTATTTTTAACTTTTTTATTTCTTTTTTTCACCGCGTGGTAGCCGGGATGAAGAGGAGTTGTAGTCTCCTCTTCATCCCGGGTACCACACGCACCGCGATTACGCTGCAAATTCACGGCCATTGAAGTTAATTGAAACGCAGCAAATCCACATATACCTGCGGGTTTGCTGCGTTTCAATGTTCCTCAATTTGCAGCATAATCGCGGTAGAAATGGTCATGCTGCGTTTTGCAACGCAATGCGAATTCGGCGAGCAAATTAGCGCATCATGTGCACAGCACATCCGAATTCACATTGTCTTGCATGGCAGACTGTTTTACAAGCGTTTTCGCAGCCGTAAAAACACCACAAAAACGCTACAAAAACGCTACGTGGGCACATGGCCTTATACCTTCTATTAACGAGGTTGGAATAAATCTTGGTACCATGTCTTATTATATGCAGCTCCACCAAGTATCAAAGAGCCGCCACCTGGGATCAAGGAGACCACCCTCCGTCTTGGAGGCACCCTAACATTATTGTGTGAGCCTGACGCCATGCTGGAGTCCACCATCACGTGGTCTAAAAACGGGCAACCACTCAACGAGGGCAGCAGCATCTCCATCCAGAACAGCGGTCAGCGACTCCAGATCCGAGACGTGCAGGTGAGAGAGTTTTCATCTTAAAATAATTACTACCAAATAATTAATTGTTTGTTCTGCAGCTCTTATACTTTTCACTGATTGCTGTTAGTTAACGGGAAGAGTCTTCTTACCTTTAGCAGCATAAAACCTGCTGTGATCTAGTCCTGGAGGACATTTCATGTCTTGCGTCTCTTCGCGCAGCACATTTCCAGAGCAGGTTTTTAGCCTCTGAATATAAATAAAGAATCCACTGAAAGCAAGCAGAGATCTTAAAATGTGTATATGCCTTACTGATTGTCTATTATTCCTCAGGCATCAGATAAAGGACTTTACACATGTAAGATGAGCAACTTGGCTGGAGACGCTGAGCTGAGCTACACAGTGATCATACAAGGTGAGTGCAATGTGTCCGGGTCAGGATGTCCCTCTGTATATGTGAGGTTTCTGGAGATGGCGCTACCTCTGATACCTGTGATTATTCTCTCCGTGTGCAGTGCCGACATCCATCATTCATCCACAGAATGAAACCGTCCAACTGATGATTGGCAACTCCATAGTGCTGTCCTGTGAGGCCGAAGGCTTCCCCCCTCCCAGGATCACATGGCTCAAAGATGGCAAACATATAGGTAAAGACACAAGGATAGTCCAAATGGATGTCATATAAGGGGCAGGTACCGCAGCTCAGCAGGCAGTATCATACAGCGTAGGATTAGCTACACAGCTCAGCAGACAGTATCACACAGGATAGGATTAGATACACGACTCAGCAGACTGTATCACACAGGATAGGATTAGATACACAGCTCAGCAGACTGTATCACACAGGATAGGATTAGATACACAGCTCAGCAGACAGTATCACACAGGATAAGATTAGATACACAGCTCAGCAGACAGTATCACACAGGATAGGATTAGATACACAGCTCATCAGACAGTATCACACAGGATAAGATTAGATACACAGCTCAGCAGACAGTATCACACAGGATAGGATTAGATACACAGCTCAGCAGACAGTATCACACAGGATAAGATTAGATACACAGCTCATCAGACAGTATCACGCAGGATAAGATTAGATACACAGCTCAGCAGACAGTATCACACAGGATAAGATTAGATACACAGCTCAGCAGACTGTATCACACAGGATAGGATTAGATACACAGCTCAGCAGACAGTATCACACAGGATAGGATTAGATACACAGCACAGCAGACAGTATCACACAGGATAGGATTAGATACACAGCTCAGCAGGCAGTATCACAAAGGATAGGATTAGATACACAGCACAGCAGACAGTATCACACAGGATAGGATTAGATACACAGCACAGCAGACAGTATCACACAGGATAGGATTAGATGCTCCGCAGACAGTATCACACAGAATAGGATTAGATACACAGCTCAGCAGACTGTATCACACAGGATAGGATTAGACACACAGCTCAGCAGACAGCATCACATAGGATAGGATTAGATACACAACTCAGCAGACAGTATCACATATGGTAGAATTAGATACACAGCTCAGCAGACAGTATCACACAGGATAGGATTAGATGCTCAGCAGACAGTATCACACAGGATAGGATTAGATACACTGCTCAGCAGACAGTATCACACAGAATAGGATTAGATACACAGCTCAGCAGACAGTATCACACAGGATAGGATTAGATACACAGCACAGCAGACAGTATCACACAGGATAGGATTAGATGCTCAGCAGACAGTATCACACAGAATAGGATTAGATACACAGCTCAGCAGACAGTATCACACAGGATAGGATTAGATACACAGCACAGCAGACAGTATCACACAGGATAGGATTAGATACACAGCTCAGCAGGCAGTATCACAAAGGATAGGATTAGATACACAGCACAGCAGACAGTATCACACAGGATAGGATTAGATACACAGCACAGCAGACAGTATCACACAGGATAGGATTAGATGCTCCGCAGACAGTATCACACAGAATAGGATTAGATACACAGCTCAGCAGACTGTATCACACAGGATAGGATTAGATACACAGCTCAGCAGACAGCATCACATAGGATAGGATTAGATACACAACTCAGCAGACAGTATCACATATGGTAGAATTAGATACACAGCTCAGCAGACAGTATCACACAGGATAGGATTAGATGCTCAGCAGACAGTATCACACAGGATAGGATTAGATACACTGCTCAGCAGACAGTATCACACAGAATAGGATTAGATACACAGCTCAGCAGACAGTATCACACAGGATAGGATTAGATACACAGCACAGCAGACAGTATCACACAGGATAGGATTAGATGCTCAGCAGACAGTATCACACAGAATAGGATTAGATACACAGCTCAGCAGACTGTATCGCACAGGATAGGATTAGATACACAGCTCAGCAGACAGCATCACATAGGATAGGATTAGATACACAACTCAGCAGACAGTATCACATATGGTAGAATTAGATACACAGCTCAGCAGACAGTATCACATATGGTAGAATTAGATACACAGCTCAGCAGACAGTATCACACAGGATAGGATTAGATACACAGCTCAGCAGACAGTATCACACAGAATAGGATTAGATACACAGCTCAGCAGACAGTATCACACAGGATAGGATTAGATGCTCAGCAGACAGTATCACACAGGATAGGATTAGATGCTCAGCAGACAGTATCACACAGGATAGGATTAGATACACAGCTCAGCAGACAGTATCACACAGGATAGGATTAGATACACTGCTCAGCAGACAGTATCACACAGGATAGGATTAGATACACTGCTCAGCAGACAGTATCACACAGGATAGGATTAGATACACTGCTCAGCAGACAGTATCACACAGGATAGGATTAGATACACAGCTCAGCAGACAGTATCACACAGGATAGGATTAGATACACCCACTGCACAGCTCTGAGTGTGGAGGTTACTTATGACATGTAATTACCCCACAGGTTATAATTGCCCTGTGCTGTAATGTGTAGTTTCCTGTCCTCCGCTGTTTAACATTTGGTGTTGGTATTTTATTATTGTAATTATGTTTTTTCCATACTGTTTGCAGAAAATGCCGGTCAGACGGGAGTGATCATAACTGGAAGCCGCCTACAGATCAACCGCGTACAACCTGCCCACGCGGGACAGTACACCTGCCTGGCACAGAACGCCCTGTCCGAGGCTCACAAGGACTTCCAGCTGCTGATACAAGGTTGGGCATGAACACTGGTGCTTACACCTAAACTATAACGTCTGTCATTATATGGTGTCATCACTTAGTATTTCTATTTTGCAGTGGCCCCAAGAATCTTCGGTTCCGACCTTCCCAGTGAGCGGATTATCCAGGTTACACGGGAAGTAACACTGGAGTGTCCAGCGGAGGGCACTCCGACACCCCAAATATTATGGCTGAAGGATGGGGGACCCCTAGATTTATTCTCTTTTCCAAACATCCGGTGAGGATATTGTAGTGTCATTGTAGTTGGATTGTTCAGTTCTAAGTAAATTTGCTTTGTCTTTACATTTCTTCTAGTTCACAGATCTCTGCTTGCTGTCAGTGCTTAGGAACCATCTTATTTCCATCAGATCTAGTTCCTTCAGGGCATCAATAAATCAGAGAGACTGTCTATATTGATACATTGTAACAAACCCCGAGCAAGCCTTTAAAACACAAAATAATAAAACATTGCAAAACTTTTCATTATACAATAATTAAACTTCATTTACTGGACCGATCCTATGGAGATGCATAGATTAGGAATCGGTAGGACTGAGCTGAGCGCACACTTGCCTGTAAGTTTATTTCCTTGTGCTGTTTTCCCAGGCTTTCTCCAGACGGACGATCCTTGGTCCTCACCTCCGTTCAAGCCGCTGACTCCGGGCGCTATACATGTCTGGCACGTAACATCGCAGGAGAAGACACAAAGGTTTTTGTCCTGAACATTCTTGGTGAGTGAGATGACTATTGTCAGATGTCGCCACCATCATTGGGAAAGGTCAGAAAAATTATTTATGTCTGAAATGTGTTTTTATTTTATCTTGGCACTTTTAGCCCCTCCAGTGTTTGAATCTGGTGACAATGTCTCGGAGACTCTCAGCAGTGTTCCTGGATCACAGGTGACCCTTGAATGCCATGCCAGCGGCTCCCTGCCCATGCAGCTGACCTGGATGAAGGATGGAAATCAGCTGCCTGCTTCTCGCTTCTTCAGAATCTCTTCAGGAGGGCGAAGTCTCCGGTACGGAATCGGATTCAGCTGCTTTTTTTTTAATTTATTTTACTCTTTTATACAGCGCTATTAATTCCACAGCGCTTTACAGACAATACTGTCCCCATTGGGGCTCACATACAAACTTCTTGCAGATGTTGTCCTTGGTTGGATTTGAACCCAGGACCCCAGTGCCGCAAGGTTGCAGTGCTAACCACTGAGCCACCGTGCTGCGCAGTGGTTACATTCAGCACAATATTTGTGCAGAGCAGGAGTGACATGCTTACATCCTATTGTGAGCACCTCTGGGTGCTATAACTAATGTGAAAGAGTGCAAAAGCATCAGCATAACCATTGTAACATGCAAGCTCTCTAGGAGGCATGCTTCTTTGTCCTGATACGTATTGTTCCTTTTCTCTGGCAGGATATCCCAGGTGCAAGTGTCAGATGCAGGAGTTTACACATGTCTAGCATCAAGCCCCGCTGGAACAGCAGAGAAGAGCTTCACCCTTCTGGTAGAGAGTAAGTACTGAGCTGTGCATGTACCATAAAGGGTTTAGTTAGCTGTAGATGCTTCCTACAGTGATAATTCTGAGGCTCATGCTGTAGAATAGATGTATTCTGTGGGTTATGCTTCAAAGCTGCAGTCACAATTCTGCTCAATGTTATTAGAAACAACATCACAAGAATGTCTGCAAATGACCAATTGGTGGCGCTACTGAGCTGGGGAGCTAGGAGAGCAGAGTACAATACTCTGTCAAACTTCAGTATTTTGGAGACTGGCACAATTTCTCTTTATGGCGTGATCTAAAGCAGCCGTGATACTAGAAAAACAGACTTTACCCATCCATTTTATGTTTTTACCGGTGCTGCCCCTTCATGATACATGTGTTCTAATACTATACTATATGTGCCACTGTCAGCCCTTCCAGTGGTGGAGCAATCGGAGAGTACAGAGGAGGTCACCGCTATCCAGGGATCTTCTGTCACATTCACTTGTGAAGCTCATGGTTCTCCGTTACCTTCACTGTCGTGGGAGAAAAATGGCGAGCCGCTAAATCTTCAGAGTAACTTCCTGCCCAACGGGCTAGGAACCCGACTCTACCTGGAGTCCGTCCATGCTGGGGAATCGGGGCTGTACTCCTGCACAGCCCTCAATGCGGCCAGAAAGGTCAGCAAACACTTCCGTCTCATAGTGCTGGGTAAGTACATTGAATAAACTTTTCAAATATCTGATTTGTTCAGCCCCTGACTACATCAGTTCCTCCCTCCAGTTCCTTGGACAGATCATTTTGACATGCACGCTGTCTATATTATATCTGAGAATCATACAGTTCGATAACCAGGGTGTTCATGTTCTGCGTCCTAGAACCACCGACGATCGAGGGTCCTCCTAACCCAACAGAGGTCGCAGTTGCCGTGAATGAACTTCTGCAACTGACGTGCAATGCAGTCGGCTTTCCCACTCCAGAAGTGACTTGGGAAAAAGATGGACGACCTTTATCACGGCCAAATTTGCTTGCAAGAAACGGGACAGTCCTAAGAATCGAAAGAGTGAAGGTGCGTAGACCTGGGTCCATTAAAGGTCCATAAAAGCCTTGTGTCTAGGGATGAGAGAACCCGAACTGTAAAGTTCGGGGTTCATACTGGACACCTAGTGTCCGGTGCTGAACTCTGAACATGGACTTCTCCCGGAAGTCTTTGTTACTGTTTGGATACTTAATAAAGCTTGTTGAAAGGCTGCAGTGCAGCCAATCAACAAGCTTTTAGGCTGTGGGCACTTCCAAAGCCATCACAGCCATGCCAAGTATTGGCATGGCAGTGATTGGCCGGTGCCACCCGTGACCCGTCCTGTATAACCGCCGGACCACGGGTGGCAACGCTGCTTGCGTGAGGGACAGTGTAAAATAAATAAATAATTAAAAAAGCAATGTGGGGTCACCACTATTTTCAATAACCAGCCAAGGGAAAGCAGACAGCTGACAGCTGGTCTTATTATGCTGGGAAGTGGACAATATTTTAATTGTAAAGTGCTGCGGAATATGTTGGCGCTATATAAATAAAAATTATTGTTATTATTATTACTATCCATGGATCTTCCCAGCCTATTAATATGAGCCCCCAGCTGTCTGCTTTGCCTTTGCTGGTTATTAAGAATAAGGGGACCCTAAAGAAAATGATGTGGGGTCCCCCCCCTTATTTTTATTAACCAGCTAAGGCTAAGCAGACAGCTGGTGGCTAATAAGAATAGGCTGGGAAGGTCCATGGATATTGGCCTCTTCCCAGCATAATAAGACCAGCTCACAGCTGTCTGCTTTCCCTTGGCTAGTTATTAAAAAATAAGGGGAACCCCACATTATTTTTTTCATTTATTTTTTTATTTATTAACAAATACAGTAAACTACTGATGCAAGGCACTCCTCCACTTGGACCTCCGCCTCCTGGTTCAAGATTATTATTTTTTTTATGCTATGTTATTTTAAGTAATTTTCCTATCCACATTTGCTTGAAGGGCAATTGTCCTTCCCTTACCTACATTTTGCTTCCTTCTTCAGCCCCCTAGCCCTTACTACGACCATTTTACAGCACCCAAGTTTGGGTCCCCATTGACTTATATGGGATTTGGGTCCGGGGTCAAGTTCTGGTACCCGAATAGAACTTTGGACTAAAGTTCGGCCGAACTCATTGAACTCGAACTTCCACCGGTCTGCTCATTCCTACTCGTGTCCCGTCTTGAACCTGTTTTCAATCAATGCAGCACAGTTTGGTTCTGAGGGAAATAGGGACATCTTTCTGTTTTAAAGGCTCCCACACACTTTAAATAATAATCGTCTAAACTGTACCTCTTGACTCTCCGACACCAGATAATTTCAGTGTAGAGAAGGATCTGGCCTGCTGAATTCCACAGTATGATCCTTTTGTTCTTGCTAGAAATATGTTGGTGCTGGAGGAGTGTAGAGGAGGAGGACAGAGGAGTCTGGCAGCCGCTGTCATAGAGAACAGAGGAACGCTCAGCTGAAGCTGTTCGTTTCTGCGTATAGGAACACTCCATAGTTGGGACACATAGCTGTCGGATGATTATCAGCTATGTAACGTGTATGAAGGCCACAAGGCGCAGCTTTATGCTATACAGCAGGAGATGTTTGTGGTATATCATGATGGACAGGCTGCTTGTTTTCTTAGTCCCCTGGACCCCTCTTCCTCCTGCCAATCACAGTGTGAGTTGCTTTTGATTGACACATCCTAGAGCCAATGCATAATCATGTCACTGTGTGAGAGGTCCTGGAGGGACTGTAGTAAAGCTTTTCCTATGACCGTGTCTGCACTCACTTGTATGCGGTTAGTAGTTTTATAATGCACCTTTTAGTTTATTGCATGGTTCTTGGCTACTCGTCCTTTTTATGAGGATGTAAGATTTACAATGGTATATATCTTTTGCTTTAGGCTGAAGATGCTGGAATCTACGTCTGTGTGGCAAGCAGCACGGCCGGAAGAGACACCAGGGCAACCTGGGTGCGACTGAAAGGTGAATATTTTTTTTGTAAATTAATGAAATATCTTGTGCATATCTTCTACAATTCAAATGCAAAAAGTGGAGCTGTTTTCTAAAAGTTTCTTCCAAAAACAGCGCTGCCCCCCCGTTCACAGGGTGTGTATGGTATCGCACCTCAGGTCTATGGCTCTGAAGTGCCAGTCAAAGCCGAGCCGTGATGCTCTTTTTTCTGATCTGAATCCTTTTTTTTACAGTACCTCCCAGTGTCACTGGTCCTGATGAACCTCGCTCACTCTCAGTGTCCATTGGAGGACAGCTGGTCCTGGAGTGTAGAGTAGAAGGAGACCCTGTGCCATCTATTCAGTGGTTTAGAGAAGAAACACCCCTCCAGGTATGATGAGGATAATTGATGTCTCCATGATTTCAGCAATGTGACACATAAAAGTACCTGTCACTGTGTGAAAAGCCCTGGCAGGGCAGCAGTGAAGCTTCCCTTATAACATCAGTTAAAAAGGGAGCGTTCTACACAGAGATCCTATTGACTGCTGTGTCCTATGGGGTCCATATATTTCTAGATATGATAATAAAATTACATTGATGCACATTTTTCCTGTTGTTGCAGATGGACAGACGTGTCCAGATTTTGTCTAAGGGCCGTTACATTCAGATTCACAGCCTGCAGGCCTCTGACAGCGGGGAATACTCCTGCATCGCCTCCAACCCAATAGGCAGCACCAGCCTGAAGTTCATTGTGGAAATACACAGTAAGTGTACACAATACCACCGGTTGTATCACCATGTCTTATATGTTCACAGCAAAGATGTTCACGTGACACGTTACATTGTAGTTGCACCTTCCATCTTACCGGGACCTTCCGTGGTCAGTGCTTCTGTCAACCAAACAGCCTTACTACCGTGCTGGGCTGAGGGGCTCCCCCAGGCAGCCGTGACCTGGAAAAAGGACGGCAGCCTTCTCTCCAAGGAGATGTCCAGGTAAAATACTGCAGTCCCTGAGAGTTCTCCATCAACCGTCGCATATAATACTAAAAAGACTTCACCTCTTGTTCCAGACTCGAGTTTCTTGAAGACGGCTCCCTGCGCATCCCACAGACTCTTCTGCAGGATTCGGGATATTATCTCTGCACAGTCTCTAACTCTGCAGGAATGGCTCGTCGCGGGGTGGAACTACGAGTTTACGGTAATAAATAGTGAAGCCAAACTGAACTAAGATAAAAGTAGAATCATTTTATTATTACTTTCCATTACTTCTACTGATCCTGAGTTACTGCCTCCGACATATTCAGAATGTTGCAGCTTCAGACCTGAAATCTCCCAGCATTCTCTGCTTGTTCAGTGTCTGCATCAATGGTGATTTTCATGTTGAATAGTGAAGACTTTATACCAGGCACTCTATAGTCATGTAATGTAGGAAAAATGAGCTACCCTCTACATTACAGGAACTTATTGTTTTGGGGTGGCAGTTTACAAACTTGCTGACTGTTTTCAGTAACAACCAGCAGAATTGAGAGTTCAGCTCTAGAGTATTGCCCCCTTTCCACATTAGTGGTCTCTGATTATACTGGAAAACATGATGCAGCGCCACCCCCATTGCATAACTGATGCCACCAGGGACAAAAGAACCCCAATTGACTTGTGGGGTTACATAATGGTTTGCGTTGTTTTGGCAGTAAGTGCTGTATCTGTGATAGAATTTGAATTTGCTCTTTCTGTCGTCATCCAGTTAATGGGGGCTTCTCCGAATGGCAGGAATGGGGTCCTTGTACTAGAACCTGTGGCCAGGGCGTACAAGAGAGAGTCCGCACTTGTAATAACCCCCCTCCAGCCAATGGAGGGAGACCATGCATGGGGAGAGACGTGGATGTGAGAGCTTGCAGCCTGCCTTTCTGCCCAGGTACCGCATGCTGCAGTGAGGACACGCATTGCCCAGCTGCACCTGATTGATATGTAATTTAGGGATTTCTTTCCTTGCCTCTCAGTGGACGGAGGGTGGACTGGTTGGAGCAGTTGGTCCCAGTGTTCGGCATCCTGTGGCGAAGGATCCAGACAGCGCACCCGATCCTGCTTCTCCCCACCGCCACAAAATGGGGGGAAATCCTGTTTCGGAAAGGACACAGAAACAGAGACGTGTCAGCTGCCTCAATGCCGAGGTATCACAGTCATTATTATGGAGAGATGAATAACAGAGAAACTGATCCAATCACCATGAAGAAAAGGAATATTTGCCATTGTTATCACTCTCCTAATAAATAGTTTCTTAGAAGCCAAAAAGCCGCCTGAACATGCCAGTGTTGCTGCAGTGGGAGGGATGGACGCTCCTGTCTCTTACTGTTGAGCGTATATTATTATTATTTATTTATATAGCGCCATTGAATCCATGGTGTTGTACATGAGAAGGGGTTACATACTAAATACAGATATCACTTACAGTAACAAATAAACAATGATAGACTGGTACAGAAGGAGGACGACACTGCCCTTGCGGGCTTACATTCTACAGGATGGTGGGGAAGGCGACAGTAGGTGGGGGGTTGCAGCAGCTCCGGTGTTGGTGAGGCACAAGTCCGGTGTTGGTAAGACAGCAGATCCTGTCATTTTGAGGAGGTAGCGGGGTCATGGCAGGCTGTAAGCTTTCTTGAAGATATGGGTTTTCAGGTTCTGTCTGAAGGATCAAAGTGTGGTGGATAGTCGGACGTGTTGAGGCACAGAATTCCAGAGGATGGGGGATATTTGGGAGAAGTCTTGGAGGTGATTAGTTGAGGAATGAATAAGTGTGGAGGAGAGAAGGAGGTCTTAGGAGGACCAGAGATTACGTGAGGGAAAATATCGGGAGATTAGTTCAGAGATGTATAGAGGAGAAAGGTTATGGATGGCTTTGTAGGTCAGTGTTAGTAGTTTGAATTGGGTACGCTGGGAAAATGGGAGCCAGTGAAGGGATTTGCAGAGGGGGGAAGCAGAGGAGTAACAAGGAGAGAGATAAATTAGTCGGGCAGCAGAGTTAAGAACTGACTGGAGAGGTGCAAGAGTGTTAGCAGGTAGGCCACAGAAGAGGATGTTGCAGTAGTCTAGGTGGGAAATGATGAGGGCATACACGAGCATTTTAGTAGATTGAGGGTTGAGGAAAGGACGGATTCTGGAAATATTTTTGAGCTGGAGGCGACAGGAGGTGGTGAGAGCTTGGATGTGGGGTTTGAAGGACAGAGCAGAGTCAAGGGTTACTCCGAGGCAGCGGATGTCCGGTACAGGGGAAAGCGTGATGTCGTTTATTGTGATAGATAGATCAGGTAGGGAAGATACGTGAGATGGAGGAAAGATGATAAGTTCAGTTTTGTCCACATTGAGCTTGAGGAAGCGAGAGGAGAAGAAGGAGGATATGGCTGATAGACACTCTGGGACTCTGGACAGTAAATTCATATTTACCTGCAGGGGTGTGCCATGTCTCTGGATACAGGCAAGAAAGTTTCCATTTGCTGGCAGCAAGCAAAGCTCTTGTAACAATGAATAATTGAAAGAAACACAAAGTAAATTAGAAAGTTGTTGAATTCTTCTTGATTCGATGACTGCTTTTCCCTTTCTCAGCTGTTGCCTCTAGAGTTCGCGCCAGTCTAATTGGCATCGTTAACGATCAGGATTTCGGACTCTCGTCACTCAGTGCCAACATGACGGAGAACCCACTTGCCCGAGCCACCACAATCAGCAGCAGCATTGAGAACATCCCGCCTTCCATAGGTCAGTGCAGCCATCGTTATGTGCAAACCTACCGCGCTGTAGAGGTAATGCTGCTCATCCAGACATTTGCCTTATATCCACAAAGACAGTAATTTCTATATGTTACCGTCCAGGACCCCTGATGAAAGTGCTGGTTTCCATGATCGCCCCCCTATATTGGTCTGCTGCATTCCCCTATGATGGCACCATTAATGGTTTCAGCCTCACAAAAGGAGTTTTTAGGAAAGAGTCTCAGGTGGAGTTTGCAACAGGTAAGTCCTCAGCCTCCAATGGAACTTGTCTGTGTGGTGGAGTCCTTTCTATACGTAGAGCTTTAATATACAGAAAACCCCTTTAAGTCTCCTCCCGGCATCAATCATGAGATTAGAAGGTCATTGATAATCTTGTGCTTCAGGCGAACAGCTGCGGATCACTCACATCGCTCGAGGGCTGGACTCTGACGGGACCCTGTGGTTTGATATAGTGATCAATGGATTTATACCGGAGTCTCTCGCCTCTTCTGATATCGTCTTTCAGGTAACGGCGATGTCATAAACTCAAGACCGAGGGCTGGGGGGAGACAAAGAGCGTGATCTGGACCTGTGCTGTATATTTAGTGTGGTCTCCTGACCTCCGTATATTGGTCTGTTCCCCAGGAGTTCACAGAGACCTATGTGCAGACAGGCGCGGGACAGATCAATGCCTGGGCTTCACCAGCCTTCACCAAGGATGGCAGTTTTCTCTCCCTCCGCTGTAACCACACGGTGGAGTACAACCCACCCCTGGGCCGTCAGATAAAGAATGCCCAGAGGCTGCACGTTAGCTCCCTCCAATCCTCATATATTCCTGAACTGGAAGAACTGCAATTTCAGCTCACAGCTTCACTTCAAGGAGGTTAATGAAACAGACTTTACTTTTTATTACAAACCCTTTTTTCTCTTCTACATCATTAAATGCAACCTGCTGGGTAAAGAACGGTGGTTTTCAGTCTGATCATCTCTATATATATCCATGGGAGTACAATGGGGTCAGTATGACTTAATATTCACAGCTTACACCTTGTGTTCTCGTCTTACAGGATTGAATGGGGGAGCGTGTCCTGCGGGCTTTGTACTGTCCGGAGACTCCTACTGTACTGGTAAGAGCTTTAGATACAGAGATGATGGGTGTTTTCCTACAGTCTATAGATAATGAGAGCAACGTATCCATCATCTGGACTAATTTGAGGCCATATTAATGCTGTGACCTCTCTCGCAGACATAGATGAGTGTGACCTCCGCCGGCCTTGCTCTCACACCTGCCAGAATACTCTGGGAAGCTTCTCCTGCTCCTGCCCCGCCGGTTACACTCTGGCGCCGGATACCCGCAACTGCCGAGGTGGGGAGATATATATCTACTGGAGACCGGTGTGGCCCATATTAGGAACCTAAAAATCTCTGCTTGCTGTCAGCGAATAGAAGCTTCCTGTCTACACATGTATACATTGTAACGTGCACTGGAATCCAGCTGGACATGATTAGGATGGGGCTTCAGGATGGATACAAGGGTGTTATTCACTGATAGTAAGCAGAGATCTCATGTATGGAAAGGAATTGAGACAAAATCTATTGGGAGGGAGTATTGTGCAATTATCTTGTTGTATGTGATGCTATGTGGTGCTGCAAAATTTTTTCATCTCATTTTGCATGACTTTTTTTCTTCTTACAGATCTGGATGAATGTAGGCTAGGAAGTCACCAATGCCCCCCCGGCCAGGAATGTATCAACACCCCCGGATCACACCGCTGTCTGCTGCGCTGCGGACCCGGCTTTCGACCTAATGCTGTGGGGTCGTTCTGTGAGGGTATGAATCAATCAGGGACGGGGCGAGGTCGGTGCGAGACTTTAATGAGAATAGTATGGAAAGTGGAAGAAATCATGTAGTTCTTCTGTATGCAGAGGCTTCACCTTCAAGTGTAAAAATTCCAATGGTTAGGAACTTGCTGTCAGTGAATGGACTTATTAATTGATAACATGCCTAGGCAGATCCCATTCTATTGACACAGAAGCCGGGGACATTGCAGTATCAGAGCTCTCTCTTGTAATGAGCCCTGCTCTTGTGTGATGATTAGATTTACAGTGGGTATGGAAAGTGTTCAGACCCCTTTAAATGTTTCACTCTTTGTTTCATTGCAGCCATTTGGTCAATTCTAAAAAGTTCATTTTTTTCTCATTAAAGTACACTCTGCTCCCCATCTTGACTGAAAAAAAAAACAAATGTAGAAATTTTTGCAAATTTATTAAAAAAGAAAACCTGAAATATCCCATGGTCATAAGTATTCAGACCCTTTGCTCAGTATTGAGTAGAAGCCCCCTTTTGAGCTAGTACAGCCATGAGTCTTCTTGGGAATGATGCAACAAGTTTTTCACACCTGGATTTGGGGATCCTCTGCCATTCTTCCTTGCAGATCCTCTCCAGTTCCGTCAGGTTTGATGGTGAATGTTGGTGGACAGCCATCTGCAGGTCTCTCCAGAGATGCTCAATTGGGTTTAGGTCAGGGCTCCGGCTGGGCCAGTCAAGAATGGTCACAGAGTTGTTCTGAAGCCACTCCTTTGTTATTTTAGCTGTGTGCTTAGGGTCATTGTCTTGTTGGAAGGTGAACCTTCTCCAAGTCTGAGGTCCAGAGCACTCTGGAAGAGGTTTTCATCCAGGATATCTCTGTACTTGACCGCATTCATGTTTCCTTCAATTGCAACCAGTCGTCCTGTCCCTGCAGTTGAAAAACACCCCCATAGCATGATGCTGCCACCACCATGTTTCACTGTTGGGATTGTATGGGGCAGGTGATGAGCAGTGCCTGGTTTTCTCCACACATACCGCTTAGAATTATCACCAAAAAGTTCTATCTTCGTCTCATCAGTCCAGAGAATCTTATTTCTCAAAGTCTGGGAGTTCTTCATGTGTTTTTGAGCAAACTCTATGCGGGCTTTCATATGTCTTACACTGCGGAGAGGCTTTCGTCGGGCCAGTCTGCCATAAAAGCCCGACTGGTGGAGGGCTGCAGTGATAGTTGACTTTGTGGAACTTTCTCCCATCTCCCTACTGCATCTCTGGAGCTCAGCCACAGTGATCTTGGGGTTCTTTTTTACCTCTCTCTCTATGGCTCTTCTCCCACGATTGCTCAGTTTGGCTGGACGGCCAGGTCTAGGAAGACGTCTGGTGGTCCCAAACTTCTTCCATTTAAGGATTATGGAGGCCACTGTGCTCTTAGGAACCTTGAGTAATGCAGAAATTCCTTTGTAACCTTGGCCAGATCTGTGCCTTGCCACAATTCTGTCTCTGAGCTCCTTGGTCAGTTCCTTTGAGCTCATGATTCTCATTTGGTCTGACATGCACTGTGAGCTGTGAGGTCTTATATAGACAGGTGTGTGCCTTTCCAAATCAAGTCCTATCAGTTTAATTAAACACAGCTGGACTCCAATGAAGGAGTAGAACCATCTCAAGGGGGATCACAAGGAAATGGACAGCATGTGACTTAAATATGAGCGTCTGAGCAAAGGGTCTGAATAATTATGACCATGTGATATTTCAGTTTTTCTTTCATAATAAATTTGCAAAAATTTCTAAATTTCTGTTTATTTTCAGTCAAGATGGGGTGCAGAGTGAGAAAAAAAATGAACTTTTTAGAATTTACCAAATGGCTGCAATGAAACAAAGAGTGAAAAATTTAAAGGGGTCTGAATACTTTCCGTACCCACTGTATTTCTTAGACTTGGGATGTAAAGAAGAATGTTTCTGTTCACTTACTGCAAGTATAAATGTTGATCATGCAAAAGGATTGAAATGCAAAATGCCTTAGATTCAATGAGAGATGGGTTGAAGTTTTGCAACTTTCTAAGTTAGAGGGGGGCAGAGAAGACAGTGGCGCTACGCCTGGTGCTGAGAGACCGCCACGTCCGATTGGTCTGTACTTTGTTATCTCTTCTAGATGTGGACGAGTGCAGCCAATCCTCTGCGTGCCAGCAGAGGTGCTTGAATACGATTGGCTCGTACCACTGTGCATGTGACCCTGGCTATGAGCTGAAGGACACCCGGTGTATAGGTGAGGGAGATCACGGGTTCCCACACCAGGTTGTCTGGTTTGAAACAAAATGTCTTGTTGTCAGGGAATAGCAACACTTGTGTCTATCCACACTGAAGCCTGGCCTCTTACTTCTCAAAGCTGAGGGTTTGTTACACTCCTCTGTGAGGTAAACACATCAGCAGCAGAAATCTCTCCTGTCCTGATGGTTTATTTCAATGTGTCTGATCACAGAGGATTGACAGGACTGGGTGCAACTGTAACAATCCCTCAGCTGTGAGTACAGTCAAGTCAGAATGGTTTTCAGCCTCACGATTCTGGTTCCATTTCACCTTGATTAATTATTTATATAAAACTAGAACACCATTTCAATTTTTATTCTGAATCACCTGATGCAGGCTGGTTCTAATGGATGGAAGATGATTATTATGGGACGACACTGCCTCTGTGATCTTATGTGATGTTGTCTTTGACGTCAGATATCAATGAGTGTCTACGAGGAGTCTGCCAATCTCAGCAACAATGTAAGAACACCCTGGGCAGTTACAAATGTATGGACAGCTGCCCCGCGGGGACCACACGAGCCGAATCTGGAGCCTGCAATGGTGAGAGGAGAAAACTAATACATGCACTCTCTGCCGACCATGGAGACCAGCTCAACCAGGGCATAAATCAGCTACAGCTGAAAAAAGAAATATCCCCCCTCCAAAGTAAATTTGGTTATTGGTGCAATTTTTCTTCTGTTTGTAATAGACCAATGAAACAAGAACAATGAAAATATCTGAACAACGAATACATCTAGTGGTTTCTCCAAATTCACCACAAAATGACACTTATACTGACACCCACCTGACCAGTGTAGTAGAGCCCCCCTGGTTGTTATAACCTACTGCCCCTCTGGCTGTTGTGACCTGCTGTCTCTCTGGCTGTTATGAACAGCTGTCATTTTGGATGTGGGCAAGAAGAGGACGCTCTCACCAGCTGCCACTGGATTCCTGGGGAGACCTGTACTAAACGCTAAAGATTTCCATGCCCAAACTCCAAGATGTCACTTCTACTGACCAAAAAGCAAAATAAAAGTTGCCTCCGATGAGCTCAAACTATATACAGATACATCTCACTAAATTAGAATATCATCTAAAAGTTAATTTATTTCATTTCTTCAATACAAAAAGTGAAACTCCTATTAAATAGTCATTACAAACAGAGTGATCTATTTCAAGTGTTTATTTCTGTTAATGTTGATGATTATTTCTTACAGCCAATGAAAACACAAAAGTCATTATCTCAGTAAATTAGAATACTTTATAACAACAGCTTGAAAAATGTTTTTAAAATCCGAAATGTTGTCCTACTGAAATGTATGTTCAGTAAATGCCCTCAATACTTGGTCAGGCTCCTTTTGCATCAATTACTGCATCAATGCAGCAATGTAGGGCGGCACGGTGGCGCAGTGGTTAGCACTGCAGCCTTGCAGCGCTGGGGTCCTGGGTTCAAATCCCACCAAGGACAACATCTGCAAGGAGTTTGTATGTTCTCCCCGTGTTTGCGTGGGTTTCCTCCGGGTTCTCCAGTTTCCTCCCACACTCCAAAGACATACTGATAGGGAATCTAGATTGTGAGCCCCGATGGGGACAGCGACGATAATGTATGTAAAGTGCTGCAGAATATGTTAGCGCTATATAAAAATAAAGATTATTATTATTATTAATGTGGCATGGAGGCGATCAGCCTGTGGCACTGCTGAGGGGTTATGGAAGCCCAGGTTGCTTTGATAGCAGCCTTCAGCTCATCTGCATTGTTGGGTCTGGTGTCTCTCATCTTCCTCTTGACAATACCCTATAGATTCTCTAAGGGGTTAAGGTCAGGCGAGTTTTCTGGCCAATCAAGCACAGTGATACTGTTGTGTATAAACCAGGTATTGGTACTTTTGGCAGTGTGGACAGGGGCCAAGTCCTGCTGGAGAATGACATTGTCGGCAGAAGGAAGCATGAAGTGCTCTAAAATTTCCTGGTAGATGGCTGCGGTGACTTTGGTCTTGATAAAACACAGTGGACCTACACCAGCAGATGACATGGCTCCCCAAACCATCACTGATTGTGGAAAGTTCACTCTAGACCTCAAGCAGCTTGGATTGTGGCCTCTCCACTCTTCCTCCAGACTCTGGGACCTTGTGGAGTGTGTCAATGACTTCCTTCTGGACATCTGGTAAGTCAGCAGTCTTCCCCATGATTGTGGAGCCTACTGAAACAGGCTAAGGGACCTTTTTAAATGCGTAGGAAGCCTTTGCAGGTGTTTTTTGTTAATTATTCTAATTTACGGAGATAATGACTTTTGTGTTTTCATTGGCTGTAATCCATAATCATCAACATTAACAGAAATAAACACTTGAAATAGATCACTCTGTTTGTAATGACTCTATATAATATGAGTTTCACTTTTTGTATTGAAGAACTGAAATAAATCAACTTTTTGATGATATTCTAATTTAGTGAGATGCACCTGTATATAACCACAGAGGTTCTTGGATTCTGTTCTGTGCAGTGAAGAAACAAAACAGTCACTTTAAAGGCCTATTGATCAGCGGTGTCTGGAGGAGGAAGAATAAAGGTTAAATTATTATTATCATTATTAAAAGAACACCCTGCCTGCAGGGAAGCGAGGGCTCGGCAATGTTCTGGGTCTGGAAACTTGCAGTATGTACTTGACAAGATGAATTCAAACAAGTATCAAGAAATCATAGAATAAAAGCTTCATGCCTTCTTTGAGGACCTTCCTTCAGGACAATGATCCCAGCATCTCATAGTCCACCAAGGCTTTATGTTAGAAGTTGTCCTGGCAGATTCTGGAGTGGCCATCAGTCACCTGACATGAACCCCATAGAAATTGTTTGGTGGGATGTGAAAAAAGTGGCGGCTGCAGGTGCGGTAATATTAATCACCTGGTTGCCATTATTCATGAGGGATGTGCTGAGATTCCTCAGGAAAGCTGCCAGAAGCCGGTATCTGGATATGTATCCCATCCGCAGCAGGTCATAACAGCCAGTGGGGCAGCAGGTTATAACAGCCAGAGGGGCAGTAAATACTAAAGACGCTGGTCATGAATGGGAGATTAATCCTGAGACTGTCTGAGTCAGTAAAATTGTGATTTTGTGTTGAATTTGGAGAAACCTCTTTATATTAGTTTTTCAGCAATTTACATTGTTTTTGTTTTACTGGTTTATTGCAAACAGCAGAAAGTTTGTAAATTTATGTAATAAACCAAATTTTCAATGGAGGTGGGATAATTATGATTGCAACTGCATATCATGCAGTTTTCCATGACATAATCCTAGAGACTACCTGCAGCTACCACTAGAGGGAGCTCACTACATAAATACGTATGTATATACAGCCAGCGCTAGGGCCGCTCCCCCTGATGGTGGCTACAGGAAGCACATGTTTCTCATATATTAGTCTGTTTTGCTAGAGGGCCCCATTAGGGAAACGCTCTTCATATTGGTTTCACCTTTTGGAGAACTATGGTTGCGTTTCATTCACTGTTGCTGTTGGCAATGATACGTCCATCAGCAATAATCATAATTTCTCTTTTACTTTCTCAGACGTAGATGAATGTCGGGATGGGTCCCACATGTGTCGCTACAACCAGCTGTGTGAGAACACTGTGGGTGGATACCGCTGCACATGTCCTCGGGGGTACAGGACCCAGGGTGTTGGGAGGCCTTGTCTAGGTAGGTGTATTTATGACTATCACTTGGGGGTATATAGGATTTTTGGGGCCTGTGGTTTTGGAGAATGTACGAGTATGAAATGTTCACTGTTCTTTGCACCCAGATATTAATGAGTGCCAGCAGGTGCCCAGACCCTGTGCACATCAGTGCCAAAATCTCGCTGGCAGCTACAAATGCCTGTGCCCACCTGGCAAACAGCTCCTGGGGGATGGGCGCTCATGTGCAGGACTGGAGAGGCTCGGTAATAGTTCTGCCATTGGTCTCACGGGAGCCCAATATGAGCGGCCGGTCACCAATGGACGTATTCATGGGAACAACGTATACACCTGGCTGTCCTACAGCCAAAACGGCAACCTGATTGGCCAAAACAGCCCAGGCCGGTGCCCACCAGGATATGTCCGCAGGAATGGGGCTTGTGCAGGTAAACTGGGAGATGTCCCACCATCTATGAGCTGTGACCACTACAAATAATGATTCCCGTGGGGTACAGGTCAGGGGTCATGCTCTGTTCCCTTCTTACAGATGTAGATGAATGCCGCCAGCGCAGTCCCTGCCAGCATGAATGCAGAAACACAGAGGGCAGCTACCAGTGTCTGTGCCCGTCAGGGTACCGGCTGCTGCCCAACAACAGGAACTGCCAAGGTAAATGCCATGCGTTAGTGCAACCCAAAATCCTGTGTTTACCCAGAAACATTGCTGCATATGACAGGGAAAGTGGTCCACAGCTGCACAGAGTATTTCAGGATATATGTTAATGTTCATTATGCAGAAGGTCATAAGATTAAGAGATGAAGGAGCAGGATACCCAGCAGCACAAAGCATGTCAGGAGAGGAGAAGTAATCATGAAAGGTCATACACTGCGAATTCCATAATGTATGGAGTATTTCAGGAGAACATCGAGTTCATGAAGGCAGTGTGTATATACTGTTTTGCAATCTTTCTTCTCCCTCCAGATATAGATGAATGTTCAGAGCAGAGAATCAGCTGCGGAGCCAACCAGATGTGCTTCAACACCAGAGGAGGCTACCAGTGTCTGGACACCCCCTGCCCTGTGTCCTACACCAAGGGCCCCAGCCCAGGGTAAGAGCCACATACAATGCTGCAGCCACATTGATCAGGACTAGTGTTGAGCAAGTATATATCATTAACCCTTTCGGCGAGCTCGCTTGGCATTTCTTTTACTGTTGGTAATAGGCTGTTATACGGATAGAGGTGCATGTCGCGTAATGGTGTGAATGACACCCTATGCAAGCCTGTGTGCAATTATAATACTGTGCACCCAACCCATGGATGTTTGATGTGTTAGTAAGTGGTTGCATTATTAGTATTTTGCACCTGTGCTGCCCCCCTTTATCACGGGGGACCTGCTGCATCCTGTTTGGGCATTTGTGTCTGGACATGGTAGTGCAAGTATGGCTGCCTTTTCTCTTTTTCAGTGATGTTCAATACATCATAATTAATGTAATGTATTATACTCCAGCTCTGGAGTATAATACAGGATGTAACTCAGGATCAGTAATGTAATGTATGTACACAGTGACAGCACCAGCAGAATAGGGAGTGCAGCTCTGGAGTATAATACAGGATGTAACTCAGGATCAGTACAGGATAAGTAATGTAATGTATGTACACAGTGACTGCACCAGCAGAATAGTGAGTGCAGCTCTGGAGTATAATACAGGATGTAACTCAGGATCAGTACAGGATAAGTAATGTAATGTATGTACACAGTGACTGCACCAGCAGAATAGTGAGTGCAGCTCTGGAGTATAATACAGGATGTAACTCAGGATCAGTACAGGATCAGTAATGTAATGTATGTACACAGTGACTGCACCAGCAGAATAGTGAGTGCAGCTCTGGAGTATAATACAGGATGTAACTCAGGATCAGTACAGGATAAGTAATGTAATGTATGTACACAGTGACTGCACCAGCAGAATAGTGAGTGCAGCTCTGGAGTATAATACAGGATGTAACTCAGGATCAGTAATGTAATGTATGTACACAGTGACAGCACCAGCAGAATAGGGAGTGCAGCTCTGGAGTATAATACAGGATGTAACTCAGGATCAGTACAGGATAAGTAATGTAATGTATGTACACAGTGACTGCACCAGCAGAATAGTGAGTGCAGCTCTGGAGTATAATACAGGATGTAACTCAGGATCAGTACAGGATAAGTAATGTAATGTATGTACACAGTGACTGCACCAGCACAATAGTGAGTGCAGCTCTGGAGTATAATACAGGATGTAACTCAGGATCAGTACAGGATCAGTAATGTAATGTATGTACACAGTGACTGCACCAGCAGAATAGTGAGTGCAGCTCTGGAGTATAATACAGGATGTAACTCAGGATCAGTACAGGATAAGTAATGTAATGTATGTACACAGTGACTGCACCAGCAGAATAGTGAGTGCAGCTCTGGAGTATAATACAGGATGTAACTCAGGATCAGTAATGTAATGTATGTACACAGTGACAGCACCAGCAGAATAGTGAGTGCAGCTCTGGAGTATAATACAGGAGGTAACTCACGATCAGTACAGGATAAGTAATGTAATGTATGTACACAGTGACTCCACCAGCAGAATAGTGAGTGCAGCTCTGGAGTATAATACAGGATGTAACTCAGGATCAGTACAGGATCAGTAATGTAATGTATGTACACAGTGACTGCACCAGCAGAATAGTGAGTGCAGCTCTGGAGTATAATACAGGATGTAACTCAGGATCAGTACAGGATAAGTAATGTAATGTATGCATACAGTGACTGCACCAGCAGAATAGTGAGTGCAGCTCTGGAGTATAATACAGGATGTAACTCAGGATCAGTAATGTAATGTATGTACACAGTGACAGCACCAGCAGAATAGGGAGTGCAGCTCTGGAGTATAATACAGAATGTAACTCAGGATCAGTACAGGATACGTAATGTAATGTATGTACACAGTGACTCCACCAGCAGAATAGTGAGTGCAGCTCTGGAGTATAATACAGGATGTAACTCAGGATCAGTACAGGATACGTAATGTAATGTATGTACACAGTGACTCCACCAGCAGAATAGTGAGTGCAGCTCTGGGGTATAATACAGGATGTAACTCAGGATCAGTACAGGATAAGTAATGTAATGTATGTACACAGTGACTGCACCAGCAGAATAGTGAGTGCAGCTCTGGGGTATAATACAGGATGTAACTCAGGATCAGTACAGGATCAGTAATGTAATGTACACAGTGACTGCACCAGCAGAATAGTGAGTGCAGCTCTGGAGTATAATACAGGATGTAACTAAGGATCAGTACAGGATAAGTAATGTATGTACACAGTGACTGCACCAGCAGAATAGTGAGTGCAGCTCTGGAGTATAATACAGGTTGTAACTCAGGATCAGTGCAGGATCAGTAATGTAATGTATGTACACAGTGACTGCACCAGCAGAATAGTGAGTGCAGCTCTGGAGTATAATACAGGATGTAACTCAGGATCAGCACAGGATCAGTAATGTAATGTATGTACACAGTGACTGCACCAGCAGAACAGTGAGTGCAGCTCTGGAGTATAATACTGGATGTAACTCAGGATCAGTAATGTATGTACACAGTGACTGCACCAGCAGAATAGTGAGTGCAGCTCTGGAGTATAATACAGGATGTAACTCAGGATCAGTACAGGATCAGTAATGTAATGTATGTATACAGTGACTGCACCAGCAGAATAGTGAGTGCAGCTCTGGGGTATAATACAGGATGTAACTCAGGATCAGTACAGGATCAGTAATGTAATGTATGTACACAGTGACTGCACCAGCAGAATAGTGAGTGCAGCTCTGGAGTATAATACAGGATGTAACTCAGGATCAGTACAGGATAAGTAATGTAATGTATGTATACAGTGACTGCACCAGCAGAATAGTGAGTGCAGCTCTGGGGTATAATATAGGATGTAACACAGGATCAGTAATGTACAGTGGTGGCCAAAAGTATTGGCATCCCTGCAATTCTGTCAGATAATACTCAGTTTCTTCCTGAAAATGATTGCAATCACAAATTCTTTGGTATTATTATCTTCATTTAATTTGCTTGCAAGGAAAAAACACAAAAAGAATTGTCCTTAAGCCAAATTGGATATAATTCCACACCAAACCTAAAAAAGGGGGTGGACAAAAATATTGGCACTGTTTGAAAAATCATGTGATGCTTCTCTAATTCGTGTAATTAACAGCACCTGTAACTTACCTGTGGCACCTAACAGTTGTTGGCAATAACTAAATCACACTTGCAGCCAGTTAACATGGATTAAAGTTGACTCAACCTCTGTCCTGTGTCCTTGTGTGTACCACATTGAGCATGGAGAAAAGAAAGAAGACCAAAGAACTGTCTGAGGACTTGAGAAACCAAATTGTGAGGAAGCATGAGCAATCTCAAGACTACAAGTCCATCTCCAAAGACCTGAATGTTCCTGTGTCTTCCGTGCGCAGTGTCATCAAGAAGTTTAAAGCCCATGGCACTGTGGCTAACCTCCCTAGATGTGGACGGAAAAGAAAAATTGAGAGATTTCAACGCAAGATTGTGCGGATGGTGGATAAAGAACCTCGACTAACATCCAAACAAGTTCAAGCTGCCCTGCAGTCCGAGGGTACAACAGTGTCAACCCGTACTATCCGTCGGCGTCTGAATGAAAAGGGACTGTATGGTAGGATACCCAGGAAGACCCCACTTCTTACCCCGAAACATATAAAAGCCAGGCTGGAGTTTTCCAAAACTTACCTGAGAGCCTAAAACGTTTTGGAAGAATGTTCTCTGGTCAGATGAGACAAAAGTAGAGCTTTTTGGGAAAAAGCATCAACATAGAGTGTACAGGAAAAAAAAAGAGGCATTCAAAGAAAAGAACACGGTCCCTACAGTCAAACATGGCGGAGGTTCCCTGATGTTTTGGGGTTGCTTTGCTGCCTCTGGCACTGGACTGCTTGACCGTGTGCATGGCTTTATGAAGTCTGAAGACTACCAACAAATTTTGCAGCATAATGTAGGGCCAGTGTGAGAAAGCTGGGTTTCCCTCAGAGGTCATGGGTCTTCCAGCAGGACAATGACCCAAAACACACTTCCAAAAGCACTATAAAATGGTTTGAGAGAAAGCACTGGAGACTTCTAAGGTGGCCAGCAATGAGTCCAGACCTGAATCCCATAGAACACCTGTGGAGAGATCTCAAAATGGCAGTTTGGAGAAGGCGCCTTCAAATATCAGGGACCTGGAGCAGTTTGCCAAAGAAGAATGGTCTACAATTCCAGCAGAGCATTGTAAGAAACTCATTGATGGTTACCGGTAGCGGTTGTTCGCAGTTATTTTGGCTAAAGGTTGTGCAACCAAGTATTAGACTGAGGGTGCCAATACTTTTGTCTGGCCCATTTTTGGCGCTTTGTGTGAAATGATCAATGATTTGATTTTTGCTTCATTCTCTTTTGTGTTTTTCCTTGCAAGCAAATTAAATGAAGATAATAATACCAAAGAATTTGTGATTGCAATCATTTTCAGGAAGAAACTGAGTATTATCTGACAGAATTGCAGGGGTGCCAATACTTTTGGCCACCACTGTATGTACACAGTGACTGCACCAGCAGAATAGTGAGTGCAGCTCTGGGGTATAATACAGGATGTAACTCAGGATCAGTACATGATCAGTAATGTAATGTATGTACACAGTGACTGCACCAGCAGAATAGTGAGTGCAGCTCTGGAGTATAATACAGGATGTAACTCAAGATCAGTACAGGATCAGTAATGTAATGTATGTACACAGTGACTGTACCAGTAGAACAGTGAGTGCAGCTCTGGGGTATAATACAGGATGTAACTCAAGATCAGTACAGGATCAGTAATGTAATGTATGTACACAGTGACTGCACCAGCAGAATAGTGAGTGCAGCTCTGGGGTATAATACAGGATGTAACTCAGGATTGGTACAAGATAAGTAATGTAATATATGTCCACAGTGACTCCATAAATTAATGCATTGTTCCCCCCTTCTATAGGACATGTTATCGCCGGTGTCTAACAGACTGCAGTTCGGGTGGCCCCTATACTTTGCAGTACAAGCTGCTGACTCTGCCTTTTGGGATACCTCCAAATCAAGATGTCGTTCGCCTCAGCGCCTTTTCTGAAGGAGGCGTTCACCAAAACCAAACGACATTCACTTCGGTGGAACAAGATTTGGGCAGCCCCTTTGCACTTCGTGATGATGGAGGTCATGGTATCATCTACACCTTACGTTCTCTGGACACTTCAGGAGTTTACCGAATAAAAGTACAGGCGGCGTCTCACAGCGAGCAGCAGGGGTTACGGTATCAGAGCGTTTTCATCATCTTCATCTCTGTCTCTCCATATCCTTACTGATCCCAAGGTCACCACCTTGGCTAGTCAAGGACCTACTAAACTGTGGAGTCCATCGTCCATATACAGCAACCTCCCTCTATGTAAAGACTAGACATGGACAATTGTTTTTTAATGTTATACACCGTGCCAGTAGCAATAAGGGAACCTATAAGGTACTGGCCCTCTCCTACCAGTCATTGAGACTATGTGCCAGTCATAGGTCTGGGGGCCGGGCACCTCCCTGCAGCAGAAGAGGCTGCACCCCAATGATGACAGACATTTGGTGCTATAGTAAATCCTGCATTCAGAGCCTTAATACACAGTGACAGAGGATGATTGTACATAAGTGAGTTTAGGTTCTTGATAATGGAGTTTACACATGGAGCTCTTTATGCTGCAAAGTGCTGACATCTGTGCCTCTCTCAGGGAGTCTTATGAGGTCTGATCTTTACTGGCTTCTATGTCTTGTAACCCACAGGGGTGTACACACAGGATCCCAAAAATCACAAAGAGGTCCCCTGCTGGTACACCACACCTAAACAGAAAAAACTGACCAGCGCATCCAAAACAAGAAATAGGTGTGTACAGGTGCTTACTAGGAGCAGCTACCCCCATATACAACTAAAAAAAGTACCACTCTGTAACGCTAAGTATGCGAACATGAAATATATGAAATTTGAATAGCATTACTGCTATAGAATATAGAAATAACTGAGAAATCTTAGCGCATAAATTGGCCAATTCATGTGTACCTGGTAGCCACAATGAGGCGTTTCTCGATACCAGGACCCTGCCAATGTGAACTTCTCTCTAAGAGACAAAAGTCTGCATGTGTATGGGAAAGCAAGATCCTGCTGCAATTAAAACCGCCTGTGGCCTATAGGTGGAGTGCTCAGTCAGAACGCCGCTACATATACACAGAAAAAAACAGACCGGCACATCCAAAACAAGAGAAATAGGTGTGTACAGGTGCTTACTAGGAGCAGCTACCTCCATATACAGCTAACAAATAAATAACAAAAAAAGGACAAGCTGAACTAAAGGTCCCAAAGAGTACATCAAAGAAACCTGTCAGTAATATTAATGAATAAAATACCTTTATTGCAAAGTGGTACTACAGAAAACAGAAAAAGTGCACGGGCAGGATACAATGACATGATTCATCCTAAAATAATCCTGGTAAAAGACAAAATGAGCAGACATGATGTCACATGTAATTAACTCCCTAAGATACCCGTAGTATACAGGTAGTTGGATCTGAGCAGAAAGGTCCGTGTACTATATATCAGCCCACAAAAAGTAATTGGAAAATAGATATGCGTAGGAACAACCCGCTGCCCTACATTACCTGCCTACAACATAGTTTCTGTATACACTTGTAATTTCATTATATACTGTCCTTGATACACTATGTTGGCAATAGTAAATATGAGAGTAATCTTCTATTAGGCAAAATATCCCAGATATACATAGGATGGGTCCCAAATAGTAGAACCACAGATAAAATCAATATTGAGAGGGGTACCAGCAAGGAGAGAGTAGACTGACGATTACCTGAGGTGTCTGCAACTGCGCGACACACACACCCCCATGGTCTGCCATTCTACGGTCCTAGTGCTAATTTCCATATCTTGGATCTTATGCCACAGACTGGAGCTCTATATACTAGTGCTCTTCTATGGTTTTCCAGTGGTTGTGTTCTCTAACTAACAAATCAAGTAGCACTCTGCAACATTAAGTATGCGAACATGAAATATATGAAATTTGAATAGCATTACTGCTGTAGAAAATAGAAATAACTGTGAAATCTTAGCGCATAAATTGGCCAATTCATGTGTACTTGGTAGCCACAGTAAGGCGTTTCTCGGTACACCACACCTGACAGGAAAGGCTGACCTGACAATTTGGGCCCTGTACGTAATCCTATAACCCAGTGTTTGCTTATGGTGCTCTCATTTTATGTAGGTGGTCTCTATGCAGGCTTATAGGTAACAGAGTTCTTGCTCCCTACTTCTCATGGGCTCCCTCTATTGTTTTGCTGCCCCTGGACCCAGTGCAGCAAGGGACTCCTATATTCTTATAGAATATGAGAAAGAGGGCTAGGCACTACTTCAAATCAGGGCACAAGGTGCAGGAGGGGAATTCTTTTTTAATAATAAGGATGTGTGGTATGAGGCTGCTGGATACTACTTTTCATTATTTACTGATGGTTTATTTATTTTTTATGTCCCAATAAAGTATTTTATACTATTTGTTACATGAATCTATTTCCATTTTATTTTACAATCATTTTCTTCATTTACGACCAGAAAAATGAATTTTTTTCTGTTTCCACTTCTGCAAATTAAAAATATTGTCCCACCTTCAGTATTGGCTACCGGGCCCCTCGCCATCATTGCTGACCGGTTATGATGTGAGTGAAGTGCGGTTTAATCCCCTCAGGTTCCAGGGTTCAGAGACCACCACACTACTTATTCTTAAAGTTTTTGCTGAGCAACTAAGCTCCTGGCCTCATTGGCTGCCATTATATTTCCAGTGATGTATCAGTCTTAATTTTTATGGCTATGTTTCCAATCACATCCAAAGCAGCTTTCATAATGGAGCAAACAATGGAAGCCAGCTGATTAGTTTTGACTGTGAATGGAGTAGTAAACACCGGATCCAGCACACAATTGGTAAAGTTTGCACTGAAGTCTGATGTAAAGTGCTGTGGAGTTTACTTTAAGTTAATTTCTTCACTCCGCACACGGCACCGGCGGCTCTTTCCTCCTGCAGTTGAGCTAAGAACATTCTTTAATCTCTTATTCTCGTTGATAAAGTGGCTGCGTTTTTGTATCGTGTCTGGAACACGCAGTCTGTGACCTGCACAGGTAATTGCTGCTTTTACTATAATGGCAGAACATAATGACGCCTCTTACTATGATTGCCTTGTAGAATTGCTTCTGTTGTGGGCATTAGCCGATGAGAAGAAGACTTAGACGGCACACAGAGACTAGAGGGGAAATCAGCACTAGGTTTGTTCTGGTCGCTTTGGCAGTGTGTTTCTGAGCACTGCAGCTCTTTCTGACCAGGCCCTGAGGGGTCAGAAAACTGGGAAGTTTCCCAGGTCTCTGCTTTCTACCTCCTAAGGCTATGTGCCCACGTAGCAGATTTGATGCAGAGTGTTTTTGCCTCTCTCTTGCAGAAAAAAACGCATGCAGATTTACATGCGTTTTTTCTGCCAGAGAGAAGCATTTTTACATGCGTTTTCGCATGCGTTTTTTCAAGCACTTCTCCAAGCGATTTTGAGCATCACTTGGAAAAGTGCTTGACAAGTTGATCACACAATATAAATCCATGCAACCGGCATGGATTTATAATATGTGAACAACTTAGATGCTTTAAATGCAGCATCTATAGTAAAAAAAAAAAGAATTAAAATGTTAAAAATAAAAAAAAACAGTATATTCACCTCTCTGGTGGCCCCCGGTCTGCACTCCGGTCTCCTCCGGTCTGCTCCCGGCCGCGTAAGCGTCCCGCAGTGTACTGTCGGGACCTGCGGTGACGTCAGTCAGCTGATGGTCACGCGACCATCACCTGACCGCCGACGTCAGCGGTCGCGTGACCATCAGGTGACTAAATGACGTCACCGCAGGTCCTGACAGTACACTGCGGGACGCTGAAGAGAGAAGACGCGGCCGGGAGCAGACTGGAGGAGACCGGGGGCCGCTGGAGAGGTGAATATACAGGTTTTGTTTATTTTCAACTTTTATTTCTTTTTTTCACCGCATGGTAGCCGGGATGAAGAGGAGTTGTAGTCTCCTCTTCATCCCAGGTACCACACGCACAGCGATTACGCTGCAGCGTAATCGCAGTAGAAATGGTCATTCTGCGTTTTGCAAACCAATGCGAATTCGGCGCGCAAATTAGCGCATCATGTGCACAGCACATCCGAAGTCACATTGCTTTGCATGGCAGACTGTTTTACAAGCGTTTTCACGGCGTTTTCGCGGCCGTAAATACGCCGCAAAAACGCTACGTGGACACATAGCCTAACACTGAAGCAAAAATTCATTGTTTGCTACAACCATTGGTGTACCAGAGGGGCAGACCTAGACTGCTGTGGTGGATGAGAACAGGGGCAACAGTAAAATGGGTCCTCTGGTCATGGGAAAACCCCTCTAAGTGCCTTCTCACGAAAAGCACACTTAATACTGCATTTACATAGAGCTAAAATTGTGTTTTCTCTGAATTCAGGCAACTGAAAGCGGCTAAATAGGTGTCTATGCATTTATGAAGAGAAAAGGAAGGTATATTCAGCACTGGGTCCTCATAAAAAATTATTCTTTATTGCAAATCCATAAAAACTCCAGATATAGAGTAATGGCATACGCGTTTCAGACGGTTACGTCCTTAGTCATTGCAGTAATGGCATACGCGTTTCAGACGGTTACGTCCTTAGTCATTGCATACATGCAATGACTAAGGACGTAACCGTCTGAAACGCGTATGCCATTACTCTATATCTGGAGTTTTTATGGATTTGCAATAAAGAATAATTTTTTATGAGGACCCAGTGCTGGATGTACCTTCTTTTTCTCTTCATTGTTCCTTGCTATACTACAAGACTGTCTGTGCAGAGGAGATCCTCGGTACATGGGTGAGCTGAATACCAGGTTACGGCAAGTTTCCTATGACTTTCCTATGCATTTATCTTCCACTTAATCTTGAATCAACAAAGAGTCTCCATTCGCTCACATTGTTCTCAATGTTACATTTGTCTATCAGTCCAGGAACATCAATGCAATACAGTAGAGCACCGTCTTCAGAGAAGTATGGAAGGAATTCCTTTTCTCTGTTTTTGTACCATGAAAAAAACATTTCTAACCAATCTAATGACACCAAAATCATCCACTAAAGGTCACTCAAAGGGGTCAAAATATGGTGCAAGAAAAAGCCTAGTAAGTTTGTGAAAAAACTGTGCGTGATGGAATTTTTTCGATATTTTTACTGAGTTCAGCGATTGAAAGTATATAAAAATCACCTCTTACTTTTCAAACAATTTTACCCTTACAGACCTGTGTTATTATAATAAAGCAATGAATTTGATGTTATGCTGTCTTACCACTACTTTACCACAAGATGGCAGTGTTGTGTTATCCCCCATTCATTCACCATCCACCTCTATGAGGCTGATAACTAGACTCATGAGCCCCCTGAACTTTTTCACCTTTGCCCTGTAGCTGCTCTTTTAACTGCAGGGTGGGGGAGGGGTGGGATCTTGGCTTGGTTGCACTTTCGGAATATTCTGCTGCTTTACTAATGATATCCTCCCTGTGGTGGACTCTACTGTGAGCCCAAGGAAGAAAATGCTGCTCTTTAGTGATGGAAGGAATGCCACCTATGCTGGAATGTGGCTGGGAGATTCCTGCATTGCCCCAAACTGCTGCACACTCACAGATGAGAGAAGTATGTCTCTGGAGGTTCTCAGCACTGGAGATATGTGACATAAGTTGTTTCAAGGTGGCAAAAACATCTACCCCTCCTGTCACAAAGTGCCCATACACCTTCAATAGCTGCTGGCTGAGAATGTGTGTTATCCATGGGAAGAGGGATTTAGACACCGATGTCCCCCCAGGCTCCTCCAGAAGTGGCTCATCTCTCGGTGGAAGAAATTATAATTTTTTGTGTTTAAATGTGCCTGATGTGTCTCTCCCCCAAAATGATGTGTAAAGAGCCCTCCGCACACCGGATGGTTGGCCGACAGATATGTCAAACATGTAATGTGTATGGGAAATGTGTCATCATTAAATGACTGATTGGTTAAATCCGGTTTTGTGTTTAGTTTTTGTTCTTTTCATATCATGATCTCTATGGCTAATTTAGATTCATACCTCCTCTCCTTTTAGGAACAGTTTTCTATAGACTCTTTATCATCAGAGGCAGGATTACAATCACAGGTAATGCCTCTATATATAGCAAATGATTCATCATTCACAATAGCTGATATCACAGCTCTCATCCTCCTGTACAGTGACTTATCATTGTACATGTACATTGTATCATGTACCTCTATATACAGTAGATAACAGAATCCACCAATCACAATAGGTGATATCATAGATAACGTCCTCCTCCTGTACAATGACATCATTGTACATGTACATTGTATCATGTACCTCTAAGTACAGTAGATAACAGGATCCACCAATCACAATAGGTGATATCATAGATAACGTCCTCCTCCTGTACAATGACATCATTGTACATGTACATTGTATCATGTACCTCTATATACAGTAGATAACAGGATCCACCAATCACAATAGGTGATATCATAGATCACCTCCTCCTCCTGTACAATGACTAATGACACGTCTATACACAGGAAATAACAGGATCCACCAATCACAATAGGCTCACCTCCTTCTGTATAATGATAACACCTCTGTATTCAGTAGATCACCAATTGTGAATGCTGGATATTGTGTTATGTCACAGCTCGTCTCCCCCTCCTCCTGTATAATGATAACACCTCTTTAAAAAGCTGATACCACAAGATCCGCTATTATTAATAAGCGATGTCACGGCTCCCCCTGCCTCCATAATAACCTTTGCACATGATCATTAGATGCTATAATACAAAATATAGCGTTCTGAGTCTGTTTATTGCAGCTAATGTTAATTTCCTGAAACAGGGAGCATAAGTCTAAAAAAAGGCCCAATGACCAGTGCGAAAACTGCAAAATTTACATTGCAAGATTTATCATTTGTATTTTGAAATATTATTTATATCTGTCTTGTAAAAATGGTATCTGTTTTGCAGGCAGGATGTTATAGAGCCAGACAAGCTGATCAGATTGATAGACGTTTTGTTGTGGGAATAGTTTCAGCAAAACTTTTATTTTATTCATTGAAATCCATGGTGTTTGTATGTATATGAGTCCAGTGAGCGGGCCAATTCAATGACTGACAGTTGACAGTCTTCCTAGTATGTCTGCCTGCATAGATAGCTGTCAATCACTAGCAGGACTGCCCTAACTGGATCGCCCACTCTACATAACACACCAGAGAATTAAATACAAGTTATCTGGAATCTTTTCCAACAAACCTATATATCATACTGCTCAGCTTCTTCTCTATACCATGCTGTCCACAGATTGAACTGCAAGTACAATGAGACAGGTTCCCTTTGATAAAGATTGTGATGGGGGTGAATAATTGGCAAAAAAAAATGATTAAACACAAAATCCTGATTTAAACAATATGTACTTTTCTGATTGCACATTCCCTTTACGAAACTTCATAGGCTTATAACATTGGCCAATATATTGCATTCACCTGCACTGCTAATAAGAGGTTGCTCTTTGTCTGATGTGAAGTATTTTGGCCCAGATTTGGGGTTCCCAATCTAACAAACATCTGGATGTGTTTTGGAGCGGGTGAAGACTATGTGACAGCTGAACTGTCAGCAGCCAGAACCAAGATTTAGTGTGACAAGCCTGTAATTACCTCACTCCATAGAGAGAAATGAGATAAGACAGACAAGACTGCAGCTCCTCAAAGCTTCCTAATCCTCAACACTTACCAAGACAAAAAACAAACGCCAGAGAATCTGAGCTATGGATGTCAGCGAGAAGGCTTTGAAGATTCTGTAATACTGGAGAGAGATGATTGCTGTGTGTTCATCCTGATATACTGCACATCATAAGTCTCCTGGCTCATCCCTGCTGCTCGCAAACGTGTGTGCAATGGGACAGAGATGATTTTTATACCTATGGGCCGTATTATAGTAGTTATATTCCTGTGTATAGGAGCAGTATTATCATAGTTATATTCTTGTACATAGGGAACAGTATTATAGTAGTTATATTCTTGTACATAGGGGGCAGTATTATAGTAGTTATATTCTTGTACATAGGGGGCAGTATTATAGTAGTTATATTCTTGTACATAGGGGGCAGTATTATAGTATATTCCTGTGTATAGGAGCAGAAGTATAGTAGTTATATTCCTGTGTATAGGAGCAGTATTAGGCCACGACCCCACTATCAGTATTTGGTCAGTATTCAGTAAGTATTTTGTCTCAGGATTGGGAGCCAAACCCAGCTGAGGAACAATCAGAGAAAATGTATAATAGAAACAAGTCACCAATTCTGCATTTATCACCCACTCCTGGTTTTGTCTACCATTCCTGAGAAAAAATACTGCCCAAATACTGATAGTGGGGCTGTGGCCTTATAGTAGTTATATTCTTGCACCTAGGAGCAGTATTACAGTAGTTATATTCTTGTACATAGGGGCAGTATTAAAGTAGTTATATTCTTGTACATAGAAGCAGTATTATAGTAGTTATATTCTTGTACATAGGGGGCAGTATTATAGTAGTTATATTCTTGTACATAGAAGCAGTATTATAGTAGTTATATTCTTGTACATGGTAGCAGTATTATAGTAGTTATATTCTTGTACATAGGTGGCAGTATTATAGTAGTTATATTCTTGTACAGAGGGGTCAGTATTATAGTAGTTATATTCTTGTACATAGGGGCAGTATTATAGTGAAACAAATAAAAGTCCTCATGATTAAGGGTGCGCAATCACCTGAAACGCGTCGATGCACATATCATGTAACCATCACTGGCTCTGTTTGTCCTCCTCTGAGCACTTTTTGGTGAATAAAGAAAGAAGTTTGTTCACAAGTTCATTGAGCTGGATTTTTTCCTTTTTATGCAGTATTATAGTGATTATATTTTTGTACATAGGGGCAGTATTAGTGCCCCTGAACAGTAGAACAATGTACCACAACTCCAGAGTCTGCTAAATCTTTCTGAAGGTCTTTTGCAGTCACGCGGGGGTTCTGATTCGCCTCGAGTCTCTAGCAATCCTATGAGCAGCTCTTACTGAAATTTTGCTTGGTCTTCCAGACCTTATCTTGACCTCCATTGTTCCTGTTAACTGCCATTTCTTAATTATATTTCGAACTGAGGAAAGGGTAACTTGAAAATGCTTTGCTATCTTCTTATAGCCTTCTCCTGCTTTGTGTGCCTCCACCATTTTCATTTTCATTTTCAGAGTGCTAGGCAGCTGCTTAGAAGAAACCATGGCTGCTGTTTTTTGGCAGAAGGCTAGAGGAGGCTGGATATTAATAAAGCTAGGAAATTTGCATCACCTGACCTTTCCTAACGATGATAGTGAACAAGCCATAAGCCTAACAGGCTAATTAAGGTCTAAAACGTTGGTCAAAATGATCTGAGCACACAAATCTCTAAGGGTGCCCAAACTTTTGCATTGGCCCATTTTCCTTTTTGTAAATGTAAAAAATGACAATATATGTACCGTATAGCCTCAAGTATAAGCTGACCCCAGTATAAGCTGAGGTACCTAATTTTACCACAAAAAAATTTGAAAACTTATTGACTCCAGTTTAAGCCTAGGGTGGGAAATACAGCAGCTACTGGTAAATTTCGCCATCCTGGTACGCATGGACCCCTCATCCCAAATCCTGGTATGCATGGCCCCCTCATCCCCAATTCTGGTATGTATGATGGCACCCTCATCTCCAATCCTGGTATGTATGGCACCCCTCATCCCCAATCCTGGTATGTATGGCACCTTCATCTCCAATCCTGATATGCATGACACTCCTCATCCCCAATCCTGGTATGTATGGCACCCCTTATCCCCAATCCTGATATGCATGGCCCCTCATCCCCAATCCTGGTATGCATGGCACCCCCCATCCCAATCATGGTATGCATGGCCTCCTCATCCCCCAATCCTGGTATGTATGGCACCCCTCATCCCCAATCCTGGTATGCCTGGCCCCTTCATCCCCAATCCTGGTATGTATGGCACCTCTCCTCCCCAATCCTGGTATGTATGACACCCCTCATCCCCAATCCTGATATGAATGGCCCGCTCATCCCCAATCCTGGTATGCATGGCCTCCTCATCCTCTAATCCTGGTATGTATGGCACCCCTCATCCCCAATCCTGACATGCATGGGCCCCTCATCCCCAATCCTGGTATGCATGGCCCCTTCATCCCCCAATCCTGATATGTATGGCACCCCCATCACTGCACACATAAAAAAAATAAACACTTATACTCACCTTCCTTCCTCACCTCTGCTTCAGCGCTGGGTCCTGTTCTGCTGCAGCAGCTCATGTCAGCATCTGAGCAGCACATGGCATCACTGCCATGCAACCTCAGACGCTGAAGTGAGCTGCCGGCATATTCACTCCTCTTCATGCCCGGACTATGTGCATGGAGAAGAGTGAATATGCATTCTCTTTAGTAGCGGGCACTGTCAGCATAAGCTGCGGCTGAGCGCTCCTCTGTGCCCGCTACTAAAGATAATGAATATTCATTCTTCTCCAGACCCATGGGAGTGGAGAAGAGTGAATATTAATTTCCCTTTAGCAGCAGGCACACGTGGTAGCTGCAGCAGCGGCTACTGCATGTGACCTGCTCTTCCGCCACCGCAAATTCCTCCCCCGCCCACCACCACTATCCACCACCGGAATTTCTATATACTCGAAAATATACCCGAGTATAAGCCAAGGGGGGCTTTTTCAGTACAAATAATGTGCTGAAAAACTCGGCTTATACAGTATGTATATTTTTGCCTAAAATACAAAGGAAATGTGTCATCCTTAACTTTAGGCCTTTTAGAGATCATTTCATCTTCAACTTGTTTAACTGTTCACAATAACAGTAATTTTAACCAGGGGTGCCCAAACTTTTACATGCCAGTGTATACCCCTGTTCAGTGGCATTATAACAATAAAGAGGCTTGGGGGGTCATTATGATAAGGAGGCACACTGGGAGATCATTATCATTATAGTGAAAGCACAGGAAGCATTTATAAGAAAGCATGGGGGGTGTTATTATAAGAAGGTACATGGTCTTATTATAAGGGGTCGCAGGGGGATTATTATTAAAGGAGACACAGGGGGACATTATTTATATAGGGTGCTGTATAGCTATAAGGAGGTCTAGGGGAGCATTATTACTACAAAGAAGTACAGAGGGAATATTACTGTCTAGGGCACTGGTTATAGCACAACATGGCTTGTGTTGAGTTGATAAAATGTGAGGAGGGGGTTAAAAAAGCAGTAAGCTATAGATGTCTCTGTGGAAGAAGTGGTCATGGTAGTCTGGACCAAATGAAAAAGAGAAAGGAAATGAGTGACTATGCTAGACAAGCACACCGCTAGTGAGAACCTGTACATTATCATATAAATATTTGGTCTGCAGAACACTGGAGTAGAACTGATATTACCATTATATGGTCACTGTATGGTGGTAATACCAGGCCTAGTACAGTGGTTTTGATTAATGTCAGTATGGCGGTATTATCACTACTGTATGTGCTGGTAAGATTTGGTTATGGTCTGGTGGTATTTGTTACAAGTGCTTCTCACTAAATTAGAATATCACCAAAAAGTTAATTTATTTCAGTTCTTCAATACAAAAAGTGAAACTCATATATTATATAGAGTCATTACAAACAGAGTGATCTATTTCAAGTGTTTATTTCTGTTAATGTTGATGATTATGGCTTACAGCCAATGAAAACACAAAAGTCATTATCAGTAAATTAGAATAATTAACAAAAAACACCTGAAAAGGCTTCCTAAGCATTTAAAAAGGTCCCTTAGTCTGTTTCAGTAGGCTCCTCAATCATGGGGAAGACAGCTGACTTGACAGATGTCCAGAAGGCAGTCATTGACACACTCCACAAAGAGAGTAGGCCACAAAAGGTCATTGCTAAAGAAGCTGGCTGTTCACAGAGTGCTGTATCCAAGCATATTAATGGAAAGTTGAGTGGAAGGAAAAAGTGTGGTAGAAAAAGGTGCACAAGCAACCGGGATAACCGCAGCCTTGAAAGGATTGTTAAGAAAAGGCCATTCAAAAATTTGGGGGAGATTCACAAGGAGTGGACTGCTGCTGGAGTCATTGCTTCAAGAGCCACCACACACAGACGTATCCAGGACATGGGCTACAAGTGTCGCATTCCTTGTGTCAAGCCACTCATGACCAATAGACAACGCCAGAAGCGTCTTACCTGGGCCAAGGAGAAAAAAACCTGGACCGTTGCTCACTGGTCCAAGGTTGTTTTCTGATAAAAGTAAATTTTGCATTTCATTGGGAAATCAAGGTCCCAGAGTCTGGAGGAAGAGTGGAGAGGCCACAATCCAAGCTGCTTGAGGTCTAGTGTGAAGTTTCCACAATCAGTGATGGTTTGGGGAGCCATGTCATCTGCTGGTGTAGCTCCATTGTGTTTTATCAAGACCAAAGTCAGGGCAGCCGTCTACCAGGACATTTTAGAGCACTTCATGCTTCCCTCTGCCGACAAGCTTTTTGGAGATGGAAATTTCATTCTCCAGCAGGACTTGGCACTTGTCCACACTGCCAAAAGTACCAATACCTGGTTTACAAACAATAGTATCACTGTGCTTGATTGGCCAGCAAACTCGCCTGACCTTGTCAAGAGGAAGATGAGAGACACCAGACAAAACAATGCAGACGAGCTGAAGGCTGCTATCAAATCAACCGGGGCTTCCATAACACCTCAGCAGTGCCACAGGCTGATCGCCTCCATGCCATACCGCATTGACGCAGTAATTGATGCAAAAGGGGCCCCGACCAAGTATTGAGTGCATTTACTGAACATACATTTCAGTAGGCCAACATTTCAGATTTTAAAAACATTTTTCAAGCTGTTATACAGCATTTAATTTACTGAGATAATTACTTTTGTGTTTTCATTGGCTGTAAGCCATAATCATCAACATTAACATAAATAAACACTTGAAATAGATCACTGTTTGTAATGACTGTCTATAATATAGGAGTTTCACTTTTTGTATTGAAGAACTGAAATAAATTAACTTTTTGATGATATTCTAATTTAATGAGATGCACTTGTATATTGCAATGTTATTATTGGTAGTAAATTTTCTAAAGCTGTATTATTGGAAATATTGGTCTTGTAGTAAATCTTGATTTCCTCTAGGCAGTATAATATTAATAATAGAGACCCCCGACTAAGTAAGGGGAGGGCCAGCATGGCCTGATGTGCTTTCAAATGCTCGGGCTGAATTTCAGTCCAAGTCCGGACAGTCTGAAGATTTCAATTGCATTTACACTAAAAAATAATTGTTGCACGATTATCTTGCTGTGTAAACAGGCTGCCAATCTGCTGATGAACAAGCAAAATGCTCGCTCATCTGGTGAAATTATCTTTTGTACAGCGCAAAAGATCATCATTCTTTTCAGTGCATCACCCTGTGTAATCAGGACTAGCACTGCTGAGAACTATGGCCGCCTATATGCTCCGAGCGATCTATTACAGGTCTATTACAGATCGCTCAGTACACAAACAAGCTATTAAATGAACGCCGATTAGTAAAGGTTTCCAATTGGCGGACGTTTAGTGCCTTTGGTTGGGCCATGTAAATGGACCCTTCGCAGTCTTTGTCCTGCTGATAATAATAGGGAGCTGAGAAGACAGGAATGATTGTGCAGTGTAAATGCTGGAGATCTGGGATGAAGTGTTGAGCTGATCTTCGATGTTATGCAGTTACACCCTTCTCTAGTTTGGGATTTCATTCCAGGGCAAAAAATGTTGGCGTTTCTACAGCAATGCATTCTTTTTCTTTGTAAGCCATAATGTGTCCACTTTGCTTTGATACCATTATTATATTAGGGAATTACACATTTAGCAATTCTTCCATGTAGTATGATTACAGGAGTCAGTCTTTTTGCAAGTGGAATTGATTCTGATAATTTGTGTCATATTGCACACTGAAGAACGCCAGACAATCTTCATATACTAAATGACTTGCCCCAGTGCCTGCCTTCCACAGAAACAGACCACACTACTGCAATGGGGTCCGGTACTAAACCTTTTTGCTGCTTCCCTTTATGGCTATTAGTTGGGGGCCCTCAAACTTTGGCCTCTTAGAGGAGATTTATCACTTACCAGCCACAGCTCTTTAATCTCACTAATCAATTTATCAGAGGGCCACATCTCACATGTCACCCCCTGCAGCCTCCAGCCATGATGGATGATACCGCCTACAGCAGCCCAATGTTACTGGGCTGGCTACTGTGCAATTAGGAAGGAAATCCCATTAACAATCCCATATCCCAGCAATCCCACAGACACTTCCCGACTACTTTCCCAGACTCCTGTAATCTCTTGGACTCATCAGAAGTGATCCCCTCCCAGGTCCAGCTCCTCCGCCTCCTTCTTTATTCAAGCTTTATTGTCTTTTTCTGGAATCTTCCCTGAGTCAAAAGAAAGTCGCTAGATTCCTGGGCTGTGATACGCAGAGAATGAAATGTATCAAACTGTTTCCAATAAACATACATCCAGGATACATTTTATATGCAAAATGTAAAGTGCTGCCGTTACATTGCCCAAATAGCTGTTCACGGATTCTAAATGACACCAATAGCCTCCATGAAAGTTCTACTTGGAATTTCCATAGACTCCTATTAACATATAAATCTGCTACGTTAGGTACTCTATGCTCAGCCTTGTTCGGTGTCAGTCTTCACTGCATATCTGGAATTCTGTTCATGGATCAGGGTAAATATAACTATAGATATGTTCTAGATGTGTGAGTGCTGTATAATCAGTTGGCAGTGTAGGCTGTGCTGCTGTGATTTTAGGGGCTGACAAAACAATATCAGTGTGGGTGATGTGAAGAAAGCTCAGTGAGGCCATCATATGGGGCTATATTCACACAGAATTTTCCTCAAAAATAAAAAAAAAAAACTATTGGAAAACTTTTCCTGTGTATTTCTATAGAAAATCTGCTTTGTTGTTCATATAAGGAGGTTTTTATTTTTTTTGTTATTTTTTTTCTTGAAGAGATTTTGAAAGTGCATGTCACTTATTAGGGTTCGTTCCAATCAGCGTATTAAAAATCGCTCCGATATTCATTCCAAAAAGTTGGACAAATGGAATCCGTATCGTTTACCTTTTATCGTGCAAGTGCTATGCAAGTGTGCGACTTTTTTTCTCACCTAGCATCCGTATGACATCCGTATGCTATTCGCTTTGTTACATAATCTTTTACATGCTGTAATACTCTATGTAAACTTAAAGCTAGATTACAAAACTTTATTAAGCAATCTTATATACATATATAGATGATAGAAAGATATTAGATAATAAATAGATAAAGAGAATAGACAGAATAGGTAGATATTCTGCAGATATATAATTTCACAAGCCCTCTACATATTGTAAACTTACACCCTTTAGTGCCTTTCATGTGGAGTTTATTTTACAGATTTTCTTGGCTTGTTTAACCTAATACATAATTAATAGAAAAAAATTACATGGGTCCCCCCTATTTTATGAAGCCAGCAAAGGTAAAGCAGACAGATGTGAGCTAATATTATCAGGCTGGGAAGGTCCCTGGTTATTGTGCTCTTTCCAGCCTAAAAATACAAGCCCGCAGCTGCCCCAGAAGTGGCCCATCACATTAGATGCATCAATTCTGGCGCTTTGCCTTTGCTCTTCATGATTGCCCTGGTGTTTCGCAATCGGAGTAATGGGGCTTGGGGTTGATGTCAGCTGTGAATTGTCCAAAAACACAGCTGACATCAAGCCCTGGTGTTAGTAATGGAGAGATGTCAATCAGACACCCCCATTGCTAAGCCAGTAGTTAAAATAAAAAAACACAAAAATACTTTATTTGAAGAACACTATCTGACACTTTCCCTGGTTCACCAATTTATAAAAAAAAAAAAACATGCAGGTCTGCCATAGTACATGGGATCCAACGTAGTCCACAAATGGATGTCTGAAAAACATAAACAGAGAGAGACAAAAAAATGAGACACTGTCCCTCATTCACCAAGTTATTATAAAAAACATGGTCCCACGCAGGTTCGACGTAAGCCAGGACTTCTAAAACATTCCTCGAATCTGTCGTATAAAGCCTATGGAGCCTCATTCTGAGGCTCCACAGACTTTAGCAGCAGCCACTTCCAGCAGCTCTGAATAGCAGTGAGGAAAGTAACGATACTGCTCATAAGAGTCGCACAGGGGGCAGCATGACTTGGCGACTCTGATGAGGGGTAACGGTACTGACGTCACCGCTGTTCAGAGCCGCCAGTTCTCATGGAGTGCAGGGTGAACCGGGAGTGGCTGCTGGTAAAGCCCAAAGATACTAAAGGGTGCAAGTTTATAACATGTAGGGAGGTTGTGAAATTATATATCAACAGGATATCTATCTATTCTATTTATCCATTCATTTATCTATGTATTCTGAGGGTTCTGCCTGTGAACTTCGTGTGCTTGGCTGATGCAATTTCTTGGTTCCTTTGAGATGGGTGCGTAAAAATCAGATGGCATATGGATGGTCCGTGTGTCGTCCGTTTTTTTCTCAGACCCATTGACTTACATTAGAGAGTTTCGTCCGATATACATGGCCATACGCAGCATGCTGCAATTTTTTCCTCAGCAGATTCAATGAATAGTGTCATTTCTTACTCTAAATTCTCTTTCCTTTAGTCCGAAGCAGCAGCACCAAAGGGGGATTTTTATCTTCCTGGAACAAAGGACAGGTGATATCAATTAGTTTAAATTGTCTTCTGTCTATATATGTGGTGCCCCTGAGGGTTCAGTTGCCACAGAGGTACTGCACCTCACCCAGAGGTGTGGTGTCTCCTTCTCTCAGGTAAGGAGGGAGTGCTGCCCGGAACCCCAACACCTGCATCCAACACTACACTGCTCCAGGCCAGCTGGAAGGGCAAGACGCAATGTATGTTCCTGCTGAGACCTGACCCTGGCTGGAGTGGGGGGAACCAAAGGTAGGGGGAACCAGTAGTGGGTGTGGGTGGAGGAAGTAGTTTGAGGGAGCACTTTGGTAGGAGTATAAAAAGGGAGGCCATCTTAGGGTGGCAGAGAAGTTGAGTAGAGGAGAGCAGTTCAGAAGAACACCTCGGGACAGTTCAGAAGAACAGTCCGGGAGCAGAGTCTCAGTAGGAGCTCTGCTCCACAAGTAGGGCCCAGTGTCAGAGGCCCAGGAGGGGAGCAGGGAGTAGGCTCCGTTCTAAGAAGGGGTCCAAGGGGGTACGGCGAGTGCAGGAAGGCACCCGTACGCCCCGAATTTGTCAGAAGACAGAGGGATCGTAGGCCGCATTCTAATCCCCAGGAGGGTCAAGCAGGTCCGGGATCCGACGGACAGGAGGGACTTCAGAGCACCCGAACAGGATTGAGAGTGGGCAGCGCAGGGCAGGAGGGAGAAAGACCCAGTGTGAAGTTGGTCTAGCTAGGAACACGTGAAAGTGGGGTTCTGCCAGGTACCCCTGATCTACCTGAGGAAGTACTGAACCCCTGCCTGGTGAACGCAGCGCGACGTGGGAGGCTGACACCTGTACAGTGCACCAGTGGAACCGTCATAAGAACTGTGAGTAAAGACTCGAATGACTGCACCGCACTGCCTCCGTCCCTTCTATCATCTGCGCCATCTTTCCCTCCTTGCACTACAACGCCCAGCGCACCTTACAAATCCTACACTGCCCTGGAGCTAGCTCTACCTGTGGAGAGCCACATCATCCCTGCTGCCGTAACACCAGCTCCAGAGAACTGCTCCGCAGCGGCGGCACCCTTTAGCCGCAATCCACAGGTGGCGTCACAAACTTTCCCAAAAACCCCATATAAATAGAAGTTCCCCTTTTTACTGACCGCCCTGAGTCACGGACCGGGCCAGCCACCGTGATATCCCCAGGCAACCAGAGGCCCGGCTGCCGAGTACCCCACGGCCCTGGGGGCGCGTCATATACACCTACTAGTTACCCTATTTCCTTTGTGTAGTTATCACATATAAATGAACATGCCTTAGGCCTAGAAAAACTGCAGAAAACACACAACTTTATTGGGAAGGAAAGTTCGTGCTGCTGCTTTGAACTAAAGGAAAGAGAATTTACAGTAAGAAATTACACTTTACTTGTCCTATAGCAGCAGCACCAATAGGGATATAGCAATTAACCATCCTTTGGGTGGGTACTGTTAACCGCGGATAGTAGAACAGCTGTACCAAAGGCTGACTCTCCAGAACCTTGGATGTCCAGCCTATAATGTTCCATGAAGGTAAGGCCCAAACTCCAAGAGGCTGTACAACAGATCTGCTCAATAGGTATGCAACTTCTTTCCGCCCATGAGGTGGACATACTGTAGCTCTAGTTGAGTGGGCTTTTATAGCCTAGAGACATTAACAGCCTGCTTGCTCACAGCAAATATTAATAGTCTGCCTCAACCATCTGGATAAGGAGACTTTTGATACCTTCTGACCACTGTTCCTTCAGGTAGACAGAAGAAAAAAATACAAGGGAAGGAGGGGAACTAGTAGGTGTATTTAGGCGGAAGACAATTTAAACTAAATGCTATCATCTGTCCTTTGTTCCAGGAGGATAAAATCCCCCATTGGTGCTGCTGCTGTAGGACAACAAAGAAAACATTGGTCAGAGTGAAATCTGATTTTTGCGGCCCCCCACCCCCACTACACACACACACACACACACACCTGATGTATCACATGTCACATGATCCCCTGTGATAGATCATGTGATAGTTCACGTGAAATTAATTTGGCACAGTATTAATATATTAATTATAATAATTTTTTTTAGGCTGGGTGCCCACTATGCGTTTTTTAAGCATTTCCACAGTGACAATTCCGCTGCAGAAACGCTTAAAAAACGCTTGGTAGAAGGTCTGCCATGCTCCCCAATGATAATCCGCATGTGCTGTGCACATGCTGCGGAAATTTCTGCTGCAGATTATCATTGCGGAAAAATCCGCAGCACTACCAATTATTTTGCGGAAGCGCGGAGTTTTCGCTGCCATTGACTTGCATTGGAATGCATGGAATCCGCATCACTGCATCTGTACATGCGGATTCCATGCGTTTCAATGTGCGGATGGTACCCGGGTCTGGAGAAGAGGAGACTCTCCTCCGGACCCGGGTACCATAGAACCTGTAAAAAAAAGAATAAAATAAAAAAATAAATATTATACTTACCTTCTGATGGCCCCCGGTGTCTTTATCCGATGCGTCCTGGCTTGCCGGCAGCTCGCGGTAGACTAAAGGACCTGTGGTGACGTCATTTAGTCGTGACAGGTCACGCGACCGCTGACGTCGGCAGGCTATCAGAAGGTAAGTATACAGTTAGGTCCATATAGATTTGGACAGAGACAAAATTTTTCTAATTTTGGTTCTAGACATTACCACAATGAATTTTAAACAAAACAATTCAGATGCAGTTGAAGTTCAGACTTTCAGCTTTCATTTGAGGGTATCCACATTAAAATTGGATGAAGGGTTTAGGAGTTTCAGCTCCTTAACATGTGCCACCGTGTTTTAAAGGGACCAAAAGTAATTGGACAGATTAAATAATTTTAAATAAAATGTTCATTTCTAGTACTTGGTTGAAAACCCTTTGTTGGCAATGACTGCCTGAAGTCTTGAACTCATGGACATCACCAGATGCTGTGTTTCCTCCTTTTTGATGCTCTGCCAGGCCTTCACTGTGGTGGTTTTCAGTTGCTGTTTGTTTGTGGGCCTTTCTGTCTGAAGTTTAGTCTTTAACAAGTGAAATGTGTAACGGGTCTGGGAGGCGGAACCTCTGAGCAACTATACAAGGGGGCGGTCCTTATAAGGAAGCGGGTGGCTCCCAGGGAAGACGGGCAGGTAATCACGGCAAGTGACAGGGACAGTCTCTGGGTAGAAGGGCAGGTAGTCACGGCAAGTGACAGGGACAGTCTCTGGGTAGAAGGGCAGGTAGTCACGGCAAGTGACAGGGACAGTCTCTGGGTAGCAGGGCAGGTAGTCACGGCAAGTGACAGGGACAGTCTCTGGGTAGAGGGACGGGTACTCACGGCAAGTGACAGGGACAGTCTCTGGACAGGCAGGTGGTCACGGCTAGTGACGGCAGAGCCTCCAGGTAGGCTAGCAAGCAGGTAGCAGGTGAGCACTCCTAGGTGAGCAGGCGAGAGTCTCTGGACAGGCAGGTGGTCACGGCAAGTGACGGCGTAGCCTCCAGGTAGGCTAGCAGGCAGGTAGCAGATGAGCGCTCCCAGGTGAGCAGACAAGAGTCTCTGGACTGGCAGGTGGTCACGGCAAGTGACGGCGGAGCCTCCAGGTAGGCTAGCAGGCAGGCAGCAGATGGGCGCTCCCAGGTGAGCGGGCAGGCTGGTCCATAGACAGACTGACAGGTGTCGGAAGGCAGACCGTCGGACCGCAGGCTTGCAAGCAGGTAAACGGATATCTGGCAGGTATCAAGCGGGAATCTGACAGGTGACTGGCAGGTAACAGGCAGGAATCTGACAGGTGACTGGCAGGTAACTGGAAACGGGACCTGAGGGCTGAAGCAGAGTGAAAGCTTTGCAACAACATTGCTCGGGCACCTCCATTTTGGAGGAGGTGCCTTATATATGGTGAAGTCCTCCGGCCATTGGCCGGGGACTCCTTAGGACGGCGCGCGCGGCCCCTTTAAGAGATGGGGAGCGCGCGCGCGCACGCGCCTTAAGCACCGTGGCCGGGAAGCAGCGCGTGCTGCCAGCAGAGCGGGAGGAAGACGCCGGGCACAGAGAAGAGAGGTGAGGGGAACAGCGTCCCTGCCTAGCAGGAGGCAGGGACGCCGACGCTACAATACCCCCCCCCCCCCTTCTTTAGGCCAGAGAGAAATTTATCAAGGATGAGAGGGGCATGGATGTTCTCCCGGGGCTCCCACGTTCTCTCCTCAGGACCAAACCCCCTCCAATCTACCAGAAAAAAGGTTTTTCCTCTTACCCTTTTGGTGGCCAGAATGTTCTCTACCTCAAACTCGTTCTCAGCGGAAACCGGAGCAGGAGGCGTACCTGTAGACTTGGAAAAAGAGTTAAGTACCACGGGTTTGAGGAGAGATACATGGAAGGAGTTAGGGATCCGAAAGTTGGCCGGGAGTTTTAATTTATAGGCCACCGGGTTGATCTGTTTGATAACTTCCAGTGGGCCGATAAACCGAGGCCCTAACTTGTAGGAGGGAATCTTGAGCCGGACATATTTGGACGAGAGCCAGACTTTATCTCCAGGACGGAATTGTGGAGGATCCAGGCGTTTCTTGTCAGCGTGTTTTTTCATCCGTTCGGACAACTGAAGGAGTGCGGATCGGGTACTCTCCCAAATGGAGGAGAATTTGCGAACGAGAGATTCCGCAGCCGGATTGACCACCGAGGTGGAGACGGGAAATGGGATCCGAGGATGCTGACCGAAGACTACAAAAAACGGGGATTTGGAGGAAGATTCGCTCTCGTGATTATTATAAGAGAACTCGGCCCATGGTAGGAGATCCACCCAGTCCGAATGGTGGGCATTAATGAAGTGCCAGAGGTAACTGGTCAGGTTCTGATTGATCCGCTCCACTTGACCATTGGACTGTGGATGGTAAGCGGAGGAGAAGTCCAGAGTGACGTCAAGCAACTTACATGTGGCTCTCCAGAAGCGTGAGGTGAACTGAACCCCACGATCTGACACGATGTGGAGGGGCAGGCCATGGAGACGGAAGATGTGGCGGATAAAGTCTTTAGCCAGTTCGGGTGCAGACGGGAGACCCGGCAGGGGAATGAAGTGCGCCATCTTGGAGAAGCGATCAGCGACCACCCAAATGACCGTACAACCGGCAGAGACAGGAAGATCCGTTATAAAGTCCATAGCAATATGCTGCCACGGGGCAGCAGGTACTGGAAGAGGAAGAAGGCGCCCGGCAGGCAGGTGTCTCGGAACTTTGTTGCGGGCGCAGGACACACAGGCAGAAACAAAGTCTATTACATCCTTGTGCAGGGTAGGCCACCAGTAATGCCGGGTAATGAGCTGGAGGGTCTTTTTCTGACCGGCGTGGCCAGCTAGCTTAGACGAGTGACCCCAGTGTAGGACCTTCTTCCGATCAGGTACAGTTATAAACGTCTTACCGGGAGGAAGACGATTTAGATTCACGGGAGCCACTTGCATTACTCTGGCGGGATCAATGATGTGCTTAGGTTCCTCCTCTAGATCAGATACCAGGAAGGATCGGGACAAGGCGTCAGCTTTGATGTTTTTGTCTGCCGGGCGAAAATGAAGAACAAAATCAAAGCGGGCAAAAAACAAGGACCACCGGGCTTGGCGCGGGTTAAGTCTCTGGGCGCTCTGAAGGTAAGCTAAGTTCTTGTGGTCCGTGTAAATTATTACCGGGTGAAGAGCCCCCTCGAGCAGGTAACGCCACTCCTCCAGTGCCAGCTTAATGGCTAACAATTCACGGTCTCCAATAGAATAGTTGCGCTCAGAAGAGGAGAAGAGTTTGGAGAAAAAAACGCAGATTACCATTCTTCCGGAAGATGACTTTTGGGTAAGTACCACCCCGGCTCCGGAGGAGGAAGCGTCAACTTCTAGGAAGAATTGTTTGTTGCCGTCCGGACGATGCAGCATCGGGGCGGAGGAGAAGGCCTGTTTTAAGGAAAGAAAGGCCTCCTCAGCTTCGGGCGGCCATCTTCTGGGATTAGTACCCTTACGGGTGAGCGCAGAGATAGGGGCAGTCCGGGAAGAGAAGTGCGGTATGAAGAGGCGGTAATAGTTGGCTAAGCCCAGGAACCGCTGAATAGCCTTCAACCCCTCTGGTCGGGGCCACTTCTGGATGGCAGACAGTTTCTCAGGATCCATTTGTAGGCTGGTCTGAGAGATTATGTAGCCCAGAAATGGAAGAGAGGTCTGCTCAAAGATGCACTTCTCATATTTAGCGTAGAGGTGGTTCTGCCTGAGCCTGAGCAGGACCTGACGAACATCCCTCCGGTGAGTAGGAAGGTCCAGAGAGAAGACCAAGATGTCGTCCAGGTACACCACCACGCAGGAGTAGAGAAGGTCACGGAAGATGTCATTGACCAACTCTTGAAAGACGGCAGGAGCATTACAGAGACCGAAGGGCATTACCAGGTATTCATAGTGGCCGTCCCGGGTGTTGAATGCCGTCTTCCACTCATCCCCCTGACGGATACGGACCAGGTTATACGCCCCACGGAGGTCCAGGTTGGTGAAGATTCTAGCCCCCCTCAGACGGTCAAATAATTCCGGAATGAGCGGCAGGGGGTATTTATTCTTCACCGTGATCTGGTTAAGGCCTCTATAGTCTATACAGGGACGGAGTGAGCCGTCCTTCTTTTTGACGAAGAAGAAGCCTGCTCCCGCCGGGGAGGTAGATTTCCGGATAAATCCCCGGGCCAGATTCTCCTCAATATATTCTGACATAGACCGGGTCTCCGCTGCGGACAAAGGGTAGATACGCCCACGGGGAGGAGTAGAGCAGGGTATCAGGTCGATTGGACAATCGTATGGTCTATGAGGGGGTAATGTCTCTGCTTCTTTTTTATTGAAGACATCCGCATAAGACCAATAGGGAACCGGTAGACCGGGTAGACTGACTGGGGTAGGAGAAGGATGAGCAGGATGAACGGGAACTAGACAAGTCCTATGGCAGTCCTGTCCCCAGCGAAGGACTTCTCCGGTCTGCCAGTCAAGCACGGGTGCATGTTTCTGGAGCCAAGGTAGGCCTAACAAGAGTGAGTGAGGGAGTCCAGGCAGAACATGAAAGGAGATGCTCTCAGAATGCAGCATTCCCACCTGCAGAGTTATGGATTCGGTGATGAGTTGGATGGGATGTGGTAAGAGGCCCCCATCCACGGCGGCGACAGATAAAGGTACTGCCAGAGGTTTGGTGGGAATGCGGTATTTCTCTACCAGAGACTGAGAAATGAGATTTCCAGCAGCTCCTGAGTCAAGTTGAGCCAGTTCGAAATAGCGGTTCTCTCCGCAGGTGATAGAGACTGACAGCATCAGAGATGGAGAGGGTTTACTTTTGTCTAGGGCGACCTCTCTGAGCGATCCTAGACACAGGCGTTTCCCGACCTCTCTGGGCAGGAACGGATCCGGTGCTCCTTACTGCCACAGTAGAAGCAGCTCCCCTCGGCACGGCGTAAGTCTTGACGGGTTTTGACCATCTTGGTCGGGTCGACCAGCATAGGCTCAGGTGAGTGTGCCTGGGGAGTAACGGAGGGAGTGACGGGTTTCTGGAAGGTGGGGGCTAGACGTGGAAACCTCCTCTCACGGGTGACCTCTTTGGCGCGCTCCTGGAATCGGATGTCAATCCGGGTGGCCAGTGTTATTAAGTCGTCGAGAGTGGTAGGAATGTCCCGACCGGCGAGTTCATCTTTAATACGGCCGGACAGACCCTCCCAGAAGACAGACACCAGAGCGTCGTTATCCCAGGCCAGCTCCGAAGCAAGGGTACGGAACCGTATGGCATATTGGCCCACGGTGAGATCTCCTTGACGGAGGCGTAGCAGAGACGATGCGGATGAGGTCTTCCGTCCGGGTTCGTCGAAGACTTTCCGGAAAGCCGTGAGAAAGGCTGGCAGGTCGGACACCAGGGGATCTCCTCTCTCCCACAGAGGATTTAGCCAAGCCAGAGCCTCCCCCGTGAGGTGGGACATGATAAAGGCTACTTTGGACCGGTCGGAGATAAACTGGTGGCACAAGAGTTCAAAGTGCAGGGTGCACTGGTTTATGAAGCCCCGAGCTTGAGCGGAGTCACCTCCGAAACGAGGAGGTGCAGAAAGCCGGGGTCCGGGACAGGATACCATGGTATTGGTGGGCAGCGGCGCTGCCGGGTTGCGAGTCATGACACTAGCGGTGGTTGCAGGTGGAGCAGACAAAGTGTCCAGGCGAGAGTTGACACTCCGCAGGTGACTCAGGATGGACTCCTGTTGGGACCTCTGACGGGATAGTTCATGACATAGGTCCGAGAGCGAGGGAGCTTGGGTGCCACCGGATTCCATGGCCCGAGCAAACTGTAACGGGTCTGGGAGGCGGAACCTCTGAGCAACTATACAAGGGGGCGGTCCTTGTAAGGAAGCGGATGGCTCCCAGGGAAGATGGGCAGGTAATCACGGCAAGTGACAGGGACAGTCTCTGGGTAGAAGGGCAGGTAGTCACGGCAAGTGACAGGGACAGTCTCTGGGTAGAAGGGCAGGTAGTCACGGCAAGTGACAGGGACAGTCTCTGGATAGCAGGGCAGGTAGTCACGGCAAGTGACAGGGACAGTCTCTGGGTAGAGGGACGGGTACTCACGGCAAGTGACAGGGACAGTCTCTGGACAGGCAGGTGGTCACGGCTAGTGACGGCAGAGCCTCCAGGTAGGCTAGCAAGCAGGTAGCAGGTGAGCACTCCTAGGTGAGCAGGCGAGAGTCTCTGGACAGGCAGGTGGTCACGGCAAGTGACGGCGTAGCCTCCAGGTAGGCTAGCAGGCAGGTAGCAGATGAGCGCTCCCAGGTGAGCAGACAAGAGTCTCTGGACTGGCAGGTGGTCACGGCAAGTGACGGCGGAGCCTCCAGGTAGGCTAGCAGGCAGGCAGCAGATGGGCGCTCCCAGGTGAGCGGGCAGGCTGGTCCATAGACAGACTGACAGGTGTCGGAAGGCAGACCGTCGGACCACAGGCTTGCAAGCAGGTAAACGGATATCTGGCAGGTATCAAGCGGGAATCTGACAGGTGACTGGCAGGTAACAGGCAGGAATCTGACAGGTGACTGGCAGGTAACTGGAAACGGGACCTGAGGGCTGAAGCAGAGTGAAAGCTTTGCAACAACATTGCTCGGGCACCTCCATTTTGGAGGAGGTGCCTTATATATGGTGAAGTCCTCCGGCCATTGGCCGGGGACTCCTTAGGACGGCGCGCGCGGCCCCTTTAAGAGAGGGGAAGCGCGCGCGCGCACCCTAAGCACCGTGGCCGGGAAGCAGCGCGTGCTGCCAGCAGAGCGGGAGGAAGACGCCGGGCACAGAGCGGAGAGGTGAGGGGAACAGCGTCCCTGCCTAGCAGGAGGCAGGGACGCCGACGCTACAAAATGCATGCTCAATTGGGTTGAGATCAGGTGATTGACTTGGCCATTCAAGAATATTCCACTTCTTTGCTTTAATAAACTCCTGGGTTGCTTTGGCTTTATGTTTTGGGTCATTGTCCATCTGTAGTATGAAACGACGACCAATCAGTTTGGCTGCATTTGGCTGGATCTGAGCACACAGTATGGCTCTGAATACATAAGAATTCATTCGGCTGCTTCTGTCCTGTGTCACATCATCAATAAACACTAGTGACCCAGTGCCACTGGCAGCCATGCATGCCCAAGCTATCACACTGCCTCCGCCGTGTTTTACAGATGATGCGGTATGCTTTGGATCATGAGCTGTACCACGCCTTCGCCATACTTTTCTCTTTCCATCATTCTGGTAGAGGTTGATCTTGGTTTCATGTGTCCAAAGAATGTTCTTCCAGAACTGTGCTGGCTTTTTTAGATGTTTTTTTAGCAAAGTCCAGTCTAGCCTTTTTATTCTTGATGCTTATGAGTGGCTTGCACCGTGCAGTGAACCCTCTGTATTTACTTTCATGCAGTATTCTCTTTATGGTAGATTTGGATATTGATACGCCTACCTCCTGGAGAGTGTTGTTCACTTGGTTGGCTGTTGTGAAGGGGTTTCTCTTCACCATGGAGATTATTCTGCGATCATCCACCACTGTTGTCTTCTGTGGGCGCCCAGGTCTTTTTGCATTTGACGCGCCCCCTGGGCCAGTGTTGTTGGGGATACCCGGAGCCGGATCAGATGGGGGTTGTAGTCTCCGAGTGGCTGTGACCCGGTCCGTGCCCAGGGTGTCAAGCTCAGTGTGTGGCAGTCCTTATGATGTTACTAGATGTTCTTTTGTGTCGACTACGCCACTCGTTGAATTGCGGTCAATACGGCCGCCGCTGCAGCAGGGTCCGCTGAGGCTGGTGATGTATGTGCAGCTCAGGTAGTATAACCCCCAACGGGAGGGGTATAGCCTCAGGGGGTCAGTTGCAGAGGATGGGGGTTGTGGTGGTGCAGCGAGGATGGAAATGAGACTCAGAGTCGGGCTGTGCAGTTCAGGGTTTGTTTACTTACTGCAGTTGTTCTGGTCACTCCGGCCTTAAGTGACCACCCGAGCCGTGCTGCGTCCACCAGGTCCTGGACTCAGCCAACCCCCAGGTGATTCTGGAGCGTGGTCCTGAGCTCCCTTTCTGTCCTGTCCTCTTCTCTGGCCTTCCCCACCAGGGATCCACCTATGTCCGGCTCCCTCGGGCCTCTTGGTGGTAAACCCTTGTCTCTGGGTTCCCTGACCCTATTCCTGGTCTGCCTTCCGGGTGGATTTAGTGGGTGATCGTGGCAGATCGGTCCTGCCCACGACCTCCGGTTCCTGGCTAAGGTGTGCTGTAGCCTCTGCCAGCTTGGGATCCGGTACCCTGTTGCCAACTCTTCACCCTCTGGTCTAATTTGGGCTCTTGGAGTTCCTTCTTTCTCCCCCTCTGGGTCTTTCTTTCTCCTCTCTCTCTCTCTTGGCCTTGGAGCTGCTCTTCTCCTCTGCTCTGACAGACTGACCTCACTCTGCAAAAGACTGACCCTGATCTAAGATGGTTCCCACCTTATATACTCCCTCTATGTGTGAGCTCAGGTGACCAGCACCCAATGAGCTCCTAGCACTACCCAGACTGCTCCCCCTATCTGCCCCTACACTACTGGGATGTTCCACCCCCCTCCCACTCCAGCCAGGAACAGACACTGTCGTACCTGCACATTTCTCTAGTGGGAGTACCATCGGTCTGTTCCCCGGAAATGGGATGTGTGTAGTGCATGCAGCTTACTGAGCTCAGTTCCACACTCCATCCTTACCCGGGAGTGGAATATCACACCTCTGGCTTGAGGTGTAATACCCCTGTAGCAGCCGAATCCTCAGGGTGCTACATTCCCCCCTGGTAAATCACAGCACGTCCTCGGGCTGTAAGATATAAACATCCACAAACATACATTTTTTTTTTTTTCATAAAACATAAACATATAAAACATATAAAACATCATCAGCAGCAATAAACTTTTCATATAAACATTCTTGTTTCTGGTTCCTCCGGTCACGGTGCAACTTGTGACCGGGTAAAGTGCGACAGTCTCTCTTGGAATAAAACAGTTTCCTATAAAACCGGTAGGGGGCGCTTTAGGAAGCGCAACTATATACCAGGGGAATATGGCCGCTCTCAGTCCTCGGCCAGGTATTAGGGAGGATTGACCGCTCTCAGTCCTCGGTCAGTGGGAATAGGGACACACGGGGTTAACAGTTCACTCTTGGCTGGTCCCAACGGGGACTATATTTTAACTAAGTAACAGTTCTTATACCCTGACGGGTAACTTTATACAGTCTCTCTCTACCGTACTTCAACGACGGAGTCCTCCTGCTCTTTCTTGTTGGTTGGTTTCAGTTTCAGACCCGTCCGGGTCCTCTTGCTCCTCCTCACACCGCAGCTCCTCCTCCGTCAGGCGATGCACATGGAGGGCGTAGGGTCCTTTGGCACACTTGTGCCGGGTGAAGGTGACCTCGTCCCCTACATACAGGTCACGACCTCTGTGTCCCTCCGGCAGATGGCTTTCTACGTCTCTGCGGGTTACAAAGACGTCGCCGGGGGTCTGATGGTCTCTAATAAAGCCCCATCCGTGCTGCATGTTGAATTTTATCACAGTCCCGGTGGAAGGGGGACCATGAGCTGCACGGGGATTCCTCCTGGTCCGGCTCTTCTGCTCCGCGCTCCTTATCTGCGCTTGCTGTTCCCGGACCCGCCTCTCTCTCCGCTCCCTCTCAAAGACCTCGAGCTGCTGCCGGCAGCACTCTGCACGCTCTGCTGCGGCCGCCCGAGTCTCCAGAGTGAACCCCATGAGGTCTTCTCCGGTGGGGTCCCACTCGAACTGTGCCTCCTCCAGCGGGGGCGAGGTCCTCTTTACGGGCTTCGGAGCCGGAATCAGGGGCTCGCACATGGGCCTTGCTCTCTGGAGTTCCAGCTGAATGTACTCCTGGGGCCATATGAAGGGCTGCCCATCCGGGCACGTATGCTGGGCGAATAGATCTTCACCCAGGTGCGGCACTCTAGATGTTGAGGGCGCGCTGCTGGTAGCGGCGCCCGGGTTAACCAGGCCTTGCGACCAGGCCTGGGGCACCTTAAAGGCAAAGGGCACCGTAAGAACGGCGGCGCCCTGGGTTATTCGGCCCTGCGACCAGGCCGGTGGCTCCGCGGAGGTAGGGGGCGCTGTTGGTATTGCGGCGCCCGAGGGTACTAGGCCTTGCGACCAGGCCGGTGGTATTTCCTGCTTGGCCACGCTCGAGGTCGAGGCGTGTGACGTCACAGGGGTCGCGGCCGCGGTTTCCGGTTGAGGCCTAGTCGGCGGCGGTGACGGTGCAGCGACGGGCACGGCAGGGGGAATTTCGGGCTCTGCGACGGGGAGCTGGGGCAGGCACGCGGTTTCCCGGCTCGGGGTAGAGACGTCCCCTTTACCTGCCTCCGTCCGTTCAGCTCCCTTCTCGGCGCCGTCTCCTGCCTTCATTCCTCCTGCGCCATCCTCAGAGGCGGTCTGTCTCCTCGTCTCGGGTGGCGTGCTCCACTGACGGGTTTCGGTCTGCTGGGCCATCTCTCGGCTCCACTCCGCCAACGTCTCTCGCTGCACCCGGGCCATCCTCCGTGCGAGGCTCTCCAACGCGGTCTGTGCACACTCCCGGTCTCGGGGGAGCTGTGCTAGGATCTCCAGCAGGCCTTCTGGAGTGGCGACCTGCAACAGGCTCCTGACCACTGGGTCGGTGCTGCCTGACTCTCCCTCCATCTCCGGGTAGGCTCTCTCTGGACTCTCTTCCAGACGTCTTGTCTCCGGGTGCGCTTTCTCCAGACTGCTCCAGGCGACACCCATCTTTGTTCTCTTCTTCTGTCTCCGCCCACATCGAGGGTGGTCCCGGGGCAGCTTCAGTTCCAGGGGCAGTTCTCTTACGCTGATGGACACTTCCAGCATCACAGTCTCTGTTGGTGGGGGCGGTTTCCGCTTTTGGCGCCATTCTTCGACCTGGCCCACGATGGGAGGTGACCTCTTGCCACCCTCTGGCACGCCCATAATGGCGTCCGCTCTTCCAAGGCGGGAAATCTTCGGAAATGGCGGGAATCGTCTCCCAGTGGCGGGAAACTCCATGGATGGCGGGAAAAAGCTGCAAATGGCGGACAACCGGCGGGAAACGACCTGTGATGGGGTCCGTTGGCGGGGACCCTCCAGAACCGGCAGGAGACTTCTTTTTAAGGTAACGGTGAACTTTTCTTCAGGCACGCAGTACCCGGTTGTTGTGGGCACGTGATCCTGCCGACTACGCCAAAGTTGACGCGCCCCCTGGGCCAGTGTTGTTGGGGATACCCGGAGCCGGATCAGATGGGGGTTGTAGTCTCCGAGTGGCTGTGACCCGGTCCGTGCCCAGGGTGTCAAGCTCAGTGTGTGGCAGTCCTTATGATGTTACTAGATGTTCTTTTGTGTCGACTACGCCACCCGTTGAATTGCGGTCAATACGGCCGCCGCTGCAGCAGGGTCCGCTGAGGCTGGTGATGTATGTGCAGCTCAGGTAGTATAACCCCCAACGGGAGGGGTATAGCCTCAGGGGGTCAGTTGCAGAGGATGGGGGTTGTGGTGGTGCAGCGAGGATGGAAATGAGACTCAGAGTCGGGCTGTGCAGTTCAGGGTTTGTTTACTTACTGCAGTTGTTCTGGTCACTCCGGCCTTAAGTGACCACCCGAGCCGTGCTGCGTCCACCAGGTCCTGGACTCAGCCAACCCCCAGGTGATTCTGGAGCGTGGTCCTGAGCTCCCTTTCTGTCCTGTCCTCTTCTCTGGCCTTCCCCACCAGGGATCCACCTATGTCCGGCTCCCTCGGGCCTCTTGGTGGTAAACCCTTGTCTCTGGGTTCCCTGACCCTATTCCTGGTCTGCCTTCCGGGTGGATTTAGTGGGTGATCGTGGCAGATCGGTCCTGCCCACGACCTCCGGTTCCTGGCTAAGGTGTGCTGTAGCCTCTGCCAGCTTGGGATCCGGTACCCTGTTGCCAACTCTTCACCCTCTGGTCTAATTTGGGCTCTTGGAGTTCCTTCTTTCTCCCCCTCTGGGTCTTTCTTTCTCCTCTCTCTCTCTCTTGGCCTTGGAGCTGCTCTTCTCCTCTGCTCTGACATACTGACCTCACTCTGCAAAAGACTGACCCTGATCTAAGATGGTTCCCACCTTATATACTCCCTCTATGTGTGAGCTCAGGTGACCAGCACCCAATGAGCTCCTAGCACTACCCAGACTGCTCCCCCTATCTGCCCCTACACTACTGGGATGTTCCACCCCCCTCCCACTCCAGCCAGGAACAGACACTGTCGTACCTGCACATTTCTCTAGTGGGAGTACCATCGGTCTGTTCCCCGGAAATGGGATGTGTGTAGTGCATGCAGCTTACTGAGCTCAGTTCCACACTCCATCCTTACCCGGGAGTGGAATATCACACCTCTGGCTTGAGGTGTAATACCCCTGTAGCAGCCGAATCCTCAGGGTGCTACACATTGATGAGTTCACCAGTGCTTTCTTTCTTTCTCAGGATGTACCAAACTTTAGATTTTGCCACTCCTAATATTGTAGCAATTTCATGGATGGTTTTTTTCTGTTTTTGCAGCTTAAGGATGGAGAGCTCCTTTGACCGCATGTTTACTTCACAGCAAAACATTCCAAATGCAAGCACCACACCTCAAATCAACTCCAGGCCTTTTATCTGCTTAATTGAGAATCACATAACGAAGGGATTGCCCACACCTGTCCATGAAATAGCCTTGGAGTCAATTGTCTAATTACTTTTGGTCCCTTTAAAAACAGGGTGGCACATGTTAAGGAGCTGAAACTCCTAAACCCTTCATCCAATTTTAATGTGGATACCCTCAAGTGAAAGCTGAAAGTCTGAACTTCAACTGCATCTGAATTGTTTTGTTTAAAATTCATTGTGGTAATGTCTAGAACCAAAATTAGAAAAATGTTGTCTCTGTCCAAATATATATGGACCTAACTGTATATTTATTTTTTATTTTTTACCATTCTTTTACGGTCACACTATATAAATCCATGCCAGTTGCATGGATTTATATAGTGTGACCAAGTTGTCAAGTACTTTTCCAAGTGATGCTAAAATCGCTTGGAAAGCGCTTGACAACCCGCATGCGGAAATGCAAGTGAAGAACGCTTCACATCCGCATGTCCCTGGCAGGAAAAACGCATGTACAATCCGCATGCGTTTTTTCTGCCAGGGAGAGCAGAAACGCTCAAAAAACATCCGGAGCATTTCTGCATCGTGGGCACATAGCCTTCATTAATTGTATGGCTTAATATTGAGCACACGTAGCCATCTATACACAGCAGGAGGCCGCACATCACAGCGGGAGGCCGCATGTAGCCATCTATATACAGCGGGAGGCCGCACGTAGCCATCTATGCACAGCAGGAGGCCGCACGTAGCCATCTATGCACAGCAGGAGGCCGCACGTAGCCATCTATGCACAGCAGGAGGCCGCACGTAGCCATCTATACACAGCAGGAGGCTGCACGTAGCCATCTATATACAGCGGGAGGCCGCACGTAGCCATCTATACACAGCGGGAGGCCGCACGTAGCCATCTATACACAGCAGGAGGCCGCACGTAGCCATCTATACACAGCAGGAGGCCGCACGTAGCCATCTATACACAGCAGGAGGCCGCACGTAGCCATCTATACACAGCAGGAGGCCGCACGTAACCATCTATACACAGCAGGAGGCCGCACGTAGCCATCTATACACAGCAGGAGGCCGCACGCAGCCATCTATACACAGCAGGGGGCAACACGTAGCCATCTATACATAGCGGGAGGCCGCACATAGCCATCTATACCCAGCAGGGGGCTGCACGTAGCCATCTATACACAGCAGGAGGCGGCACGGCGCCATCTATACACAGCGGGAGGCCGCACGGCGCCATCTATACACAGTGGGAGGCCGCACGCAGTCACGCACACACACAAACATATACAGACATATACATACACGCATAAACACATTTCAAACACAAAAATATATATAAACAGACATCACACAATGATATCTGCCTGCACACACACACTCACTCACTCACTCAATCACTCACACACACTCTCACACACTGACACACACACACACACTCACACTCACCATCCCCTGCTCAGCTCCAGTTCTCCAGCTCCTTTCCGGTGCAGCAGTGCAGCGCGCACTGCATGAGGTCACACTAGCAGACACGGCCGCGCACAGGGCCGTGTCTCCTAGCAGTGACGCGGCCAGGCCAGCACACAGGGAAGTTAACAGGTGCAGTGCTGGCCCGGCCGAAGAAGCAGTGGCGGTGCGCCGCTGCTGGAGGAGCGGTCCGGGGGCCCCCCCACCTCTGACTGCCGGTATGTGCCACGGCGCCGCACATATTATAATGAGGGCAATCTGGCCATGGACCCCCCGGAGCCCCGGGCCCCCTGGAGCCCCGGGGGGTAGCCCAGATTGCCCTCATTATAATCCGCCTATGATCCGATTTATACGCTAGTGTGAGCAAACCCTAAAAAGCAGCACCTGATGGAAACCTCTCCAAACTAACCACTGCAAAGAGAAAGAACGCTTCAGAAAAAAAATGTTCCAAAAGGTGCTCAAAAACAACTTCAAGAAACACTTCATGAAAGGAACAAAATAAAAAAAAATCCAAAATGGAACGTTTCCTGAAGCACTTTCTTCTTGAAAAAAAAATTGTGTCTTTTGAAAACCTCAAAAAAAGCCTGTGTGAACATAGCCTAATGGTTCACTCTTTTCGTTGTGAAGTTGTATGCAGTAACTTTTCTTGTCTTTCAGTAGAAAGATCTTGAGGTGAGAGATCAGGAAGGATAAGAAAGGGACTCCTGGATTGATGAAGGACTTCAATTCTCACCTCTGGTACTTGCTATTAGAAAATCTATATTATAAAGCCGGCTGATGATTCGCATTGAACCCACCTCAGGAAATCTGCAGCTACACGAGGATCAAGATTTTGATGTTATTTTCCTCCCACCGCCAACTTCCCAATGGGGCCAAAAAAATTAGATGCTATAAGAATAAAAATTTGCACTTGTTGACACTTCTGATACCTTTTAATATAAGTTGATTAACATGTACTGCACACTCCTTTCCTGAAATACTTTGTGCTACCGGAGTCTCTGTTTTTTTCCACTATGTAACACTTAGGGCCTGATTCATGAATATATTTTCATTAGAATTATGGTGTAAAAAAACTTCAAATGTTGCAATATTTTTGTGCAACATGAAGACCCGCATACACATTAGACCAGTGTCTGACAGTCCCCGCTGATATCAATGTGCTCAGCCAATACCCTAATGTGTACAGGGGCTGATGGTCAGGGAAGATGTCGGTGGTTCATGTCAGATTTTGGACTGACAATTCTTTTGCTCTCCAGGAGATAAGCCACCAGCAGAGAGTCTGTTGGCAGATTACTCACAGAGAACACATTACAATTCAACTGAACGAGGACACCTATGTATGGGAGAGACAGCCGAGATGGCTGCTGGACAAACGATAGGCCGAGGAACCATTTGGCTGACAGCCATCTAATGTGTATGGCCAGCCTTACTCTTAGGCCTTGTTCACACATTCAGTATTTGGTTTTATATTTTACATCAGTATTTGTAAGCCAAAACTAGGAGTGGGTGAAAAATGGAGAAGTGGTGACATGTTTCTATTATACTTTTCCTCTGATTGTTCCACTCCTGATTTTGGCTTACAAATACTGATGTAAAATACTGACTAAATACTGAACATGTGAACGTGGCCTTACTTTCCAAAAATTCTCTTGTACTTGGGGCCCTGCTTTTTCAACTTTTTAACTCTCAGACTGTAACCTCTCAGAACATTTTTCTCCAGATGTACTCTAATGCTGTTGACCACGCTCCTTCCACCATGTTTCTATAGGTCTGTAACTTCTGAAAAGCTCAACACATTTCTCTACTTAAAGGGGTTATCCGGTCTAAACCAATAAGTATCCAGTCTCTCTGTGTGACTGCAGACTTATGAATCCCCCCCCCGCACACGCATTGCGCACTGCGGGGATTCGCCAGTTTCAGACCCGGGAACAGAGGATATGTATGAGTTATACATAACCCCGGCTGCTGAGCGAGGCCTCGCTCCATGCACTTGTGGTGCCCCTGAGGGTTCAGTCGCCACAGGGGTACTGCACCTCAGTTGAGGTGTGGTATCTCCTCTTCCAGGTAAGGATGGAGCATCTCTCAGGACACCACTTCACCACCCAACACTACACCACTCCTGTCCTGTAGGGGGCCTAAATGCACCAGGGTGCTGCCCCGTCCCGGGATAGAGGAGATGGTGGGAACCAAAGATAGGGGGAACCATGTAGTGGGTGAGGGTGGAGGACACACTTTTAAGAAACACTTATTCTTTCATATTTACTCTACGGCCATCTTAAGTTCAAGGTCTTTGATTGTGATCTTCGTCTGTGATTGTGGTCGTCTCGGATTGTGGTCACCCGCCAGTTCAGCATAAGGCCGCAGCTGACTGAAGATACACGGTCCTCGTTCTCTGGCCTTGAGGCGAGGAGCGGGTCAGAGTTAACCACTGTCTCTACCCGGTCAAGGTCCTTACCTAAGAAGGCCTGGAGGGAAGCGGAGGAGATAGGCTCCACAGGCAAAAGGATCCCAGGGGGATACGGACGGAGCAGCCTACGCCACCTGTATTCTTTATTCTGGCCTAGTCAGAGGGATTCCTGCTGCAAGAGGGGTGACCGGCTCCCGATATCTGACTCTGTTTCTTCAAGTCTCAGTCCGAAAAGCCCGGAGGCTTAGTGGATCCCAGGGGGGGATACGGACGGAGCGGCTTACGCCACCTGTATCTCTCTGCCTGCATTTATCCAGTGGGACCCGGCCTTACACCTTGTTCTAACCACACAAACAGTCAGGTGAAGACTTAGTGGGAGAACTTACCAAGGAGAGGAACACACACTAGAGGGGTCTCGACAGGTGCTCCTGATCTACCTGGAAAGTGCTGAACCCCCTTCCCGGTGGCCGCAGTACGCCGTGAGGAGCAGAGGGAAGCCTTGCGGCTAAAGTTCATCTGAATGTGTGTAAAAACCCTGGATGACTTCACACACCGCCTCAGCCTGTTATTTCCTGCGCGGCACTGCACCCACCACTCTCTTCCTCACACTGCTCTGAGGCCTGCTCCGCCTTTGGGGAGCCGTCCCATCTTAGCTGACCCTAACACCGGCCTCAGTGGACTGAAGCAGCGCTGGTGCCCATCACCGGAAACCGCAGGTGGCGTAGTCGAAAAATACCACTCTTAATTGAAAGCCCATTAAAATCCTTTTATGTGACTGCCCTGGGCACGGACCGGGTCCAGGCCACAACTGCATCCCCCATAACACCTACACTGACCCGGCTCCGAGTAACCCCATTTCTCAGGGAGGGCCTCACACACTTGTATTGAGCCGAGGCCACGCCCTGTCTAGTGATGCGGCTATGTAGTGGGCGTGGTCAACTAGTGGGCATGGCCTCGCTCCATACAAGTGTATAGAGAGCGAGGCCATGCCCACTGGCTAGGGGTATGTATAACTCATACATACCCTTCGGTCCCAGGTCAGTAACTGGTGAATCCCCGCAGTGCACAGTGCGTGTGAGGGAGGGATTCATAAGTCTGCAGTCGCAGACTTATCGATTTGCACCAGACAACCCCTTTAAATATCCTGTGCTGCTGTGGATCTTGCTCCTTTCAATATGCAACGCTACATCTGTGACCTTTAATATGGAACTCAAATTTTTACACTATTCACAAGCTTTGCACACTCCTCTCCTTAAATACTGTGTTGCTGTAACTATAAAATACTAAACCTTTACATCAACTTGTACATATATAGGCACTGCAAACCTCCCAAGATGAAAATTATGTTTGCAGAAAGAAAACTTTGAGCTTTTTCTTGAATATGTCTTAACAATTAGATGTTGGGATTTTATGGAACATTAAGAAAGAAGAGTTTTGGATTTACAAAATGTAACCCAAATCTAATCCTGTTAACACGAGGAAGAATAAGAAGCTGAAGATGTCTTATGTCCCAACAGCCCCATAACAGACGCCATGAAGTGGTTAACAAAATATATATTCTAGGCAGAATTCTCAGGTCTATTTTCCAAAAAACTTCAGCAGTCGGATAACAATGGCTTTTCGCTTCTGTCCTACATAAATACGGCTGGATCTTATATGACGTTAGCCTCCTTTGAAGTCCCTTCATTTAAATGCAAGAATTCTTCACTAGCTCACGAAGCGTTCGTCCCTCTGGGAAGAATCTGTATCGATCACTGAGAGTCGAGCAGAGATGGATTAACTCTCATGTCGAATCTTGCGCCTTTAATTGAGACGATGATGACAAAGTCTCTTAAAGGGAGACAACTTCTCATACTCATATAATGTTATAAGGAACCAGTCAGAACATTTGGAAGTAGTGGCATGGCGGTGTATGAGCTTGTCCCCTAAAAATAAGGAACCTTTTTCAATCTGGTATGCCAGTCCTGAAAAAAATCTAGCATAGAGACCATATTCAAACCAAGCTGAAAGTGCACTGAGGGAACAATGGAAGGAGTACAAGTGCATGGACACTTCCCAGTGCACTTCCATCCAAGACCTAAGGCTATGTTCCCACAATGGGCTTATGGTGCGTTTTTGATGTTGCAGAGTTTCTGCATCCATTATATAAATTACAGTAGGTTGCTTGCTTTTTTATTTCGTTTTTTTTTGTGCAGCTTTTGAACCTGCTTTTTTATCGCGTTTTTGATGCTTCGATTTTTGTCTTGTCATGCTTTAAATAAAGCTGCTTTGTTTTTGATACTTCCTGGTATTTGGCTTTGACAAAACTTTATTGACATATTTAGGTGCAAATGACATGCGTTTTTGATGCGTTTTCACCACGGAAATGCAATAAATGCATGTGCATTATTTACCTGCAGAATTTTTTCACCTAATGCAAGTCTATAGGGAAAATCCGCACAGAAAACTCAGCGTACCTGCAAGAGAGATTGACATGCTGTGGATTTGAAATTAGCACCGCAGGTCAGTTTACACTGCATTAAAAAGAAGCACAGTGGGCAGGAGATTTCTATAAATCCAATTCACTTTGCTGGAACTGTAAGACGCTGCGTCAAAAGGCTATGTGTGAACATAGCCTTAGTCATAAGTCTGAAAAGTATGAGGGCAGCACCCCACTGATTACACCAGGCTCTGCAGGACCGATTACAGTCAGTCACATTCACCAGCATTATGGCCGCCATAATAACTCCTGTAGGATCGTCACACTAGATTCTTGATGCAACGGTATGGCATATAAGATGTATCACTGAATAAAGAGTCATTCAGAGGTCTGGGAAAGCTGGATGACAATCCCTGTGACACTTTTAATACCGACAATATTGGTTATCAGTTACCTTATAACAGAGAACAATAGATTGTATTCAACTGTCCTACAGTTAGCCCTCTCCAGCCTGAAATGCTGATAACAGAAAATAATACACTACATTTCCTACTTTACAGTCAACCTTCCCTTCAGTTTCTTTGATTAGATCCATCTGAAGATGATATTTATGGGTGAGCAGCTTTGGCACATTTTGGGTTTGGTGAATGTATATGAACAATGATCACCTTTACGACATCACTTCTGATATCGGGTGATATTGGGGAACGGTGTGTTTTGGGGGCTTTAAGGCCTCTCCCCTGCTCCTATAGCTTTAATCAGTCCCACTTTCCTCTTACTGATGTGGTATGAATATGTATAGGACTAGCCGTTCTGGCAGAGCAGATTCCTAGGAGCGATGCGTTCTCCGTGAGGTTCCTTAGCAACCATGGAAAATGTTTGGGAGGGCCGAATTTTTTTTTCTTAGTATGGTAAACAGATTTTCCTGCAGTTCATTTAATCAGACTCTTGGCATCTGCGAGGAGTATGACCTAATTTTATTCATCATTATTTCATGTAAAGTCGGGGAGATTTTTTTTTTTCTTACTTAAGACGAACATAAAGATTTAATTCTTTAAAAGTTTCCATTCGGCAGACGTTTCCACGGCTTTATTAGCCCAAAATAAACTCTTTAAGCCTCTAATGGCGCATTATTAACTCTTCTGCAAATTAGTGGAAAAAGAGCGAAGAGCGCCTGGCGGTGAACAGGACATTAGCTGATTACCATAGTAATTAACTCCCATTAGTCCAGAATGGCAGGGAGCACTTAATTAAGAGATTGCCATGCTCCTAACATGACTAACAATGTCTGTGACTTATTAGCGGGGGCCTTCAGCGCAGGATACATTACAGGTTTTATAAGGTGTGAGCCCAGTGTAATGTATGGGCCCCTGGGCTTTGAACATTGTGGGGCCCAGGGGCGATCTTATAATCATATGCAAGAGGTATAACCCTAGTCACATCCAAAGCAAGGATGTGTTCTAGCGGTATATACAGTGCCCTATTGCATGCACAATACACAAACAGGATCAGAGTCACGGTCTATATAATAACTGTTCCCTGGTGAGCTGGGGGTATAGTCACCATTCTCTAAACAGCATGTAATCTCTGATGACATAATGGTATATAAGATGCCTAGTCTATAATGACCAATCGCATGTATAGCATAACGGTCCTGTTGATACGTGGCACATAGATGATTGTAGGGTTTTTGCTCCCTGATGGTCCAGTGGTACATTAGTCAAACATTCCCTGATCGTAGTCCAACTACACTATAATGCCAAGGTCATATATGCCCATTGATACAGAGAATGGTGATCCTTTGATCACGCAGTATGTACTGTGTAAGCACAAGTTCCTTCTGCCCACTGACATAGGTTGATCAGTGATGTCCTGGTGGGTTTTACAGTGTCTAGTTCCAGAAATACATTGAATCCAAAAACATATAAATTTCACAATTCTTGGTCCCAAATGGTATATGTAGTATGTACACTCTCCAAGGTCCTCCTGCCCAAGAGAGTGATTTTTCCCTGGTGGTCTAGTGGTTCTATGCATCATTTTTCATTTCCTAATACAGTTTCATTTACAATTGGAGTTTACTGATGGTAATGACCTGGTGGTTCTTACAGTATCCGGTGCCAGATATACATTGAGCCCTGGAACATATAAAATGCTCAGTTCTAGTCCCTTGTGTTATATACAGTTGTAAAATATGTACGGTAATTTGCAGCTATAAAACCAAAATATAATTGTAAGTTTACAAATTCCAGATATTTTAGTAGTTTTTAAAGCAACATCTGCTGGATGTTTTACAAGGTTCCCTGGATGTCGGCCAGTACAGTGAGTACATGGTGGCCGTGTGTAGCTTCTTTATTGTACATAGCATTGCTTATAGCGGAGTGTGATCAGCAGGACACAACAGACTTCAGGCCGGCCTCTCACTACTGTGCCTTCCCTTGGCTTCTCCAATCCATAAATTCATCACAATTTTCCCAGGATGTCATTTCTGGCAAATGATCCCCATGCATGCCTCTCGCTAATGGAGCGGTGGCATCCTGACCCCAGGAAATACAGGGGCCAAATGAAAACACAGAACAGGGTTCAAGGCTGGGGCTATGAACTCCAGATTTCATGGTGAGGTCACACCGGGGTCGGGAAGGCATTGTGTGACGAACACTAGTTCCTACTTAAATCCTTTCATGTAAAAGGGAAATAGAGAAGCAAAGTGGGAAAAGGTCACATTGTAGAGATTTCTGTGGTGTGTGGCCTATGGGGAGAGATATAAAATATTAAGGGAGAATCACAGCTAAAAACATGCGATCGACAGACCTTCACTTAACCCCATCAATTTGGGATGGAGCTGGGAGTCAACTCAGAGAAACGCGTGGCTCCATAGCAGTTGGACTTTCCTTGAAATATGCAGTATTATTCACATCTTTTAGTATAGATATGAAACTGTATCCTATAAATTCTCGACAATAATGAAAAAGGTTGGGAGCTTGAAAATTTTAGCTGGAAATTATTGCAATTGATGACCACTGCAGCAATAGTATATGATAATGCAAGAGGCTATGTAACGTCGACATATTTTACAAGTAACACACTTATCAGATGAAGCATAAATATATGACACCCTTGGATACAAGGGCGGACATTCCACATTTCCAACTGATTCAGCTGTACAGGGTTCCTTGGGGAATGGGGTCCTAACAAGGTTGAGGAAGAACCTCCAGCATGGGAGGCAGAAACATTATCAGTGAGCCACAGCCTGCACTAAAGAGGACTTTTCACTGGATTTTTTAATTTAAATTTAGCACCTCCTACAGATATTGCTGTACCATTGATTCTGGAACAGTTTTTTTTTTCTGCTCCCCTGTGTTCCGAAGTTATGGCTCCCGGTAATAAAGATGCAAACTTTTCTATAACCAAGAGGTCATGTACCACAGAACTTCTCTGCAAGTGTTTGCTTCTTCTCCTCTATGACAAACGTTCTCTAGTATATGCCCAGTTTGCTTTAAAAAAAAACAATTTGCATCTTTATTATAAGGTGGTATAACTGTGGAACAGTGTGACACACGGAATAAAAAGAAAAGCTGATTCAGAATCAGTGAACCAGATTAGGTACTCAGTGTAATTTAAAAAATGCAGTGAAAGGTCCTCATCAAGTGTAAGAGAATTTTCTCTGCCTAAAGATCTAATGGTATTTTTTTTTCTTTACCGGCATAAGGTACTAGTATATAGAGCTCCATCCCTAAATACCAGTACAATATGGGTTAAAAAAGGTGAAAAACAAAACTCTCTTTTATTTCTCTATAAAGTTAAAAAATAAAGAAAAACAATTAGAAAAAAACATATTTGTAATACACTTTTTTTTTTGCAATCTGGTAAATAACAAGGAGCAATTTGATACCCAAAGTATTATTTACGTTAAATCCTGTAAATAAAAATGGCGCAATCGTTTTTTTCCTTCATTGAAAGCATAATAATAGTTAATATAAATGTAACACTTATATATAAGTGTACGGTAAGATGATGCCTAAAAAAGATTGCAGATCGTCTTACAAAAAAACAAGACCTCATTATTCTCATATAATAATAATAATAATAATAATAAAGTTTATGCAAAAATAAAAAAAATAGGGCTTTTATGGCTCTGAATGTTCAGGGTGTTTTTTTTAGTGTTCTTTGATAGAAATTCCAGGAAAATATGCCACGTGTGCAATAAGTATATACATCTAATGTGTATATATATGTGTGACGTGTACTATTGTGCAAACTATGTACATATGTGTCTTCAAGTTTTCTTCTTGATGAAATGTTTGCCCTTTGGGGAGTATTGCTTACTATTGCTTGCTAGAGAAAGCAGATTTTTGAAACAGGGGCCGATGTTGCAATAGAGTCTATTGAAAATACCCGCTACAGGCAAAATAGTGAAAATTGGTAGCGCAAGTAAAAAAAAAATACTGAAATTGTAGGAAACCCCCAAATTGCACACCTCAATTTAAGAAGCTCCACAATTTTTTCTATTATAATATAAATGCTCTTTTTAGCTAGAAGTTGCCTTGTAATCTTTATTGGCAACATTATACTGTTGGGAAAGTGATAACTTTAAAATAACAGAGCAGTTGGAGGCTTCCATGCTCATCAGGGGTTAATAGCCGGGCGATTGCTGAATACCTCTATTTAATTGCCGCTCACAATCCCATTGGATTGCTTTAGCAGGAGACAGTTTGCTGTTTTTATTGGAGCAGTGAGATAGATGTATTTTTCTTTCTTGTTGGGGCCTCTTTACCACCATGTGCTATTCATTAGAGCAGATTTTTTCATGTTTTCGAGTATGCGATTTGCTTCTTCTGTTAGGACATATTTGCCTTGCAGCCAATGATAAGTGCAGCTATTATTGGGAATAACGTAGCACAGGGCACAGAATGACTCTTGCTGGATGTGAAGGGATGTGTGATTGGACTTGTTTAACTCTTTGCTGGGGAAAGATAGGGAATGTATTGGCTTGTTGTTTTGCAAAAAGAATTTATATATACATAATTCCTATATATATATATATTCCTGCTTAGCCAGATGTTGCAGACCTAATGCATTAACACTGGCGTGGTTCGCATTTAGATTCTTTAATCTCCCATTCATCTGCAATAAATAAAGAATTTGAGACAAAGATGAAGATTAGGACCTTCTTTCTCCTAGTAATCTGGTATGCAGAACAATTATGGCCCATTTAACCAAGGTAATAATATGAGGAACACTCAATAACGATTATTGGCCTGTGTAATCAGGCCGGCAATCATCAACATTTTTATATTGCAATCATCCTATTATATGTGCAGCAGATAACATGAAGTTGTACATATTTGGGTCAGCAATCAATCTGTCCCCATCACTGATTTGTCGGGCTTTGTACACAGGCCAGTAAATTCCTGCTAATGGTCTTATAAGTAGCCGATCAGAGGTCACTTAATGGCCTGGATCGGTGTGTCTAAGTGGGTCAGTTTCCCACCAGAAAGACTCCTCTAAGGCGACTGGTCCCACTCTGGTAATAACAAGACCTGTATGTTGTTCTTCAGATAGCTATAGATGTCCCCCACTCAATAATGTCATCCTTGACACTCCACATTTTTACCATGGGCAGCACAGTGGCTGAGTGGTCAGCACTGGGGTCCTGGGTTCAAATCCCACCAAGGAAAACATCTGCAAGGAGTTTGTAAGTTGTCCCGGTGTTTGCAAGGGTTTACTCCAGTTTCCTCCCACACTCCAAAGACATACTGATAGGGAATTTAGATTGTGAACCCCAATGGGGACAGTATTGTCTGTAAAGCACTGTGGAATTGATGGTGCTATATAAGTGAGTAAAATAAATAAATCCTTACACAATGTTGTGCTAATGAGATTGTGGCTAAATTTTCAATAGAGGTCAATGCCTCATTGTGACATACTCCCATGGAAAATGTCACAAGTTGCTTCTAAGTACATTGCTAGATATGAGACATAGAGGTCCCAGCCTTAACACTGGTTTTCAGTAGTATTGGGCCACCATGCATAACAATGTTGTTTACCATGCCTAAACCCCTTGGTAAGAGTTAGAGATTGATCAGGTCTTACTTTTCTTAGGGTGCAGTCAGACTGCCATATTACTCGCGCGAGGATCGCATCACAATTCTCGGACTGGCAGATGGCTCTCCTAACCTGAGTGTGACCGCATGTATTTCTATGCAGCTGTCATGCTTAGGACAGGAGAATCAAAGGCCAGCCTGAACAAGTAGCTGCGGTATGATCAGACCATGTTCCTGTACTTTAAGACACAGCCATTACACAGTACACAGCAGGGGCACATTTATAGAATTATCTCAGCACAAGAACATTTTATTTAAACACATCCAATTGTGGAAATTATTATTATTCCAAGATTTATTTATTAAAATTAACTTTTGTTTGTGGGAAAACCCCTTTAATATATTGCTGTCATTATATTATATGCACTGTGTACTTACAGTTGCTCATTTTGCCCATTCTATCCAGTTAATTCTTCTGTTTTTTATTAGGGCTATTAAATCATGTGATTGAAAACTAATTAGCAAAACGTGATTAGCAAAATCCTTCTAAGCTCTATGTAGAAACAGGAGGTTAATTTTCTCTACACAAGTCATGAGTCACTGCAAAAGTCCCTGGCAGAGGGGAGGAGTGGAGCAGCTGGGTCAGGAGTTGAAGAGGGGAATAAGTCATCCAGGGACAAGAGACTTCCTGTTTCTATGTAGAGCAGAGAAAAGAGAAGAATTAACTGGGTAGAAAGGCAAAATGAGCAATTGTAAGTACACAGTGCTATATAATATTATGACTGCAATATATTAAGAGGATAAAAACTTTGATGGGAGTACTTCTTTAAAAAATGTATATTCACCTCTACTTGGCTCTATCCATACCTCTCCTCAGATCGGCTCTTCTACCTTCTTGTTCTGGGTCTCTAGCATTGCCGTTCTTAGCTAGGACCCACCATGTCACATGAGGTGTAACTCAAGTTAATGACATGTGTCGAACCACACACGGTCACATGAGCATTGAAGGTTATTGAACCCTACTTGGTTCACTGATAGAATTGTAAGAAAGCTTTCATCTCTCTGACAACAGAAGATCTCAATGGCTACAGATCTGCAGTATCTGCTTTTTCTAGTGCTGGAACTCTTGGTTCTTCATAATCTGACAGCAGGCTTTCTAGTGATACCAAAATTTCTGATTAACTGTTGTTCATATTCGGCTGTTTCTGGATTCAGTTTACTGCTTTGTGCTATAGAGTTGTCATCTGAAGTTGGTGAACACATTTTGTTTTGTTCATCAGAGCTGTCAATCTCACATTCCACATGTGATTTTGGCTCATACTGTCTCTTTTTGGAGGGTCTCTGTAGATCTGACATCTCAGCAGTCTGCTGCTCAAGTGGAAGATAGTCATAAGTTGATAAAAGATTATGATCCAGGATCTTTGATCTGTTACCTCCTGACTCTGGTTTCACTTCATACTGTTTTCATGTTTCCTTTTAACAACCAAATACATTTCATCTTCCCAATGAGAGCAAAGTTTTCCCATTTCACCTTTTTCATTTAAATTCCTTACTATGACACAACTTCCTGGAATAAGTTCTGCTCTGGGACTTTTTGCGGTCAAAGTGTTCTTTGCTTTTGACTGCAGATTTGTTTGCTGTTATTGAGGCTATTTGATAGGTTTCTGACAGTCTTTTTCCATGCAGTAACATAATTTGAGTATGTTTTGTACTTCTCACACTGGGGTGTCAAACTTTTTGTAATTCAGAAGTCATGAAAATTGACCATACAATAGAGAGAATGGGGAATTCGATCTTGCTTCATAATTTGTAGAATTTTAAGAATGGGCAACTTTTGACAAATAGTTTTTCCAATTTTCACTGGGACTTGAAGGGTTATTCCCAAAATATAAAGTTATCACCCATCCACGGAATGAGAGATAACTTACTGATTGCTGGGGTCCAAGATCTGCAGAGCTCCATCTTTAATAAAGTGAAGGCTCACATATTCGACCTACACGCCATTCATTGTCTACAAAATTGCCATAGTTGACAATTGAAACGCTCCACCTGTCCTTTACCTTCTGTGCTATATGCTTTGGTATGACAATTCTGAATTGTGCAGTATTTTCCAAGCCTGACAAATAGATGTTTCTCAAACATACTGGTTTCACTTAGCTAGAAAGCCAAATGTTAGAGCAAAATCATTAGATATTTGTTTCCTACCATATTTGTTTGTGTAGCGTATGCATGTGCAAATCTTGAACAATGATCCATACCTAACAAGGATGTACTCATAAAGAGCTTTACACTTTTCTACACGCAAAAAGGTCAGTGGATACCATGTTAAAAGAATAAGTTGTGACAATGTTTCTTAATGGTGCTCTAGTTGGCTCTTAGGGACATTTATCCTTTAGACAGCTACATTCTCTGGTGAAATAATGCTCAAAAATCTTCTGCGTGTATGGCCAGAAGTAACATTCTCTGACAAGACTGACAGTTCTTTCTACTCCCAAATGTCCCCTTTGCTTGTAGAGTTCTCTAAATATTGCAAAGTCTTCCTATACAGAGTACCATCTGAATTGTGGGATAATTTAGGCCATTTTAAGAATTAGGCCGGGGTCAGACGAGCGTATGTTCTCTCTTGCAAGAGAATCGGCTCAATTATGCTAATGACACTCGGCTCAAACTCTACTCCGAGTTTGGGCCGAGTGTCGGTTGCTGTGATCTGATTTTCTCGCATGTGAAAATCAGAGCACAGGTGTGGAGAAGATAGAGAACTTAATTTCTCCATCTTCTTCATTGTCTGAATCCCCGCGGATGTCATCTGACTGCAGGCCGATGTTTCACATGCACCCATAGACTTGAACGTGTGCGCGTGATCCGAATTGCGGAGTCACTTGCAGCTTGCTGGGATTTTTTTCTACAGACCGATATGGTCAGTAGAAAAAATTGCAGATCTGCACTGCCCCATAGTATAACATTGGTTCCGAGTGCTGTTCAATAAAACATTGGATAGCACTTGGCCATGTTATACACTAGTGCGAGTGAGCCCAAAGGACGTGTGCAATATAAATGTTTTATTGGATAGCACTCGGGCAAATGTTATTCTGTGAGGCAGTGCTGATCAGTGTTTTTTCTCATGCTGATTCGGCATGAGAAAAAAATTACAGCAAGCCATGAGTTGCTGCACAAATCGGATAGTCCTCTCCCATTCAAGTCTATGAGTGCGTGGAAAACATTGGACTGCATCGGATTACATCAAAGTGCAGTCCAATTTACGTGGACTCACACAATGGAGTCTTGTTCTCCATCTTCTCCTTAAGTGTGCTACTCTCTCTCATCCAAGAATGTTGGATCTCACTAAGCTCACACTCGGATCAAACTCTAATCAGAGATCAGAGTTTGATCAGAGTGTAACTTACATAATCAATCCGTTTCTCTCGCATGAGAGAATCTATGCTTGTGTGACCTTGACTTAAGCAGGTAAGTGTATTTTTTGCTCCATCTTACCTGGAAATCTTTTATGGCTTTTGTAGTGCAGCACTCCCGATAAACATTATAATCTTTTCTTCTTCTTGAGCTTTTCCCATTGATTATTTTTAGAAGATGATTGGTGTTTGCTGTAACACTATTAGTTTAACTTCCATAGTTGCACATTTTATGGTTTGTGGACACCAGCATGGTATGCATTCTTTCTTTTGCATTTGAATTGCTTGCACGGTGCTAACACTAGCTTTCAGGATGACCTCTTAAGCACATTGTTGAATGTTCTTCTTAGGATACATTGGCCTTCTAGACAACCCATCAGTAACCTATGACCATTTTAATTTTGTGATGAGATGTGGATTTTTGTCTATGTATAGCACAAATGATGGACTTCAGTACGCGTAATCTCTAAAATACTTGCATATTGCCAATTTCATTAAGATTTCAACTTTACCAGAATGCAAGTTTTCCTAATCGATAACTCTCAACTTGCCATTTTGCTTCTGATGGCACCAATTTCTTCCTGGATGCATCTCAATGAAGTATTGATAGCAGGTTAAAATCAGGATACCCCATCACTAGGGGCTGAATCAGTGTTTTCCGTATTTCTTGATGATGAGCAATCCAATTGATGGGCAGGAATTTGACCTTTGCCGTTCAGTTTAGGTCTGTTCCCTTTCTTTGCTTTCGTTTCTATGGTTGAAAGTGAACTTTATTCTGCAGATAGGAGATCACAATCAGAGAGAAATTCTTAATATATATCCGATAATGAGACACATACCCTAGCATTTTCCTAAGCTCTCCAACTGTAGATGAGGGTTTATTTTTAAAGCTATTACTGGCGCCATTTCTGCTAGATTCATTGTATAACCATAATCAGACATAATTTCACCAAGGAACTGTACTTGGCAAATTCATCATAATTTACACCACAAAAGGGGTACAAATTATGTCATAAATATATGTCAGCTCCTGACTGGTGTAATGTAGGTGGCACTAGAGTTCTAGTCCTCTTCCTCTCTGAAGAGACAATTTGCATACTTCCCAGAGGAGCATTGAGGCTTTAAAAGTCTCCTCACCTGACGTGCTTAACACACCACTCTCCGCAAGGAGAAATATTACCCCTAGATACCGGTCTGACACCTCTCATCCAGCCAAACCAGAACTCACACTTTGCACTGACAAGGGGCAGTACCCCGAAACACAGTGTCTGCAAATTGAGTTTCCGGTATTGGCTTTTATCCTAAGTCATGTGATAAGGCTCGTTAAAGGGTCACTATTGACTTTTAGGATTGCTACTTCATGTAGGTGGCACTAGAGTTCTAGTCCTCTTCCTCTCTGAAGAGACAATTTCTGGCGGAGGCACACACTTCTTAATGAATTTGGCACATCTTACTCCAGCACTGGTGTGTAAAGCGCTAATCTTGATGAAGTCCACTAAACTGAGCTCTAAAGCACAGCTCCATTCAAAATGTATCATTTGCTACTCAAGCAGAGCTGCAGTTTAAAGTTTAGCGAGATAGGACAGTAGCATAGGATTCTGGAGCTGGATATGAAACTACCTCAGACCTTACCAGACAATACTGCTAAGCTTATAGCAGGCCCTGCACTGTGTAAGGATAGGGCCTAAGACTGTAAGTGTATGTGCACATGGTCCAGATTTGCTGCGGTTTTGACGCTGAGTTTTTATGCAGCATCAAATACGCAGCGGCAGATGTTACAGCATAGTCAATGGGATTTCTGGAAATCCCATGCCCACTATGCGTTTTTGTGCACCTGCAGATCACCCACGGAAACTGACATGAGGTGCGTTTTTCCAGACCGCAGCATGTCAATTTCTCTTGTGAAAAAGCATGCGGATTTTCCCCATAGACTTGCATGAGATGAGGAAAATCTGCATGCAAAAAACCGCATTTGTGTTTCAATAGTGTTTCCGCAGCGGAAACGCACACAAAAACGCTACATGATGATCAATAAAGTTTGTTAAAAAAAAAACTATTCTCTGAAGCTCTGCAAATTTCAATAGCCTTTATTAAGAACTGACATGTAGACATGAAAAACGCATGCATAAAAAAAACGCATGTGGCAAAACAGCATGTAAAAAAACGCACCAAAAACTGCAATTAACCTAATTTGCATATTAGGTGCGGAAATGGTGCCGAAATTCTGCAGCATCAAAACCGCAGCAAATCCGGACCGTGTGCACATACCCTAAGGAACTCAGTTAGGGGTTAATATTAAACATGTGGGAAAATGTAGGGGCTGCATCAAATGTAAGTGGTGTGGCATTTTAAAGTTTTACAAAGGAGGGAAAAGGCGCCAAAGGCTACCTTACCTTGAACGTTGTGTACCCTCCCACCCTTCCCTATTTTTTGTAAAAAAAAAACAACAAGTTGTTATTTGCGTTTAAAATGTTGTCACAGCATAGCGATTATCGTCCATGCCAGAATATGTTATTTGCAAGGCCCACTGTACATCAGCGACTCCATCTGCAAAGCGATCAAAAAATATTATGTACCCCAAAATGTTAACAGTAGAATCCCTACCAAAATTAGCCCCCACTAAGGTCTGTCACTGGAACTATAGGGGTTCCCACATTAATTGTAAAACAAAGACTCTGGAAAAACAACAAGGCTCCTATCCCCTCAATAGTGGCGTACCGCCAATGGCGGCAGGCCACGCGACTGCTATGGGGCCTGCGAGCCAAGGGGGCCTGATGTCAGTGCCCCCGCACAGCCATAACCGCCCCCCGACCCACATTCAACTGTATCGGCAGATGGAGGACTATGGGGGTGCATTATACTGTATAGAGGACCATAGGGGTGCATTATACTGTATGGAGGACCATGGGGGCCACATTATATTGCATGGAGGATCATGGCGGTTCATTATACTGTATGGAGGACCATGGGGTTGCATTATACTGTATGGCGGACCATGGGAGTGCATTTTATTGCATGGAGGACCATGGGAGGTGCATTATACTATATGGAAGGCTATGTGGGGCCATTATAATATTTAGAGGGTTATGTGGGGCCATTATACTGTGTGCAAGCAATTATCCAGTGTGAAAGTTTGTGTGGGGGCCATCTTATTGTTTGGAGGGCTAGTGTGGGCCTTTATACTGTATGTAGGCCCATTATACTGCATGGAGGGCTGTGTGGGGGTCACAGTCGGAGGATCATACTGTGTTGGGGTCACCATACTTTGCCTTGGGAGTTGAGCTGGTGTACAATAACATAGTAACATACACAGTAACATAGTTTTTAAGGTTGAAGGAAGACTAAGTCCATCTAGTTCAACCCATAGCCTAACATGTTGATCCAGAGGAAGGCAAAAAAAAAACATGTGGCAAACCCCAAGGTCCACATTGGGGAAAAAAATTCCTTCCTGACTCCATACGACAATCAGATTAGTTCCCTGGATCAACGTCCTATCAAGGAATCTAGTATATATAACCTGTAATATTATACTTTTCAAGAAAGGCATCCTTCTTTAATTTTAGTATTCAATCACTCATTACAACTTCATGCGGCAGAGAGTTCCATAGTCTCACTGCTCTTACAGTAAAGAATCCGCATCTGTGATTATGATTAAACCTTCTTTCCTCCAGACGTAGAAGATGTCCCCTTGTCCCCGTCTCAGGCCTCAGAGTAAAAAGATCAGTAGAAAGGTCTTTGTACTGTCCCCTCATATACTTGCTTGTACATAGTAATAAGATCACCCCTAAGCCTTCGTTTTTCCAAAATAAATAACCCCAAGTGTAATAACCTGTCTTGGTATTGCAGACACCCCAGTCCTCTAATAACCTTGGTCGCTCTTCTCTGCACCTGCTCTAGTTCAGCTATGTCTTTCTTATACACCGGAGACCAGAACTGTACACAGTATTCTAAGTGTAGTCGCACTAGTGACTTGTATTGAGGTAAAATTATGTTCTCCTCATCAGCATCTATGCCTCTTTTAATGCATTCCATTATTTTATTTGCCTTTGCAGCAGCTGCCTGACACTGGCCACCAAAAGTAAGCTTGTCGTCCACCAATACACCCAGGTCTTTTTCAGTGACAGTTTTGCCCAGTGTTTTACAATTAAGCATGTAATTATACATTTTATTTCCTCTGCCCAAGTGCATTACCTTACATTTATCCCCATTAAAGCTCATTTGCCATTTATTATCCCAAGCTTCTAGTTTACATAGATCCTCCTGTAATATAAAATTGTCCTCCTCTGTATTGATTACCCTGCAGAGTTTAGTGTCATCTGCAAATATTGAAATACTACTCTGTATGCCCCCTACAAGGTCATTATTAAATATGTTAAAAAGAAGCGGGCCCAATACTGACCCCTGTGGTACCCCACTGTTAACTGAGACCCAGTCTGAGTGTGTTCCATTAATAACCACCCTTTGTCTCCTATCACTGAGCCAGTTCTTAACCCACCTACATATATTTTCCCCTATCCCCATTGTTCTCATTTTATGTATCAACCTTTTGTGTGAAATCGTATCAAAAGCTTTTGAAAAGTCCATATACACAACATCCACTGCATTTCCTTGGTCCAGTCCGGAACTTGCATCCTCATTAAAGCTAATCAGATTAGTTTGACAGGAACGGTCCCTCGTAAACCCATGTTGATATTGGGTCATGAGGTTATTCTTCTTCAGATACTCTAGTATTGCATCTCTTAGGAAACCCTCCAGGATTTTACCCACAGTAGAGGTTAAGCTTACCGGCCTATAATTTCCAAGTTCAGTTTTTGTCCCCTTTTTGAATATTGGCACCACATTTGCTATACGCCAGTCCTGTGGTACAGACCCTGTTATTATGGAATCTTTAAAGATTAAAAATAATGGTCTATCTATGACGTTACTTAATTCCTGCAGTACTCGCGGGTGTATCCTATACGGGCCCGGGGATTTGTCAACTTTAGTGATTTTTAGACGCCGCCGTACTTCCTGCTGGGTTAAGCAAGTGACATTTAATAGAGAATTTTTGTCATCACTAATCATATTTTCTGTCATGCGATTTTCTTGTGTAAATACTGTTGAAAAAAAATCATTTAGCATATTGGCTTTTTCATCATCCTCATCCACCATTTCACCCAAACTATTTTTAAGGGGGCCAACACTATCATTTTTTAGTTTTTTACTATTTATGTAGTTAAAAAATATTTTGGGATTATTTTTACTTTCTCTGGCAATGAGTCTCTCTGTCTCAATCTTTGCTGGCTTGATTTGGTTTTTACAGAATTTATTTAATTTTCTGTATTTATTTAATGCCTCATCACTACCTGCTTTTTTTTGTCACTTATTGCGCCCCTTACAGCTCTATTTAGCCATAGTGGTTTCCTCCTATTTCTAGCATGTTTATTCCCATAGGGTATATATTGTGCACAGGTCCAATTCAGGATGCTAATAAATGTCTCCCATTTGCTTTGTGTAGTTTTATGTCTCAGGATATCGTCACAGTTAATTGCACTAAGATCATCTCTCAACCATTGGAAATTTGCCTTCCTGAAGTTTAGTGTCCTTGTAACCCCTCTACTACACATCTAATTAAAGGATAAATGAAAACTTATTATTCTGTGTCTCTCAAAGTTGTCAAAAACCTATTACCTTTGCTTGAACTACAGGTTTCTGTTCCCCAACGTATTTCAGGGTAGTTGAAGTCCCCCATAATAATGACTTCTCCTTGAGTCGCTGCTTCATCTGTTTGCAGAATGAGGATATTCTCAGCTGCTTCCATTATTTTTGGAGACTTATAACAAACCCCAATCAGTAATTTATTATTTTTTCCCCCTCCCCTTGTCTCCACCCACAGGGACTCTACATTTTCATTAGATTCACATATATTCTCACGCAAGATGGGTTTTAAGGATGATTTTACATGTAAACACACCCCCTCCCCTCGCTTGTTTGTATGGTCATTTCTGAACAGACTATAGCCCTGTAAATTAACTGCCCAGTCATGGCTCCTGTCCAGCCACGTCTCAGATATCCCCCCACCATGTCATAATTATTTTCCAACAAAATTAATTCTAATTCCTCCATTTTGTTGGTGAGGCTTCTTGCATTAGTGTACATGCATTTTATGTTTCCCTCTGTACCTCTATTCCTTCTTACTATATTGACTCTTCTAACCCCACCCCCAATTTATTTATTTGTGCCCAGGTCACTATCTGCACTATCTTCCCCAGTAGGGTCATTATACTGTGCATGTGGAGGAATTCACCATGGGGGTATCATACTATGTTTAGGGGGGGCACTTTTGTTGGCATCATACTTTTTATGGTAGAAATGAAAGAGGAATCTAGGACTTCAGCAGGAGGAAAATTACTATGTAAAGGATGGATAGTTGTGAGATATGCTCTTCGGTGACCCCGACAATTATTTAATTTTTGTTATATTTTTTTTTTTTTGGGGGGGGGCCCAATTAGAACTTCTGCTATGGGGCCCCATGATTTCTATGTACACCCCTGCCCCTCAGTTAAATTCCAGTGAAATCTGTGCTCCCAAATCCAAATTCCCCCCTCCTTCTGAGCCCCACTGTTCCTAAACTGCAGTAAGTGGCCACATGTTTGTCATTACTGCAGTGGAGAGAAGACACTTAACAATTTATGGTGTGCATGCCTCCAGAAGCACAAGCTAGGCACAATGTATGGGCACTAAACTGGCAGATTTGCAATTCTTCAGAAAAAAAGCACAGTGTGGATGTTACAAAATAGTCAATACAGCCGTAGATTAATTCATTTAGAGGTACAATTTCTTCAATGAGGTTTTTCTGCTGTTCTGGCACCTTCAGGGCTCTGCAAATGTCGCCCTCAAACTATTCTAGCAAAATCTTTGCGCCAACAGCCAAATAGCGCTCCTGCCCTCTCAGCCCTGACATGTGGCTAAACAGTAGTTTCTGACAACATATAGGGCATCAATAAATTGTGGGGTCCAGTTTCACCTATTAACCCTTGTGTAACTGACAAATTTGCAGCAATAAAAAAAATAATAATTTTTACCACTAAAATGTTATATTTCCAGGTCCCAATGTTAGAAAAGTCTGTGAGGCACCTGTGGGTTCTAAATACTCACTACATCCCTAGATGAATTCCTTAAGCAGTGACGTTTCCAATATGGGGTCAGTAGTGGGACCCCAGGGGCTTGCCTACTTGTGCTCACAATCTATTCAAAGGGAATCTGTGTTCTAAAATTTGCACTCCTTCCTATCCGATCCCTGCTGTGTGCTCAAACAGTAGTGTGCAACCACACATGGGGTACTGCCACTTTCGATAAAAATTGCATAACAAAATGTCCTGTCCATTTACTCCTATTATACCTTGTGTGAATTAACACTTTTAGGCTAGAGTAAAATTTTAGCGAAAACCCCTAAGTTTTTCGTTTTTACGGCCCAATTCTATGATGCAACTTATGGGTTAAAAATGCTCACCACACCAATAGATGAAAAACTTATGGGGTTTAGTTTGCCAAATGGGGTAACTTGTGGATGTTTCTTCTTTTTTTGTACCTCAGGGGCTCTGAAAATGCAACACTGTGTCCAAATTTGCGTTCCAAAATTTAAATAGCGCTCTTTGCTTTCTGAGTATTGACATGTGCCCAAACATTAGTTTTTGACTACATATGGGTTATCACTGTGTTTGGTAGAAATTGGAAAAAAAATTATGGGATCCATTTTTTCCTATTACCCTTCATGGAAATTGTAAATTTGATGCTAAAACAGTATTTTAGTGGAAAAAAAAATATTTTTTTTGTTTTCACATCTAAATGTTATAAAGTTTCATGAATTACCTGTAGGTTAAAATTGCTCAGTACATCACTATATGAATTCCTTGAGGCATCAAGTTTTCAAAATGGGGTCACTTGTGGGAAGGGGGATGGGTTCTGCTGTTTTGGTATGTCAGAGGCTCTGCAAATGCAACATGGCATTCACAATCTATTCCAGGTAAATTTACGCTCCAAAAATCAAATAACGCTCTTTATTTTCTGAGCCCTACCATGTATCCAAACAGCAGTTTTTGACCACATATGTGATAGTATTGTGACGCGCCCCCTGGGCCGTGTGTGTGTGGGGATACCCGGAACCGGCCCCGTTGTGGATGCTGGGGGTTGTAGTCCTTGCGTGGCGGGGACCCGGTCCCGTGGCTCAGGGTGGTCAACCCAAATGGCAGTCTATATGCTGAATGTCCGACTACGCCACCCGTGGATTGCGGTCATAGTGAACCGCCGCTGCAGGGCAGACCGCTGAGGCTGGTGTTGTGGGTGCAGCAGAGGATAGTATAACTGACCACAGGAGGAGTATAGCCTCAGGGCAGCAAATAGGGATGTTGGTGGTGATGGTGCGCGGGAGCAGCAGTAACCACACGGAGTCTGTCATGCAATTCAGGGTCTTTACTGTTGGCGGTATTAAGGAACCCGTCCGGAATACAGGTTAACAATGGAGGCCTGGTCAGTCTGAGAGCAACTGGGAAATCCCGCTGGTCGGGGGGAGTTTGTAGGCCTACCGTGCTGACTCCACTCTTTCTTGGCTATCCCGCTGTAGTGTAGTGGTAGCCCACGTCTCTGAGTGTACCGTGTTGTTCTCACCCGTATGACTGGCGACTCGGGCCTTCCGTACCTCTCACCCCTCCGGGGCAGTAGTGGTCCCTCTCGTGTGGCTGAGCCTCCGGGCTTCCTTGGGCCAGAGGACTTGAAGTCCCCTGCGTGGTGGTTTTCTGCTGCTGGGCTTATAACCCTCACAGCCTCGGACTCCAGTGTCCGGCTTTGTAAGTCTCTAGCCAGGATGAGCTCTTCTAGCTCCCCTCCTGGCCTCGTGTTCCTCCTCTGCCTACAGGGACTCCTCAGCCTGCTGCTGACCTGTTCCTATCTGCAACTTGTCTGGAACTTCTCTCTAACTGGTCTCTCTAACCCCGCCCCAGATCCAGTTTATAAAGGGAAGGTTTCTCCCCTCCCTGGACTAAGGCAGGAGGTGCTGCATGCTAATTGTCCCTAACCAGGGAACCTCCCACCTCCTCTCAGACATGACATTGCTGCCACTGTGGCGACCAGACCTGGGGTGCCACAATTGCGTTTGGGAGGAAATGTATAACAAATTATGGGGTCCATTTTCTCCTGTTAGCCATTGTGAAAATTACAAATTTGGGACTAAAAACAACATTTTAGTGAAAAAAAATGAATTTTTGTTTTCACATCCACATTTACCACTAGATGAATTTCTTGATGAGTTTAGTTTCCAAAATGGGGTCACTTGTAGGGGTTGGTATATCAGAGGCTCTGCAAATGAGACCATGGTGTTTGCAATTTATTCCAGACAAATTTACATTCCAAATACCAAATGTCGCTTCTTCCCTTCTAAGCCCTGCCATGTGCAGAAACAGAACTTTTGACTACATGTGAGGTATCGCCATGCACAGAAGAAAGGGGTAACAAACTGTGAAGTCCACTTTTTTATTTTACCTCTTGCAAAAGTGAAAAACTTAGGGCTAAAGAAACATTTTCGTGAAAAAAATAAAAATTTCCATTATGACGACCTAATGTTATCAAATTTTGTGTAGTAACTGTGGGTTCAAATTGCTCACTATTCCCCTGAATAAAATCTTTGAGGGGTGTAGTTTCCAAAATGAGGTCACTTGTGGTGGAGTTTATGCTGTTCAGGTACCTTAGGGGCCTTGCAAATGCGACATGGCGCCCACAATCTATTTCAGCCAAATTTGTGTTCCAAAATTCAAATGGTGCTCCTTCCCTTCCGAGCCCTGCCATTTGTTTAAAAAAAGGTTTCTGACAACATTAGCTTGCTCAGATAAAGCTGGGTAAAAAATTGTGGGGTCCATTTTGTCGTGATATTCCTTGTAAAAGTGAAAAAAATTGGGGCTAAAAAAACATTTTGGAGGAAAAATTAAATTTTTTTTTTCATTCCACTTTGCATTAATTTCTGTGTAGCACCTGAAGGGTTAAAAAATTCCTGACAGCAGTTTTGAAGTATTTGAGTAGTGTATTTTTTAAAATGGTATATTTTTTGTAAAGTTTCCAATATATAAACCCCTCAAAGTCCACTTAAATCTGAGTAGGTCCATAAAGAAACAGGTTTTGAAATTTCTTGAAAAAAAAAAGAGAAATTGTTACTAAACTTTTAACCCCTCTAACATCCTAACAAAATAAAATGATGTTTGAACAATTATGCAGATATAAAGTAGACATACGGGAAATGTTATTTATTAATTATTTTGTACAGCCTGACAAACTGATTTAAGGAAATAAAAACTGAAAGTTTGAAAATTGCAAATTTTTCAAAATTTTCACCAAAATTCCAATATTTTCACAAATAAACACAAAACATATCAACCTAAATTTACCAATAACATAAAGTACAATGTTGCACGAAAAAATTAACTCAGAATCAATGGCATCATTGTAATATCAGGGATATTACAACATAAAATGACTGGTCAGATTTCAAAAATTTGACCTGGTCATTAAGGTCAAAATTGGCTCAGTCACTAAGGAGTTAATAGCTTTCATGACTAACCAATACACAGATTTGATGTTTGACCATGGGTGACCGATGCCATTCCTCCATCACAGCCTCCATATGTTATGATCTGCAACATGTACTAAGTAGTGATGAACGAGTATGTTCTCTTAAGCCTTTCGGCGAGTATGCTCGGGCCGAGCACCGAGTAGTTACAGCTGCTCGGTGTTATGTTTGAATCACTCCCGTGTGCATGATTTGCAACTGTTTGACAGCTTTAGTACATGTAAGAAATGTCTATTTTTTACACATTCCTCACATGTATTAAAGTTGTCAAACAGTCGCAAATCATGCACACGGGAGTGATTCAAACATAACACCGAGCAGCTGTAACTACTCGGTGCTCGGCCCGAGCATACTCACCGAAAGGGTTAACAGAACATACTCGCTCATCACTAGTACTAAGGAAAGAAGGGGGAAAGCTGTCCCTACAGTAAGACTAAGCTGAATCCCTACGATGTAGCGGGCTGCCTGTTCCTAGCGAACGGACCCGCCTTAGTCCTTGGCTAGTCTGAATGAAGACCTATAGTATAAAAGAACTAAGGACTGGAACAAAAATGGGACACCTCCTAAACAGAGAAGTTGTTGCAGAACACAAAAAGACAAACTGACAAAAAGGTACTAGAGGTCCCAGAAGGACCAAGCGAACTCACAGATAGGCACTGAAGCACCTGGCTAGAGAAACAGCCAAACAACACTGAAGTCCAGCACAGCCAGGAGGGCGGAGCTGGAATATAAAGGCAGGTGGTCACGTGACCGCAAAACACAAGATGGAAAAAACAAACAGGAGGGTTCTAACAGTACCCCCTCTTTTACGAGGATCCTCCGGATCCTCCAAGCCCAGGCCTATCCGGAAACCTCCTGTTGAAAGCTCTAACAAGCCTAGGAGCAGAGACATCATCCGCCCTTACCCAGGAGTTATCTTCGGGACCGAAACCCTTACAGGAGACAAGATACTGTAATCTCCCTCTATGCCACCTAGAATTCAAGATACGAGAAATGTCATATTCGCCGTCTTCCACCACAGGAGGAACTGTGACAGTGGCATCCCTATCAGATACGTCAGCCTTTTCAACAAGGAAACATGAAACACAGGATTAATCTTCCAGGAAGTAGAGGCATCCAACCTAACAGCAGACGGGTTAACAACCTGAAGCACTTTAAATGGACCCACAAACTTAGGACCCAGTTTTTTAGAGGGAATCCTCAACCGCAGGTTCTTTGAGGACAACCAAACCATGTCACCCACAGTAAACAAAACCTCCTTACGTTTCCTGTCTTCTTGGACTTCTTGTTAGCCTCTTGAAGGTTGCAACGTACATTAGTCCAAACTCTCTCCAAATCACCGGAAAAATTCTCCTCCTCCAGCACCGCCGACCCCAATTTGGAGAATGAACCAAAAGACGGATGTCTCCCAGCACAACAAAAAAAAGGAGAACACCCAGAACATACAGCCTGAACCTTCACCGGGTCCATCTCAAAGCCCTCGCTGGAGACAATGTAGCCCAAAAAACTAATTTTCTGCACAGTGAACTCACATTTCTCCAGCTTAGCAAAGAGTGAATTATCACTCAATAACTGCAAAACTTCATGTACACTCTGCCAATGGGACTCTAGATCTGGTGAATAAATCAAAATGTCATCCAAATACACAACCACATTCTTACCAATCAAAGGTCTCAGGATGTCATTAATAAGGTTCTGAAAAAATGCAGGTGCATTGGTAAGACCAAAAGGCATCACCAGATTCTCAAAATTACCTACCGGAGTGTTAAAAGCAGTTTTCCATTCATCACCCTCCTTCACTCGTAACAAATTGTATGCCCCCCGGAGATTAATTTTAGAGAACCACTTGGCACCCCGCGAACTGGTTAAACAAGTCAGGAATTAACGGCAATGGGTAGGAATTGCATACGGTAATCTTATTAATTTCACGAAAATCCATACATGGACATAAACCCACGTCCTTTTTTTTAACAAAGAAAAATCCAACTGCCACAGGCGACTTAGAAGGTCTAATGTGACCAGCAGCCAGGCTAGTCTTTCAGGGATAGTCAGATTAAACAAGCGACTCTTGGGAAGAGTAGCTCCCGGAAAAAACTCAATGGCGCAATCATAATCCCTATGAGGAGGTAAAACTTGTGACTCCTCCTCCGAAAAAAACCTCCAAAAATCTTGAATAGGTACTGGTAATTCCCCTTTTTCCACAGCCGCAATGCGACCATTACAACATTTATCATAGCACTTTGGACTCCAAGACTTAATCACATTAGTAGACCAGTTCAGTAAAGGATTGTGCAGTTTTAACCAAGGCAATCCTAGAACGACAGGAGAGGGTAAATTATCTAATACAACCAAGTACAAAATTTCTTGGTGAACTCCATTGATAGTGAGGGGAAATGCAGCATCCTTTTGAGTAATACATTTCAAGGGAGTGTTATCAATTGCAATCAAAGAAATAGGTGATGACAAAGGTTTGGATCTCAATTTAAGTTTTTCCAAAAACCCTTTATCAATCATATTAAGTGTTGAACCACAATCCACAAATACCTGAAATGTAATCAAATTTTCCTGCAAAGTAGTACTCCCTGAAAGAAATACTCCTGCAGAGAGTAAACAAGCTATACGGGCGTACCTGACCTTTTTTTTTTCTTTACTTAAACGAAGCTCACAATACTTAATCAAATAGTCAGCTTTACCACAATAAAGACACAATCCCTCGGCGAACCTCTGGTCTCTTTCCTGAGAGGAGAGCGACTTCACCCCAACCTCCATCGGTTCTCAGCCGTCAGAGCAGATTTTCTGGGGACTAGGACCTGGCATTATAGGAGTCTTTACCTCATTCTGCTTAAATTTCAGCCTCCTATCCACACGAACAGCTAAGTGCATGGCATCCTGCAGAGTCTCAGGTGCGGGGAATGCAATTAGCAAATCCTTAACCCTTTCACTCAGACCAGCAAGAAATAGACATTTCAGAGCAGGATCATTCTATTTGACTTCTGAAGCCTATCTTCTAAAGTGTGTGCAATAATTTTCAACATCACCTGACCCCTGATTCAAACACCTGAGTTCTGCATCAGCAGATGAGATTCGATCAGGATCGTCATATAATAGACCCATAGCCGAAAAAAATTCTTCTACAGACCTTAAGCATGGATCATTAGGTTGGAGAGAAAAGGCCCACCCCTGTGGTTCATTGCGCAAAAGTGACATAATAAAACCAATGCGCTGTGATTCATTCCCAGAGGACCTTGGTCTCAAACGAAAATATAACAAACAAGCATTTTTAAAGGAAAAAAAATCATCAGGCAGTCCTACCTTGGGTTCCACAAAATGCGCTCCAGAACAGCTACTCATGTGTTGCTGGAGCTCGGCCACCTCCAGAGACAATCCCTGCAAGCGTTGAGCCAAAACTTGGACGGAAGCCATACTGATCCCCGAATTTCTTTCCTTTAATTTTTTTTTTTTTTGGGCTGGACTTAATGTTATGATCTGCAACATGTACTAAGGAAAGAAGGGGGAAAGCTGTCCCTACAGTAAGACTAAGCTGAATCCCTACGATGTAGCGGGCTGCCTGTTCCTAGCGAACAGACCCGCCTTAGTCCTCGGCTAGTCTGAACGAAGACCTATAGTATAAAGGGAGGGGTCCCTAAAAGAACTAAGGACTGGAACAAAAATGGGACACCTCCTAAACAGAGAATTTGTTGCAGAACACAAAAAGACAAACTGACAAAAAGGTACTAGAGGTCCCAGAAGGACCAAGCGAACTGACAGAGATAGGCACCGAAGCACCTGGCTAGCGAAACAGTCAAACAACACTGAAGTCCAGCACAGCCAGGAGGGCGGAGCTGGAATATAAAGTTTGGTGGTCACGTGACCGCAAAACACAAGATGGAAAAAACAAACAGGAGGGTTCTAACACCATATATCCGACGTACATGTCAGGACCCTTTCTCTGTGTTTGTTAAATTGAGGACATTAAAACAATGTGAACGCAGTCTAAACAGAGTTAGACTGGAGTCCAGCATATGTACTTTACAGAAGATTTTATTGTCTAGATATAATTATTATTATTTATTATTATAGTGCCATTTAATCCATAGCGCTTTACATGTGAATATAATTGTAACAAATCCTTAGCTATGAGAAGAATTGTATATAATTACCTATAGTTTATAGATGTAAAACAGGTATTGAAACACAAAGGGCCTGATTAATCATTTTGTGCATTTTTTTAAATGTGGGTTTTAGGCACTTTTATGTTTGCGCCAAATTCATTATGGCTCTTGTGACATTGTTATGCTAGTTTTTTCAGTCCTCATCATGTTTTGGGTTTGTTTGACACCATGAATGTGGTTTTCATTATCCAGGTATTTTTTGGCTAATTCATAATTTGACACTTTTTGAAATGTTGCATCATTTTTGTGCACTTGTACTCTCATACCCTAGTGGAGTCCAAATCAAAATATCTGTATTTTTTGTGTGTGTGCAGTTGAAATTTAACATGAGGTATCTTGAAGATTATAGAAAGGATTGTGCAAAATTTTACAAAATAAGGCACAAAAGAACAAAAAAAAAATCTTAGAATTCGCACCAAATTCATATAAAAATCATGTACCATTTTCATTAATTTCGCACAAAATTTGCCAGTGCAAAAAGAAAGACAGGACAAAAAAATGATTTAAAAAAATGCAAACGAATAGGGACCAAAGTCTATTAGAAAAGTGCAGAACTTCATTATACAATGATGAAGCTCCGTTTACATAGGACTGCGGGTCATGTTACAATATCTCCAACAAAATGTATAATGCAACAACAATTCCAATGTTCTGCTATGATCGCCTTTCCAGAGAAAATGACTTAAAAGATAATTAGTTAATTGAGCTGCTGGACCCGTCTCCCAGAGCAATGTGTCAGCTCCTATTAGCTACTAAGTAACATTAAGCTGTATTAGCCAGAGGCTCCCTGGAGATGGTAATCACTCATGTAGTAGACCCCTGGCATCTCTCTGTGCACCCACCCCCCTTTGCTTTTAGGATTATTTTTCAGGACAGATGCTCACCACCATGATCCCACAATGCTGAAGTTGGTTTCTTATTCATCCAGGTTCTTATTTGGGGCTGAAGTTAGTTTTAACAATAAAAATAAAAAAATCACAATAATAAAACACAATGCAATGAGGAGCCCTGATGTGAATACATTTAATAGTAGCTACAAAAATTATAAAACTGGCACAAAAATGGGCATAAAAGTGGGCACTGAAGAGCATTATTGAAAGGGTGGCGCAGTGGTTACCACTGCAGCCTTGCAGCGCTGGGCTCCTGGGTTCAAATCCCACCAAGGACAACATCTGCAAGGAGTTTGTATGTTCTCCCTGTGTTTGTGTGTGTTTCCTCCGGGTTCTCCTGTTTCCTCCCACACTCCAAAGACATACTGATAGGGAATCTAGATTGTGAGCCCTGATGGGGACAGCGATGATAATGTATGTAAAGCGCTGCAGAATATGTTAGCGCTATATAAAAATAAAGATTATTATTACTTTGGGCCACTGATCTCACAATGGAGACACATAGATAGTGATACTCCACATGAAATTCAGGTCATTCCAGCCTGGCCTAAACAGGTTCTGGACATCAGAACTGGCATCAAAGTGGGCAAATAGCCACAGATTTGAGTAAGTAACTGATGTTTTAAAGGGTTAAATGACTTTGGGCCACTGATCTCACACCATCGTCACCCCGCATCAAATTCAGCTCTCTCCAGCCTGGTCCAAATTGGTTATGGGCATCAGAACTGGCTTCAATGTGGGCAAATAGGCAATTTTCAGAGATTTGAATAAGTAACTGGTGTTTTTAAGAGGTTAAATGACTCTGCACCACTTATCTCACATGACCATGACACAGATAGTGATGCCCCGCATCAAATTCAGCTCACTCCAGCCTGTCCCGAACGGGTTCTGGTCATCAAAACTGGCATCAAAGTGGGCAAATAGCAATTTTTCCCAGGTTTGAATAAGTAACTGATGTTTTTAAAGGGTTAAGTGACCTGGTATTACAGCACCAGCACAAAACAGGAAGACCCACATAAGAATCAGGGTGTGTTTTTAAGGCTAAAGGAGTGGTTACTGGTAACTGATCAAAAATGCTGACAGCAAAGAGGGCAATTTGTAACTTTCCTCTGATTTTAATAAGTTACTGGTTTATTTTAAGAGTTAAAGGGATTGTCCAGTCTTAAGCTACAAGTCTGCAGTCACTCTATGTGACTACAGATTTGTGAATCCTCACATTATGCGTACTGCTTACTGTGAGCATTCTCCAGTGCCAGCACCAGGAGCGGCAGGAGTGTGACCGCAAGAATGTGATTTGCTCACTTACGGCCACATTCTGACTAGATATGTCTGGCCTCGCTCTACACACTTGTATTGAGCGAGGCCGCGCCCATTTATGCTGCACGTGACCGAATGTATGCAAATAACATACTTGCGGTCACATGCCCGCCGCTCCTAGTGTCGGCGCTGGAGAATGCTCACAGTGAACAGTATACGTGATGTGAGGATTCACATGTCTGTGGTCACATATAATGACAGTAGACCTGTAGCTTAAGACCAGGCAACCCCTTTAAAATTTAAAACAAACCAGTAACTTATTCAAATCAGTACAAATTTGCAATTTTCTCACTTTGATGCCAGCTTTTTCGATCTGTAACCAGTAACCACTCCGTTAGCCTTAAAAAAAAAACTGTTTTTGATGTGAGTCTTCTTGTTTTGTGCTGGTGCTGTAAGAACAGTGGCCCAAAGTCATATAACCCTTTAAAAGCATCTGCTACTTATTCAAATCTGGGAAAAAATTGTATTTGCCCACTTTGATGCCAGCTCTCATACCCAGAACCCATTCGGGCCAAGCTGGAGTGAGCAGAATTAGATGTGGGGCATCACTATATGTGTGTCTGCATTGTGAGGTCATGGCCTAAAGTCATTTAACCCTTTCAATACTGCCCATCAGTGCCCACTTTGATGCCCATTGTTGTGCCAATTTTATAATTTTTGTAGCTGCTTTTAAGTGTATTCACATCAGGACACCTTGCTGCATTGTGAGATCAGTGGCCCAAAGTAATTTAAACCCTTAAAAACACCAGTTACTTATTCAAATATGGGAGAATTGACTATTTGCACACTTGGATGCCAATTCTGATGCCCATAACCCGTTTAGCCTAGGCTGCGGTGACCTGAATTTGATGTGTGGCATCACAATCTATGTAATGGTGGTGTAAGATCAGTGGCCCAAAGTCATTTAACCCCTTAAAAACACCAGTCACTTATTCAAATCTGGGAGAATTGGCTATTTGTCCACTCTGATACCAGTTCTGATGCCCAGAACCCATTTGGGCCAGGCTGGAGTAACCTGAGTTAGATGTGGGGCATCACTATCTGTGTGTCTCCATTGTGAGATCAGTGGCCTAAAGTCAATTAACTCTTTCAATACTTTGATGCCCATTTTTGCACCAGTCCTATAATTTTTGTAGCTGCTTTTAAGTATATTCACATGAGGGCACCTGCTGCATTGTATTTTATTATTGTTTTTTTTTTTTTATTTTTGTTTTTAAACCTGTAAAAAAGAGAAAAAAAATTGCAGAATAAGAAACTGCCGAATAAGAAATCAACTTCAGTCCTAAATAAGAAACTGGACAAATAAGAAACCAACTTCAGCCTCGTCAAGATCCCAGCACTGTTCCTGGTCATCAGTGTCAAATAAGAGCAAGCAAAATAAGAAGAGACACAGGGCCAAAATTCTGTGCTACTTTATGTCATATTATATAAGTGTAATACCTGGAGCCATCTTTTTCCGATAAAATCTTCCAGATTATCCAATTATCTCTGCCAGCAGCATCCGGAGCCCATTGTACTCAGGCATCATGTATCTCTGTAATCAGTGATCTCCCCCTAGTTAATAGCTGCAGACAGTCTCTTATCATGTATCTCTGTATTCAGACAGAATCTTATGTATCTCTGCACACATGGAGCTCCCCCTACTGGTGGATGCAGACAGAATCTTATCATATATCTCTGCCTACAGGGAGCTCCATTTAGGGGTTTCTAAGGGCAGGAAGAATTCTCTCATGCCTCTTTATGCCTCTAAAACCATTGATAGTAGTCATAGATCTCCAAACATTCCTAAACTGAAAGGACCATGGTACTTACATAGCCATCACTGGAAACTTCCAATGCAATTTCTACATTTGTGTCTTATTAAAATGATTTTTTTTTAATGTGGATTTCCCCTTTAAAATTATTACTTTTCTAAAGATTGCAATTTAATCCAGCAGTTTAAAGGTTAAACACAACTCCTGCTTCCCACGCCATGATTGTTATTAATAATTTTTACTATTACAGTGTGCGGTGGGGAATCATTCCCTGCGCAATGCGCGATTATCCTGAATGGTGTCATATGCTGCGAGACGCTACCGTCTGCAAATATTGAAAAGCTGCCACGCTGAGATGTGGTAATAACAGAACAATCCACCTGTTCTCAGCGTCTCTGTCTGCCGGGGCTGGGAACGAGACCTACGCACTAGAGTGAAGAGGAAGATCGCAGCAGGAGTCACACAGAACAGAGATGATTGAGCAGTGCTGAGTAAATTAGCCCGACGGCTGCTCCGATCTCATGTGCCATATGCAAGGATATAAATTTATAGAGCAACACGGACCCTGTTACAACTCACACACACATTACTGCTGCATGGGGAACAGGAAACAATGATTCCTCATAGATGATGACAGTGATACAAATTACTTTTACTTATTGATCCCAATAACCATTATAATAAAAAGAAAATACTGTACATTTGAAATGTAACTATATTCAGATAAAAAGTATTATAATCTTGGAAATAGGAGCAGTATTATAGTAGTTATATTCTTGCCCATGGGGGGCAGTATTATAGTAGTTATATTCTTGTACATAGGGGGCAGTATTATAGTAGTTATAGTAGTACATATGGGCAGTATTATAGTAGTTATACTAGTACATAGGGGCAGTATAATAGTAGTTATATTTTTGCACATAGGGGGAAATACTATAGTAGTTATATTCTTGTACATGGGGGCAGTATTGTAGTAGTTACAGTCTTGTCCATAGGGGCAGTATTATAGTAGTGTGAGAAGGTCACTGGTAAAATACTGGAGGGGAGATTTGTGTCACTCAGGATGTTAGCCTCAGTGATATGAACCTGGAAAATGCTTCAGCATAAGTGCTAAGAGGGGTTAATCGGCCATATTAAGGGCTGGGTTTTTGTGAACAGCTGAAGAGTAGGTGGGAGGCAGTTCACCATATCTCCACCCCAGGGTGTCCAGAATGTAAATATGGAGCCTTTGGACTCATTCAGTGTTTGGTGTGTCTGAAGATGAGATCTCCAGAGCTGTGCTTGTGTTAAAGAGAATTGTACTGTATGCTATTTTGTTCTTCCTGTTATGCCAGAAGGCCCATGTTTTTTTACCTAATTTTGGACTGATTTATGCAGTACGGTTTTAATGTAACCAGTTGAAAACTTAAACGGAAAGTGTTCCAGTAAATAACTCTTTAAGCAGCCGAGTGAGTCGATCTACCAAAGTAGTTATATTCTTGTACATAGGAGCAGTATTACAGTAATTATATTCTTATACATAAATGACAGTTTTATAGTAGTTATATTCTTGTACATAGGATCAGTATTATAGTAGTTGTATCCTTGTATATAGAGGCAGTATTATAGTAGTTATATTCTTGTAAATAGGGGGCAGTATTATAGTAGTTATACTCTTGTACATAGAAGCAGTATTAGGCTAAGTGCCCACGATGCAGAAATGATGCTGATTTTCTCTGCATCTCCCTGGCAGGAAAAACGCATGTGTCAAGCGCTTTTGCATGCATTTTCGCATGCAGGTTATCAAGCGCTTTTCCAAGCGATTTTAGCATCACTTGGAAAAGTGCTTGACAACTTGGTCACACTATATAAATCCATGCAACCGGAATGGATTTATATAGTGTGACCAAGTTAATAGTTAAAAAAATAATAAAAATGGTAAAAAATGAAGAAAAAAAACATTATACCCACCTTCTTATGGCCCGCGGTCTTCTCTCCGGTGCGTCCTGGCTCCCCGGCGGCTCGCAATGGTGTAAAAGGACCTTCCATGACGTCATTTAGTCATGTGACAGGTCACGCGACCGCCGACGTCAGCGGTCGCCTGACCTGTCACATGACTAAATGACGTCATGGAAGGTCCTTTTACACCATTGCGAGCCGCTGGGGAGCCAGGACGCACCGGAGAGAAGACCACGGGCCATCAGAAGGTGAGTATAATGTTTATTTTTTATTTTAACCCCTTTCCAACCCATGACGTCTTAGTACGCACATTTGCGTACCCCCCGTTCAGTGAGGGCTGCTGCGCTGAGCCCTCACTGAAATGAGCACATGTCAGCTGATTCTTACAGCTGACATGTGCTCGCAACAGCCGCGGGTGGAATCGCGATCCACCCGCGGCTGTTAACATGTTAAATGCCGCAGTCAATCTCCGACAGCGGCATTTAACGCGCGCTTCCGGGTTGCGCGTCATAAGCCCCGCCCATCGGCGACCCCGTCATGTGATCGCGGGTCACCGATGGGTGGGCATGACAACCCAGGGTCTGCAGCAGATGCCTGTGGTTGTCATGATCTGGTCGCTATGAGCGCCACCTAGTGGTCGGCGCTCACAGCACAGGACCATTTCTGCAGCATGCAGGGGATCTGCTCGTCCCCTGTATGTAGCAGAGAAAAATCAGACAACTGCTGCTTCTAGTCTCCTATGGAGACTATTGAAGCATGCAGTAAGTGAAAAAAAAAAAGTTTTTAAAAATATAAAAAAAATCAAAAAAATATAAAAGTTTAAATCACCCCCCTTTCGCCCCATTCAAAATAAAATATATATATATAAAAAAACCCTACATAAACATATTTGGTATCGCCGCGTTCAGAATCGCCCCATCTATCAATATAAAAAAAGAATTAATCCGATCGGTAAACGGTGTAACGAGAAAAAAATTCTAAACGACAGAATTACGTTTTTTGGTCGCCGCAAAATTGCAATAAAATGCAATAACGGGCGATCAAAACATCGGATCTACCCCAAAATGTTATCAATAAAAACGTCAGCCCGGCGCGCAAAAAATAAGCTCTCACCCAGCCCCAGATCACGAAAAATGGAGACGCTACAGGTCTCGGAAAATGGTGCTATTTTTTTTTTTTTTTTTTACCAAATTTTGGATTTTTTTTTCACCACTTAAATATAAAAGAACCTATACATGTTTGGTGTCTACGAACTCGTAATGACCTGGAGAATAAGAATGGCAGGTCATTTTTAGCATTCAGTGAACGTGGTAAAAAATAAAAATAAAAAACAACTGTTGTATTGTACTTTTTTTGCAATTTTACCGCACTTGGAATTTTTTCCCCGTTTTACCGTACACGATATGGTAAAACTAGTAATGGCGTTGAAAAGTACAACTCGTCCCGCAAAAAAATAAGCCCTCACACGGCCATATTGACCAAAAAATAAAAACGCTATGGCTCTGGGAACAAGGGGAGCAAAAAACGACAAAACCCAAGGTTGCGAAGGGGTTAAATTCTTTTTTTTTAACAGGTACTATGGTACCCAGGTCTGGAGGAGAGTTTCCTCTTCTCCAGACCCGGGTACCATCCGCACATTGAATCGCTTAATATCCGCATGTGCACATGTAGTCATGCGGATATTATGCAATTTAATGCAAGTCAATGGTGGCAATTACGCTGCGTTTCTGCAAAAATAATGGACATGCTGCATATTTTTCCGCAATGATAATCCGCTGCGGAAATTTCCGTAACATGTGCACAGCACATGCGGATTGTCATTGTGGACCATGGGGCACGTATTACCCAGCGTTTTTTAAGCGTTTTCTGGAAGGAAAGGAATATTCACATTTTTTTCTTCCTACAAAAGTATTAGAAAATAATAAGAACAATTACAATTATACTATTTTTACTGCGCTTTTAAAAAAATAAAATAAACATCACAAATCAGCAAATAACAGACATATTTGTGTCCCTGTAATTGTAACAACCCGCACAACACAGTCATCAGATTATTTATGGTGATCAGTAAATAGCGCTATTTTTTTTTCTCTCTATAAAACACATAAAAAATATAATGTAATGCTGAAGCCGTGTTCACATGTAGCGTAAATGCTGCGTTTTTTAAACTACTTTTTTTCAGCACGTTTCCGCACCATACGACAAAGTAACAATGTTCTCTGATTATAGCATGTTTGCGGCATTTCTTTTATGCGTTTTCCCCCTTATTTGATGTTTTTTGGGTGCAGATGTGATGCTGCGTTTTTATTGCCTTTTTAAATTCTACAGAAAAGCATTAAAAATGCAAGAGTTTTTTTTTTAATAAGCGTTTTCTTCAGGCTCGTCATTCAAGCTTATAGAGAAAAAATGCATCAAAATCGCAGTTCAGCGGCGTCTTTACATGCACCGAGGGCGGAGTTTTCATGGAATCACATCCACTTTGCTTGGACATTTAGACCATGTTCACATATAGGGTAAGTGCTGCATTTTTTCTGCTTTTTTTTTTTTGCACAGAAATTCTGTGGTGTTTAACTGTCCAAGCAAAGTAGATGTGATTTCATGAGAATTGTGCCCCGTGTGGTGTAAAGACGCTGCTAAACTGCGCTTTTTTTGTTTTTCTAGAGGCTTCTATGTGAAACCTAAAAAAAAAAAATCACACGTAAAAAAACTTGTTTTGTTTTTTTTTTTTTTAGAAAGAAATGGTGAATAGTTGTGGCTTGGGGTGTGGCTAGGGACGTGGTCAAACGTTGATGTGATGCGCTTCACGCGTGGCATGGTTTGTCTCGCTTTCTCTTCTGCAAAAGTTATGAGGTATGCCTCATCATCTAACCTGCCAGCCACAACTTCCTGTGGTCGTCTTCCCGCCATTTTCTCACCATCTGTAGCTCCACCCCCTTTACCTCAGACAGCCCGGTTTTCATGTCAGGCGCAGTTTCAAGTCCCTCCACTCTCCAGTATTTCCTGACTGGATGACTTCATATCCAAATCCTAAGGACACTATGGGCGTGGCTGAGGGCGGGGCATAACATGCTGGTAAGACCTACTTCTACGCCCCGCCCACAGCCGACCTGGATTTTGTGACCTATGAATTAGTCCAATGAGAAACAACAGGAGAGTTGGGGGGACTTGAAACTGCACACATTAGAACCTTACTGTCTGAGGTAAAGGGGGCGGAGCTGCAGATTTGAGAAGATGGTGGGAAGATGCTGACTGGAAAGATGATGAGGTAGTAGTGGTAGTGGTTGTTATTATTACGTTCAGACTAGACTATGGAGATTATTCTGTCTGATCTCTGCGAAGATTTTTACTATTAAGGGAAATTTTAACCTCAGAGAAAACAATGGCGGTAAGACAGGTGACAGATAAAATAATGAGGTAGTCGTCGTCATTCTTACATTCAGGCCTATCCTGGAGATGATTCTGTCATATATCTGAGAACATTTTGTATATTGAGTTGACTCTTTACCTCAGAGAAGTCAATAATGGAGGTCGGGTATAGATTAGTGATTGATTTGGTAGTTTTATCTATATGTAGAGCACAGGTTTATGAGAAGATAAGTCACGTTGGTTTTGTTTTTGACGTATCATAAGCCTCGTTTTTTCTTTCCTTTATAGTGACTGAAAATGGCGTCTATAAAAAGTTGTGACTGGAAATGGCTCATAAAATGGTCAGGACATCATAAAGGTGAGTTCACATCTATAAAAAATGGTGAAAGGAGTAATAAAATTCAGAGCATTTCCCCTTTCGTGTAACCAACTCCACGATGGGCAAAATAATCTGTGAAAAGACTATGTTTTTGGAACATCTTTTTAATGGCTAAATAAATGCTATGCTTTATACAATCGACTGAAAGCCTTTACATAGGTCGATTGCCTTTTCTACTTTTTTTTCCCCAAAAAAAAAACAAGCCGTCGTACCGCTCCAACTACAGAAAATGTAAAATGTTACAGGTTTTGGAAAATAGTGATACAAGCAATTTTTTTTAAACAGATATTTTTTCATCCCTTAAAATAAAAATAAAAAACGATAAAAGTTTGGTATCGCTGTAATTGGACTGACCTATATTGCCAGGTAATTTTTACCACACAATGAACATCATAAAATGAAACCATGAACAATAACTTTTTTTTTGTGCAATTTTAATACACTTTGATTTTTTTCCTGTTTTTCATGTACATTGAATATTAAAATGGAAGTGTCAGTCATTCAAAACTATAACTCATCCTGCAAAAACAAGTTGTCATATGGAGATGCCGACAGAATAGATAATGAGTTATAGCTCCTAGAAGAAGGAGGGAAGAGAAAAAAATGGAAAATCAACTGATTGGGAAGGGGTTATAAAATGTGTAAATTCTTTTTATCTTTAACTACACCTTTGTTTTCAAACTCAGCACAGACACAAAATTGGCATAAAATGGTCAAAAAGATGTGGATTGGCTGAGAAATTTCAAAAGTTGTCAAACAATGAGAAAAGGACAAGTGATGACGTGTGATAAACCTAGCTTCACTTTATGTTAAAAACTACTGTACGCTGCTTTGTAAACTTAGGCCATAAACTATTTACCGCACCTTGTTCGCACCATTTTTTTAGTTTTTTTCTGGCCCTCTAAGTAGGTTATCTACGCACTGAAAAAATGATCCTTGGTAAAAGTAGGCAGAGCTCTGTGGGATAAAATACTGGCTCACTGTATATTTATAAATCTCTCTCAGTAAGTTTCTTTCTTTTTATCAAAATAGACTCAAAATCCTTTGTTAATTAATTTCTTCCAAATACTTTATAGGCTGAGAAGTTAGATACTCTGATACAGAGCTCCAAAACATCTTCAAAGAGCTCCTTACATAATAACATTGTGTGATGTCTTTATTCACCACTAGAGGGAGCTTATGAGCTTATTAAAGTTTCATTATTGAGGTCAACGGTGGCTGTATAAACAAAATACACAGTGAGCCTTCCCCAGTGATGGCTGTGTGAATATGTAATGTATGTACTAAGCTCCCTCTAGTGGTGGCTGTATAAATCTGTTTATAGTGATCTCCCCTAGTGGTGGCTGTATAAATCTGTATGTAGTAAGCTCCTCCTAGTGGTGGTTGTATAAATATGTATGTACTAAGCTCCCTTAGTGGTGGCTGTATGAACATGTAGGTAGTGATCTCCCCCTAGTTGTTGTATAAATCTGTATGTAGTGAGCACCACCTAGTGGTGGCTTTATAAATTTATATGAAGTGAGTCCCCCCCAGTGGTGGCTGTATAATTGTATAAATCTGTATGTGGTGATCTCCCCCTACTTGTGGTTGAATAAATTTGTGTGTAGTGAGCTTCTCCTAGTGGTGGCTGTATAAATATGTATATACTACACTCCTTCTAGGGGTGGCTGTATAAATCTGCAGATAGTGATCTCCCCCTACTTGTGGTTGTATAAATCTGTGTGTAGTGAGCTCCTCTTAGTGACGGCTGTATAAATAGGTATATACTACGCTCCCTCTAAGGGTGGCTGTATAAATCTGCATATAGTGAGCTCCTCCTAGTGGTGGCAGTATAAATATGTATGTACTAAACTATCTGTAGTGGTGTCTGTAAAAATCTGTATGTCGTAATCTCCCCCTAGTTGTGATTGTATAAATCTGTATGTAGTGAGCTCCCCCTAGTGGTGGCTGTATAACTGTGTCAAGAACGATAGTCGGGAGAACGTGCAGATGCTCACGAACCAGCACTCCACCGCCTCCAGTCGTCAAGACAATTACGCAATTGGCTGACGATTGATGGACGAGGCCGCGGCCACTTTCACTACTAGGCCGGATATTAGGGCGCTCACAGTGAATGTACAGTACAGACCAAAAGTTTGGACACACCTTCTCATTTAAAGATTTCTCTGTATTTTCATGACTTTGAAAATTGTACATTCACACTGAAGGCATCAAAACTATGAATTAACACATGTGGAATTATATACTTAACAAAAAAGTGTGAAACAGCTGAAAATATGTCTTATATTCTAGGTTCTTCAAAGTAGCCACTTTTTGCTTTGATGACTGCTTTGCACACTCTTGGCATTCTCTTGATGATTGTGTGTGTGCATGTCTGCGTACTGTGTGTGTGCGCGCATGTCTGCGTACTGTGTGTGTGCGCGCATGTCTGCATACTGTGTGCGTGCGTGTCTGCATACTGTGTGCGTGCGTGTCTGCATACTGTGTGCGTGCGTGTCTGCGTACTGTGTGCGTGCGTGTCTGCGTACTGTGTGCGTGCGTGTCTGCGTACTGTGTGCGTGCGTGTCTGCGTACTGTGTGCGTGCGTGTCTGCGTACTGTGTGCGTGCGTGTCTGCGTACTGTGTGTGTGCGTGCATGTCTGCGTACAGTGTGTGTGCGCGCATGTCTGCGTACAGTGTGTCTGCGCGCGTGTCTGCGTACTGTGTGTGTGCGTGCGTGTCTGCATACTGTGTGTGTGCGTGCGTGTCTGCGTACTGTCCCCAATCCCCATATTAAATATATTTCCAATGTGTCTTGTGTGTATGACTGTATTTATATATTTGTCTGTTTTATGTGTTTTTAAGAGCGTTCAAATATGTGCGTATGTCTGTATGTGTACGTATCTGTGTATCCTTTTGTGTATGTGCGTGTCTGCGTAATGCATGTGTGCATATCTGTGTACCATGTGCATGTGTGTATGTCTGTTTACCGTGTGCGTGCATGTCTGCATACTGTGTGTGTGCGCATGTCTGCATACTGTGTGTGTGCGCATGTCTCCATACTGTTTGTGTGTGCGTATGTCTGCGTACCGTGTGTGTGCATGTCTGCATACTGTTTGTGTGCATGTCTGCGTACCGTGTGTGTGTGCATGTCTGCGTACCGTGTGTGTGCATGTCTGCGTACTGTGTGTGTGTGCATGTCTGCGTACTGTGTGTGTGTGCATGTCTGCGTACTGTGTGTGTGTGTGTGCATGTCTGCGTACTGTGTGTGTGCATGTCTGCGTACTGTGTGTATGCATGTCTGCGTACTGTGTGTGCGTGCATGTCTGCGTACTGTGTGTGCGTGCATGTCTGCGTACTGTGTGTGCGTGCATGTCTGCGTACTGTGTGTGCGTGCATGTCTGCGTACTGTGTGTGCGTGCATGTCTGCGTACTGTGTGTGCGTGCATGTCTGCGTACTGTGTGTGCGTGCATGTCTGCGTACTGTGTGTGCGTGCGTGTCTGCGTACTGTGTGTGCGTGCGTGTCTGCGTACTGTGTGTGTACGTGCGTGTCTGCATACTGTGTGTGTACGTGCGTGTCTGCGTACTGTCCCCAATCCCCATATTAAATATATTTCCAATGTGTCTTGTGTGTATGACTGTATTTATATATTTACTAGATGGTGGCCCGATTCGAACGCATCGGGTATTGTAGAACATGTATGCGGCCGACCAGGCGCAATCAGCAGAGCGGTGTTTACATTTGGCGCCAAAATCGCTGATTGGTCGTGGCCGCCGGCGTTAAAATTTGGCGCCAACCTCGCTGATTGGTCGCGGCTGGCGTCCGTGACCAGTCAGCAGAGCGGTGTTTAAATTTGGCGCCAAGATTACTGATTGGCAGCGGCCGCGACCAATCAGCACAGCGGTGTTTAAATTTTGCGCCAAGATCACTGATTGGTCGCGGGAGGAGGCCGCGACCAATCAGCGAATAGTATTAGTGAGGACCGGGGAGCGGCGCTGCCTGTGCGGCTACTTCCACTGCGAGAGGCCAGGAGGTGAGCGGCTGCTCGCAGCAGAAGTATCCTGACCGGCAGCGCCGCCCCCCGGTCCTCCCTTCACACTTGCCGTCGGGAGATCAGCGGCCCTATCCGCTGATCTCCCGACGGTAGCCGCATAGAGGTCAGCGGCGCCGCCGGTCGGGGTCCTTCTGCTGCTAGCGGCCGGGAGATGAGCACCTCGCGCCGGTCATCTCTCGGCTGCATCGCCACTGACCTCCGTCCTGCAGATGAGCCGCTAACGGCCGCCATGTTTTTCTGAAGTCCTGCGTCGCTGAGCGGGGAGATGAACGGCTCATGAAAATGATCTTTCTGCGGAATGCACGGTTCTTCTTCTTGAACCATGGAAGGAAGTGCTGTTTGAGAAACTCAACATACATTATGGAGTTCATCTTTACCCCTTCAGGGATCCTAAAAGGGCCGACAATCTCTCTCCCCATGATTCCAGCCCAAAACATTACTCCACCTCCTCCTTGTTAGCGCCGTAGCCGTGTTTGCATGGGGTGTCCATCAACCAGCCATCCTCCACTCCATCCATCTGGACCATCGAGATCATTTCATGCATGATAATGCCCCGTCTCATGCTGCACATAACGCATGTGCATCTCTGGCTGCTATGGGCATAAAAGGGGACAAACTTATGGTGTGGCCCCCATGCTCCCCTGACCTCAACCCCATTGAGAACCTCTGGAGCATCATCAAAAGGAGTGTCTATGATGGCGGGAGGCAGTTCACATCTAAGCAACTGTTCTGGGAGGGTATTCTGTCCTCATGCAAAACAATTAAAGCAGAAACCATCCAAAACCTGACAAATTCAATGGACGAGAGAGTTCAGAAGCTCCTTTCGAACAAGGGGTCCTATGTGCAAATGTAACATCACCTAGAATAAAGTTTTGAGTTGAAAACTGTTTGATTTCAGTTTGTAATAACCTGCTAATGCTTATAATTTCAAAAATGACCATTTTTTTTGTTCTTTATTAAAATGAAAAGGTTGGAAACTCTGCTGTGCATAATAATTTGGAACATGCATTTTGAGTGCAGTTTGAGTTTTTTATTTTTTAACCCCTTAACAACATTTGACGTACTAATACGCGTCTGTGCCCTGGGACTTAAGAGCCAGACCCTTATTAGTATGTCATGGCGATCGCGCGCGCACACAGGCTGTGCGGGCGCGATCGCCGCCGGGTGTCAGCTGATTGTCACAGCTGACACCCGGTACTATGTGCAGGGAGCGGTCCTGCACCGCTCCCAGCACATTAACCCCCGCAATGCTGCGATCGAAGTCGATCGCAGCATTGCGGTGGCAAGGGGAGGTGATCGCAGATACTCACCTCCTCTTCCGGCTTCCAGCGCTGACTGCCGTGGCTTCCAGGATGTTGCCATGACGACCCGATGTCGTCATGACAACATCCGGGTCACCAGACAGCAGGAAGATTTTTTTGGACATGCGCAGTGCATCTCCAAACAATCTTCTCCCTGTCCAGCGCTGACAGCCTGCATGGCACAGGGATGGTGCTGCATTCCTGTGCCATGCAGGCGATCAGAGAAAAAAAAGTGAAAGTCCCACAGTGGGACAAAGTAATAAAGTATAAAAACTCTCAGAAAGTGGAAAAAAAAATTGTAAAAATATAAAAAAAAAAAATAAAAAAAAGAATCCACCAAAAATAAAAATATAATGTACCCATCAATAAATATTATTATAAAAAAAACAAAAAAACAAAAAAAAACAATAAAAGTACATATATTTGGTATCGCCGCGTCCGGAACAACCTGACCTATAAAACGGTCCCACTAGTTAACCTCTTCAGTGAACACGGAAAAAAAAAAAAAAAAATGAAGCAAAAAACAATGCTTTATCACCATACCGCCAAACAAAAAATGGAATAACACGCGATCAAAAAGACAAATATAAATAAAAATGGTACCGCTGAAAACGTCATCTCGTCCCGCAAAAAACCAAGCCGCCATGCAGCTCCATCAGCCGAAAAATAAAAAAGTTATAGCTCTCAGAATAAAGCTATGCTAAAAAATATTTTTTTCTATAAAATTGCTTTTATTATGTAAAAGTGCAAAACATAGAAATACGATATAAATTTGGTACCGCTCTAAACGTACTGACCCGAAGAATAAAGCTGCCTTATCAATTTTTCCACACGCGGAACAGAATAAAAAAAACCCAAAAAAACAATTCCTGAATTGTTGGTTTTTGTTTATTCTGCCTCCCAAAAATCGGAATAGAAAGCGATCAAAAAATGTCACGTGCCTGAAAATGCCACCAATAACAACGTCAACTCATCCCGCAAAAAAAAAGCCGTCAAATGACTGTCTGCCAAAATCTGGAAAAATTATAGCTCTCAAAATATGGCGATGCAAAAACTAGATTTTACAAAAAATGCGACTTTTAGTGTGTGACAGCTGTCAGTCATAAAAACCCCATATGATTCTGGTATCGCTGTAGTCTCACCGACCCGAAGAATAAGGTAGTCTAATCACTTATACCGCATGAGGAACGGCGTAAAAAATAAACTCTAGGGTTAGGGTTGTGCTAGGGTTAGGGTTGTGCTAGGGTTAGGGTTGTGCTAGGGTTAGGGTTGTGCTAGGGTTAGGGTTGTGCTACGGTTAGGGTTGTGCTAGGGTTAGGGTTGTGCTACGGTTAGGGTTGTGCTACGGTTAGGGTTGTGCTACGGTTAGGGTTGTGTTAGGATTAGGGCTGGGGTTGGGGTTAGGGCTGGGGTTGTGATGGGGTTGGGATTTTTTTCAAAAGTAAGAAAAAAAGATGACGATATGGCGACTAGTGTTGAGCGCAAGTGCTCTCTACTTGAGTTTGCATCGGGTGTTCTGGTATGCATTCAGTATCGTGGGTATTTGAGTGACATGCTCGAGTCTCCGCCCCATATGCTTCACGGCCCAAAAAACTTTGCGGGGATTGCCTGCCATGCACGAGCGATCCCCGCATGTTTTTTTTGGGGTGTCTAATAACCGTGAAATATCCGGGCGGGGACTCGAGCATGTCACTCGAGCACACGCAGTACATGGTGCATACCTGAGTACCCGATGCAAACTCAAGTAGCGAGCACTTGCGCTCAAGACTAATGACAACTTATTCAATATGATGACCTAATTTTATCAAATTCTGTGTCGTACCTCTGGGTTCAAAATGTTCACTATACACCTTAATAAAATCCTTGAGGGATATAGTTTCCAAAATGGGGTCACTTGTGGGGGAGCTCCACTGTTTAGGCACATGAGGGGCTCTCCAAACGCGACATGGTGTCCGCTAACAAATTGAATGGAAAATCGGCTCAAATTGTTAGCAGACGCCATGTTGCGTTTGGAGAGCCCCTGTGTACCATGTGCATGTGTGTATGTCTGCATACCGTGTGCGTGCATGTCTACGTACCGTGTGCGTGCATGTCTGCGTACCGTGTGTGTGCGTATGTCTGCATACTGTGTGTGTGCGTATGTCTGCATACCGTGTGCGTGCATGTCTGCATACTGTGTGTGCGTGCATGTCTGCATACTGTTTGTGTGTGCATGTCTGCGTACTGTGTGTGTGCGCATGTCTGCGTACTGTGTGTGTGCGCATGTCTGCGTACTGTGTGTGTGCGCATGTCTGCGTACTGTGTGTGTGCGCATGTCTGCGTACTATGTGTGTGCGCATGTCTGCGTACTGTGTGTGTGCGCATGTCTGCGTACTGTGTGTGTGCGCATGTCTGCGTACTGTGTGTGTGCGCATGTCTGCGTACTGTGTGTGTGCGCATGTCTGCGTACTGTGTGTGTGCGCATGTCTGCGTACTGTGTGTGTGCGCATGTCTGCGTACTGTGTGTGTGCGCATGTTTGCGTACTGTGTGTGTGCGCATGTCTGCGTACTGTGTGTGTGCGCATGTTTGCGTACTGTGTGTGTGCGCATGTTTGCGTACTGTGTGTGTGCGCATGTCTGCGTACTGTTTGTGTGCGCATGTTTGCGTACTGTGTGTGTGCGCATGTCTGCGTACTGTGTGTGTGCGCATGTCTGCGTACTGTGTGTGCGCATGTCTGCGTACTGTGTGTGCGCATGTCTGCGTACTGTGTGTGTGCGCGCATGTCTGCGTACTGTGTGTGTGCGCGCGTCTGCGTACTGTGTGTGTGCGCGCATGTCTGCGTACTGTATGTGTGCGTGTCTGCATACTGTGTGTGTACGTGCGTGTCTGCGTACTGTGTGTGTGTTTGCATATATGAAGGATGAGGGGACAGGTTGGGACCTATGTTGTATACCTATATTTTTCTGCCGTATCTGTGCATCATGAATGATGGTATGTGTTAAAGGGGCTCACTGAGACTCTTTTGCCCGGGGCCCACGAAAACCTGGAGCCGGCCCTGGTTGAAAGCAATGATGGAGGAGGGAGCATCATGTGACACTCCCTCTCCCATCATTCCTCCTCTGCGTCTGACGCAGCGGCATGAAGACGCTCCACACTTTGTCCGACAGTGGAGCTGTCAGCTCCTGAGGTGATGAGAGAGACGCGCTGCAGAGACTGAAGCAGCGAAGTATGAGGAGTGATAAGTGTGTATTTATTTATTTATTTATTTATTTTTAAATCAGTGTGTACTGATAATACTGGAGGACTGGGGCTGCATTTTACCCTATGGTAGGGGGGAGGCTGCATTTTACCCTATGGGGGGCTGCATTATACCTCGTACAGGACCATGGGGAGTGCATTATACTGTGTGCTGGACCATGGGGAGTACATTGTACTGTGTGGTAGACCATGGGAGTGTATTATATTGTGTGGAGGACCATGGGGAGTGTATTATACTTTGTGGAGGACCATAGGGAGTGCATTATACTGTGTGGAGGACCATGGGGAGTTCATTATACTGCATGGAGGACCATGGGGAGTGCATTATACTGTATGGAGGACAATGGGGAGTTCATTATACTGCGTGGAGGACCATGGGGAGTGCATTATTCTGTGTGGAGGACCATGGGGAGTGCATTATACTGTGTGGAGGACCATAGGGAGTGCATTATACTGTGTGGAGGACCATAGGTAGTGCATTATACTGTGTGGAGGACCATAGGTAGTGCATTATACTGTGTGGAGGACCATAGGGAGTGCATTATACTGCGTGGTGGACCATAGGGAGTGCATTATACTGTGTGGAGGATCATGGGGACTGCATTATACTATGCAGAGGACCATAGAGTGCATTATACTGCGTGGAGGACCATAGGGAGTTCATTATACTGCATAGAGAACCATGGGGATGCATTATTCTGTGTGGAGGACCATATGGAGTGCATTATACTGCGTGGAGGACCATAGGGACTGCATTGTACTGTGTGGAGGATCATAGGGACTGCATTATACTTTGTGGAGGACCATGGCGAGTGTCTTATACTGTGTGGAGGACCATGGTGTGTGGAGGTTCATGGCGTGTGTCTTATACTGTGTGGAGGACCATCGCGAGTGTCTTATACTGTGTGGAGGACCATGTCGAGTGTCTTATACTGTGTGGAGGACCATGGTGAGTGTCTTATATTGTGTGGAGGACCATGGCGAGTGTCTTATATTGTGTGGAGGACCATGGCGAGTGCATTATACTGTGTGGAGGACCATGGCGAGTGCATTATACTGTGTGGAGGACCATGGCGAGTGCATTATACTGTGTGGAGGACCATGGCGAGTGCATTATAGTGTGTGGAGGACCATGGCGAGTGTCTTATACTGTGTGGAGGACCATGGTGAGTGCATTATACTGTATGAAGGACCATGTTTGTTATGTTCTGCAACTTAGAACTAAGGAATACGAGGTAAAAGCTGTCCCTGCACTGAGACTCAGCTTTACCTTACGCTGGGGTGCCCTATTCCTTATGAATAACCCCAGCGAAACTCCTGCACTGAACTCAAACGAAGACCTGTAGGAAAGGGAAAGGGGTTCTTAAAGATCTAAGGACTGGGAGCAAAAGCCGGAGACCTCCTAACAGAAAAGTTAGTTGCAGAAACAAAAATGAAAGGAAACAAAACTGGTGGAACAAGAAGTCCCAGGATAACAATTGTCCAAAGCAAGAAGAAGTAAACCAGGCTACTTAGCCAGAGCACGAGCGTTACAACACTGATGTCCAGCAGGGAATGGGGGCCAGGTACTGGGTAATAAAGAGTTCAGAGATCACGTGACCAAGAAACCCAGCACCAGAGGAAAAGACTAGAAGCCAGCAAACCACAACAAGATGGCCGATAGTAAAACAACATAGATTCTAACAATGGCGAGTGCATTATACTGTATGGAGGATCATGGCGGGTGCATTATACTGTGTGGAGGACCATGGGGAATGCATTATACTGTGTGGAGGACCATGGGGAGTGCATTATACTCTGTGGAGTGTGGAGAGGTGTGGGGTCATTATACTGTATGTAGGCCCATTATACTGCATGGAGAGCTGTGTAGGGATCACAGTTGGGGTCTCCATACTTTGCCCTGGGAGTTGAGGTGGAGTACAGTAGGGTCATTATACTGTCCATGTGGAGGAATTCACCATGGGGGTATCATACTGTGTTTAGGGTGGGCACTTTTGTTGGCATCACACTTTATGGGGCAATGAAAAAGGAATCTAGGACTTCAGCAGGAGAAAAATTACTATGTAAAGGCTGGAAGGTTGTGAGATCTGCTCTTCTGTGACCCCGACAATTATTTACATTTATTTCGGGGGAGGTGTCCCAATTAGAACTTCTGCTATGGGGCCCCATGATTCCTATGTACGCCCCTGGGTAGTGTATGGCTTTAGGGGTGCGGTTTATAGAGCAAGAGGAACGAACCTATTACATTTTATATATTTAATCCGGATAAAAGGTAGGCAGTGTTTATAAAATATACAAAAGATGTTGCAGAATGGACAAAACAATACAGCATATACAATTATATAAAATAAAAAGGATAAATAGAAGAAATGTACTAAAACCTGATGTCGCAGGGTTGGCTTTGGATTTTATGAAGGGGAGCTCCTCGGTTTTGTGGGGCAGCGTACATAACTATAGTAAACTGCATTTTTCAGGACTGACAAAAATGATAATTTGGCATTTGTTTTTTTTAAACACAAGTTACACCCACATACCTCCCCTCCGGTGACTCACAACATGGCTGGTCTTCAGAAAGCCATAGGATGTGGCTCAGTGGTAAAAAATTACGAGACTCCCAAATTCAACGATATCTTCACCCCTGGAGGTCTCAGGTGGGAGATATTACTGTCATGTTTCATATCACGATTTCATCTTTATATAGATAGGCAACATGGCATGGATAGCATCATCCATCTGGTCGACATTAATTTGAAGGTGTTATGGTCCCAACCCAGTGACGTAAGACAGTGCGTTACGTTCGCCACTTCGTCACGACTCTGAAAATATGACTTTCATCTCTATCATATCTATGCCATTCCTAAAAACGTCAAGATTCATAATAATTTGACTGGAACAAAGAAACAAAGATGCTCACATCAGTCTGTTTGAAATTCTGAGACACATGTAGACAAGGCCATAAATCTGTCACCCTCCTGTCATGTCTCAAGATTTAATCTAGCGGTCCTGTGCTCTTCTGTTGGCGTCTCTGTCCACTGAGCCGCAACAGGTTCTGTTGATCTCTGGGTACTAATTACCTTTAGCCTTTGTCCATTCCTTTCAGACAGTAGGTGTTTTTCATTCGTTATCTGGCCTATCACTTCAGGTGCTACAATTTAAACCCCCCCCTGCTACAATTTAAACCCCCCCCCCCCCGTTGGTCTCCTCTGCTGGTGATAGTCTTTAGTGGATTCACCTTGGAGTTCTCAACCTACCTTTCTCCTGGTAATCTTGGCCAGTCAGATAAGTGTGCTGCTGGGGTTTATTTTCTACGCTTCACATTCCCCTGGTTTCTTAGAAGGTACAAGAATTACTCGACGGCCTTTCATGGAGCCAGGTCCGAGTGGTCACCTCTAGTTTTAACTGTAGGGGTTATCCAGCTTGCGCCAAAGCCGTTAAAGCCTGCATTACTGGATACTTTAGTCTGTACAGGAACTGGGTGGGGTTTCTGCATTTTATTCATAGTTAGATCCTTTTAGCCTGTGTTTACTGCCACATGTGCATAACACCTCCGCATTCTTAGGCAAGCTGGGGTATCTGCTATCCATCAGATTCCAACTTTAATTACCTCTTTTCAGGAGAGGAGGAGTTGGATGGTCTCAGCCCAATCCTAGGGTCATATAAATGCCAATAACCAGCTTTTTGCTCCACTTAATCCACGGTTCAATGTTAATATGAGAATTGATACATTTTTACAATTATAGTTATAACAAACTGTATGCAGTGAGCTCCCTCTACTGGTGGTTGTATAAGTCTGCATGCAGTGAGCTCCCTCTAGTCATGGCTGTATAATTGTATGTAGTGTGCTCTCCCTAGTGGTGGCCATATAACCATATGTAGTGAGCTCCCTCAAGTGATGACTGTATACCTGTAACGGGGAATAGTGGTGGAACCACTGTGCCGTGGACCGAGGAGAGCCTGGAGGGGTGTGGCTAGACCAACACCTGGCTCTTTGCTAGAGCCCCTGATGGTGGAGTTAGACTTGGCGCCGGATGGACGCCAAGTGCTACTCCAGGACAGACCATGGCAGCTGACCCCCAAAGGGGCAGGTAGGTGGAACAGCCAGGAACGGTTAGAATTGGCTGGAGCAGGCAGGCACGGTAGGAATACTGGAAGACAAGGCAGGTATAGACTGACACGGCAGGTGCAGGCAAGTACGGCTGGTACACAGGTAGGCACGGCAGATGTAGGCTTGTGCGGCTGGTATACAGACTGGCACGCAGGTGCAGGCAGGTAAGGCTGGTATACAGGCAGGCACGGCAGATGCAGGCAGCTACGGCTGATATACAGACAGGCACGGCAGGTGCAGGCAGGGACAGCTGGTATACAGGCAGGCACGGCAGATGCAGGCAGGTACTGGAAGATAAACTAGAACAGGGGACCTGAGAACTAGCAAGCATGCAAACAAGCAGAGTATTCACGTTGCCCAGGCACCTCTCAACAGGTGGAGGTGCCTTAAATAATAAGTGGCTGCCAGCCATTGGCTGTGGACACTTTAGGACGGCGCGCTGTCTCTTTAAGAGACGGGGAGCACGCGCGCCCTAAGCACAGTACCCGGGGATCTGCCAGGCGTGCACAGACCGCGGGAAGCAGGAGCAGGAAGAGGCAGTGCGCTCGGAGGGCCGGGGCGGTGAGTAAGTCGTCGTCCCTGCCGGGGGAGGAGGATGGGAAGCGTGCAGGGATGCCGGCGCTACAATAACTATGTAGTGAGCTCCCTCTAGTGGTGGATGTATAACTGTATATAGTGAGCTACCACTAGTGGTGGCTGTATAAGTCTGCATGTAGTGAGCTCCTTCTAGTGGTGGCTGTATAACTGTATATAGTGAGCCTCCCCAGTGGTGTCTGTATAACTGTATGTAGTGAGATCCCCTTAGTAGGTCCCCTTATCTATATGTGAAATGGGTTGCAGAAAATCATATTCATACCATTGTATTCAGCTTCCCTGACTCTCCATATATATACACATCATTGATTCCAATCAATACCCTGTCCCTTCTACCATGCAATACAAGCAGCTCTTGGGAGACAGTGAGTTAAAAAAAAGTAGCTACCAAATGTCATTTTCCCAGTAGGAAAACAAGCCCAAAATAGCCTGGCATAGCAGAGGATGGCAATGACAGAGCCATGAGTGTTTTGTGCCTGCTTCTCTAAATGCTTCAACACTTAGCACTGCACAGAAAGAACGAGAGAGATGGGAACGAAAAAAAAAAGAATGTACAGAGCGGCATCGAGAGTCAGAAATAGACCCAGCTCGCCTAAGTGCTTGCTGCAGCCAGACTTCACCATTCCAGCTTTTTGTTATCTGGTAATTTCTATTGACAGCAGCTCTCAAAACACACAGCCTTGTTTACTACAGCAAGCAGGAACATTGGGTATTTTTATTTCATTTATCTTCAGAGACATCAATATTTTTAACTCTCTCAACAAGACAGTGCTGTGGTCCCACCAAGGAGACTGGTGGGCACACCCAGAATTCCCTCCTTCATCAAGGGGCAGCAGACGGTAACAACACCGGCCTATTAAATCTAGTGTAGAATAGTCCAGTAAAGCTTGTATCCTCAGGGTTAGAACAATGAACTAAAATGATTCCTGTCAAATCCTACTGGTCCTCTGAGAAATATTTTCTCTTTGCACTTAGGGTCCAGTTATTATTATGGGAAGGTAGCTTTTTTTATTCACTGTATCATGAAACATTCTGCAACCTTACATTCAATTATCACTTCAGGATCTATACATAGTAACTAGCCAAGCCCATGATTGGAATGGAGGCTTGAATGTTTCCACTCACTGACTGTTAGCAAAGATCTTGAGAATAGTGAACACATAAACATACATACACACACACACACACTCGTATAATATATAGAAATAAAAATACATAAGTTATGAAAATATAGGGTAGCAGCAAAAAATTATATTTCCTCAAAAAAATGAAAGATTGAAGAGTTCACAAAGAGGGACACAAAGTATAATGTTCTCAGCTTTTTGGTTTTCACACACTTCTTTTTATTTTTGTGGGTGAAATTTTCATTTAAAACGATAAGTTGGTATACATTTTCCAACAAATGTGTTACAGCGGAAACTCCTGTACGTTGTGATAAACAGGAATAAGTCCTGGCCTTAGTATTTAGCTGCAGACAGATCTGTTGCTGTTTATTGTGTTACATTCCTGATGTTTCATTCATCTGACAAGGTCGGCATGTACCATAATTACAGGCCGCAGAACACAATTTTCTGTCGATGACTTTAGGGTCAGGTTGGACTGTTTCTGCGAGCCAATATGACTCTTTTCTAGTTATGAAGGGAGGACAGAACACCAAACAGGGCTGTTATCATTATTTCTCTGTGATTGTGTCTGACAAGTAGCATAACTAAAGTCTTATGAACTCCAGAGCAAATTTTGTCATGGTTACCACTTATAAAAATAAATAAAAAATATATCAATACAAACATAATATAAATAGCTCATGCAGGAAGAATTAAATTTTTAAGTAATACTTCTAAATAACAGTCTCCCCAAATAACAGATACCTGTACTATCATTATACTGTTACTGAACAAATGCACTATGCCAAGATAATTATTGCCAATATCACTATCCAATGGCAAAATAATATGGCCACACAAAGACCATATACAAGTGCTTCTCACTAAATTAGAATATCAGCTAAAAGTTAATTTATTTCAGTTCTTCAATACAAAAAGTGAATATATATTCATTACAAACAGAGTGATCTATTTCAAGTGTTTATTTCTGTTAATGTTGATGATTATGGCTTACTGCCAATGAAAACACAGAAGTTGTTATCTCGGTAAATTAGAATAATTAACAAAAAACACCTGCAAAGGCTTCCAATGTGTTTAAAAAGGTCCCTTAGCCTTTTTCAGTAGGCTCCACAATCATGGGGAAGACTGCTGACTTGACAGATGTCCAGAAGGCAGTCATTGACACACTCCACAAGGAGGGTAAACCACAAAAGGCCACTAAAGAAGCTGGCTGTTCACAGAGTGCTGTATCCATGTCACGCAGCGTGTGGGAAAGACTTAGTGCAAAACAGAGGGAAAGGGAGCCCAGACACCAGAGAAAGGGGGGAGTGGAGACCTCCTAGTCTGGTCTAGTGTCAACCTGTCTCAACTACCATCCCTATATTGGCTCTTCACCAATCCCCGCACGCCTGCCTCGCCCTGACTTTCCCTGGCGTATGGCTAAGGCTAGGGAAGGGAGGAGATGAGCACTAGTCGATCTCCACTAAACTCTATAGCCAACAAGGTTAGACAAACAGGGGGAAATTGCTTAGCTTTAGACGACTCCAGCCAAATGCGCACACGGCCTCAAGGTCCAGAGAGGACGAAGTACTGGTCTTGCTAAAGCCTCACAAGTAGTAATGAATATCGCCGGGACCTCCCTCTCTGACAAACCAGGCATTTATACACTCAGGCCAGGGAGCTAATTAGCCAGAGGGAGGTAGCCGCTGGGTCCTAGAGACAGCCAGCCTCTAAGATGTCTGTAATGCCAAACATAGAGCTCTCCTGCAACCAACTGCAGGGCGACTGTCTTTCACCTCTGACACACCCGTGACAATCCAAGCATATTAATGGAAAGTTGAGTGGAAAGAAAAAGTGTGCTAGAAAAAGGTGCACAAGCAACCGGGATAACCGCAGCCTTGAAAGGATTGTTAAGAAAAGGCCATTCAAAAATTTGGGGGAGATTCACAAGGAGTGGAGTGCTGCTGGAGTCATTGCTTCAAGAGCCAGCACACACAGACGTATCCAGGACATGGGCTACAAGTGTCGCATTCCTTGTGTCAAGCCACTCATGACCAATAGACAACGCCAGAAGCGTCTTACCTGAGCCAAGGATAAAAAGACCTGGACTGTTGCTCAGTAGTCCAAGGTGTTGTTTTCAGATGAAAGTAAATTTTTAATTTTATTTGGAAATCAAGGTCCCAGAGTCTGGAGGAAGAGTGGAGAGGCACACAATCCAAGCTGCTTGAGGTCTAGTGTGAAGTTTCCACAATCAGTGATGGTTTGGGGACCTATGTCATCTGCTGGTGTAGGTCCACTGTGTTTTATCAAAACCAAAGTCAGCGCAGCCGTCTACCAGGAAATTTTAGAGCACTTCATGCTTCCCTCTGCCAACAAGCTTTTTGGAGATGGAAATTTCATTCTCCAGCAGGACTTGGCCCCTGTCCACACTGACAAAAGTTCCAATACCTGGTTTACAAACAACAGTATCACTGTGCTTGATTGGCCAGCAAACTCATCTGACCTTAACCTCATAGAGAATCTAAGGGGTATTGTCAATAGGAAGATGAGAGACACCAGACCCAACAATACAGACGAGCTGAAGGCTGCTATCAAAGCAACCTGGGCTTCCAGAACACCTCAGCAGTGCCACAGGCTGATCGCCTTCATGCCACACCGCATTGATGCAGTAATTGATGCAAAAGTAGCCCCGACTACATATTGAGTGTGACGCGCCCCCTGGGCCGTGGGGTACTAGGTAGCCGGGCCGGTCGATGCTGGGGGATGTCACAGTGGTGGTGACCCGATCCGTGATCCAGGGCGGTCAATAAAAGGGGTTTTAAAGAAAAGGGAATAGAGTTTCTATATATAATGTTCGTGACGACACCTGTGGTATGCTTCTATATGGAGCCGCCGCTGCGGTGCAGATCCTCTGGAGCTGATAATGACGCAGCAGAGTTGGTTCCGCTCTCCACAGGCAGAGCTTAGCTCCAGGGCAGGAAATGGTGACATTATAGATGTTGCTGTGCAGTGTAGTTCAGGGGATGGCACAGTTAATAATCAGTCCACAACTTAATGGCGGTTTCCTCTTATCTTTACTTGCTGTGGTTAGGCAGACCGGGGCACGGGTACTAGCTGGTAGTAGAGGTCCAGGCGGCCTGGAAGCAAGTTGGGAATCCACCTCGCCAGGTGAAGTTGGAGGCCTTCCCTTTGCGCTAATCTCTTTGGCCCTGCTGCTTATAGCTATGCTGTGGCCCTCGTCCCTGAGTAAAACGTCTTTGTGCTCACCCGTATGGCAGGCAGCTCGGGCCTTCCTGGAGGGTCGCTCCCACGTGGCGGTGCTGGGCCCTATGGTGCTGCTGAGCCTCCGGGCGTCTGATGGGGCCAGGATACCTGCAGTCTTCTGCCCTCCGGTTTCTGCTGCTGGGCCTTCAGTGCCCCACAACCTCGGACTTCGGTGTCCGGTTCTTCTACGCTCCTCTCTGGGGTGAACTGCAGTGCAGCTCCGCTCCCCAGGTCTTTCATCGTTGCTGTCCTGTATTCAACTCCTCACTAACTCTAACTAACCCCGCCTCCAGATTCCGGTTGCTAAGGGGGGGAGCTCCCATTGCTGGTCTGGAGCCAGGAAAGTGTTGCATGCTAGTATACCTGACTAGGGGACCCCTGCTTGCTTCCAGGCATGGCATCACCCCTTGTGAGGGAGGCAATGCCTCTGTGGCAACCGGACCCCTGGGGTGCCACATTCCCCCCTAGTTAACTTCAGTACTACCGGACTGAGGATACCTTTTTGAATTAACAATGAACAATAACAATTCACATTACAAATAGTTTACAAAGTCAAAAATTACAAAAAACCCAACGAAAAATTTAAGCAGTCACTGCGGCGCTTAGTCTTTATGGCACAATCCGGGGATTGTCTTTTTCCGGATAATTGAAATTTGGCTGGTGGGAACCGCATCAACCCACTTTGTGTACCGTCCCTGGGCGTGGCTTCAGGGCACTTTGTCGTTGGGCCTGGTCTTCGGCCATGCCTGCGGTTTATTTTCAAGGCCACTTACTAACTATTTTCATTATTGTCCTGACCACACCTAGTCCTGTGGTACAATTGTCCATAAATTTAACAACTATATATATCCAAGATTATTTAACGGTTACAACTATATATAACATACACTTTAGTACCTCCAGCGGGCAGGGAGCTGATCTTTAGTACTTCGGGTCAATCTACGTAGTACATTTGTTGTCACTGACCTACCCTGGTCCCTAGTGTCTACCCCTGGTGTGGTGGGTTCAGTGTGAACTACACTACAGGTAGTCTGAGGTAACACCGGTAGGCTGGGTAATCTATGAATTCTTTGGCCCACCCTGGATACGACAGGTTCACTGCTAGCAGAGGGCAGATTCTCCTGATCTGCTGATGAAGCATCTGTCTGTGGGGCCGATTGGTCTCTCTGCTGTTCTGGAGCCTCTGCAGCTTCCGGTGAGGCCGCTTGGAGAAAGGTCACGACCGGTACCACAATTGCTCTGTTCACCTGCGTCCAAGACCGGGGAAATGCTCCAAGGACTGTCTGGACCGTTTCCTTCACTTTTTCTATGGGCTGAGGGCTGTCTTGGTCTTCTTCCCTGTGTTTCAACTGTTCAGGGCATATCTTCAGGTGGTCTCTTGAGACTGCCGCTGAAGTTTCCCCTCCATCTTTACTGATGAGGCACACTTTGGTGTTATCGTAGTTCGAGGGTAGGACGGTGTATGGCTCAACCTCCCACTTGTCATCTAATTTATGGACTCGTCTCTTCCTCTTGAGTACCTGTTCTCCAGGTGATAAGGGAACTGCAGGTGCGTAGTGATTGTAAGTTTTCTCCTGCTTCTGTCTCGCCTGGAACAAACTTCTCTCCACATATTCTTGCACCTTGCGGTATTGTTGCTGCCGCTCTGTATCCCAATCTGCATCTGGTGATGCCATCTCAGGAGTTAAGACTCCCATGTCTAAGTCAATGGGTAACTTGCCAGGTCTTGCTCTCATCAGGTAAGCGGGTGTACAGTTGGTGGAGTTCACCGGGATGTGGTTATATAGGTCCACCAAATCTGGTATCTTCTCTGGCAACAGGCTACGTTCTTCAAGGGACAACGTCTTCAACAGGTCTATTACCACCTGGTTCATTTTTTCGCACAACCCGTTGGTCTGGGGATGATACGGCATCGTCCTTATTTTCTTGCAGCCTTACAAGTTACAGAATTCTTGAAACACTTCTGCTTCAAAGGCTGGACCTTGGTCGGTGAGCACTCGTTCAGGGTAACCTTGTGGGCTACAAAAGTGTTGTTGAAACGCTTTGGTTGCCGTCTGAGCCATCTGATCTTTCACTGGCACTACTACCAAGCACCTAGAGTAGTGGTCTACTATGGTGAGAGCGTAGACCTAGCCTGACCGGCTTGGGGCTAGCTTCACGTGGTCCAAGGCTACCAGTTCAAGTGGTTGTTTGGTGATTATGGGCTGCAGGGGAGCCCTCTGGCTGTCAGGGTCTTTCCGTCTCAGGTTGCATGGACCACATTCTCGACACCATCTCTTGATTGCTTTCCTCATGCCAACCCAGTAGAATTGCTCACGTAGCAGGACTTACAACTTCTTCCACCCGAAGGGTCCTGCTCCATCGTGGTACGCTTCTAAGACCATTGGCGCATCCCGCCTCGGGACCACCACCTGCCAGACCAGTTCATGTGTCCGGGAGTTGATACTTCTTCGACACAGCTTTCCCTCGTAGATGAACAGTTTGCCCTTTTCCTTCCACAATTGTTGGACCTCCTGTGGAGCATCTGGATCAGGGTGCGAGTCAGCTTGCGTCAGCAACTCCTTTACCAGGCGGACAGCCGGGTTGCTATCCTGCGTCTCTGCCCATCCATGGTGGGGCAATGGGTTGAACGTGGCCTCTCTGTTGGCGGAGTGCTTGTCCCTCACACAGTGGGAGCACTGGGTCAACCCAGTGGCGATGGAAAGCAGGTAGCTCTATCTCCTCCAGATATTCCGGGTCTTCTCCCCCTCTTCTCTGGCAAGTTGGGCATTCTGGACAGCGCATCAGCATTGCTGTTTTTATGCCCCGCCCGATACTTGATGGTAAACTCGTAGTTAGACAGTCGGGCCATCCATCGTTGCTCTAGGGCACAAAGCTTCGCAGTCTCCAGGTGCGTCAGCGGGTTGTTGTCTGTGAAGACAGTTAATCTGGAAGAGGCGAGGTAGTGTTTGAAGAGCTCTGTTACAGCCCAGACTATGGCTAAAAACTCCAACTTAAAGGAACTATAGTTGTCGGGGTTCCTTTCTGTAGGACGGAGCTTCCTGCTGGCGTAGGCAATCACTCTCTCTCTGCCCTGCTGTACCTGGGACAGCACCGCTCCCAATCCCACGTTGCTGGCATCCATATGGACTATAAAGGGTTGCCATAGTTGGGGTAGGCCAGGACTTCTCTCCAGTAAGAGCCATTTTCAGTTGAGTGAAAGATTCATCTTCTGGTTTACCCCATTTGAATGGAGGTTTCGGGTTCTTGGCCTTCTTGGACTGGCCCACTAAGAGGTCTTGCATGGGTGCCGCTATTTTGGTGAAACCCTTGATGAATCTCCTGTAGTAGTCTACCAGCCCGAGGAACTGCCGCACTTCCTTGATAGTGGAGGGTCTTGGCCAGTCCTTGATCACAGTGACTTTTTCAGGGTCTGGTGCTACATCTTCGCCGCTTACCACTTGACCTAGGTACTGCACATTGGGCTTTAACAGGTGGCACTTGGACGGCTTTACTTTCAGGCCATAACCAGATAGTGCTTTGAACACCTCAGCCAGGTGCTCCAGGTGGTCTTCATATGTCTTTGAGTAGACGATTAAGTTGTCTAGGTACAGTAGGACGGTTTCGAAGTTTTTGTGTCCTAGGCAACACTCCATTAACCGCTGGAAGGTTCCTGGGGCGTTGCTGAGCCCGAATGGCATGCAGTTGAACTTGCTGAGGCCCATTGGTGTTGTAAACGTGGTATTTTCTCTGTCCACCTCTGCCACGGGAACCTGCCAGTACCCACTGGTGAGATCCAAAGTGGAGAAATAGTTAGCTGATCTCCATGCTGCTAATGATTCCTCAATTCTGGGTAATGGGTAGGCGTCCTTATGTGTAATGCGGTTAATCAACACACATCCTCATTGTACCATCTTTCTTTCTAACGAGAACTAATGGAGCTGCCCAGGGGCTACAACTGTCTCTGATCACCCCAGCCTCCTTCATCTCCCGTAACATTCCTTTGGCACATTGATAGTGAGCTGGGGGTACAGGCCGGTACCTCTCTTTAATGGGCGGGTGATCTCCTGTGGGGATATGATGTTGGACCCCTTTTACCTGCCCAAAGTCTAGTGGGTGTTTGCTGAAGACTCACTCGTATTCTTGGACCACCCGGTATACACCATGCTTTTGGTGCAAAGGGGTGCAGTCAGTGCCCACTTGTAGCTTCTGACACCAATCCTCCATCTGCCCCTTGGAGCCATTATCCTCCACCAGTTTGGACAGAGGCAAGGGTTCCACTGCCTTTATTGCGTTGTTACTGACAGTGAACAGCTTAGCAAGGGTAGCATACCGGGGTAAATGGACCTCTTTATCCCCACAATTCAGGATGCATATCGGTACTCTCCCCGTGCGGACATCGACTACCCCCCTGGCCGTCATGATGGTGGGCCTTCTATCAGAGTACACGGGTTCTACCAGGGCCTGATAATCTTGACCCCTGAGACCGATTGCTGCCCGACACCATATTAACATTTCACTCCTAGGGGGCATTGCAATGGGGAATGGATCACTCATTCTGACACTGCCAATTTCTCCTCCAGACAGCTCTACCTGTTGTCTCTGCATCAGGGCTCTGATCTCCTTCTGCAGAACTCGCTGCTGACTGGAACTGGCAGTCTCTGCGACCTGTTGCAACAAAACAATAATTTCCCCAAGACAATTCTCTATCACATTAGTGCCTAAGGTTATCATAGGATGACTTTCTCGGCGATCAATATCAACAATAATCATTCCTTGCGATGGCAATTCTACTCGGCCAACCTTTATGGTCACCTCTTTGTACCCCACCTGAGGCAAGGGCTGACCATTGCTGGCATAGATGCTAAGCTGTTCATCTGGACTGTGGGTAATGTCTGAGTCAGTCCAGTATCGTTTATAAAGGATATATGGCATCGTTGTCACCTGGGAACCCGTGTCCAGCAACACATTCATCGGGATGCCATCAAGCACTTGTTAGAACCCTCCTGTTAGTTTTTTCTATCTTGTGTTTTGCGGTCACGTGACCATCTGCCTATATATTCCAGCTCTGCCCTTCTGGCTTTGCTGGACTTCAGTGTTGTTTGACTGTTTTGCTAGCCTGGTGCTTCGGTGCCTGTCTCTGTCAGTTTGCTTGGTCCTCTTGGACCTCTAGTACTTTTTGTCAGTTTTTCTTTTGTGTTCTACAACAATTTCTGTTTAGGAGTTGTCCCATTTTTGTCCCAGTCCTTAGTTCTTTTAGGGACCCCTCCCTTAATTCTATAGGTCTTCGTTCAGACTAGCCGAGGACGAAGGCAGGTCTGTTCACTAGGAACAGGCAGCCCGCTACATCGTAGGGATTCAGCTTAGTCTTACTGTAGGGACAGCTTTCCCCTATCTTTCCTTAGTTCTTGTTGCAGATCATAACAGTAAGTCCAGCCCAAAAAAACTAAAAGGAAAGAAATTCGGGGATCAGTATGGTTTCCGTCCAGGAGTTGGCTCAACGCCTGCAGGGATTGTCTCTGGAGGTGGCCGAGCTTCAGCAACACGTGAGTAGCTGTCCTGGAGCGCATTTTGTGGAACCGAAGGTAGGACTGCCTGATGTTTTTTATGGTAAACAGCAAGATTTTTTTTCCTTTAAAAATGCTTGTTTGTTATATTTTCGTTTGAGCGCATTGGTTTTATTATGTCACTTTTGCTCAAAGAACCACAGGGTTTGGCGTTTTCTCTCCAGCCTAATGATCCGTGTTTAAGTTCTGTTGAAGATTTTTTTTCTGCTATGGGGCTATTATTTGACGATCCTGATCGAATCTCATCTGCTGAATCAGAACTTAGACGTTTGAATCAGGGGTCTGATGATGTTGAAAATTATTGCACACACTTCAGGAGATGGGCTTTAGAAGTTAAGTGGAATGATTCGGTGCTGAGATGTTTATTTCTTGCTGGTCTGAGTGAAAGGGTTAAGGATTTGCTAATTGCATTCCCTGCACCTGAGACTCTGCAGGAAGCTATACAGTTAGCTATTCGTATAGACAGGAGACTGAGGTGCAGGCTCAATGAGATAAAGACTCTTGTAATGTCAGGTCCTAGTCCCCAGAAAATCTGCTCTGACGGTGGGGAACCGATGGAGGTTGGGGGGATGTCACTCCGCTCTCAGGAAAAAGACTGGAGATTCGCCGAGGGATTGTGTCTTTATTGTGGTAAAGGTGACCATTTGATTAAGTATTGTGAGCGTTGTTTAAGTAAAGAAAAAAAAAAGGTCAGTTACGCCCTTATAGCTTGCTTACACTCTGCAGGAGTATTTCTTTTTGGGAGTACTACTCTGCAGGGAGATTTGAATTTCAGGTATTTGTGGATTGTGGTTCAACACTTAATGTGATTGATAAAGGGTTTTTGGAAAACCTTAAATTGAAATCCAAACCTTTGTCATCACCTATTTCTGTGGTTGCAATTGATAACACTCCTTTGAAATGTATTACTCACAAGACTGCTGCATTTCCTCTCACTATCAATGGAGTTCACCAAGAAATTTTGGACTTGGTTGTTTTGGATAATTTACCCTCTCCAGTTGTTCTGGGATTGCCTTGGTTAAAACTGCACAATCCTTTATTGGACTGGTCTACTAATGTGATTAAGTCTTGTAGTCCGAAGTGCAATGATAAATGTTGTAATGGTCGCATTGCGGCTGTGGAAAAAGTGGAATTACCTGTACCTATTCAAGATTTTTAGAGGGTTTTTTTTGAGTAGGAGTCGCAAGTTTTACCTCCTCATAGGGATTATGATTGCGCCATTGAGTTTGTTCCGGGTGCTACTCTTCCCAAAAGTCACTTGTTTAATCTGACTATCCCTGAAAGAAAGGCCTTGGAGGAGTACATACAGACTAGCCTGGCTGCTGGTCACATTAGACCTTCATAGTCGCCTGTGGCAATTGGATTCTTCTTTGTTAAAAAAAAAAGGACGGCGGTTTACGTCCATGTCTGGATTTTCGTGAAATTAATAAGATTAGCGTACGCAATTCCTACCCATTACCGTTAATTCGTGACTTGTTTAACCAGTTAGTGGGAACCAAGTGGTTCTCCAAAATTGATCTCCGGGGGGCATACAATTTTTTACGTGTGAAGGAGGGTGATGAATGGAAAACTGCTATTAACACTCCGGTAGGTGATTTTGAGAATCTGGTGATGCCTTTTGGTCTTACTAATGCACCTGCATTTTTTCAGAACCTTATTAATGACATCCCGAGACCTCTGATTGGTAAGAATATGGTTGTGTATTTGGATGACATTTTGATTTATTCACCAGATCTGGAGTCCCATTGGCAGAGTGTACGTGAAGTTTTGCTGTTATTGAGTGATAATTCACTCTTTGCTAAGCTGGGGAAATGTGAGTTCGCTGTGCAGAAAATTAGTTTTTTGGGCTATATTGTCTCCAGCGAGGGCTTTGAGATGGACCCGGTGAAGGTTCAGGCTGTGCAGGAATGGCCTAGGCCTATTGGTTTGAAATCTATACAGAGATTTTTAGGTTTTGCCAATTATTACAGGAAATTCATTAAGAATTTTATGTAATTGTTAAACCTCGAACTGATCTCACCAGGAAAGGTGCGAATACGGCCCAGTGGACTACTGAGGCCATTGAAGCGTTTGAGTATCTCAAAGAGAGGTTCAGTTTTGCCCCTATCCTTATGCAGCCTGATGAGACCAAGCCTTTTTTGGTCGAGGTCGATGCTTCATCGGTGGGGGTCGGAGCAGTTTTGTCTCAGGAGAACAAGGGTGGAGTACATCCTTGTGCCTTCTTTCGAAAAAATTTTCGGAAACCGAACTGAATTATGATGTTGGAAATCGGGAGTTGCTGGCTATTAAACTCGCTTTTGAACATTGGCGTCATTTTTTGGAAGGCGCTAGATTTCCTATTCAGGTTTTCACAAATCATAAGAATTTGATCTATCTGGATGCTGCCAAGCGCTTGAATGCCCGTCAAGCTAGGTGGGTACTTTTTTTTTCTCTGTTTCATTTTTCTGTTGCCTATATCCCTGGTACTAAGAATGTTAAAGCCGATGCTTTATCTCGCAGCTTCTCTCCTACGGTCGGTGCCGAGGAGGAGGAGAGCATTTTACAGAAAGGAGTTGTGGTGGCTGCATTGGACTCCGTTTTGGAGAATGGGATTCTGAAAGCTCAAGATGATGCTCCATCTAACACTCCTCATGGGAGGTTGTTTGTGCCTAGAGCCTTTAGGAGAGATTTGTTTGTGGCGTGTCATGAGTCTCTGTTGGCAGGTCATCCAGGAATTTCAGAGACTAAGAGACTGATCAGTCGCAGTTTTTGGTGGCCTGTATGGCAGAAGGAAGTCATCAAGTGGGTGCGTCAGTGTACTGTGTGCGCTAGGTCAAAGGCTTCACATACTCCTGCTGCGGGGTTGCTTTGCCCTCTGGAGGTTCCTAGTGCGCCTTGGACGCATCTCACTATGGATTTTATTACTGATCTGCCCGTGTCCGAGGGTTTTACTGTCATCTGGGTGGTCGTGGATCGTTTTAGTAAGATGTGTCATTTGGTTCCATTCATTAAGTTGCCCTGCGCCAAGACACTCGCTAAGGCGTTTGTTAAGGAGATTGTCAAGCTCCATGGCGTTCCCACGGATATTGTTTCTGATAGAGGACCTCAGTTTGTGGCACGCTTTTGGCTTGCTTTTTGTGACAGGTTGGGAGTCCATTTGTCATTTTCATTTGGTTATCATCCTGAGTCTAATGGACAGACTGAAAGAAAGAACCAGGATGTTGAGCAGTTTTTGCGTTGTTTTGTGGCGGACAATCAAGAGGTGTGGTCGGAGTTTCTGCCTCTCGCAAAATTTGCTCTTAACAATCATACATTCTCCTCTGCTGGGTGTTCTCCTTTTTTTTGTTGTACTGGGAGACATCCGTCTTTTGGTTTGTTCTCCAAATTGGGGTCGGTGGTGCCTGAGGAGGAGAATTTTTCCGGTGATTTGGAGAGAGTTTGGACTTATGTACGTTGTAACCTTCAAGAGGCTAACAAAAAGTCCAAGAAGTATTTTGACAGGAAACGTAAAGAGGTTTTGTTTACTGTGGGTGACATGGTTTGGTTGTCCTCGAAGAACCTGCGGTTGAGGAATCCCTCTAAAAAACTGGGTCCTAAGTTTGTGGGTCCATTTAAAGTGCTTCAGGTTGTTAACCAGTCTGCTGTTAGGTTGGATGTCCCTACTTCCTGGAAGATTAATCCTGTGCTTTTCATGTTTCCTTCTTGAAAAAGGCTGACGTATGTGATAGGGACGTCACTGTCACAGTTCCTCCTGTGGTGGAAGACGGCGAATATGAAATTTCGCGTATCTTGAATTCTAGATGGCATAGAGGGAGATTACAGTATCTTGTCTCCTGGAAGGGTTTCGGTCCCGAAGACAATGTGGCGCCCTGGAGCCACAGATCCTAGAGGGGTGCATAAACGGATTCCTCCACAAGAGGCCCCCACAGCACACACACACCTCCACCTTCCACCTCAGACCACCAGAGGGAGCCCGTTAGGGATATAAATAGGGAAGGTGGAGCTAGGCTGTTCAGTCTAGTCTAGAAGTTCCTCTGAAGAGTTCAGCAAGTACAGATCTGAATACAGAGTCGAGCTCAGTCAGTTTAGTCAGACTCAGCTGTAGCTCAGGTTAGTGAGCTAGGAGCGTGCCGACACTCAGAGAGCGGCAGAAGAAGCAGCCAGCTAGCTGCCAGTGTGTATAGCCTAGTGAGGGCCCCGAGTAGGCCGAAGGCTAGAGGAGTGAGTAACATTGGAGGCAGAGGAGCTGTACAAGCTCACCCCAGAAAAATATATACCGGACACCGGGTCCGCGTCTACAGGGTCGTATACCCCAACCTGTAGAGACAAGCGGAGACCCCTGGAAGACTTCAAGTCCCAGGATCACCCAAGAGCTAATATGTACCAGAGCCAGGAGTCACGGAGGCCCCGCAAGCTGGGAGCGCGTACTCCAAGAGAAGGCCCTACCACAAAGTCAGCCGGTGCAGGACAGCGACAAAGTTAGGCCTAGCTCCAGGCAGGTCAGAAACTTACTACACAAAGGCAAGAAACAGGAGGCCCTATATCCGCTCACTGGGGAGGATCCTGATATGCACCCTTCACCCTACAGTGCTCCGGGATGTGCCTGAATTTCCATCAGTAAAAGGTACTGAAGTGACTATCGTGTCTGTCCCTGTTCTTACTTTGGCCCGGCTGGGTCCCATCTGTCCTGCATCCTTACATCCATGCTGCACCTGTGGGGAGCTATACCACCCAGGCTGCCTTAACACCGGCCTCAGTGGGCTGCCGCAGCGCTGGTGATCCTCACCAGACACCACAGGTGGCTTCACGAACTTATACATAGTTATCCACTTTTTAACCCCTTAACAACATTTGATGTACTAATACGCGTCTGTGCCCTGGGACTTAAGAGCCAGACCCGTATTAGTACGTCATGGCGATCGCGCGCGCACACAGGCTGTGCGGGTGCGATCGCCGCCGGGTGTCAGCTGATTGTCACAGCTGACACCCGGTACTATGTGCAGGGAGCGGTCCTGCACCGCTCCCAGCACATTAACCCCCGCGATGCTGCGATCGAAGTCGATCGCAGCATTGCGGTGGCAAGGGGAGGTGATCGCAGATACTCACCTCCTCTTCCGGCTTCCAGCGCTGACTGCCGTGGCTTCCAGGATGTTGCCATGACGACCCAATGTCGTCATGACAACATCCGGGTCACCAGACAGCAGGAAGATTTTTTTGGACATGCGCAGTGCATCTCCAAACAATCTTCTCCCTGTCCAGCGCTGACAGCCTGCATGGCACAGGGATGGTGCTGCATTCCTGTGCCATGCAGGCGATCAGAGAAAAAAAAGTGAAAGTCCCACAGTGGGACAAAGTAATAAAGTATAAAAACTCTCAGAAAGTGGAAAAAAAAAAAAAAATTGTAAAAATATAAAAAAAAAAAATAAATAAAAAAAATAATCCACCAAAAATAAAAATATAATGTACCCATCAATAAATATTATTATAAAAAAAAAAAAAAAAAACCAATAAAAGTACACATATTTGGTATCACCGCGTCCGGAACAACCTGACCTATAAAACTGTCCCACTAGTTAACCCCTTCAGTGAACACGGTAAAAAAAATAAATAAAAAACGAAGCAAAAAACAATGCTTTATCACCATACCGCCAAAGAAAAAATGGAATAACACGCAATCAAAAAGACAAATATAAATAAAAATGGTACCGCTGAAAACGTCATCTCCTCCCGCACAAAACAAGCCGCCATACAGCTCCATCAGCCGAAAAATAAAAAAGTTATAGCGCTCAGAATAAAGCTATGCTAAAAAATTATTTTTTCTATAAAATTGCTTTTATTATGTAAAAGTGCAAAACATAGAAATACGATATAAATGTGGTACCGCTGTAAACGTACTGACCCGAAGAATAAAGCTGCCTTATCAATTTTACCACACGCGGAACAGAATACAAAAAAAACAATTCCTGAATTGTTGGTTTTTGTTTATTCAGCCTCCCAAAAATCGGAATAGAAAGCGATCAAAAAATGTCACGTGCCTGAAAATGCCACCAATAACAACGTCAACTCAACCCGCAAAAAAAAGGCCGTCAAATGACTGTCTGCCAAAATCTGGAAAAATTATAGCTCTCAAAATATGGCGATGCAAAAACTAGATTTTACAAAAAATGCGACTTTTAGTGTGTGACAGCTGTCAGTCATAAAAACCCCATATGATTCTGGTATCGCTGTAGTCTCACCGACCCGAAGAATAAGGTCGTCTAATCACTTATACCGCACGAGGAACGGCGTAAAAAATAAACTCTCAGGTTAGGGTTGTGCTACGGTTAGGGTTGTGTTAGGGTTAGGGCTGGGGTTGGGGTTAGGATTGTGATGGGGTTGGGATTTTTTTCAAAAGTAAGAAAAAAAGATGACGATATGGCGACTAGTGTTGAGCGCAAGTGCTCTCTACTTGAGTTTGCATCGGGTGTTCTGGTATGCATTGAGTATCGTGGGTATTTGAGTGACATGCTCGAGTCTCCGCCCCATATGCTTCACGGGGCAAAAAACTTTGCGGGGATTGCCTGCCATGCACGAGCGATCCCCGCATGTTTTTTTTTGGGTGTCTAATAACCGTGAAACATCCGGGCGGGGACTCGAGCATGTCACTCCAGCACACGCAGTACATGGTGCATACCTGAGTACCCGATGCAAACTCAAGTAGCGAGCACTTGCGCTCAAGACTAATGACAACTTATTCAATATGATGACCTAATTTTATCAAATTCTGTGTCGTACCTCTGGGTTCAAAATGTTCACTATACACCTTAATAAAATCCTTGAGGGGTATAGTTTCCAAAATGGGATCACTTGTGGGGGAGCTCCCCTGTTTAGGCACATCAGGGGCTCTCCAAACGCGACATGGTGTCCGCTAACAAATTGAATGGAAAATCGGCTCAAATTGTTAGCGGACACCAGATTGCGTTTGGAGAGCCCTGTGTGCCCAAACATTGGAGCTCCACCACAAGTGACCCCATTTTGGAAACTAGACCCCCCAAGGCACCTATCTAGATGCATAGTGAGCACTTGGAACCCCTAGGTGCTTCACAAATTGATTCGTAAAAATGAAAAAGTGAAAAAAAAAACACTTTTTCATTTTTACGAATCAATTTGTGAAGCACCTGGGGGTTCAAAGTGCTCACTATGCATCTAGATAGGTGCCTTGGGGGGTCTAGTTTCCAAAATGGGGTCACTTGTGGGGGAGCTCCAATGTTTGGGCACCACGGGTTCTCCAAACGCAACATGGCGTCTGCTAATTATTCAAGCAAATTTTACAATCAAAAAGTCAAATGGCGCTCCTTCCCTTCCGAGCCCTGCCGTGCACCCAAACAGTGTTTTTTCCCCACATATGGGGTATCTGCGTGCCCAGGGGAAATTGCACAACAAATTTTGGGGTCCATTTTTTCTTGTTACCCCTGTGAAAATAAAAAAAATTGGGTCTAAAATAACATTTTTGTGAAAAAAGTTAAATGTTCATTTTTTCCTTCCACAGTCCAAAAATTCCTGTGAAGCACCTGAAGGGTTAATAAACTTCTTGAATGTGGTTTTGAGCACCTTGAGGGGTGCAGTTTTTAGAATGGTGTCACTTTTGGGTATTTTCTGTCATAAAGACCTCGCAAAGTGACTTCAAATGTGATGTGGTCCCTAAAAAAATGGTTTTGTAAATTTTGTTGGAAAAATGAGAAATCGCTGGTCAACTTTTAACCCTTATAGCTCCCTAACAAAAAATAATTTTGGTTCCAAAATTCTGCTGATGTAAAGTAGACATGTGGGAAATGTTATTTATTAACTCTTTTGTGTGACATATCTCTCTGATTTAAGGGCATAAAAATTCAAATTTTGAAAATTGCAAAATTTTCAAAATTTTCGCCAAATTTCCATTTTTTTCACAAATAAACGCAAGTGATATTGAAGAAATTTTACCACAATCATGCAGTACAATAAGTCACGAAAAAACAGTCTCAGAATCAGGGGGATCCGTTGAAGCGTTCCAGAGTAATTACCTCATAAAGTGACAGTGGTCAGAATTGTAAAAATTGGCCAGGTCATTAACGTGCAAACCACCCTCGGGGGTTAAGGGGTTAAAAGAGAGGCCCAGGGTACGGCCCCGGGAGCCGACTACTGTGACATCCCCCAAGGTCAGGCCACAACAAGGCCCGGGCGCCGAGTCCTCCCCATCCCCTGGGCTACACAACTCCTGGGTAAGGACGGATGATGTCTCTGCTCCTAGGCTTGTTAAAGCTTTCCACAGGAGGTTTTCCGGATAGGCCTGGGCTTGGAGGATCCGGAGGATCCTCATAAAAGAGGGGGTACTGTTAGAACCCTCCTGTTAGTTTTTTAGTTTTTTCTATCTTGTGTTTTGCGGTCACGTGACCATCTGCCTATATATTCCAGCTCCGCCCTTCTGGCTTTACTGGACTTCAGTGTTGTTTGACTGTTTTGCTAGCCTGGTGCTTTGGTGCCTGTCTCTGTCAGTTTGCTTGGTCCTCTTGGACCTCTAGTACTTTTTGTCAGTTTGTCTTTTGTGTTCTACAACAATTTCTGTTTAGGAGGTGTCCCATTTTTGTCCCAGTCGTTAGCTCTTTTAGGGACCCCTCCCTTAATTCTATAGGTCTTCGTTCAGACTAGCCGAGGACGAAGGTGGGTCTGTTCACTAGGAACAGGCAGCCCGCTACATCGTAGGGATTCAGCTTAGTCTTACTGTAGGGACAGCTTTCCCCTATCTTTCCTTAGTTCTTGTTGCACATCATAACAGCACTACAGGTAGGACTGGTCGTCCTACCACGTAAAAAGAAGAGAGGAGAAACCAGCTTCCAAAAGTGCAAAAATTTATTGAGATTAATCCACGCAGTTTAAAATATCCAAGTTACACAAAGAACACAGGTCTGTGTTCGAAACGCGTTGCGTTTTTTTTTCTATGTGAGATTCCCCTATGTAACTTGGATATTTTAAACTGCGTGGATTAATCTCAATAAATTTTTGCACTTTTGGAAGCTGGTTTCTCCTCTCTTCTTTTTCTGTGCAAACACGTGAGGCCACACGTATCCGTGCTTCCCTTCATTTAAAGCCTACAGCAATCAGGTGAGCTGAATATTTTTTCTCTTTTGTCACGTCCTACCACGTACTTGTCTCGCCAGCTGGGATGGATGGATGGGATCACACAGCCCTCTGCAGGGGGAGGCGACAATCTCCCCCCTCAGTCTGATGCAAAGGGGAAGGCTGGCACCTTTCAGCCTGAGTGACAGACAGCTCTGGTACTGTCTATGCAAGTGGGAGGGGCCTATTTTGGCGCCGTTTCCTAGGCTCCGCCCACGTTGGGACACCCCACATATCATTAACTCTGCATGTGCTACAGTAGCGGCTGCAGTTTATACAGTTATACACAGTCTTTGTGGCACACAGGACCCATTTATACCGGGCTTCGAATCCTGTTCGTGACGTCAAGTTGACGCGCCCCCTGGGCCGTGGGGTACTCGGTAGCTGGGCCGGTCGATGCTGGGGGATGTCACAGGGGCGGTGACCCGGTCCGTGACCCAGGGCGGTCAATACAAGAGGTTTTAAAGAAAAGGGAATAGAGTTTCTATATATAATGTTCGTGACGCCACCTGTGGTATGCGGCTATATGGAGCCGCCGCTGCGGTGAAGATCCTCTGGAGCTGATGATGACGCAGCAGAGTTGGTTCAGCTCTCCACAGGCAGAGCTTAGCTCCAGGGCAGGAAATGGTGATGTTATAGATGTTGCTGTGCAGTCTAGTGCAGGGGATGGCGCAGTTAATAATCAGTCCACAACTTAATGGCGGTATCCTCTTATCTTTACTTGCGGTGGTTAGGCAGACCGGGGCACGGGTACTAGCTGGTAGTAGAGGTCCAGTCGGCCTGGAAGCAAGTTGGGAATCCACCTCGCCAGGTGAAGTTGGAGGCCTTCCCTTTGCGCTAATCTCTTTGGCCCTGCTGCTTATAGCTATGCTGTGGCCCTCGTCCCTGAGTAAAACGTCTTTGTGCTCACCCGTATGGCAGGCAGCTCGGGCCTTCCTGGAGGGTCGCTCCCACGTGGCGGTGCTGGGCCCTATGGTGCTGCTGAGCCTCCGGGCGTCTGATGGGGCCAGGAGACCTGCAGTCTCCTGCCCTCCGGTTTCTGCTGCTGGGCCTTCAGTGCCCCACAACCTCGGACTTCGGTGTCCGGTTCTTCTACGCTCCTCTCTTGGGTGAACTGCTGTGCAGCTTCACTCCCCAGGTCTTTCCTCATTGCTGTCCTGTATTCAACTCCTCACTATCTCTAACTAACCCTGCCTCCAGATTCCGGTTGCAAAGGGGAGGAGCTTCCCTTGCTAGTCTGGAGCCAGGAAAGTGTTGCATGCTAGTATACCTGACTAGGGGACCCCTGTTTGCTTCCAGGCATGGCATCACCGCTTGTGAGGGAGGCAATGCTACTGTGGTAACCGGACCCCTCGGGTGCCACAAGTGCATTTACTGAACATACATTTCAGTGGGCCAACATTTCGTATTTTAAAAACATTTTTCAAGCTGTTATAAAGTATTCTAATTTACTGAGATAATGACTTTTGTGTTTTCATTGGCTGTAAGTGTGACGCTCACAGCCCTCCCTGGGAAATGGGGTTACTCGGAGCCGGGTCAGTGTAGGTGTCTCGGGGTTGCAGTCGTGGCCCGGACCCGGTCCGTGCCCAGGGCGGTCACATAAAAGATTTAATGGGCTTTCAGGGTTGAGTGGTATGGCGGGTGCAGTGCCGCGCTGGAAATAACTGGCTGAAGTGGGGTGTGAAGTTATCCAGGGTTTTTACTCACATTCAGATGAACTTTAGCCGCAAAGCTTCCCTCTGCTCCTCGCGGCGTACTGCGGCCACCGGGAAGGGGGTCCAGCACTTTCCAGGTAGATCAGGAGCACCTGTCGAGACCCCTCTGGTGTTTGTTCCCCTCCTTGGTGAGTTCTCCCACTAAGTCTTCTCCTGACTGTATGTGTTGTTAGAACTAGGTGTAAGGCCGGGTCCCACTGGATAAACGCAGGTAGAGAGGTACAGGTGGCGTATGCCGCTCCGTCCGTATCCCTCCTGGGATCCACTAAGCCTCCGGGCTTTTCTGACTGAGATTTCAAGTAACAAAGTCAGATATCGGGGGCCGGTCACCCCTCTTGCAGCAGGAGTCCCTCTGACTAGGCCAGAGTAAGAAATACAGGTGGCGTATGCCGCTCCGTCCGTATCCCCCTGGGATCCTTTTGCCTGTGGAGCTTGTCTCCTCTGCTCCCCTCCAGGCCTTCTTAGGTAGGGACCTTGACCGGGTAGAGACAGTGGTTAACTCTGACCCGCTCCTCGCCTCAAGGCCAGAGAACGAGGATCGTGTATCTTCAGTCGGATGAGGCCTATTACTGAACTCTGGTGGGTGACCACAATCAGAGACGGAGACCACCATCACTGATGAAGATCACAATCAAAGACCTTGAACCCAAGATGGCCGTAGATTAAATATGAAAGAATAAGTGTTTCTTAAAAGTGTGTCCTCCACCGTCACCCACTACATGGTTCCCCCTATCTTTGGTTCCCCCCATCTCCTGTATCCCGGGCCAGGGCTGCACCCTGGTGCATTTAGGCCCCCTACAGGACAGGAGTGGTGTAGTGTTGAGTGGTGAAGTAGGGTCCCGAGAAGTGCTCCATCATTACCTGGAAGAGGAGATACCACACCTCAAGCTGAGGTGCAGTACCCCTGTGGCGACTGAACCCTCAGGGGCGCCACATAAGCCATAATCATCAACATTAACAGAAATAATCACTTGAAATAGATCACTCTGTTTGTAATGACTCTATATAATATGAGTTTCACTTTTTGTATTCAAGAACTGAAATAAATTCACTTTTTGATGATATTCTAATTTAGTGAGAAGCACTTGTATTACCACCATTTATAGTCTAAATATAATTCCACCATACTGTTACCGAACAAAGCCCACTATAACAAGGCAAATGTACCAATACTACCACATATAAACGATAAATAATACAGCCACACCATGATCTTAAATTGCAAACACATACTGTAGTAACAGAATAATACCACCATACTAATCATTAACGAAAACCACTGTCACTAATACTAATATCGCCCTCATAAAGTAACCAGTTAAAGATACCAGTTGTATACAGGCACACTGAAGCATATATGTGTGCACAGTACAGGTAAATCCAGTGACTCGACAATGACGTCTCCAATTACAGGCACTCATTTTCTCTTTTCCTCTTCAATCGGCATAGACCGCTATAACTTCTTCCAGGCATGATTCCTCCCTTCAGAATGTAACACAGACATCTATGGTTAATCGCTTCCAGAGCACTCTCCCCACTTTGTCCCCTCACTTCTACACAAAGTCTATATTGCCATAGTGTATAGATGCTTTACACCAGGGGTCCCAAACCTGTTGTCACGGGTGTGTCAGAGGTGACAGACAGTCGCCTTGCAATGGTTTGCAGGAGATCTCCACGTTTGGCAATGCCGACAGCTGCGTAGATAGGAGGCTGTGTTTAGGACCCAGCAACTACCTCCCTTTAGTCTGGGTGTATATATACCTGGTGTGTCTAGGTGGGCGTCGCCGGTTATATAATTTCTACTTGGAACTTGGCTGAAGCAGCATCACGTCCTCCCTGGAGTCTTAGGCCGTGTGCCCTGTTGGAGTTCTAAAGCTGAGTTGTTGTTCCCCTGTGTTGTCTTCCCCTTTTGTTTTTAGAGTGCTAGCGGAGGTTAACTAGTGCTCATCTCCTTCCTCCCTCAGCTATAGCCTTACGCTAGGGATAGTAGGGCAAGGCACGTGATCGGCGACAGCTGCGGAGGCTGTATAGGGACGTTAGGGGGAGACAAGGTGACGCTAGTCCAGATTAGAAAGTCACCTTTTCCCCCTTTCCCTAGTGTCTGGGCTCCCTTTCCCTTTCCCCTCTGTGTTGCACTCACACCTGGCGTGACATTATAACCGGCCGAGCACGTTTTGGGGAAAGAAAAAAAAAAAGAAAAAAAACTGCACAAGATTGACATTTTTTTTTTTTGTGTGTTTTTGGGCTTGCACTTTTTTTTTCCTTACTCCTTTTAGTATGGGGTCAGTTGCAGAGCTTGGAGGTGAATGACCTCCGTTGTGAGGTTCAGCAGCGGTTACAGGCCGCCAATGTGGGGGTCTCTGCAGGTAGGCCTGTCCAGCCTAAACCCAAGGTTGCCCTCCCGGACAGGTTTTCAGGAGGTAGGGACAAGTTTTTTGTGTTTAAGGAGGCATGTAAATTGTACTTCAAACTTCGTCCCTACTCCTCCGGTAATGAGGAGCAACGGGTTGGTACTGTGATCTCTCTATTTCAGGGCGATCCTCAGTCATGGGCGTTTTCGTTACTGCAGGACTCAGTTTGTCTCCAGCCTGTGGAGGTTTTTTTTGGGAGCTCTTGCCCTCATCTATGATGACCCTGACCGAGTCGCTTTGGCTGAGTCTAAGCTACGTTGCCTTCAGCAGGGTATTCGGTCAGTGGAAACGTACAGTTCGGAATTCCGTAGATGGGCAGCAGATTCCAAATGGAATGACTCATCCCTTAAAAGTCAATTTTGTGAGGGGCTTACTGAAAGGTTGAAAGATGCCCTGGCTTTATATGATACCCCTAAGTCCTTGGAGGCTGCCATGTCTTTGGCCATACACCTGGATAGGCGCCTTTTGGGATAGACGGGTGCAACCTTCTACTCCGGGGCCTTCTTGTCGGCGTTGTGTACCTTTGCCAAGGGAGCGGTCTGGGGGTGAACCAGTACTGGGGGAGGTGGAGGAACCTATGCAGTTAGGGGGTGTCTCTACATCATACATCTCCCCGGAGATTTGCAAGAAAAAAGGTGTACGTTTTTTTGTGGGAAAAAGGGACACTTTGTTGGGACCTGTCCTTCAATTCCTAAACAAAAATAGACTCGATTAACTCTCGGTAGTCTGGACTTTGATAAACAAGGGGTGCATTTGTGGCCAAACTGCAGTTCCCACTTTGTCCTGACAGCAGAGGTGGTGCTAGAGAGCAAAACTGAAAAAACTTATGTGTTTCTTGACAGTGGAGCCGGGGTTAGCATGGTTGATGCTGAGTTTGTGAAAACTCATGATCTCGCTTGATGTGCTTTAGCTGAACCTATTCCCATCTTTGCCATTGACTCGGCGCCACTTGCACAGAAAGCATTTATTCAGATTGTACATAATGTAAAACTGAGGGTGGGGTCAGTTCATTGTGAAATTGTCCCTTGCTATGTTTTGGAAAATCTCCCTACTCCGGTTGTTTTAGGTATTCCCTGGCTTGTTAAACATAATCCGTTAGTGGATTGGCAAACCGGGGAGATTACTGAATGGGGAGATTACTGCCATGAGAACTGAATGTTTCCACTGCTGCTGTCTCTACGGGGATGCTGCCTGCTTTTGTGTCTGGTTTTGAGGACGTTTTTTCTGAAAGGGGGTGTCAGGATTTGCCTCCTCATCGTGCTTATGACTGTCCTATTAACCTGACCCCCGGAGCTAAACTACCAAAGTCCAGACTATATAATCTTTCTGGCCCTGAGAGACAAGCCATGAAGGTTTTCATTGTGGAAAGTCTGGAGAAGAGACATATTAGACCCTCATCTCCGCCCGTGGCGGCAGTGTTCTTCTTTGTGAAGAAAAAAGATGGCGGTCTAAGTCCCTGTTTAGATTTCCGGGAATTAAATCAAATTACCATCCGTGATCCATACCCTCTTCCTCTGATTCCTGATTTGTTCAGCCAGGTTGTGGGAGCTAAGGTATTTTCCAAGTTGGATTTAAGGGGAGCTTACACTCTGGTTAGAATCAGAGAGGGGGACGAATGGAAGACAGCGTTCAATACCCCGGAAGGTCATTTCGAGAGTTTGGTTATGCCTTTTGGTTTGACCAATGCACCTGCGGTATTCCAGCATTTCATAAATGATATTTTTCATCATTTGGTGGGGAGGTTTGTGGTGGTCTATCTGGACGATATTTTGGTTTATTCACCTGATTTTGAGACCCATCGGGGGCATGTTAAACAGGTGCTCCAGATATTAAGGGATAAGAAACTTTATGCCAAACTAGAAAAATGTGTTTTTGCTGTTCAGGAGGTGCAGTTTTTGGGGTACTTGTTGTCATCTTCAGGTTTTCGGATGGATCCGGAGAAGATTCGTGCAGTCCTTGACTGGGAACGTCCCGAGAACCTGAAGGCCCTACAATGTTTTCTGGGCTTTACTCATTCTTACAGGAAATTCATCCAACATTACTCAGTGGTAGTGAAACCCCTTACTGACATGACTAAGAAGGGGTCTGATTTTTCCAGCTGGTTGGAGGCTTCCCTCCAGGCTTTTTCTTCCCTAAAGAATCATTTTGCCACTGCACCTGTTCTTAGTCAACCCGATGTTTCTCAACCCTTTATTGTGGAGGTCGATGCTTTGGATGTCGGGGTTGGGGCTGTGTTGTCTCAGGCTTCGTCCCCTGGTAAATGGAGTCCATGCGCCTTCTTTTCTAAAAAATTGTCTCCGGCTGAGAGAAATTATGACTTGATTAATAGGGAACTTTTGGCGATAAAATTGGCGTTCAAGGAATGGTGACACTGGTTGGAGGGGGTTGTCCATCCTATTACTGTTATTTCTGACCATAAGAACCTGTCATATCTCCAGTCATCTAAACGTCTCAACCCTAGGCAAGACATATGGTCCCTGTTTTTTACTAGGTTCAATTTTGTTGTCACTTATCTTCCAGGGGTCAAAAACATCAAGGCTGATGCTTTGTCCCGGAGCTTCCCTGGTGGGACCATGAGAATCCTGCCCCGATATTGCAGAAAGGGGGTTATTTCTGCTCTTTTTCCTGAACTGAAGGGTGAGGTGCCGGAGGCTCAGGGAGACGCCCCTGCCTCCTGTCCTTCAGGAAAGTTATTTGTACCACCTGATCTGCGCCGTAAAGTTATCAAGGAACATCATAACTCTGTGCTTGCTGGGCATCCTGGTGGTAAGGCAACCGCGGACCTCCTCTCTCGTCCTTTTTGGTGGCTGGGGTTGCATCGAGATGTAATTGAACACGTAGCTGCTTGTAGTATTTGCGCGTTTTCTAAGGTTTCGCACACCCGTCCGTCTGGTACTCTTCTTCCGCTACCTATCCCTAGCAGGCCATGGACACACTTGTCCATGGATTTTATTACTGACCTACTGGTTTCTGCAGGCAAAACGGTGATTTTGGTAGTAGTAGAAAGGTTCAGTAAAATGGTTCACTTTGTCGCTTTATCTGCACTTCCCAATGCTAAGACACTTGCTCAGGTGTTCATAAATGAGATTGTGAAGCTTCACGGGGTTCCCTCCGATGTGGTGTCTGATCGGGGTACCCAGTTTATTTCCAAGTTCTGGAAGGTATTCTGTTCTCGATTGGGGGTACAGCTGTCCTTTTCCTCTGCCTTCCACCCTCAGTCGAATGATCAGACCGAGTGGGTCAATCAGAACTTGGAGACATACCTCAGGTGTTTCGTCCCCGAAAATCAGGAGGATTGGGCATCCTACTTACCGCTGGCAGAATTTGCCATCAATAATAATTGTCAAGAATTCACTGGCAGATCACCGTTTTTTGGTGCATACGGTTATCATCCACAGTTTGGTACTTTCAGTGGGGGAGGAGCTTCAGGAGTTCCTGAAGAGGAACGGTTTGCTTCAGCGCTCTCCTCGGTGTGGCAGGGTGTTCTGTGTAATTTGAAGACCATGGGTGAAAGGTATAAACGTATGGCTGAAAGAAAACGCTTGCCAGGTCCGGACCTGAATGTGAATGACTTTTGTGTGGTTGTCTACCAAGAATATAAGATTGAAAGTTCCTTCTTGGAAGCTGGGATCTAGGTTTATTGGTCCCTACAAAATTACCGCCGTCATTAACCCAGCAGCGTTTCGTCTTGAATTTCCTCAGGCTCTTAAGGTTCACAATGTGTTCCACAGGTCCTTACTCAAAAGGTACATAGAACGTCTTGAGCCCTCACCTCTACCACCGCCCCTAGTAATGGTTAATGGTAATTTGGAGTTCGAGATTTCGAGGATAGTAGATTCTCGTTTCCAACGTCGTTCTCTGCAATACTTGGTGCACTGGAAAGTCTGAGGTCCAGAGGAGAGGACGTGGGTTTCAGCGTCAGAGGTGAACGCTCCCAGATTGGTTCGCTCTTTTCACACCTCTTTTCCTGAGAAACCCGGTCCTGAGTGTCCGGAGGCCACTCATAGAGGGGGGTACTGTCACGGGTGTGTCAGAGGTGATACAGTCGCCCTGCATTGGTTTGCAGGAGATCTCCACGTTTGGCAATGCAGACAGCTGCCTAGATAGGAGGCTGTGTTTAGGACCCAGCGACTACCTCCCTTTAGTCTGGGTGTATATATACCTTGTGTGTTTAGGTGTGTCTAGGTGTGCGTCGCCGCTTATACTCATTTCTACTTGGAAGTTGGCTGAAGCAGCATTACGTCCTCCCTGGAGTCTTAGGCCGTGTGCCCTGTTGGAGTTCTTCTAAAGTTCAGTTGTTGTTCCCCTGTGTTGTCTTCCCCTTTTGTCTTTAGAGTGCTAGTGGAGGTTGAGTAGTGCTCATCTCCTTCCTCCCCCAGCTATAGCCTTACGCCAGAGATAGCAGGGCGAGGCATGTGATTGGCGACAGCTGCGGAGGCTGTATAGGGACGTTAGAGGGAGACAGGGTGACGCTAGTCCAGATTAGAAAGTCACCTTTTCCCCCTTTTCCTAGAGTCTGGGCTCCCTTTCCCTTTTCCCTCTGTGCACTCACACCTGGCGTGACACCTGTAGCTCGAGAGCAATGTGGTGCTCGTGGCTGTCTGCCAACTTGGTGCATTAGCACCAGGTGTAGCAAACAGATATTAACCCTGCTGTTCTGTTCGTATTGCCTATACACTTGTACTGTTCGGGTCAATATGACCCGACCTATTAAGTCTGTTAATTTTGACATTTCGCTACTGTAAGCGTATTATGGGAATACCAGTTGCATTATTTAACTATATGTGAACATGGTTGGTAAAAAATAAATTAAAATCAAAACTTCAGTTTGCTTTATTTTCTTTAGAAAAAGGTTGTACAGGTTCACTTATTGCTTTGTTCAGGCATTCTTACATTCTGCATAGAAATAACTGACATATGCTCTACATAAGTATTTACTACGACTAGAACATGTAATATTTGTTTTATCATGCGAAGATGGACAAATGCTGCATCCTTTCCTTTTTAGTCTTTTTCCAGTGCTGGTGGAAGCCATGGGTTCGTGGCAGCACAAACTTGCTTTTTCTTACAGTGCCCAGCATTGTAAGTTTTCGTTTTAGCAATAGCTGCCCCAGTTGGTGCGATGTAAAAAAGTTATCACACGTCACATTTTGTCCTCTTAGTGTCATAGGTGTGTCGGTATTCATTCCTACTTATGAAGCCTTTAGCAAGAGAAGTACTTCGTCCTCTCTGGAGCTTGAGGACGTGTGTGCATTTGTCTGAAGTTCGTCTAAAGCTAAGAAATCTCCCCCTGTTTGTCCACCCCTGTTCAGTGTTTAGTGGAGATTGACAAGTGCTCATCTCCTCCCTTCCCTAGCCTTAGCCATACGCCAGGGAAAGACAGGGCAAGGCACACGTACGGCGATTGGTGAAGAGCCAATACAGGGATGTTAGGGGAGACAGAATGACACTAGATCAACCTAGGAGGTCTCCACTTCCCCCCTTTCCCTAGAGTCTGGGCCCCTCTTCCCTTTGTGTTACACTAAGTCTTTCCCACACCTTGCGTAACACTTAGTCCATATGTCAAATCTGAAACAACTCACGTACCCTGATTCTTTTCAGGTTTTTCTCCACCCTTTTTTTCTGTAAATACGTTAGCGTTTAGAGCATATGAACTGCTGCTATCACAAAGTGTCCATATCTTGATGCCGTACTTTGGTGTCTTACTCGGTATATATTGTTTTAACGGAAAACACCTACCTCGGAATGCCACAAGTTGTTCACCCACGGTGACATTTTCACCAGTATTGTATAATTTTGGAAGAATCTCTATCCATTTAGGCCAAACTTCTCTAATAGCGGCTAGTTATTAGAGTGTTATCTGATGTTAGCAGAGGACAATTTTCCTGCAGAAGGCTGTAAGTTCAAAATTACATTTTTAGACTGAATTGCTTGCATTAGACTAGTTGTCTGGGTATCATGTGCCTCGTCAGATTCAACTTTAGAATCAGAATTCTGATAATCACTTTCCCAGCCACTTACGTACGTGGTCTTCATCTGCGGACACTTTCTCCAGTTGGATATCTTCTTCAGAATCTGAAGCATTGGCAAGCTTTTACAATTCAGTTTCACTCAATGGACGTCTTTACCACATTTTTATACAACTTTCGAAATAATGGACACCACTTTCATGGGATAAAATCAGCATTGTGGAATAAAATAGCACTATATAAATAAACAACAATAATAAAATTGCAGCAAACACTAACCAGTATAGCAAAAATAAGAGCTTATATACTACAGCGAAACAGACCTGTACTCAAAGCCCATCCATATGCTGTAACTTGCAAATGTATCAAGTGCACGGACTGACTTGAACTGGAAAAATTGACAAACAATAGTAGATGCAATAAATCATAGATTCATGCAATGTTAGAGTTTGAAGGGACCTCCAGGGTCATCTTGTCCAACCCCTTGCTCAATGCAAGATTCAATAAATCATCTCAGTCTGTCCAGCCTTTGTTTGAAGACTTCTATTGAAGGATAATCCACAATGATATTATAAATTGTTTATGTGACTGAAAATACGGCCGGAAATCTGTATAAAACACTATCGGGTCATATTGACCCGAACAATACGTATGTAACACAATCATTATGACAACACCTATCCATAAACAAACTCACTTAACCACGATTTGCAGATCCTCATAATAAATAATCTGCAGCTTCACAAAATTTTTTTCGGGTCAAATAGATCCAAACAGTACAGCAGGATTAAGATTAGATCTTTAGATGGGGATTTTTGTGTGTAGCCCTGCACAGAAGGACAGATCTGAATGGGGGTAAGATGGGAAACCCTGGAGCTTGGCATATTGCCTAGGTGTGATTTCAGTGGAAAAGCTTTGGCTGTCATTATACCGGTAATAGGGGGCACTGAGTGTCACTACTGAGAGTGGGGCAGGAGTTGAATGTGGCTCACGACCCTCTCTCATAGCTGAATGTGGCTTGTGGCCCTCTCTCAGAGCTGGATGTGGCTCACGACCCTCTTTCATGATGGAATGTGGCTCTCAAGGTCAGAAAGGTTGGGGACCTCTGCTTTACACAGCACTGGGATAATAAACACAGTGATGTCACAGTACAGGGATAATATGCACACTGATAACACAATACAGTGATAATACACAGATGTCACAGTACTGGGATATTACACACAGTGATGTCATAATACTAGGATAATACTCACAGTGATGTCACAATACAGGGATAATACACACAGAGATGTCACAGTACAATTATAATACACCTACTGATGTCACAATACAAGGATAATACACACAGTGATGTCACAGTACAAGGAAAATACACACAATGTTGTCACAGAACAGGGACAATACACCCACTGATGTCACAATAGAGGGATAATACATGCAGTGATGTCACAGTAAAGGGATAATACACCCACTGATGTCACAATACAGTGATAATACACGCACTGATGTCACAGTAAAGTGATAATACTCACACAGATGTCACAATACTCGGGTATTACACACAGTGATGTCACAAAACAGGATTAATACACTGATGTGACGGTACAAGGATAATACACAGTCATATCACATTACAGGGATAATACACCCACTTATGTCACAATACAAGGATAATAAACACAGTGATTTCACGGTACAAGGATAATACAAACAGCGATGTCACAGTACAATTATAATACACCCACTGATGTCACAATACAAGGATAATAAACCCAGTGATGTCACAGTACAAGGAAAATACACATAATGATGTCACAGTACTGGGTTAATACACACAGTGATGTCACAGTACAAGGAAATACCCACAGTGATGTTACAGTACTGAGATAAACACAGTGATGTAACCGTATAGGGATAATACACACAGATGTCACAGTATAGGGATAATACACACAGATGTCACAGTAAAGGGATAATACACACACAGCTGTCACAGTACTGGGGTAGTACACACAACGATGTCACAGTACAGAGATAATACACCCAGTGGTGTCACAAAAAGGGATAGTGCACACAGTAATGTCACAGTACATGGATAATGCACCCACTGATGTCACAATACAGAGATAATATACACAGTGATGTCACAGTACAAGGATAATACACAGTGATGTCACAGTACATTGATAATACACCCACTGATATCACAATACAGGGATAATACACACAGTAATGTCACAGTACATGGATAATACAGCACAGTACAATTAAAATACACCCACTGATGTCACAATACAAGAATAATACACACAGTGATATCACAGTACAAAGATAATACACAAAAGGATGTCACAGTACAAATATAATACACCCACTAATGTCACAATACAATTTCAATGACTCCCAGGCTAAGCATCCGCTTCACCTCTTTCAAGATCACCTCTCGGCGGGCTTCAGGAATCCGATACGGCTTCAAGTTTACCCGGTCATGAGGCTCCGTAAGAACCTCATGCTCTATGACCTGAGTACAGCTGGGTAGCACTGAGAATAGGTCTCTATTCCGATTTAGCAACTCTTTGCACTGTTGCTTTTGGGCACACGACAGCGACTCTGCCACCTTGACCTCTTTCAAGTCGGCGTCAGCCTCAGCCTTCAGATAAGGAGCTTCCATGGATTCTCTGTCCTTCCATGATTTAATCAGATTAACATGGCAAATTTGGTAGGGCTTCCTCTTCCCCGGTTGTTGGATTTTATAGTTGACTTCCGCAACTTTCTCTACCACCTCATAGGGGCCCTGCCACTTGGCCATGAATTTGCTCTCCACTGTGGGCACTGGCACAAGTACTCGATCTCCTGGGTTGAACTGACTCAACTTGGCTGACCTATTATACACCCTGGACTGTGCCTCTTGTGCCTTGAGGAGGTGCTCCTTCACAATGGCCATTACGTTGGCAATCCTCTCTTGCATCTGGGCAATGTGCTCCACCACGCTCCTATAGGGAGTGGTCTCTACTTCCCAGGACTCTTTCGCCAACCCCAGGAGTCCTCGAGGGTGTCAGCCATAGAGTAGTTCAAACGGGGAGAAGCCTGTGGAATCTTGGGGGACTTCCATGATGGAGAACAACAAATGGGGAAGCAGACAGTTCCAGTCTCGGCCATCCTTCTTCACTGCTTTTCTCAACATGGCCTTCAAGGTTTTGTTAAACCTCTCGACCAGTAAGTCCATCTGGAGATGGTACACAGATGTTCTCAGTTGTGCAATCTGCAGTGTCTTGCAGAATTCCCTCATGACCTTCAACATAAATGGAGTCCCTTGGTCCGTTGGGATCTCCTTAGGCAACCCCTTTCTGAAAAATATATGGACCAACTCCCAGGCTATACACCTGGCGGAGGAGTTTGGTACGGCCTCTGGATACCGTGTAGCATAATCTAACACCACCAGGATATACTGATGTCCTCGCGCGGACTTGACCAGGGGCCCCACTAGATCCATCACTATGCGTTCAAATGGGACCTCGATGACAGGTAGCGGCATTAGGGAACTGCGGAAGTGGGCCGCCGGGGAGATTAGCTGGCATGTGGGGCAGGAACGACAAAATCTCATTATTTCCCTGTAGCATCCTGGCCAGTAGAATCTCTTGAGGATCCGTTCCTGGGTCTTATTTGCACCCAGGTGACCACCCAACACATGGGAATGAGCCATGTCTAACACCCTGCGTCTGTAGAGCCCTGGCACCAACAACTGCTCTATCACCTCACCCCTTGGCTTGGTTACTCTATGCAGCAAATCCCCATTCACAGCAAAGTAAGGGAACCGACCTTCGGCCCCTGGCTCTTGAGGCACCCTATTTAACACTGTAACATTTTCAAATGTCCCTTTAAGAGTTAAATCCCTGAGTTGGGCAGTTCCAACGTTTCCCTCGGACACCTCCAGCTCAGGGATATTGGTATCAGGGGATGCTGCCTCATCCTCATCGCCAACAAGCACACACATGGGAAATTCGTCTACTATGGTCCTCGGCGAGGTTTCCTTAGGGGTGATATGACTGTCATTCGAGCAAGCAGGCATCCCCGCTTTCCTCCACATGTCCCAAAACAATACAAAGTCCTGTCCAATTATTATGGGGTGCAATAAGTCCTGGATGACCCCCACTTCATGAGACGCGGTGCCACAGTCTGTGCTTACATCCACCTGGGCCACAGAATAGTTCTTAGCGTCCGCATTGATACTCCGGACACCCACCACCTTCCCAGGAACCCACCGATGAGGGAGTGTGGCCCTTATCAGAGTCATTAGACTTCCTGTGTTCAACAGTCCACTAACTCGTATCCCATTTACGGACACTGAATACCTGAGGGCCCTCACCAGGTTGAGGAACTGCTCTGCAGGCGAGGTAGGCCAAATAGGAGCATCGGCGGCCTATGTTGCAGTCGATTGGCTCAGAGTTCATGGGACACCGGGTGGCTATATGGCCAGGGGCATGACACCTCCAACAGAGGATGGAATGGGACTGATTCCCCATTTGTGATTCAGCGGCTCCACGGACTTTAGACGTCCACCCAGTGAGGATTTAGTCCCCTTCTTTTGTGAGCCATCCCCCCTTTGGGAACCCCAGAAAGGTGACCTAACCCTCGCTTGACCACTCAAGGAACCCTCTACCGCATTTTCGGCATCTCCCCGGGCAACCCAGGACTGAATCAGCTTCGGCAGAGCGTGGATAAACCGATCCATGACGACTCTCTCGACCATCTGTGCTGGGAAACAAGTCTCTGGCTGCAGCCACTTCTGGACTAGGTGCAGAAAGTCAAACATTTGTGACCGAGGAGGTTTGTCCCTGTGGAAGTCCCATAGGTGGACCCGTTGTGCCTTGACTGCCAGGGTTACGCTTAAGTTTACTATACTCCTTAGCGTCCTGCAGGGCCAAATCAAAATACTCTTTCTGTGGTTCCCTGGTCAGATATGGCACTAGAACTTATGCCCACTGCTCTGGTGGTAGTCTCTCACGGTCCGCCACCCTCTCAAACACGGCCAGGAATGCCTTGACATCATCCCCCGAAGTCATCTTTTGCAACGCCCCTCTCATGGTTTTCCCCACCTGGGTCTCGTCGCTTCGGCCTGGAGGTGGTGCGGTTTCTCTGACATGGACGGCATCCGCCAGGAGTGTCATCTGTTCCTGCTGCTGCATTTGTTGCTGTTGAAGCTGGAATTGCTGTATCAACAATTTGTTGGTCTCTTGCTGAGCTTGCTGCTGCTGCATATTCGCCTGCACCAGTTGTCTTATCAGCGCCTCCATACTGCCGGACGAACCTTCCTGGCTGGCGACCTTTACCCAGGACATATACGGTTTCCTATAGCAGCCGCTCTGCCCCTTGGGATTTGTGCCTGCGCTTCTAGCACCAACTTGTGAAGGATCAGCTCTGGGGTAGACGCAGGTTCACACAGGAATGCAGTCTGCAGGTTTAAAACAAACTGGTGGTTTATTAAATGTCCATAAACCAGTCAGGAAAAACAAAACATAACACCCTATTTCTGGAACAAAAAGATATTACTGAGCAAAACTCAAAATAACCCGTCCATACAGCACGGCCTCAGCTGTTTAAATAAAGTGCCTTTCTCTGCCCCCAGCAGAGTCTGAGCAGCACATGCAAGGTTTGCTCACCTTACACAACACACAGCCACACTGAGACAGGCACAGCTGTCTTAAATAAGGCCTTCCAAAACCTGGACTGGAGGTAAGTGAGCAGCTGATTTCCCCCCCCCCCCCCTTTCCCAGCTCTTTCAGCTGCTCGTAAAACCCGGCCCTATAATCCGGGCCCATTAAACAACACCTCTCAGCACTATGTGTGCTGGAGCTTGCTTTTCCGAGTCCTATGTCATGGCACCTTAGGGGACACATACCTATGTGCACGTGCACGACCTGTCCGGCTGCAACCTTACAAGGGGTAATATACACCGTGATGTCACAATACAGGGATAATACACAGGGATGTCACAGTACAGGGATAATACATACAGTGATGTCACAGTACATGGATAATATACCCACTGATGTCACAGTACAATGATTGTATATACAGTGATGTCTCAGTACAGGATTAATAGTGATGTCACAATACAGGGATAATACACACAGTGATGTCACAGTACAAGGGAAAATACACAAAGAGATGTCACAGTACAGGGGTAATATACACAGTCATGTCACTGTACAATTATTATACACAATGATGTCACAGTACAGGATTAATACATACAGTGATGTCACAATATGGGAATAATATGACGCGCCCCTGGGCCTGTGTCGCGCTGCGTTGCGCACGCGGGAGCTCACCCGGAGCCGGATCTGTTGAGGGTTGTAGTCTCGTGGCGGTGATCCGGTCCGTGCCCAGGGAGTCAGACTAAGTGGCGCCGTATTAGCAGTAGATGTTGGATGACTACGCCACCCGTTGAGTACAGCTAAGGAGCTGCTGCTGCAGGGCAGACCGCTGAGGCCGGTGGTAGGATTGTGCAGCGTGATAGTATAACCCCCAACGGGAGGGGTATGGCCTCAGGGCAGCCGACGTGGATGATGGGGGTAGCAGGAACCACTCGGAGACGGTACTGTGTAGTTCAGGGTCTTTACTGGTGACAAAGATAGACCCTCCCGGAGTACTGGCTAGCGATTGGGGCCTGGTCAGTCCTTGAGCAGATGGGATCTCCCCTGGCCAGGCGGAGTTGTAGGCCTCCCAAACTAACGATACTCTTCTGGCTACCTTGCTAGAGGCGGGTATAAGTAGCCCACGTCCCTGAGTGTACCGTGTGGTGCTCACCCGTATGGCCGGTGACTCGGGGCCTTCGGGTTTCTGGGCCAGAGGACCTGCAATCCCCGCCGGTCGGTTTCTGCTGCTGGATAGGAGTTAGTCCCCACAGCCTCGGACTCCGGGTCCAGTGATAACTTCTCAGTCAGGGCGAGCTCTGCAGCTGCCAGCCCCTGACTCCTTGTAACACTGCTCCCACAGAGCTCCTGTTGTTTCTTCCTATATTTGCTTCTTTTCTCTGCTTCTTCTCTACTCACTCACCCTGCCTCAGCCCTAGGTTTATATAGGGGAAGTTCTTCCCCTCCCAGGACTGAGCAGGAGGTGTGGCATGCATAGGATCCCTGACCAAGAGACCTCCCACCTGCTCTCAGACATAACATTGCTGTTACTGTGGAAAACCAGACCCCTGGGGTGCCACATTCCCCCCTAGTGAAATTTAGTACTCCGGGACTAAACATATTTTAGAAAAACATAACAAGATATAACAATAACAATAAGGAAACACATAAAGGTGGTCACGGCATGTCCGTAACCGGGTGCAGTCTTTGAAGAAAGCAAGGTGTCCATTTCACCAAAACAGGGAGACGTAACCAGGTAGGGGTCTGTCCTGCCCCGAGTCCTTAACAGTCTTTAGTCCGTCCTGGGTTACGCTCCAACTATGTACAAAGGATTCCCGGTAAATCCACCAAGGACTCCTAAAAATAACTAGAAACACATAATTATACACAAGCAACAATAAACAGGTAACCACAAATAAAACAATTTATACACTTCAAATCCTCCAACGTGCGGGTAACTGGCCCCTAGTGGCCCTAGTGGACCTACGGAGCTGACTGTCTGGCCCTGAACTACAGGGTGTAGGAGCTGTTAAGGGTAAACTGGGCAGCGGTCTACGGGCCCTTTGGCTCACTAGGGATATGGCAGGCTCACTGCAAGCAGAGGGTTGATCCTCCTGGTCTGCTGGTGTGGGGTCTTCTGCCTCCTGGACCGGCTGTTCTTCCAGCTCTACCTGTTGCTCCGTAGGTGCTTGGGATGCTGGTTGGAGGAAGGTGAGTACGGGTACCACAACTGCACCATTGACTTGAGTCCAAGACCGAGGGAAGTCTCCGAGCACAGTATTAACCATGTCTTCCCTTTCCTCTACGGGTCGAGGGTCTTCTTGTTCCTCTTCAGGGTTCCGTAGCTGTTCGGGACACTTCTTCAGGTGATCCCGGGATACAATGGTTGTGGTTTCCCCTCTGTCTTTACTGATGGTACAGACCTTTGGGTTGTCGTGGCTTGAGGGCAGTACGGTGTACGGGTCCTTCTCCCACTGGTCGTCCAACTTGTGGAGCCGTCTTTTTCTCTTCAAGACCTGCTCTCCGGGTACCAGGGGAACAGCGGGAGCATACTGGTTGTAAGTTTTCTCTTGTCTTTCCCTAGCCTGACAGAGACTTCGCTCCACGCTCTCCTGTACTCTCCGGTACTGCTGCTGCCTCTCTGTGTCCCAGTCTGCTTCTGGTGAAGTGTCCTCAGGTGTCAGGACCCCCATTTCCAGGTCAACAGGTAACTTACCAGGTCTCGCCCTCATTAGGTAAGCCGGGGTACAGTAGGTGGAACCTACCGGGATGTGGTTGTATAGGTCCACCAGATCGGGCAGCTTCTCAGGCCACAGACTGCGTTCTTCCAGGGGCAACGTTTTCAGAAGATCCATTACCACCTGGTTCATTTTCTCACAAAGTCCATTAGTTTGCGGATGATAGGGTGTCGTCCTTATCTTCCGGCAGCCATAAAGAGTGCAGAATTCTTGGAAGACCTCCGCTTCAAAGGCAGGTCCCTGGTCTGTCAACACTTGGTCCGGGTACCCGTGTGGACGGCAGAAATGCTGCTGGAAGGCTCTCGCTGCTGTTCGAGCTGTTAAGTCCTTGACAGGGACGACAACCAAGAACCGGGAGTAGTGATCCACGATGGTTAGTGCGTAGACGTAGCCACTTCTGCTTGGGGTCAGTTTTACATGATCCAAGGCTACCAGTTCCAACGGCTGCCGGGTGACGATGGACTGCAGGGGAGTCTTCTGGCTGGCACGGTCCTTCCTTCTTAGGTTGCACGGGCCACAGTCTCTGCACCACCTCTCGATGGTTCCCCTCATGCCTACCCAGTGGAACCGCTCGCGCAGCAGGAACTCCAGCTTCTTCCATCCGAAGTGTCCAGCCCCGTCGTGTTATGCCTCCATCACCATGGCTGCGTCTCTTCGTGGCACCACTACTTGCCAGATTAGTTCATGCGTCCGGGAGTTAACCATTCTGCGGCACAACTTCCCCTTATATACTCTTCTCAGCCCACAGTTGCTTGGCTTCCTCCGGAGCGTCTGGGTCAAGGCGAGCCTCTGGCCGAGTCAGCATCTCCTTCACCAGTCGGACGGCAGGGTCACTGTCTTGCGTTTCCTCCCAGTTGTAGTGAGGCAAGGGGTTAAACGTAGCGGCTTGCTTACTCCTTACCCGGTGGGAATACTGGATAGTCCCATGCCGGTGGAACGCAGGGAGTTCGACTTCTTCCAGTCCCTCTGGATCTTCTCCTACGTCCGGTAGGTTTGGCATCCTGGACAGGGCGTCCGCGTTGGTATTGGAGCGTCCTGCCCGGTATTTGATTGTGAACTCGTAGTTGGACAGACGGGCCATCCATCTCTGCTCTAGGGCACCGAGTCTTGCTGTGTCCAGGTGTGTCAACGGGTTGTTATCCGTGTACACGACGAACCGGGAAGAAGCGAGGTAGTGCTTAAAGCGTTCGGTGACTGCCCACACCACTGCCAGGAACTCTAGCTTAAATGAGCTGTAATTCTCAGGGTTTCTCTCGGTGGGTCGCAGTTTTCGGCTGGCGTAAGCGATTACTCGTTCTTTCCCCTGCTGGATCTGGGACAGCACGGCTCCTAGCCCGATGTTACTTGCGTCGGTGTAGAGGATAAAGGGCTGGCTGTAATCCGGGTACGCCAGGATTTCATCCCCCGTGAGGGCCATCTTCAGCTGGCGGAAGGACTCCTCTTCCAACTTCTCCCATCTGAAGGGCGGCTTCTGGTTCTTGGCCTTCCGGGACTGGCCTATCAGGAGGTCCTGCATAGGAGCTGCCTTTTTGGTGAAACCGGGGATGAACCTGCGGTAGTAGCCTACCAACCCGAGGAACTGCCGCACTTCCTTTACACTGGAGGGACTTGGCCATTCCTTAATTGCGGTGATATTATCAGGGTCGGGAGCCACTCCGTCAGCGCTCACCACGTGTCCCAGGTACTGCACCTTTGGTTTCAGGAGGTGACACTTGGAGGGTTTCACCTTTAGGCCGTAGCTTGCCAGAGCTTCGAACACTTCCGCCAGGTGTTTCAGGTGGTCCTCATAAGTCTTAGAATATACGATGACATCGTCCAGGTACAACAGGACCGTCTCGAAGTTTCTATGGCCCAGACAGCACTCCATTAATCGTTGGAAGGTTCCTGGTGCGTTGCAGAGTCCGAACGGCATGCAGGTAAACTCGCTAAGTCCCATCGGGGTGGTGAATGCGGTCTTCTCCCGGTCCGCCTCTGCTACAGGAACCTGCCAGTACCCACTAGTGAGATCCAAGGTAGAGAAGAAGTTAGCAGATCTTAAAGCAGCCAAAGACTCCTCTATCCTTGGTAAGGGGTACGCATCCTTGTGTGTGATACGGTTGATTTTCCGGTAATCTACACACATCCTCATGGTGTTGTCTTTCTTTTTGACTAAGACTAGTGGAGCTGCCCAGGGGCTACAGCTATCCCTGATCACCCCAGCCTCCTTCATGTCTCTAAGCATCCCCTTGGCGTGTTGGTAGTGTGCAGGGGGTACGGGTCGATACCTCTCTTTTATGGGAGGATGGTCTCCCGTGGGGATGTGGTGTTCTACCCCCTTGACTCGCCCGAAGTCTAACGGGTGTTTACTAAACACTCTCTCGTACTCTTGAACCACCCGATAGACTCCCTGTTTCTGATGTGAGGGAGTGGAGTCAGTACCCAAATGTAGTTGCTGACACCAGTCCTCCATTGTTTTCTTAGAGCCGTTACCTTCCTCCGGGTGAGATGGAGGCAAGGGTTCCACAGATTGTATAGCATTTTGGTTAATGGTATATAATTTGGCTAGCGTGGCATACCGGGGCAGGTACACTTCCCTCTTCCCGATATTGATTATGCGAACGGGCACCCTCCCATGGCGTACATTAACCACCCCCCGTGCTGTCAAGATGGTGGGCCTACTGTCTGAGTAAACTGGTTCTACCATTGCCTGGTAATCTCTACCTCTCAGACCAATAGCTGCCCGGCACCAAATCATCATTTCACTTTTTGGGGGCATGGCAATAGGGAAAGGGTCACACATTCTCACGCTACCAATCTCACCGCCGGAGAGTTCCACCTGTTGCCGTCGCATCAGTGCCCGGATCTCTTTTTGGAGCACTCGCTGCTCGCCGGAGCTGGCGTTCTTGGCAACCTGCTTTAAAAGGAAAATCACCTCTGCAAGACAATTTTCAATTACATTAGTTCCTAGAGTTATCTTTGGGTGACTCTCGTGTTTGTCAATGTCTACAATGATCAGTCCCTGTGCTGCCAGTTCAACTCTACCAATTTTAATGGTCACCTCTTTAAATCCGATCTGTGGCACGGGCTGACCATTGCTGGCGATGATACTCAAGTCGTCGTCAGGGTAGCGGGTAATATCCGAGTCATTCCAGTACTGCTTGAAGAGCATGTACGGGATGGTGGTGACCTGTGACCCGGTGTCCAGTAGGGCACTCATAGGAATGCCATCCAGTACCACAGGCAAGACTGGACGTCCTCCCACATATTTGTCGCGCCAGTTTGATGGGCCTGATGATCTTTTTCCTAGGGGTTGGCCCTCTACCCTAGGTTGTGCCAGTTTAAAGGACAGTACCTTGCCATATGTCCGGGTTGATTACAGCGGCGGCAGATGGGTCGTCCGTCCTCGTTGTATCGGTCGCTGGGTCTTCCTCTGGCCGGTGGGGTCCTCCTTGGTCGACGCCACGGGATGTCCTCCGGTCCGGATGCCAGCTGGATCTTCCCTGGAGTGGAAACCTGTAAAGACTGCACAGTTCGGGTTAGCGCAGCAACGCTTTTAGCTAGCTCTTGGACCTGATGGTGCAGGTCTGGAGCCGAGTCATTGTTCAAAGCCTGCGCATCAGCTCCCACAGGCCCTGCCGACAAGGGCGCCGCCTCCTGGTGGTAGGTGGTAGTGGGGCGTCTGTGGGTCACAACGCCACCTGGTGCCGGTTCTCGGAGCACCCGGATGGCTCTGTCCTTGAACTGTGCAAATCCCAGATGAGGGTCCTGTAAGGCCATTGCCCGCAACTGGGTTCGGTGGGCATTGCAATATAAACCCTCTATAAATTGTTCAGTTAACAGCCTGTCCTCGTCTCCCACGCCGTCAGGGTCGGTCTGCTTAATGGCTCTCAGGGCCTCTTGTAGGTTCAGGGCATAGTCCCTTATACTCTCATGTGCCCGCTGTTTGCACCCGTAGAATCTAAGCTTGATCTCGGCTGAGGTGCGGGTATCAAAGGTGTCCCTCAGCCGGGTTAGTATCCCTGCGACAGTCCTCCCCCCAGGTGGCCAGGACTTTACCTCCCTTTGGGCTGCCCCGGTTAATTGGGCCACCAGGATGCTTACTTTTTGCTCTTCTGTGAGGGGGTACACCTGGAAGAGGCTATCCAGTTTTTCTTTAAAGTCCTGCAGGGTATGTGACTCCCCTGAGTACTGGGGTAGCCAGGCTGCCTCCGGGATATAGGGCATGGTGAAAGGCATGACCGCAACAGCGGTGGCGCTGGCGGGGGTTGGAGCGGTGAAGCTCTCCTCCGTATCCGACATCCTTCTCCCCCCTAGTGGACCGTGGCCTACCTTGCGATGATCCTCTTCCGTAGGCCGCGGCTCCGCAGTGGATCGTCAGGGTTGAGGACCTTCCGTCGCGCTCCTGTGACGTCGGCGTCTGCTGGGCTCCTTCCAGGACCTTACGCAACGTCCGGACGTGAGGCGGAGCTTCAGTTCTCGCGCGTTTTCGGAGTCCACGCCCCTCTTCTTCCCGCGCGGCGTCCTCAAGATGGCGTCCAATGGCGGGAAAACTCCACGGATGGCGGGAAGAAGGCCGAAGATGGCGCCGGATGGCGGGAAAACTCCACCGATGGCGGGAAGAAAGCGGAAGATGGCGCCGGATGGCGGGAATCTTCACCACGGGTAAGTTTTCACAGTCTTTTTCAGGCACGCAGTACCCGGTGGTTGCGGGCACGAGATCCTGCCGACTACGCCAAAAGTTGACGCGCCCCTGGGCCTGTGTCGCGCTGCGTTGCGCACGCGGGAGCTTACCCGGAGCCGGATCTGTTGAGGGTTGTAGTCTCGTGGCGGTGATCCGGTCCGTGCCCAGGGAGTCAGACTAAGTGGCGCCGTATTAGCAGTAGATGTTGGATGACTACGCCACCCGTTGAGTACAGCTAAGGAGCTGCTGCTGCAGGGCAGACCGCTGAGGCCGGTGGTAGGATTGTGCAGCGTGATAGTATAACCCCCAACGGGAGGGGTATGGCCTCAGGGCAGCCGACGTGGATGATGGGGGTAGCAGGAACCACTCGGAGACGGTACTGTGTAGTTCAGGGTCTTTACTGGTGACAAAGATAGACCCTCCCGGAGTACTGGCTAGCGATTGGGGCCTGGTCAGTCCTTGAGCAGATGGGATCTCCCCTGGCCAGGCGGAGTTGTAGGCCTCCCAAACTAACGATACTCTTCTGGCTACCTTGCTAGAGGTGGGTATAAGTAGCCCACGTCCCTGAGTGTACCGTGTGGTGCTCACCCGTATGGCCGGTGACTCGGGGCCTTCGGGTTTCTGGGCCAGAGGACCTGCAATCCCCTGCCGGTCGGTTTCTGCTGCTGGATAGGAGTTAGTCCCCACAGCCTCGGACTCCGGGTCCGGTGATAACTTCTCAGTCAGGGCGAGCTCTGCAGCTGCCAGCCCCTGACTCCTTGTAACACTGCTCCCACAGAGCTCCTGTTGTTTCTTCCTATATTTGCTTCTTTTCTCTGCTTCTTCTCTACTCACTCACCCTGCCTCAGCCCTAGGTTTATATAGGGGAAGTTCTTCCCCTCCCAGGACTGGGCAGGAGGTGTGGCATGCATAGGATCCCTGACCAAGAGACCTCCCACCTGCTCTCAGACATAACATTGCTGTTACTGTGGAAAACCAGACCCCTGGGGTGCGACAAATACACACAGTGATGTCACAGTACAAGGAAAATACACACAGTGAAGTCACAATACAGGGGTAATATACACAGTGATGTCACAATACAGGGCTAATACACCCACTGATGTCACAGTACAATGATAGTATACACAGTGATGTCTCAGTACAGGATTAATACACACAGTGATGTCACCTTACAGGGATAATATACACAGCGATGTCACAGTACAAGGAAAATACACAGTGATGTCACAGTGCAGGGTAATACACACAGTGATGTCACAGTACAAGGAAAATACACACAGTGATGTCACAATACAGGGTAATACACACACACACACACACACACAGTATAAAGATAATACACACAGTGATGTTTCAGTACAGGATTAAAACACACAGTGATGTCACAATACAGAGATAATACACACAGTTATGTTACAGAATGTAACGGGTCTGGGAGGCGGAACCTCTGAGCTACTATACACGGGGGCGGTCCTTGTAAGGGAGCGGGTGGCGACCAGGCAGGCAGTCACAGCAGGTGACCGGGACAGTCTCTAGAAGAACGGGCAGGAGGTCACGGCAAGTGACCGGGGCAGTCTCTGGATGAACGGGCAGATGGTCACGGCAAGTGACCGGGGCAGTCTCTGGGTGAACGGGCAAATGGTCACGGCAAGTGACCGGGGCAGTCTCTGGGTAAAGGGTTGGTACGACCTGTGGCGGCTGATGGTAGACGTGAGCTCCCAGGTGAGCAGGCGAGAGTCTCTGGATAAACGGGTGGTCACAGCATGTGACGGCGGAGCCTCCAGGAAGACCAACAGACAGGCGGCAGATGAGCGCTCACAGGTGAGCGGGCAGAAGTCTCTGGACAGGCGGGTGGTCACAGCACGTGACGGCAGAGCCTCCAGGTAGGCTAGCAGACAGGCAGCAGATGAGCGCTCCCAGGTGAGCGGGCAGGAGTCACTGGACAGGCAGGTGGTCACAGCACGTGACGGCAGAGCCTCCAGGTAGGCTAGCAGGCAGGTAGCAGATGTGCGCTCCCAGGTGAGCGGGCAAGCTGGTCCATAGACAGACTGACAAGAGTTGGAAGGCAGACCGTCGGACCTCAGGCAAGCAGGCAGGTAGTTGATGTGCGCTCCCAGGTGAGCGGGCAAGCTGGTCCTTAGACAGACTGACAGGAGTAGTAAGGCAGACCGTCGGACCTCAGGCTAGCAGGCAGGTAGCAGGATATCAGGCAGGAATTAGACAGCAGACTGGCAGGAATCTGGCAGGTATCTGACAGGTAACTGGCAACGGGACCTGAGGGCTGAAGCAGAGTAGTGAACAGTGCTACAACATTGCTCGGGCACCTCCATTTTGGAGGAGGTGCCTTTTATATGGGAGGTCCTCCGGCAATTGGCCGGGGACTCCTTAGGACGACGCGCGCGGTCCCTTTAAGAGAGGGGGAGCGCGCGTGCCCTAAGCACACTGCCGGGTAAGGAGCGCGTGCCGGAAGCAGCGGGGAGAGCAGCGCTGGAGGACGCCGCGCCAGGAGCGGGGAGGTGAGAGGGACGGCGTCTCTGCCTAGAACGGGGCAGAGACGCCGATGCTACACAGAACAGGGATAATACACAGTGATGTCACAATACAGGGATAATACACACAGTGAAGTCACAATAGAGGGATAATATACACAGTGATGTCACAGTACAAGGGAAATACACAGTGATGTCACAGTGCAGGGTAATACACACAGTGATGTCACAGTACAAGGAAAATAAACAGTGATGTCACAATACAGGGTAATACACACACAGTATAAGGATAATACACAGTGATGTTTCAGTACAGGATTAATACACACAATGATGTCACAATACAGGGATAATAGACACAGTGATGTCACAGTACAAGGAAAATACACACAGTGATGTCACAATACAGGGTAATACACAGTATAAGGATAATACACACAGTGATGTTTCAGTACAGGATTAATACACAGTGATGTCACAATACTGAGATAATACACACAGTTATGTTACCGAACAGGCATAATACACACAGTGATGTCACAATACAGGGATAATATACACAGTGATTTCTCAATACAGGGATAATACACACAGTGATGTCACAGTACAAGGATAATACATACAATGAAGTCACAACACAATGACACTACACACAGTGATGCCACAATACAACTATATTACCCACAAGGATGTCACAGTTCGGATTATAAACAACTCATTCTCTCACAGCTTTGTCATCCTTATCTTCCCAGCAGAGGAAGAAATAATATATCTTGTTCATTGTATCAAAGCAAAGTTTATAGATGAGATAAAAAAAATATCTGGAGCCACAAGCCATTTGTCTTTGTTCTATAGATTTTTACATGATTAGAAATAGGAACAGTTTTTGCATTAAAGCTTAAACTTTTTAATTTTTCATGTGTACACCGGATCATTTGACTATCAGCTGGATTGCCAGACCATTGGAATTGAACATGATGATGCCATAACTCATTGCAATGCTTTCCAGGTTCATTTTGGCAGCCCACAATAATAATTCTGCTGATAAATGCTTACTGACCCCATGACCCTCTTACTCTGTTTACTTTGACATGTCGCATAAATCATGGTGGCCTCTATTCTACATGTCTTATCAGTCACAATAAAGCAGTTAGCATGTTAACCCCAGTTGGGACGTCATCAGTTCTTACACAGCTAATGTGTTTCTACATGAGAGGCAAATAGCTGTGATAACTATTAAATAGTCCTTATGGTTGTCATAAACCTTTGACTATTACACTTACAGTAGCTGTGCCAATGGCGGAGACACTGCAATCTGCCAGTTATTACAGGGATGATTCTTAACCCAGAAGCAACTTTCCTGTTTTGCCTGATATTTTCCTGTCTACTGGGTGTGAGGCAGTTGAAGATCACAGGATCTACGTCTTTAAGGCAACTCCACCAAACATATACAATTCCTTCATTGCTTTGTCACATTTCCATCAGCTTTTCATGAGTCTGGATTTACTAATTGTGAGGAGCTGCTCACTTACTAAAGACTATGATACTTTTCCAGCAACGGACCACCATTTTTGTCAATATTATTACTGTGTTTTATTAGTGATTTACTTGTTATGTTTTATATAGTTCTGCTTACTTGTCAGTATGTAAGATTCGCTTGTAAAATGTCCAGCATTGCACTAATCTCATCTTTATCTCAGGAGTCCAATGTTTCAACAGCCAATAATCTCATTAGGTGAGTGTAGATTGAGACACAGTGGAGCCGTCACCACAGGGGGTCTTACAGGCAGTCTCAGATGAAGGCTTCTAGAATATTCTTCATTGTTTTAGCGAACAGTGAATCTTTAAGGGGGGGGGGGGGTGATCACTTCTGACGTGGGAGGGGACTGATCCCAGTGGAAGAAAGGAGAGACATGTTTTAGAGAGAGTTGTGTGGAAGGATTGAAGGAAGAGGATGGAGACCATGGACTTGGATGGATGGATTGATAAACATGTTACCATTATGGATTATGTCACTTGGATTTCAACTTTCCTAAAAGGACTGCTGCTACTGGATACCTGTGCTTTCATCGTTTTATCGGCCATCTAGAAGATCATGGATTGTGGCTACAGACTATACTGGCTGGAGATACGAAATCTGTGGGCCAACCAAAAGTTGGGAGACAGTGAGTAATGCCTTATACAAAGCCAGTGGAACTACTGAACCTAGATTGGGAACTTGAGGACTGAGAGAACTGTATTTTGGCCATTTACCTGAAATTGCTTTATTACCATGGCTGTGATCAATAAAATATTGTTGCATCGTTAACCTGCCTATTTGATTACTTACAACCCACAACCTCAGATCTTTACAAGTGGTGGCAGCAGGTGGGATCACCTATCTCTGGACAGCATACCAGGGAAAGTTACAGAGAGGTGACTTGGCAGAAGAAATGGCACACTCCATCAGTGATAGGAAACAAAGGGTGGTTATTAATGGAAAACACTCAGACTGGGTCTCAGTTAACAGTGGGGTACCACAGGGGTCAGTATTGGGCCCCCTTCTTTTTAACATATTTATTAATGACCTTGTAGGGGGCATACAGAGTAATATTTCAATATTTGCAGATGACACTAAACTCTGCAGGGTAATCAATACAGAGGAGGACAATTTTATATTACAGGAGGATCTATGTAAACTAGAAGCTTGGGCTGATAAATGGCAAATGAGCTTTAATGGGGATAAATGTAAGGTAATGCACTTGGGCAGAGGAAATAAAATGTATAATTATATGCTTAATTGTAAAACACTGGGCAAAACTGTAACTGAAAAAGACCTGGGTGTATTGGTGGACGACAAGCTCACGTTTAGTGGCCAGTGTCGGGCTGCTGCTGCAAAGGCAAATAAAATAATGGGATGCATTAAAAGAGGCATAGATGCTCATGAGGAGAACATAATTTTACCTCTATGCAAGTCATTAGTGCGACCACACTTAGAATACTGTGTACAGTTCTGGTCTCCGGTGTATAAGAAAGACATAGCTGAACTAGAGCGGGTGCAGAGAAGAGTGACCAAGGTTATTAGAGGACTGGGGGGTCTGCAATACCAAGACAGGTTATTACACTTGGGGTTATTTACTGTGGAAAAAAGAAGGCTTAGGGGTGATCTTATTACTATGTACAAGTATATGAGGGGACAGTACAAAGACCTTTCTACTGATCTTTTTACTCTGAGGCCTGAGACGGGGACAAGGGGGCATCTTCTACGTCTGGAGGAAAGAAGGTTTAATCATAATCACAGACGGGGATTCTTTACTGTAAGAGCAGTGAGACTATGGAACTCTCTGCCGCATGATGTTGTAATGAGTGATTCACTGTTAAAATTTAAGAAGGGCATGGATGCCTTTCTTGAAAAGTATAATATTACAGGTTATAAATACTAGATTCCTTGATAGGGCGTTGATCCAGGGAACTAGTCTGATTGTCGTATGGAGTCGGGAAGGAATTTTTTTCCCCAATGTGGAGCTTAGTATTTGCCACATGGGTTTTTTTTGCCTTCCTCTGGATCAACAAGTTAGGCTATGGGTTGAACTAGATGAACTTAGTCTTCCTTCAACCTTAAAAACTATGTTGCTATGTTACAAGAGGCTCAAGAAAGAGGATCTGAGAGCCCTTTGCTCTGAGAGAGAACTAGAGTGGTTGCCGAAGGACAATCGGGCAACCCTAATGCAACGCTTGGACGATTGGGACCAGGAACAACCACATGAGGAGGTCAGTTCAGACGTGGATGAGGGACAACAGCCCAGGGCTGTCATCCAGATGGTGGAGGATCGACCGACTGAGTTGAGGCGGATGCTGGACACGCTAGAAGATCGGGCTACGGAGTTAGAGCGGGCGGCAGTGTTAAGCAAATATCTGAGTGTGCATGTAGCAGTACCCCAACCCGCCCCATTGCAGAGGACAGTGGATAACAGGAGAGATGGGCCCGCATCTTTAAGGTACCGGGATATACCACAGTTCAATGAGGACACCTCGGATATTGATGAACATCTCCGGTTATTTGAGAACCTCTGTATGCTGCATGAGGTATCAGTCAGTGACTGGCCCAGATTTTTTAGTGTTGGCCTGACCAGAAAAGCAAGAGAAGCTTTTAATAACTTGTCTTCTGGGGATCTGAGATGTTACTCTACCATTTGCAGCACATTACTAGAGAGGCATGCGGTCACGCCGGAAACCTACCGGAGGAAGTTTCGGGAGACTGACAAGCCCGCTGCGCACACACTTCGGGAGTTTGCCAAGACACTACATACGGCATGCACTCGGTGGATAGAAGGACTGAGGGCTCAGGAAGCAGAACATGTAATGGATATAATCATGCTGCAACAATTTATGTCAAAGCTCCCAGGTAATTTAAAAGAATGGGTGGCAGATAGAAAACCACTCAGCCTAGATGAGGCTGCAAGATTGGCTGATGATTGGTCTGCTAATCGACCAGGGCAACGTGAAAGTACAGCCCCAGTGAGTCGGGAACAGGAGCTTACAGGGAAGCCATTGAAACCCATGGACTAGCCAGAGGAGGAACGGCAGGGAGTTCGGACTTCACAAGAGGGGGAGGTTGCCCAAGCCCCCAAGCACGGCCCGTGTTGGGCGCGAGGAAGGCTTAACTGCCATAACTGTAGACGCATGGAACACTTTGCCAGGGAATGCCGGGAACGTTCTAGTCCACATCATCCGCATCCCCAACCTGTGAACACTGTGCTGCAATGGGGCTGGAATGCTGAGGGAAAGAGGATCCCACTACCCCGACCGGAAGAAGAAGAGGCATATGTTGTACAAGGAGAAGTGTCCCGGACTAGATGGGACACCTCAGAGTCTATTAACCAGCATCTGCAGCCGGTCTGGGTAGAGGGTGTGGAGGTTGTGGGGCTCCATGACTCCGGAGCCTCAGTCACATTGATAAAAGACCATTTAGTACCGGACCAATGTATTGTCCCCTGCAGCCGTATGTTAGTCAATGTAGCCGGAGGAGAATCTTTGAACATTCGGAGGGCCCGACTACATTTAGACTGGGGACACAGTCATGGAATGGTGGATGTAGGAGTAGTGCGGCACCTACCAGTAGAGGTGTTGCTGGGAAACAATCTGGGAGCAGGATTGGTGTGCCACGGGGCCAATATTGTAACCGGAAGCCAAGGACCGGTTCACACTGCATCAGCCGATAAGGAAAGGAGCAATATCAACATGTCAGTGGTGAGTGATACACAAAAGGCTATGACTGTCACAATGAAGGAATGTAATCTGGAGGAGGTAAATTACATCAGGGAGGAGGCCCAGGGACTTCGGGACACTGTATCTACCATCACCCTGGTCAGCCCAGATACTCTCCCCCCAGAGCTCCCTTTACCAGGCCGCCAAGTGACCATCCCCCTAACTGGGTGTCAGCACTCTGGGGTTGGTCGCAATGGATACAAGTTTGGTTCTCATTGGGCACGTGTGGAGTTACTCAGAACAAACTGGGGATCGGGGGGGTATGGAGGACCCCACGGAAAGGACAGACCCCTGATCCAGCGAACTAAATACAGAGTCTTTGTCTCAGGGCTTCCCCCATCAGGAAGTTGGCAGGATCTGAAAGACCATATGAGAGAAGCTGGAGATGTCTATTACACTGACGTATACCAGGGTGGAATGGGGACTGTGGAGTATATTTGCAAGGACAACATGGAATATGCTTTGAGGAAACTGGATGATACAAAGTTTCGTTCTCATAAAGGCGAGACCTCTTACATTCATGTCCGTGCTGAAAAAGTGGGGGAGGTATGTGAGGAGCTGCCCACTTACTAAAGACTATGATACTTTTCCAGCAACGGACCACCATTTTTGTCAATATTATTATTGTGTTTTATTAGTGATTTACTTGTTATGTTTTATATAGTTATGCTTACTTGTCAGTATGTAAGATTCACTTGTAAAATGTCCAGCATTGCACTAATCTCATCTTTATCTCAGGAGTCCAATGTTTCAACAGCCAATAATCTCATTAGGTGAGTGTAGATTGAGACACAGTGGAGCCGTCACCACAGGGGGTCTTACAGGCAGTCTCAGATGAAGGCTTCTAGAATAAGAAGAAGAAGAAGAGAAGAGAAGGGTCTTACAGGCAGTCTCAGATGAAGGCTTCTAGAATATTCTTCATTGTTTTAGCGAACAGTGAATCTTTAAGGGGGGGGTGGTGTGATCACTTCTGACGTGGGAGGGGACTGATCCCAGTGGAAGAAAGCAGAGACATGTTTTAGAGAGAGTTGTGTGGAAGGATTGAAAGAAGAGGATGGAGACCATGGACTTGGAAGGATGGATTGATAAACATGTTACCATTATGGATTATGCTGTTTGGATTTAAACTTTCTTAAAAGGACTGCTGCTACTAGATACCTGTGCTTTCATCGTTTTATCGGCTGCCTAGAGGATCATGGACTGTGGCTACAGACTATACTGGCTGGAGATACGAAATCTTTGGGCCAACCAAAAGTTGGGAGACAGTGAGTATGACCTTATACAAAGCCAGTGGAACTACTGAACCCAGGTTGGGAACTTGAGGACTGAGAGAACTGTATTTTGGCCATTTACCTGGAATTGCTTTATTACATTGGCTGTGATCAATAAAATATTGTTGCATCATTAACCTGCCTAGGTGATTACTTACAACCCACAACCTCAGATCTTTACACTAATTAAAGGGGTTGCCTGGAACTTAGATGCTGATGACATCTCCTTAGGCTAGATTTACACATTGTAAAAAAAAAAAGACCATTCTAGCATTGGAAGACCTGGCTAAACGCTAACTGCATCATAGGCATATATTATTATTAGTAGTATTTATTGTTATAGCGCCATTTATTCCATGGCGCTTTACATGTGAAAAAGGGGTATACATTTAAAAACAATTACAATAATCTTGAACAAAACGTGACGGCGACTGGTACAGGAGGAGCGAGGACCCTGCCGGTGAAGGCTCACAGTCTACAAGGAATGGGTGAGGATAAAGTAAGTGGGGGGTAGGGCTACATAGTTGTGTAGTGGTATGGTGGAGCAATGGTTACTTGAGGTTGTAGGCTTGTCGGAAGAGGTGGGTCTTCAGGTTCCTTTTGAAGGTTTCCACGGTAGGCGAGAGTCTGATATGTTGGGGTATAGAGTTCCAGAGTAGGGGGGATGCACGGGAGAAATCTTGTATGCGATTGTGAGAAGAGGCGATAAGAGGGGAGTAGAGCAGGAGATCTTGTGAGGATTGGAGGTTGCGTGCAAGTATGTATCGGGAGACTAGGTCACAGATATGGAGGAAACAGGTTGTGGGTGGCTTTGTATGTCGTGGTTAGGGTTTTGAACTGGAGTCTCTGGGCAATGGGGAGCCAGTGAAGGGATTGACAGAGAGAAGAGGCCAGGGATTAGCGGGGGGGATTGGTCAGGCAGCAGAGTTTAGGATAGATTGGAGGGGTGCGAGAGTGTTGGAAGGGGAACCACAGAGCAGGAGGTTGCAGTAGTCGAGGCGGGAGATGATGAGGGTGTGCACTAGTGTTTTTGCAGATTCGTGGTTAAGGAGTGTGCGGATCTGTGAGATATTTTTCAGTTGGAGTCAGCATATGTGGTTTGAAGGAGAGATCAGAGTCCAGGGTTACCCCAAGGCAGCGAGCTTGCGGGACTGGGGAGAGTGAACAGCCATTGACGACGATAGATAGGTCAGGTATGGGGGATGAATGAGATGGTGGAAAGATGATGAATTCAGTTTTATCCATGTTAAGTTTTAGAAATCTAGCAGAGAAGAAGGATGAAATAGCCGGACAGACATTATGGGATTTTGGTTAGTAGGGAGGAGATATCGGGTCTGGAGAGGTAGAGGTGATACTGAAAGCCATGAGACTCTATGAGCTGTACCAGGCCAAAGGTGTAGATGGAGAAAATCAGGGGTCCTAGAACTGAACCTTGGGGGACAACAACAGATAGGGGGCGAGATGAGACGGTGGTGTGTGAGTGGGAGACACTGAATGTCCTGTCTGTTAGGTATGAAGAGTTCCAAGATAAAGCCAAGTCTATGATACCGAGAGATGAGAGAGTCTGTAGTAAGAGGGAATGGTCCACTGTGTCGAAGGCAGATGACAGGTCTAGGAGGTGGAGGACAGAGTAGGGAGGACTTTTTGAGGATGGGTGTGATTAAGGCATATTTGAAGCATGAGGGGAAGACACCAGTTGTTAGTGACAGGTTGAAAAGGTGGGTTAGGGTTGGGATGAAGATAGTGGTAAGGTTGGGGATGAGGTGGGACAGGATTGGGTCAAGTTCACAGGTGGTGAGGTGTGATTTGGAGAGTAAAGAGGAAAGTTAATCTTCCGCAATAGTGGAGAAGCTGGTTTTGGAGGAAGAGGATTGAGTAGGTGTGAGGGGAGGCTGGGGGGACTTTAGGCAAAAACTTTGTCTGATGGTGTCAATGTTCTGCTTGAAGAATAAGGCAAAGTCTTCGGCTGAGATGAGAGGAGAGGGAGGAGGCTCTGGGGGGGGCGGAGGAGAGAATTGAAGGTGTTGAATAGCTGTTTAGGGTTGTTAGACAGGGAGGATATGAGAGATGTGAAGTATGTTTGTTTTGCTGCAGTGACTGTGGACTTGAAGGTAGTGAGGGACTGTTTGAATTCGATGAAGTGCTCATTGGAGTGGGACCTTTTCCATCTATGCTGGAGGTCTGTCGCAGTTCTTTGGTTAGGCTGGTGTGCCAGGGTTGCCTGTTGGTTGCGCGAGCTTTAGTATGTGTGAGGGGGGCAACCGAATTGAGAGGTGCAGCTGTTGTGATGTTATATAAAGCGGCAGCAACATCTGCGTCATGTAAGGAACTGATGTCTGTAAAAGGGAGGAGGGATTTAGAGAGTGGGTGTAGGTCAAGGTGTTTAAGATTTCTGCAATGGTATGCAAGTTGGAAGCAGTTACCTCCGGTCGAAAGGCCCAGCAGTTAGTCCTGGTTTTCCAATGTGGTCTCTGTTTCATGGTCTTATGGTCTCTTATCATAGGTCATTAATATTAAATTATTGGGGGTCCGAAACTCAGCTACCCCAGAGATCATCTGTTTTCAGGTCCTACAGCGGCTGTTAGTAAACAATGTATGAAGCCAGAACATCACAGCTTGTGTATGGACGTTTTCAATACTGCAGCTCAGCTGCTTTTCAGTTCTTTAGGAGAGTAACTGCAGTGTCGAGAACGGCCACTAAACAGTGTAAGGAGCTGCGTTGTTCTGGCTCCGTACACTGTTTAATAACAGCCGTTGCAGAACCTGAAAACAGCTGATCTTTATGGCTACTGGGCATCAGACCCCCACCGATCAGATATTAATTACCTATACAAAGGATAGTTAACCCAATGTCTCAGTCATGGACAATCCCATTAACTTTCTCACGGGTAAACTATTGTATTTTTCATGGTGTTGTTGCAGCCACTGATATCCAGCAATACATTAATAATTCAAGGGGGATTGCACTCTAAATACTTATTATACCTTTTGCCTTTTATTTTCCCGAGCTTTCCAACAAAATCAGGGATAAGGGTCAGTAATAGTATTATAGGAAGGCATAAATATAAAGGGAGTGGGGGTTGCAGTCGCACCTGGACCCTGGAGCCCAGGAGCCCTAAAAGGTTCCTTTTGACCATTTGAGAAGACCAATTCTATTAAAGACCCATTATAGTTGGGGACCTGTAGAAGATTTTGCATTGGCGCCAAGGAGCTTCAAGTTATGTCGCTGAGTACTATATATGTTATATTTATAATCCAACTGGCTTAGCGCCACTATGACCCAGTGATCGGAATTACTGTTATCCAGGGCTGCCACCAGGAATTTCAGGGCCCCTTGTTTGGCAAAATTTTTGGGCCCCCTTGAGACTCCACTCAGGCTCCACCCCAGCTCTGCCTCCACCCCTCGAACCTTCCACAGTCCCACCACCCACTCTTGGAAAAACTCCACTTCTGCACCAATCAGACATTAACAGTTACCATCGAACACCATATCACATACATAGCCATCAGCTTTTGTTTTGACCAAAAGATTTTTTAAGCTGCCACCACGACAAGGAGACTATTTTGGCTGGGCCCTAATCTACTCTAACCTATTAAAAATGTTATTAAGCCCAAGCTTGAGAAAGGTTCTATGACAACATCCGGGAGCTGCCGCAGACATCGCTGGATGCCGGAGAGGAGGTGAGTACCGGCGCTTACCTCCCCCCTTGCCCCCACGATGCTGTGATCGACTTCGATCGTAGCATTTCGGGGGTTAATGTGCCGGGAGCGGTGCGGGACCGCTCTTGGCACATAGCACCGAGTGTCAGCAGTGACAATTAGCTGACACCCGTCGGCAATCACCCCGCACCGCTTGTATGCGGGCGGGATCACAGCGCGTGTAATAGTACATAGCTGGTCCATAATTCCCAGGGCGCAGCTACGTACTATTACTGACTTGGTCGTAAAGGGGTTAAGGGAATGTGTCACGTACAGTACAGACCAAAAGTTTGGACACACCTTCTCATTTAAAGATTTTTCTGTATTTTCATGACTATGAAAATTGTACATTCACACTGAAGGCATCAAAACTATGAGTTAACACATGTGGAATTATATACTTAACAAAAAAGTGTGAAACAACTGAAAATATGTCTTATATTCTAGGTTCTTCAAAGTAGCCACCTTTTGCTTTGATGACTGCTTTGCACACTCTTGGCATTCTCTTGATGAGCTTCAAGAGGTAGTCACCGGAAATAGTCTTCCAACAATCTTGAAGGAGTTCCCAGAGATGCTTAGCACTTGTTGGCCCTTTTGCCTTCACTCTGCGGTCCAGCTCACCCCAAACCATCTCGATAGGGTTCAGGTCTGGTGACTGTGGAGGCCAGGTCATCTGGCGTAGCACCCCATCACTCTCCATCTTGGTCAAATAGCCCTTACACAGCCTGGAGGTGTGTTTGGGGTCATTGTCCTGTTGAAAAATAAATGATGGTCCAACTAAACGCAAATCGGATGGAATAGCATGCCGCTGCAAGATGATGTGGTAGCCATGCTGGTTCAGTATGCCTTCAATTTTGAAAAAATCCCCAACAGTGTCACCAGCAAAGCACCCCCACACCATCACACCTCCTCCTCCATGCTTCACGGTGGGAACCAGGCATGTAGGGACTCTACATGCCTTCGCCTTTTCGGCATCGCACAAAGACACGGTGGTTGGAACCAAAGATCTCAAATTTGGACTCATCAGACCAAAGCACAGATTTCCACTGGTCTAATGTCCATTCCTTGTGTTCTTTAGCCCAAACAAGTCTCTTCTGCTTGTTGCCTGTCCTTAGCAGTGGTTTCTTAGCAGCTAGTTTACTATGAAGGCCTGCTGCACAAAGTCTCCTCTTAACAGTTGTTGAAGAGATGTGTCTGCTGCTAGAACTCTGTGTGGCATTGACCTGGTCTCTAATCTGAGCTGCTGTTAACCTGCGATTTCTGAGGCTGGTGACTCGGATAAACTTATCCTCAGAAGCAGAGGTGACTCTTGGTCTTCTTTTCCTGGGGTGGTCCTCATGTGAGCCAGTTTCTTTGTAGCGCTTGATGGTTTTTGCAACTGCACTTGGGGACACTTTCAAAGTTTTCCCAATTTTTCAGACTGACTGACCTTCATTTCTTAAAGTAATGATGGCCACTCATTTTTCTTTGCTTAGCTGCTTTTTTCTTGCCATAATACAAATTCTAAGAGTCTATTCAGTAGGACTATCAGCTGTGTATCCACCAGACTTCTGCACAACACAACTGATGGTCCCAACCCCATTTATAAGGCAAGAAATCCCACTTCTTAAACCTGACAGGGCACACCTGTGAAATGAAAACCGTTTCCGGTGACTACCTCTTGAAGCTCATCAAGAGAATGCCAACAGTGTGCAAAGCAGTCATCAAAGCAAACGGTGGCTACTTTGAAGAACCTAGAATATAAGACATATTTTCAGTTGTTTCACACTTTTTTGTTAAGTATATAATTCCACATGTGTTAATTCATAGTTTTGATGCCTTCAGTGTGAATGTACAATTTACATAGTCATGAAAATACAGAAAAATCTTTAAATGAGGTGTGTCCAAACTTTTGGTCTGTACTGTACATGTTTTAAAATGACCAATAATATCATATACAAGGGACGAATACCGTCACACCATGGCCCGACCACATATTACCACCACATAGTGACCAAGTAATACCACATACAAGGAATACCGCCACACCATGACCAGACCACATATTACCACCACATAGTGACCGAATAATAAGACATACAAGGAACAAATACCACCACACTGTGACTAGATAACATATTACCACCAAATAGTGACTGAATAATGCCACATACAAGGAACAAATACCACCATACCATGACCAGGCCGCATATTGCCACCATATAGTGACCGAATACTACAATACTGATCATTAATAAAAAAACACAATACTAATATTAACATGAATGCCATTATACACAGGAGCTCTGTACATAATATACAGTGTATAGTGTCAGTGTACAGGTAATACAGGGATCACTGGTGACATTATAGATAAGAGCTCTGTATATAGTGTAGAGTTAATGTGTTACGCTCGCGCCCGGACTGACTGGCGTGAGCGTGATTAGTGATCCCACTGTACCATGAACCGAGGAGTGCCTGGAGGGGCGTAACTAAGTATCAACCCGATCCGACCAAGGTCGCACGGTGGCTCAGTTGACTCCGTGAACCAGGGAGGAACCGAGCAGAGGGACCAGGTGCTACTCCAGGTCAGACCACGGTCACAGCTGTTGATCCACACCGGGGAATGTAGGAACAGGCAGGTTAGACTGGCATGTAGACAGGTGGGTACTGGCAAACATGGCTGGTATGCAGACAGGTGGATATTGACAGGCACAGCTGGTATGCAGACAGATGGGCACTGGCAGACACGGCTGGCGTGCAGACAGGTGGGCACAGCTGACATGCAAAGAGGCGGGTACTGACAGGTAGAAACACAGGCAGGATAGGGACCAGTACAGACTGGGATACAGGAACGGAGCCGCAGGGGCGGTAGACAAGCAGAACGGAGCAAAACCCGCAGATGCGGTGAACAAGCAAAGCGGAGCAAAACCGCAGATGCGGTGAACAAGCAAAGCAGAGCAAAACCCGCAGATGCGGTAGACAAGCAAAGCAGAGCAAAACCCGCAGATGCGGTGAACAATCAAAGCAGAGCAAAACCGCAGATGCGGTGAACAAGCAAAGCAGAGCAAAACCGCAGATGCAGTGAACAAGCAAATCAGAGCAAAACCCACACATGCGGTAGACAAGCAGAGCAAAACTGCAGATGCGGTGAACAAGCAAAGCAGAGCAAAACCGCAGATGCGGTGAACAAGCAAAGCAGAGCAAAACCCGCAGATGCGGTAGACAAGCAAAGCAGAGCAAAACCCGCAGATGCGGTGAACAAGTGAAGCAGAGCAAAACCGCAGGTGCCGTGAGCAAGCAGAGCAAAGCAAAACCCGCAGATGCAGTAGACAGGACAGGGCTCTGTTCACATGGAACAGACTGGAGAACACAAGAAGATAGCTGAAACACAGGAGTTAGATACAGAGGCAGGGAAACAGAACGAGCAGAACCAGATACACACAACGTACTTGCAATGAAGTAGTGAGTGGACACAAAACTCACAAACAGAAGTACAGAGACAACGAGTTGGAGTTAGTTGCAGGTTCAGATACTGCAGGAAAAGGGAAAGGTACCGACATAGAGACAAACAGGTAACGGACTAGGACACTGTTCAGACAGGATCTGAACCAGGAACAAGATACAGGAACGAGCCTGGGAACTCAGCCCCCAGGGTGGCGGAAACTGACTAGATACAGGACAGGACCTGGCAACTAAGTTGCAAGGAACAAACAGATGGAAAGTGTAGCTCAGGCACCTCCTACTGGGTGAAGGGGGTTTAAGTTTCCAGTGACTCACAGCAATAGGCTGGGGACGCATTAGGACTGTGCACACAGTAGCTATAAGAAACAAGCAGAAAGCCGCGCCGACGCCCTAAGCAATCAGACAAGAGACATGGACACAGCAAGTACTGAAACAAAGAGTGCAGCATGGACTGACAGGTAAGATTGCGGTCTTGCATGGTGGGAGGTGGTGCACCATGCAAGCACGCCGCCAGGGATATTACATAATGCAGTGGTCAACAGTGACATTATATACAGGAGCTCTGTATATAGTGTACAGGTAATACAGTGATTACCAGTGGCATTATACACAAGAACTCTGTACATAGTATATAGTGTCAGTGTACAGATAACACACTGACTCACCGGTGATGTCTCTAGTTGAAGTCCTTCATCTTCGCTTTTCTCCTTCATCCAGCGCAGACCGCCATCACTTCTTCTAGCCTAGACTCGTCTGCATAAAATAACACAGTTATCTAGAGCACATTTCCCAACTTCTACAATACGCAGCTGAATACAGATGTGCACCCACCATTAATATATAATTAGTTATTGTGCAACTCACCATTCCAAATATCAATTGTAATCCACCACTGCGCCCCCACTAACTATAAATAGCCACTTTCCTCACCTAATAAATATATAAATTAATTAGAACCTGTACTTTTTCCCCCAATTCATTACCAGGACACTCCGTCATCCTCAACGCCCCTCACTGTCCCGATTCATTATATTTACATGCCCCCCTCCGCCCCAATTCATTTTGTCATGTCCTCTCTCCCTTCCCCACTTCATCATCATTTACTCTCCCCCACCCCCAATTAATCATTGTGATGATACAGCCTAAAATCTTAATAAGCCAGACATTTAGATTTGTTAATCCAAGAGAAATACTCTACTATCTTTGTGTATTTGTGTCTGGTCAATAAGAACAGACCAGTAATTGTATAACCCTGAATGCTGAATTCTATTCCTTTGGAAACAATCATGTTAACTATGCTAATGTCAATTTGTACTAAAGGTCAGCTAGATGTGTATTTATAAGAGCCCCCTGTGATACCAACTATGTAAATAGATTAGCTCAAACAATGATAGGTGAGCCCTGCACCTTTATCTCTTACCTGTGACTAATGACACTTGACCTGTGGATGTGGACTTAAAAAATGACATGTGCTTCTGTAGGAGAGAGACTTTAAACAGGGATGTCTGTAGTGCTGCAAGCAGAATCAAGGAGCATCTGAAGGACTTTACAAGGAGAATGAGAGACATCCTTCAGGACAGCAGATGGATTGCATGGCATTACCCAAAGAGACACAGATTTGTATTCTACATGATTCTAGCTTAAGGGTACGGCCATGACTGGAAAGATATGAATATGCTCCATTGACTATCAGAGAGACCATGGATACGTTTGGGGAGACCAGGTTGGGACGATTAAGTCACCTGGCCCCATGGATATGTTGTTTGGGGTTGCCAGGAGAGACCCACCGGTCACCTGCAACCCACGGAGACATTCGGAGAAGCCAGATTGGGACCCGCCGGTCATCTGGCTCCATGGAAACTCACAGACAGACCAGGTTGGGACCCTCAGGTCTCCTGGCTTTGTACCTCGATGGATTGCTAGCTTCCTAAGCTTGCTGCTACCTTCTCTCTGTGGGGGCCCGCCAGAAGCGGGGGGCTACTGGTCGAGGTAGTCAGCCCTAGAAGTCTCCAAAGTCGTAGCTGTTCTATCCCAGGCGGGCGGAGAAGGAAGGGTGAGACTGTGTAATGTTGCACCATCTTGGGTCTTTGCTGGGACTGTTCTGTGTGTTTATTGTCCGCTTTGTGGTTCAATAAAGTATTGCCTCACTGTTTTACCCTCACCCTGTGTTGTATGAGTAGCGTTACGCCCACAGAAGACCCTGGGTCTTCACAATCATCATTTGTTATCCTCCACCCTCAATTCATCATTTGCTCTCCCCACCTTCAATTCATCATTTGCTCTCCCCATCCCACACCCTTAATTCATCATTATTTGTGCTCTCCCACCCTCAATTCATTATTTGATCTCCCCACACCCCACTCCCAATTCATAATTTTCTCTCCCCACCCCCATTCGTCATTTGCTCTCCACCTCCACTCCCAATTCGTTATTTGCTCTCCACCTCCACTCCCAATTCATCATTTGCTCTCCACCCCCACTACCAATTCGTCATTTGTTCTCCCCACCCCCATTGCCAATTCGTCATTTGCTCCCCCCACTCCCAATTCGTCATTTGCTCTCCCCCCTCACTCCTAGTTCGTCATTTGCTCCCCCCCCCCACTCGCAATTCGTTATTTGCTCCCCCCACTCCCGGTTCGTCATTTGGTCCCTCCCACTTCTAATTAATCACCCCCCCACTCCCAATTTGTCATTTGCTCTCCCCACCCCCACTCCTAGTTCATTGTGTGCTTCCCCCCCCCCCCACTGCTGTTACCCCTAAGTCAGAACTGACTACACAACACATGGAGCTACAACATTCTTCATGGACTCGGGAGAGTTTAGTCAAGGTATACTCTTTCCTCCCCTATGTTATTGTTCACTGACATGATAGAAAAGTGGACTTCATATAATGTTACTTTGTTCCAACTCTATTGGTTTGCTTGTTGAAATCCTCCCATTTCTGCACGTTTTTCATTTTGAATTTGTCCGATATCTCCTGTTGACTGTCATCTCTGCTAACTCACTGCCTTTTTCATGGGTGTCATGAAAGTGGCTGCAATCGTACTTTGCCTCTGGAGGCTAGTCTGGCTTTAAAGGTCTCTTATGAGAAAACCAATACTATTAAAGACCTATGTTAGTTGGTCGCCATTGTTGGAGATGTTGCATTGGGACACATGAGCTTCAAGTTACATCACTGGTCTTGTTAGATATTAGAACAGAACATCATCTGTAAGAAGTATTAGGTCTGGTCAGGTTTTCTGCATCTGAATATGAGCAAGAATACTCCCATCCATCCATAGCAAGCTGAGATCTTGAAATTGGTGAGGAAATGGAGTACAAAGTATATTAGAGAGTGCAGGACTCTTCATTATGCAATAATTGAGCATTAATTATATAAAATCAGCCTACACTCTCCAATATTAATCAGAAAACCTGGAAATCTGCTAATCCAGCACCGTCTGCTTTTTCAGATTAATATGATCCTGCTGGAAATGTTCTTAATATTTATGTCCAGTGACGAGCCCGGAGACTATCAATCGTGCTGTGTCTTTTGCTGCGCAGGGAGTAATGGTTTCCCTTTTCTGCGCCTGGTTTCCTGCATCGCTGCCATTTCCTGATCAAAGCCCCCTAGGTCTATAGCTCTCTGACAAAGAACTTTTATTTCCTTTCCAGAGAAAGCTGCTGTTTGTGGCTCCTGCTCCTGCCCTGGGAGCGAGCCGTGCCCTGCGGATGAGAAAAAAATGCACACAAGAAGCCTCCAAACAAATTTTATTTTTCTTCGAGGAAAAGCATAACAGAAGCGAATGCAGAAGAATGTCCTGTGGATCTGCTGCCAAGCTGCGCTGTTCCTCCTTGTGTTATTTTCTTGCTAATGGCTAAAGAGCTGAGGTGTGCCAGTCCCTGGTGGTTACAGTCTGGATCAGACTCCTTGCTAGGACTTATGCCCAATGCCAATCCTTGCTGTGCCAGTGACTCCCCTATTCTTTTATTGATTGGCTCCTGGGTGAGGAGTAATGAGGTCACATAGAGCTGTGGTGTGCATCTCAGCAAATATCACTTTATTACAGGCCTGTTGCTCGCCCCTGCTGTGGTGACAACGCCTGACAGGAAAGCATGCTGGGAATAAAACCCTTTTCCCGGCTGGAAAAACAAAACAGACACATTTATTTTGAAATGAATGACTGCCTTACAGGCCGGTGTTAGTTTACAGGATGCTGCAATGTGCAGAAATTACAGCTTTCTACACCAGACTTGCAAGATATGTGATTATTATCAAACAACAAATTTTGAAAGTTTTTTTTCTTTCATGTAATATTTGAGGATTTTTTTTCTTTTAAGTCTATAGTGAAAAATTAAATGCACTTCATGTAATGCAATCTTGTTGGTGGCTTTGTTTTTTAATCAGTAGTATTTTTTTATACCTCATTCTCATGTTTTCATTGTGGTTTTTCTTTTGGGATTTTATTTGGAGCTTAAAAAAGCCACACAAAATTATTTTTTTAATTATTTCAAGTCTTTTTGAAGGCTGTCTTTTCGACACGTAAAGCTTCTGATTGTCGATCCTCTTGTCCTCCAGGAGATCAGCCACGGCCAAGGGAGTCTGGAGGCGACAGAGGAGGATGGAAAACAAGTTGAATTCTGAATGCTCCTGTGTTTGGGGGAATCGGGAGAGACAGTCGTCTGCTGACTGCAATCTAATGTATGCGAACCATCAAACATCCAGAATTATATTCTGAAAAAGCACTAAGGCACTGATCAATCCTTTTAAGATTTTTTAGTTGACTTTTGTGACTTGTCTTTCTTTTTGGGCTAGTGGAGTTTGCGGCAAGTTCAACAAAATGGTGCACAATGTTCAATAGATTTGGTACAAATTAAAATATTTTTTTTCCTCCTATATCTGGACCCTTTGGGAGTAATCGGTTGCACAGTCCTTTTAACCCCTTCATCCTGAAGCCTGTTTTGACCTTCCTGACCAGGCTAAAATTTTACAATTCTGAGCAGTGGTAATAACTACCGTATGTGGCAATAACTTTGGAATGCTTCAACATATCCCGGTAATTCTGAGACTGTTTTTCATGATACATTGTACTTAATGTTAGTAATAATTTTTAGGTCAATATGATTTGCTTTTATTTATGAAAATAGAAAAAATGTGAGTTGTTTTTTTTAAAAAAAAAACTTGCAATTTTCAAGCTTTAAAATGTTATGCCTTTAAATCAGATAGTTATACCACACAAAATAGTTACTGTATATACTCGAATATAAGCCGACCCGAATATAAGCCGAGGCACCTAATTTTACGACAAAAAATTGGGAAATCTTATTGACTCGAGTATAAGCCTAGAGTGGGAAATGCAGCAGCTACTGGTAAATTTCCCCATCCTGGTGAGCATTGCCCACTCATCACCAATCCTGTTAAGCATTGCCCACTCATCATCAATCCTGGTATGCATGGTCCCCTCATCCCCAATCCTGGTATGCATGGCTCCCTCATCCCAAATCCTTGTATGCATGGCCCCCTCTTACCAAATCATGGTATGCATGGCCCCATCATCCCCAATCCTGGTATGCATGGCCCCATCATCCCTAATCCTGGTATACATGGCCCCCTCATCCCCAATCCTGGTATGCATGGCCCCTTATGTTGCTATGCATGGCACCCCATCACTGCCCACACGAAAAAAATATACACTTCTACTCACCTGTCACGGGTGTGTCAGAGGTGATAGACAGTCGCCCTGCAGTTGGTTGCAGGAGATCTCTATGTTTGGCATTACAGACATCTTCTTAGAGGTTATCGCTAGGACCCAGCGGCTACCTCCCTCTGGCTAATTAACACCCTGCCTGGGTGTATGAATACCTACTGTGTTACAGAGGGAGGTGCCGGCGATATTCATTACTACCTGTGAAATCTTTAGCAAGAGCAGTACTTCATCCTCTCTGGAGCTTGAGGACTTGTACGCATTTGTCTGGAGTTTGTCTAAGGCTAAGCAATTTCCTCCTGTTTGTCCACCCCTGTTATCTATAGTGTTTAGTGGAGATCGCCTAGTGCTCATCTCCTCCCTTCCCTAGCCTTAGTCAAACGCCAGGGAAAGACAGGGCGAGGCACGCGTGCGTCGATTGGTGAAGAGCCAATACAGGGACGTTAGGGGAGACAGGGTGACGCTAAATCAACCTAGGAGGTCTCCAATGCCCCCCTTTCCCTAGAGTCTGGCCTCCCTTTCCCTCTTCCCTTTGTGTTGCACTAAGTCTTTCCCACACCTTGCGTGACATCACCTCGAGGCTACCAATGCATTCTGGTGATCATGGACTATGCGACCCGGTATCCAGAAGCGGTGCTGCTAAGAAACTCATCGAGTAAATGCATAGCCAGGGAACTTGTCCATATATTTGCCAGGACCGGTCTGACGAAGGAAATCCTAACGTACCTTGATTAAGAGCAAGGTAATGGAAGAACTGTGCAAGGTCCTCCAGATTACCCAGCTGCGAACCTCTGTGTATCATCCGCAGATAGACGGCTTAGTAGAGCGCTTTAACAAGACCCTGAAAGCGATGCTCAAGAAAGTCGTAGAGAAGGATGGACTTGACTGGGAGTACCTGCTGCCCTTCCTGCTCTTTTCGGTAAGGAAGGTCCCACAAGCCTCTACTAGTTTTTCTTCATTCGAGCTCCTGTATGGACGACATCTGCGAGGGCTCCTGGATATCGCTAAGGAAACCTGGGAAACCGAGGTTACTCCACACCAGAGCATCATTGAACATGTCGCCCAGATGCAGGAAAGAATAGCGAAAGTGATGCCGATCGTGTAAGCGCATCTCTTGCAGGCGCAGGAAGCCCAGGCAAGGGTCTATAACTGATCGGCGAGGCTGAGGCAGTTCCAGCCTGGGGACTGTGTTTTGGTGCTAACCCCTACAGTCGAGAGCAAGTTCCTAGCCAAATGGCAAGGTCTGTACGAGGTGGTGGAGAAAGTCAGCGAGGTTAATTATAACATCCACCAGCCTGGCCGAAGAAAGCCGCCCCAAATATACCTTGTGAACTTGCTCAAGCTGTGGCGGCACTGGGAACCTGTGGAAACTCCTTTCCTGGGAGTCGTCGCCCGAATGCAAGGTGGAGGACGTCACTATTGCAGAGACTCTATCACCGGCCCAGAAGCAACAGTGTTGAGAACTACTACAGCGGAATCGGGAGCTGTTCTCTGAGTTGCCAGGGCATACTCAGGTGGTAGAGCATGGCGTGCTAATAGAACCACATGTAAGAGTGAATCTGAAGCCGTACCGGATTCCGGAAGCACGGCGGGAGGTGATCTCGGCCGAGGTGAAGAGGATGTTAGACCTCGGGGTGATAGAGGAGTCAAATAGTGGGTGGTCGAGCCCAATCGTCCTTGTGCCAAAACCCAACGGAGAGTGGAGGTTTTGTAATGATCACCGCCGGCTGAATGAGGTGTCCAAGTGTGACGCGTACCCAATGCCCTGCGTCGACGAACTCATCGACAGGCTTAAACCGGCGAGCTACATCACCACTTTTGACCTGACGAAGGGTTACTAGCAGACGGTGAGTGTCACGCGCCCCTCCTCGGCTGAGGAGACCACATTCTGGGAAGAGGAGACAGCGTTTGAGCAGGCGCAACAGCACTAACGGCGACACCCACCCGCACCCACTCAGCCCAGAGGCCAGCCTTCCGATACCCAGAAATCGCCCGGGACCACGGAGGCGGGAACGCAGTCTCCGTGTCCTGACTGCTACACCCCGGCTTCTACCCAACCCCATGAGGCCGGAGCCTCGGCACCTGCAGCACCCCAGCAGCCCCCCCCCAGCGTATATATAAATAACGCCACCAATGTGGTAATGGCCAGGACTGACGTCCAGGAAGTGGACAAGGGGAGACAAAAATACCCCGATGCCCCTTGGAGGTGGGATCGTCCTCCCTCTCCAAACACCTGTGTTCAGATGATCCAGGAGGATTACTTTAGGAAACTGCAGAAGTGAATCTTGTTACTTTTTTGCTCTCCTGAAGCCGCCCCATGTGACCGAGGTTGAGGTAAGCCTGAGCTACAAGAGCTCTACTACCACTGTCGAGGACAGTGTTCCGTTTCCCGAGTGGCCGTTGCCACTTGCAGCATTGTTCATCTGAAAGGCCTTTTGCCAAGCTGCTAAGGACACTGGACAGTGGATACTCCGGTCGGGCCGTTCTGCAATGGCCAACCATGTTTACAGAGACCGGGATGTCATTCACGGGAGAAGAAAAGTTGGGTTTGAATAAGTGAAGAAATATGTCTTTTAATAGTATGTACAGTACAGACCAAAAGTTTGGACACACCTTCTCATTTAAAGATTTTTCTGTATTTTCATGACTATGAAAATTGTACATTCACACTGAAGGCATCAAAACTATGAATTAACACATGTGGAATTATATACTTAACAAAAAAGTGTGAAACAACTGAAAATATGTCTTATATTCTAGGTTCTTCAAAGTAGCCACCTTTTGCTTTGATGACTGCTTTGCACACTCTTGGCATTCTCTTGATGAGCTTCAAGAGGTACCGTAGTCACCGGAAATGGTTTTCACTTCACAAGTGTGCCCTGTCAGGTTTAATAGGTGGGAATTCTTGCCTTATAAATGGGGCTGGGACCATCAGTTGTGTTGTGCAGAAGTCTGGTGGATACACAGCTGATAGTCCTACTGAATAGACTGTTAGCTGCTTTTTTCTTGTCATAATGCAAATTCTAAGTAAAGAAAAACGAGTAGCCATCATTACTTTAAGAAATGAAGGTCAGTCAGTCTGAAAAATTGGGAAAACTTTGAAAGTGTCCCCAAGTGCAGTTGCAAAAACCATCAAGCGCTACAAAGAAACTGTCTCACATGAGGACCGCCCCAGGAAAGGAAGACCAAGAGTCACCTCTGCTTCTGAGGATAAGTTTATCCGAGTCACCAGCCTAAGAAATCGCAGGTTAACAGCAGCTCAGATTAGAGACCAGGTCAATGCCACACAGAGTTCTAGCAGCAGACACATCTCTTCAACAACTGTTAAGAGGAGACTTTGTGCAGCAGGCCTTCATGGTAAAATAGCTGCTAGGAAACCACTGCTAAGGACAGGCAACAAGCAGAAGAGACTTGTTTGGGCTAAAGAACACAAGGAATGGACATTAGACCAGTGGAAATCTGTGCTTTGGTCTGAAGAATCCAAACTTGAGATCTTTGGTTCCAACCACCGTGTCTTTGTGCGACACAGAAAAGGTGAACGGATGGACTTTACATGCCTGGTTCCCACCGTGAAGCATGGAGGAGGAGGTGTGATGGTGTGGGGGTGCTTTGCTGGTGACACTGTTGGGGATTTATTCAAAATTGAAGGCATACTGAACCAGCATGGCTACCACAGCATCTTGCAGCGGCATGCTATTCCATCCGGTTTGCGTTTAGTTGGACCATCATTTATTTTTCAACAGGACAATAACCCCAAACACAACTCAAGGCTGTGTAAGGGCTATTTGACCAAGAAGGAGAGTGATGGGGTGCTACGCCAGATGACCTGGCCTCCACAGTCACCAGACTTGAACCCAATTGAGATGGTTTGGGGTGAGATGGACCGGAGAGTGAAGGCAAAAGGGCCAACAAGTGCTAAGCATCTCTGGGAACTCCTTCAAGATTGTTGGAAGACTATTTCCGGTGACTACCTCTTGAAGCTCATCAAGAGAATGCCAAGAGTGTGCAAAGCAGTCATCAAAGCAAAAGGTGGCTACTTTGAAGAACCCAGAATATAAGACATATTTTCAGTTGTTTCACACTTTTTTGTTAAGTATATAATTCCACATGTGTTATTTCATAGTTTTGATGCCTTCAGTGTGAATGTACAATTTTCATAGTCATGAAAATACAGAAAAATCTTTAAATGAGAAGGTGTGTCCAAACTTTTGGTCTGTACTGTATATTTGGGTAGAATGGTTGAACACGACCAAGTTCTGAAGTGGGGGCATGTAGGGGCTTGGTGGGTGAAGAAAACGCCGAGGCAAGAAGGGGTTATTTAGTTATCTGTTAATTGTTATGTATTCATATAATGTTATTTATTTTGATAAAAGTGTTTGCTGTGTGAAATCCCTATGGCCGATTATTGTATGCCGGTTCACCCATAGGCTTTACCTAAGGCCATCCCTGGGCTGCGGGAGGTCTGCCCAGAGGGGGAGCCATACAATAGATAGGGATTCAGTTACACTACACTGCTTAGACACTAGATAGTTAAGTCAGGGGTTACATCATCAACTGAGAGGGGTTTAGAACTGTTTTATAGAAAATCAATTCCAGGTTGCAGACAGTAGTGAGGAGCAGTAGTCAGAGAGTTAGGGGAGGCCTGAGTTAGGCCACCTCAGTTCTGGGGTCACGACCCGAATGCACAGAACCAGTCTAGGTACTGTTCCTTAACAGAGAAAGAGCAGTGTTGGAGGAAGACTTAACAGGAAAGCAGACTCCGATAGCAGTTACAGCAGTGAAGAAAGTGCTTTAAATATGCAAGTTGTCAGAGCAGAATGAGGGCACACTTGATAGTGAAACTGGATTCTCGCACAGTCCTAGGCTTACAGCCTTTTAGAGGTGCTCAAGGCAAGGCCTCCATATCCCTAGAGGGGATATTCTCAGCTGGGTCGCAGAAGAAGTGGATGATGTTGGGTCTCAGGACGGGATGGGAACAAACACTGGAAAAGTACATTAACAAGGGTACTTCACTAACTAAAGAACTAATCTTGATCTGTATACTGCAGCCGTTTATGGAAGAATTGCACAGTAAAAGTGAGTCTCTTAACCCGGATCTGCAATCTCCTGTCTTGCTTGAAGTCGGTTTTGGTCCCATGGACGGTGTAACAGTGAGTAGAGAGAATCCTCCAGTGCAGCACACACTCCTGTCTCAGTCCTTAATAGTAGAGGGGACATTGGGCGAAGAGAATAGAGTTTCGGCACACAGCGTGGTGGTAACGGCCCTGGGTGTCCCCCTCTACATACTGTAGGTTAGGTGCACCAACACAGAATGCACGTAGCCTAAACAATACACGGGCTATATACAGTTACCCCGTATAGTGCTTAGTGGCTGCTGCCTGAATAATGCAGTACATTTACTTCAATGGGAGATCAAGCTCAGTACTCGTCTACTAAGGATTGTGCGGGGCTGTTGTGTTCTTCCCGTACATTGCTTATGTCAGGAGTGTACAAAAAAATCATGGGGCCCCATAGTAGAAGTTCTAATCAGGCCCCTCCCACAAAAAAAGAAAAAAAATATTCGGTGGAGCACAGAAGAGCATACCTCACAACTTTGCAGGCCTTACAGAGTAATTTTCCTCCTATTGAAACCCTAGATTCCTCTTTCCTTGCCCCCATAAAGTATGATGTCAACAAAAGTGCCCCCTAAACACAGTATGATACCCACACAGTGAATTCCAACACCGTACCCTCCACATGCACAGTGTGATGACCCTACTGTACCCACCCGGCAAAGTATGATGATCCCAACACAGTATGACGTCACTAACTATGACCACAATACAGCCCTCCACTCATTATGATGGTTCCACACACAGGCCTCCATACAGTATAATGGCCCCCACACTGTATGAAGCACCCCACACATAAGAGTACCTCCACACTGAATAACGACCCCCACTAGCCCTTCAAACAGTATGACTGCCTCCACACAGCCCTCCAAACAGTATAATGGCCCCCACATAGCCCTCCAAACAGTATAATGGCCCCTACATAGCCCCCTCCAAACAGTATAATGGTCCACACATAGCCCTAAAAACAGTATAATAGCCCTCAAAAAAGAATAATGGCCCTCCAAACAGTATAATGCCCCCCCACCTAGACCTCCATACAGTATAATGGCCCCCACATAGCCCTGTAAACAGAATAATGGCTTCCATATAGCCCTTCAAACAGTATGCCCCTACATAGCCCTACAAATAGTATAATAGCCCCCACATAGCCTTTCATATAATTTAATGGCCCCACATAGCCTTCCATATAATTTAATGGCCCCATATAGCCCTCCATATAATATAATGAGCCCCACATAGCCTTTCATATAATATAATGGGCCCCACAATGTACTTGGTAAAAAAACTCACTTCTATCCCGTTCCCCTGCTGCTCTGGTCTCTCAGCGTGCCTTCTTCAGCTTTGCACAGCTCGGCACAGAAGTTGCATTGTAGTGATGTCATCGTGCCCGCTGCGCTGAGACAGCAAACACAGAGGGAGAATGATGTAGGAGGGAGCATTCCCTGACTCTCCCTCCTATATCACTGCTTTCAACTGTATCGGCATCCAAGTTGGATGTGGAAGCCCCCCCCCCCCCAACCCACGGACCCCATAGCGGCCACATGGTCTGGCGCCTGGCTTAAGTCCGGCCACTGCAGTTTTCAGCGTATAGATGGGTGTACTGGTGTCCGGTCACCATCAATCTTATATTGAAGAACAAGCCAGCAGATAGATAATCACAGATTAGACTCGGAGAACCCCTTTAAGTGCATTCTCCCCTCTTCTGCAGAGCCACACATGCTGACATTAAGTGTGGTTTGGGTAAGCTGTGGGGCTCAGAAGAGGAGGGCAGTTGGCTTTTCAAGCTTTTTTTTACAAACAATAATTCGTTTTTTCATCATTATACTCTGGTATCTGTAACTTTTTAATTATTTTGTCGACGGAGCTATGTAAGGGCTTGTTTTTTTGCAGGACGCCTTTGTACTATTTTGAGATATTTTTTCAGGTTTTCCCCTCAAACGTCTCATCATTTACAGACCCCGGCATATTATTTACCGTAGCCGTTACCCTCTTGGGCCATGGGATTTTGCTTAGATATTAATTAACTCTCTCTGGGGGTTTTTCTGTTCAATACTCATGTTATCTTACCTTATAACCCCCTAATGGGTTTGATAGGCTCCCTGGGTTGCTGATGTCCTGGCTGCTATTATGTGACTATTTATCCCCGTCAGGAGAAATTGGTGTAATTCCTCTACTGCTGGTCAATTCACCACATATATAGGAATGTACAGCCCCACAAACATCTCTGTTTTCCCCTATGACTGCAGCTGGAATTGAAGGTGCATTTACAAAACTCGAGTAAGAAGAATAGAAAAGAAGATTGGCAGCCGCATGCGTCTCCCTTAGTAATATTAGACCATTAAGTTCCCGCACAAGGTTGTTGAATATAGGTTTTGTAGTAAAAGCACATAAAATAGCTTTGGAAATAACTTTCCATCAACTTTACTTTTCCTTTTTGAATCACATATAAAAATCCATTTGGCAAAAACAGGGCTATTGACTCAAAAGTTCTATTTGCTGATTAACAAAGCTGTAGTCACAGGGATGATTCACATGTCGGATGGGGGTAAAAGGAAATAATCCCGTCTGCTCAGGATTCATAAACCAGACCATCTTTGCATTCTTCAGAGGTAGAGAAATGTTTTGACTGTTTACAGATCGGTTATTTTTAGGAGCTGGTTTGACTGGTTTTGGACTGTAAACAATAACCGCTGTCAGTTATCACAGTCACATGGTTTCTGGCTTGTAAAACCTTTTCTTACAGTACTGTAATCTGTTGTCATGTTTTATATATATGTTACACACACGCCGCCTAAGTTCAGATAGGTGCGAGACCGGTTACATGAATTCGTTGGAATCCTGGGGGAACCGTTACTCAGGGTGACCATAGGCTGCAGCTTCTCTCAGGCACACGATAGATTCAGTTGCTGACCAGACACATCTGACAAGAGTCTTCATAAACGGTAGAACAGTAACATTTAATGAGGCACGGCCAGTGCAATGCAAATGTCTCTTTGAGCAACAGGCTCCAGTAATAACAGTACAATCTCCTCTGCAGCACAGCAGTACGCAGTCTATTATCCGGTAGCACAGAACAGCACAGTTTTAATGCATACACAACCACAGGCTTTTCCTTCGCAAGGACTCAATAGTACACAGCATTCTTTATCCTGCATGGAGATGGAGGGGGGGAAGGGTGTGATGAGGTAGATTATCTCTATGACAGGCTTCCTTCCAGTCCTTATCTTCCTGGGCGATAATTTTCCACACTGTTAGCTCAGGGAGTCTAACTGACCTTTGTTTAGCTTCCCTCCTGACCAGAATTCTGTTTCCTTGACTTCTGTGAGACACAGATCATAAACCACCTTTCTCTTCAGCTCTGGCCAGACAGTAAGCAACTTCCCCACAATTCCCCTGGGGCTCTGCTAAAACACTCCCCTTCTCCTGTGACTCTGTTAACCCCTCTAGTTGCTGGATGCTTCTGGAGCACAACACTTCCTGTCTCCTGTGCTTGTGTTACTTCTAATAGTTGCTGAATGCTTTTAAAGCAACAGCTCTACTTCTGCATGTCACACTCTGCAGCAGCACTACTTCTGCGTGTCACATATACTCTAATCACATGTACAGCTGTGTCAATATGTCTGCTGTTGTTTTAATAAATATAAGGACATCTGATGACCAAAGTAAGAACTAATTAAAAGTACTTTGTTTACCCAAAAGGACATTTTAAACCAGGTAATGTACTCCAAATTGCTGCCCTCTAGATGTCTCCCTTCTGTGCATATTACAATTTGCTGACTTTTGTCAAGTATAATCCATCTGTATGAGCTGAGATTGCAGGAAGTGGTGGTAGGTGCATGTCTCACACATGAGACAGGAAGTGTTGTGCTCCTGAAGCATCCAGCAACTAGAGGTGTTAACATAGTAACAGGAGAAGGGGAGTATTTTAGCAGAGCCCCAGGGGGATTGTGGGGAAGTTGTTTACTGTCTGGCTGGAGCTGAAGAGAAAGGTGGTGTGTGTGTGTGTTCTCCATCTGACAGGAGCCCCCTGCAAGTGAAAAGGATTCAAGTCAGGAGTGAAGTTAAACACAGGTCAGGTACAGTTCCTGAACTAGCAGTGCAGAGTATTGTCAAGCAGAAAGATAAGGACTGTAAGAAATGGTGTCACAGGGATAATCTCCCTCAGCAAACCCTCCCCACCTCCTCCATCTCGTTGTGCTGTAAAGAATGCTGTGTTCATTAATGTGCCTTTGCATTAGAACTGTGCGGTCCTGTACTACTGGGAAGACTGTGAACTGCTGTGCTGCTAAGGAAACTGTACTGTTTGTCACTGGAGCCTGTTGCTCATAAGACTTAACTTGCACTTGCTGTGTCTGGCTTCTTATTAAATTCTACTGTTCTACCTTTTATGAGGACTTATGTCAAGTGTGTCTGGTCAGCAAGTGAAACAACCTACGTGTCTGTGCCTGAGGGTCAATACCACTGTGTGCTGTGAAGCTGAAGCACATGGTATATGGTTGCCCTGAGTAACAGTTCCCCCAGGATTCCAAAGAATTCATTTAACCTGTCTCGCCCCTATCTGAACCTAGCGGCATGCGTGTAACAGGAACCGCCCACTCTAAAAAAGGAAATGGCAAGGTGCAGAACATGAGAAACGGGACACTCCCTGAACATATTAGACTGATAATTGCACTAAAAGCAGCTTTAGCATGTTGTGTGTGCGGAGGGCAGTTTTGAAGCTATTCTTTTAAAAAAATCACATTTTATCATTGCAAAAGAATACTGAGCATTATGGTAACCAATATTCTCACAGATCATTAAAAACGGGCGGGGGGGGTGGTGGTTTAAAGGGAGAGGAGCAGGCTAACAGGTTCTACGCAATATATTGTTACACGCACGCCGCTAGGCTCAGATAGGGCGAGACGGGTTTCATGAATTCTTTGGAATCCTGGGGGAACCGTTACTCAAGGCGACCATAGGCTGCAGCTTCCCTCAGGCACATGAAAGATTCAATTGCGGACCAGACACATCTAACAACAGTCTTTTTCAACAGTTTAACAGTGGAATTTAATCTGAAGCACGGCCAGTGCAATTCAGGGATATTACAGCAACAATCTTCATTACAGTACAGTCTGAGTTTCTTGAGCAACCGACCCCAGTAACAATACAGTAGTTTATTCACAAGGCACAGTATTACAGTCTCTTCAGTAGCATAATTCAGCACAGATTAGATCTCTTAGCAGCACACTTCTATGCATACACAACCACAGGCTTTTCCTTCACAAAGGCACAATAGTACACAGCATTCTTTATCCTGCATGGAGATGGAGGGGGGGAGGGTTTGATGAGGGACATGATCCCTGTGACCCAATTCCTCCTAGTCCTTATCTTCCTGCCCGATAATACTCTGCACTGTTAGTTCAGGGAGTTTATCTGACCTGTGTTTAGTTTCTCTCCTGATCTGAATCCTGTTCAGTTGCCTTCTGTCATATCCAGATAACACATCACCTTTCTCTTCGGCTTCAGCCAGACTACAATAACAAGTTCCCCACAATCCCCCTGGGGCTCTGCTGAAACACTCCCTGTCTTCTGTGACTGTGTTAACCCCTCTAGTTGCTGGATGCTTCTGAAGCACAACACTTCCTGTCTCCTGTGTGTAGCGCTGGCGTCCCTGCCCTCTGCTAGGCAGGGACGCTGCTCACCTCACCGCTCTGCTCCGTGCCCGGCGTCCTCTCCCCGCTCTGCTGTCAGCGCGCGCTCCTTCCCGGCGTCCTCCTCCCGCTCTGCTCTCAGCGCGCGCTCCTTCCCGGCCCCTGTGCTTAGGGCGCGCGCGCTCCCCTCCTCTTAAAGGGGCCGCGCGCGCCGTCCTAAGGAGTCCCCGGCCAATGGCCGGAGGACTTCATCATATATAAGGCACCTCCTCCAAAATGGAGGTGCCCGAGCAATGTTGTTTGCACCTGTGTCTCACCTGTGCTTCAGCCCTCAGGTCCCGTTGCCAGTTTCCTGCCAGTTTCCTGCCAGTTACCTGCCAGTTACCTGCCTGAATACTTGTTACCTGTCTGCCAGTCTGAGGTCCGACGGTCTGCCTTACTACTCCTGTCAGTCTGTCTAAAGGACCAGCCTGCCCGCTCACCTGGGAGCGCATATCAGCTACCTGCCTGCTTGCCTGAGGTCCGACGGTCTGCCTTTCTACTCCGGTCAGTCTGTCTATGGACCAGCTTGCCCGCTCACCTGGGAGCGCTTCTCCGTTATCTGCCTGCTTGCCAGCCCGGAGGCTCCGTTGTCACGTGCTGTGACCACCAGCTATCTCAGAGACTCTTGCCCGCTCACCTGGGAGCGCATCTCCGTTACCTGCCTGCTTGCCAGCCCGGAGGTCCCGTTGTCACGTGCGGTGACCACCAGCTATTCCAGAGACTCTTGCCCGCTCACCTGGGAGCGCTTCTCCGTTACCTACCTGCCTGCCAGCCCGGAGGTTCCGCCGTCACGTGCCGTGACCACCTGCTATTCCAGAGACTCTCGCTTGCTCACCTGGGAGCACACATCTACCATCTGCCTGCTAGCCTACCCGGAGGCTCTGCCATCACAGGTCGTACCTACCCCTTACCCAGAGACTGCCCTGATCACTTGCCGTAACTCCCTGTCCGTTCACCCAGAGACTGCCACCCGCTCCCTTACAAGGGCCGCCCCCTTGTATAGTAGCTCAGAGGTTCCGCCTACCGGACCCGTTACAGTTTGCTCGGGCCATGGAACCCGGTGGCACCCAAGCTCCCTCGCTCTCGGACCTCTGTCTTGAACTGTCCCGTCAGAGGTCCCAACAGGAGGCCATCCTGGGTCACCTGCGGAATGTTAATACTCGCCTGAACACTCTGATCCACCAACAACCTCCGCCAGTGCCATATCCGGCAATCCGGCAGCTCCGCTGACCACTAATACTATGGTATCCTACCTCGGACCCCGGCTTTCTGCACCTCCTCGCTTCGGAGGCGACCCCGTCCAGGCTCGGGGCTTCATAAATCAGTGCACCCTGCACTTTGAACTTTTGTCCCATCAGTTTAATTCCGACCGGGCCAAAATTGCCTTTATCATGTCCCATCTCACCGGGGAGGCCCTGGCCTGGCTAAATCCTCTATGGGAGAGAGGAGACCCCCTGGTGTCCAACTTGCCTGCTTTTCTCTCGGCTTTCCGGAAAGTCTTCGACGAACCCGGACGGAAGACCTCATCCGCATCCTCTCTGCTACGCCTCCGTCAGGAGGGTCTCACCGTGGGCCAATATGCCATACGGTTCCGCACCCTTGCCTCGGAGCTGGCCTGGGATAACGACGCTCTGGTATCCGTCTTCTGGGAGGGTCTGTCCGGTCGTATTAAAGATGAACTTGCTGGTCGGGACATTCCTACCTCGCTCGATGATCTAATAATCCTTGCCACCCGGATTGACCTACGGTTCCAGGAGCGTGCCAAAGAGGTCACCCGTGAGAGAAGGATTCCACGTTTAGCTCCTACTTTCCAGAAACCCGTCATTCCCTCCATCTCTCCCCAGGTACACTCTCCTGAGCCTATGCAGGTCGACCAGACCAAGATGGTCAAAACCCGTCAGGACTCACGCCGTGCCGAGGGGAGCTGCTTCTACTGTGGCAGTAAGGAGCACCGGATCCGTGCCTGCCCGGAGAGGTCGGGAAACGCCTGTGTCTAGGTTCGCTCAGAGAGGTCCACCTAGACAAGAATAAATCCTCTCCATCCCTGCTGTTGTCAGTTTCGATCATCTACGGGGAGAACCGTTATTTCGAACTAGCCCAACTTGACTCTGGAGCAGCCGGGAACCTTATTTCACAGTCCCTGGTTGAGAAATACCGCATCCCCACCAAACCTCTGGCTGTACCCTTGTCTGTCGCTGCCGTGGATGGGGGCCTCTTACCTCGCCCCATTCAACTCATCACCGAATCCATTACCCTGCAGGTGGGAATGCTGCATTCTGAAAGTATCTCCTTTCATGTTCTGCCTGGACTCTCTCACGCCCTCTTGCTAGGTCTGCCCTGGCTCCAGAGACATGCACCCGTGCTAGACTGGCAAACCGGAGAGGTCCTTCGCTGGGGACAAGACTGTCATAAAACCTGCCTGGTTCCCGTCCATCCCGTCCGTCCCTCTCCTACCCCAGCTAATCTACCTGGACTTCCGATTCCTTATTGGTCTTATGCAGATGTCTTTAATAAAAAGGAGGCAGAGACATTACCACCACATAGACCATACGACTGTCCCATCGATCTGCTACCCGGTACTACTCCTCCCCGTGGGCGTATCTATCCTTTATCCGCTGCTGAGACCCGGTCAATGTCCGAATATATTGAGGAGAATCTGGCCAGAGGATTCATCCGGAAATCTACCTCCCCGGCGGGAGCAGGCTTCTTTTTCGTCAAAAAGAAGGACGGCTCTCTCCGTCCCTGTATAGACTATAGAGGCCTAAACCTGATCACGGTGAAGAATAAGTACCCCCTTCCGCTCATTCCAGAATTATTTGATCGCCTGAGGGGGGCTAGGATCTTCACCAAACTGGACCTTCGTGGGGCGTACAACCTGGTTCGTATTCGTCAGGGGGATGAATGGAAGACGGCATTCAACACCCGGGACGGCCACTATGAATACCTGGTAATGCCCTTTGGTCTCTGTAACGCTCCTGCCGTCTTTCAAGAGTTGGTCAATGACATCTTCCGGGACCTTCTCTACTCCTGCGTAGTGGTGTACCTGGACGACATCTTGGTCTTCTCTCCGGATCTCCAGACTCACCGGAGGGACGTTCGTCAGGTCCTGCTCAGGCTAAGGCAGAACCATCTCTACGCTAAATTTGAGAAGTGCCTCTTTGAGCAGACCTCGCTTCCGTTTCTGGGCTACATTATCTCTCAGACCGGCCTACAAATGGATCCTGAGAAACTGTCTGCCATCGAGAAATGGCCCCGACCGGAGGGGTTGAAGGCCATTCAGCGATTCCTGGGCTTCGCCAACTACTACCGCCTCTTCATACCACACTTCTCTTCCCGGACGGCCCCAATTTCTGCGCTCACCCGTAAAGGTACTAATCCCAAAGAGTGGCCACCCGAAGCAGAGGAGGCCTTTCTTTCCCTTAAACAGGCCTTCTCTTCCGCCCCGGTGCTGCATCGCCCAGATGGCAACAAACAGTTCTTCCTGGAAGTTGACGCCTCCTCCTCTGGAGCCGGAGCGGTACTTACTCAAAAATCATCTTCCGGGAGGATGGTAACTTGTGGCTTCTTCTCTAAACTCTTCTCCTCCTCTGAGCGCAACTATTCCATAGGAGACCGAGAGTTATTGGCCATCAAACTGGCATTGGAGGAGTGGCGTTACCTGCTCGAGGGGGCTCTTCACCCGGTAATAATTTACACTGACCACAAGAACTTGGCTTACCTCCAGCATGCCCAGAGACTTAACCCGCTCCAAGCCCGGTGGTCCTTGTTTTTTGCTCGTTTTGATTTTGTCCTTCATTTTCGCCCGGCTGACAAAAACGTCAAGGCGGACGCCTTGTCTCGGTCCTTTCTGGTGTCTGATCTCGAGGAGGATCCGAAACATATCATCGATCCCGCCAGAGTAATGCAGGTGGCTCCCGTGAGTCTAAATCGTCTTCCTCCTGGTAAGACGTTCGTACCAGTACCTGATCGGGAGAAGATCCTACACTGGGGTCATTCGTCTAAACTAGCTGGCCACGCCGGTCAGAAAAAGACCCTCCAGCTTATTACCCGGCACTACTGGTGGCCTAACCTGCACAAGGATGTAATAGACTTTGTTTCTGCCTGTGTGTCCTGCGCCCGCAACAAAGTTCCGAGACACCTGCCGGCCGGCCGCCTCCTACCTCTGCCAGTACCTGCTGCCCCCTGGCAGCATATAGCGATGGACTTCATTACTGATCTACCCGTCTCTGCCGGTTGTACGGTCATTTGGGTGGTCGCTGACCGCTTCTCCAAGATGGCTCACTTCATTCCACTGCCAGGTCTTCCGTCTGCACCCGAGCTGGCTAAAGACTTTATCCGCCACATCTTCCGTCTTCATGGCCTGCCCCGTCACATCGTGTCGGATCGTGGGGTACAGTTCACTTCCCGTTTCTGGAGAGCCACTTGTAAATTGCTGGACGTCACCCTGGACTTCTCCTCCGCTTACCACCCACAGTCTAATGGTCAAGTGGAGCGGATCAATCAGAACCTGACCAGTTACCTTCGGCACTTCGTTAATGTCCACCATTCTGACTGGGTGGATCTCCTGCCATGGGCCGAATTCTCGTACAACAATCACGAGAGCGAGTCTTCCTCCAAATCCCCGTTTTTTGTAGTCTACGGTCAGCATCCTCGGATCCCGTTTCCCGTCTCCACCTCGGCGGACAATCCGGCTGCGGAATCTCTTGTTAACAAATTTTCCTCCATATGGGAGAGTACCCGGTCCGCACTCCTTCTGTCATCCGAGCGTATGAAAAGACACGCTGACAAAAAACGTCTGGACCCTCCTCAATTCCGCCCTGGGGATAAAGTCTGGCTCTCGTCCAAATATGTCCGGCTCAAGATCCCTTCCTATAAGTTAGGGCCTCGGTTCATCGGCCCACTGGAGGTCATCAGTCAGATCAACCCGGTGGCCTATAAATTGAAACTCCCGGCCAACTTACGGATCCCTAACTCCTTCCATGTGTCTCTCCTCAAACCTGTGGTGCTTAACTCTTTTTCCAAGTCTACAGGTACGCCTCCTGCTCCGGTTTCTGCTGAGGACGAGTTTGAGGTAGAGAACATTCTTGCCACCAAAAGGGTAAGAGGAAAGACCTTTTTTCTGGTAGATTGGAAGGGGTTTGGTCCTGAGGAGAGAACGTGGGAGCCCCGGGAGAACATCCATGCCCCTCTCATCCTAGCTAAATTTCTGTCTGGCCTAAAAAAGGGGGGGCCTAAAGGGGGGGGTACTGTAGCGCTGGCGTCCCTGCCCTCTGCTAGGCAGGGACGCTGCTCACCTCACCGCTCTGCTCCGTGCCCGGCGTCCTCTCCCCGCTCTGCTGTCAGCGCGCGCTCCTTCCCGGCGTCCTCCTCCCGCTCTGCTCTCAGCGCGCGCTCCTTCCCGGCCCCTGTGCTTAGGGCGCGCGCGCCGTCCTAAGGAGTCCCCGGCCAATGGCCGGAGGACTTCATCATATATAAGGCACCTCCTCCAAAATGGAGGTGCCCGAGCAATGTTGTTTGCACCTGTGTCTCACCTGTGCTTCAGCCCTCAGGTCCCGTTGCCAGTTTCCTGCCAGTTACCTGCCTGATTCCTGCCTGAATACTTGTTACCTGTCTGCCAGTCTGAGGTCCGACGGTCTGCCTTACTACTCCTGTCAGTCTGTCTAAAGGACCAGCCTGCCCGCTCACCTGGGAGTGCATATCAGCTACCTGCCTGCTTGCCTGAGGTCCGACGGTCTGCCTTTCTACTCCGGTCAGTCTGTCTATGGACCAGCTTGCCCGCTCACCTGGAAGCGCTTCTCCGTTATCTGCCTGCTTGCCAGCCCGGAGGCTCCGTTGTCACGTGCTGTGACCACCAGCTATCTCAGAGACTCTTGCCCGCTCACCTGGGAGCGCATCTCCGTTACCTGCCTGCTTGCCAGCCCGGAGGTCCCATTGTCACGTGCGGTGACCACCAGCTATTCCAGAGACTCTTGCCCGCTCACCTGGGAGCGCTTCTCCGTTACCTACCTGCCTGCCAGCCCGGAGGTTCCGCCGTCACGTGCCGTGACCACCTGCTATTCCAGAGACTCTCGCTTGCTCACCTGGGAGCACACATCTACCATCTGCCTGCTAGCCTACCCGGAGGCTCTGCCATCACAGGTCGTACCTACCCCTTACCCAGAGACTGCCCTGATCACTTGCCGTAACTCCCTGTCCGTTCACCCAGAGACTGCCACCCGCTCCCTTACAAGGGCCGCCCCCTTGTATAGTAGCTCAGAGGTTCCGCCTCCCGGACCCGTTACACTGTGCTTGTGTTATTTGTAACAGTTGCTGGATGCTTTTGAAGCAACAGCACTACTTCTGCATGTCACAATATCCAAAAAGAAGGAAAAGAAAAACTAACCTCCCATTTGGAGTATAATGTGAGCTATGTGTTCCTGTTTAGTTTGATCTTTCAGTCATGAGTTAAAGTCCACATACACATGAGATGAAAGTCAGCCAAACCTGTCGATTTCAGTGGGACAAGTCAACCATGACCATCCAACAGATGACGTTTGAGGAGAAAAGGATCGGTCGCTTGGAATTTTAATGGTCAACAATTTTGTTTTGAGAAGTGTCTGGCAGCAGCTTTCTCCTGTCTCCTCGTGGAAAACATATGAAAGGCCCGCCAAACGTAGTGCTCATGAGTACAGGGTAATCAGGAGAAATAGCTGTCTGCTAAACCAAATTTCACCCTTCTACTGTCTCAAGGATATAAAAAGCAGGCAGAGAATTTAGAAACTCATAATTCTGCACAGGAGCTGTATACATAAAATGGTAGGAGTATCCATATACTCAAAAGTACACAATATTCTATTCTGGTCTTAATTACTACACTTCTCCCCAGTTAGGGCTCTGTAAGGCGGCGGTGTTCACACCAAGCAGTAACTGAGGCAGTGACCCAAGCAAGTCCAACATAAACAGCTTTATTCAGCAGCTCACGGGTAAACAGAAAAGTCCTCCGGTTCGCAGCCAGGTTAACATGAGTCCTTAAACAACGATTGTCATGGACAACGGCCGTACTGGGCCTCTCAGAGCCTGACTGGTGCAGAGCCTTCCCAGGCGTGGGCTCCGCTACTCACAGGCCCACCAAACTTTCCTGCTATGCTTCTAGCAGGTCGCAACACTGAACAACACTAATCCTTAGTGCAGTGTTTTTGAAGGACCTGTGGCAAGAGCCACTGGAAAACTTGGGTTGGAGGGAGGAGGCTGTCCCACTGCCTTCCTGTAGCCTCCCCCAAGAAATGAAGACCCTGCCGGGTTTTACTAATCTGTCTTACCCAGATAGCCTGACCAGCTCACTGCTCACCTTCATTCCTGCATTGCAGCCGCAGGTGAGTTTGTGACTGCAATGCACTCCAATGGATTTAATAGGTCTCTGTAAACATTCTGGGGGATATATAACGTCCCTTGTATACGATCCCGGTCACTGCCTCACATATCCCAGCCCCCTGTTCAAACTTGTGGGGTTGAACATTTGTCACCATACAGGGTGCCCGGGACAGGGCATCCGCGTTTGCCTGCGACTTCCCAGGGCAATGTTCTACAGAGAAACTGAAATTTTGCAGTGACAGGAACCACCTGGTGACTCGCACATTCCTCTCCTTGGCGTTCCTCATCCATACCAAGGGTGAGTGGTCCGTCACCAAGCGGAACTGACGCCCGAGTAAATAATAACGTACTGATTTCAAGGCCCACTTAATAGCCAAACACTCCTTCTCTACCACGCTATGGTTTTTCTCTGCCGGGACAAGTTTTCTACTCAAGTAGGGTGCTCTTCGCCATTCACTTTTTGTGACAATACCGCCGCGAGGCCTACTTCCGAGGCGTCTGTTTGTACAATGAAGGTTCCCTTGAAGTTGGGGCTGATGAGGACCGGCTGTCCACACAGGGCCAACTTCATGGACTGAAAGGCTTCTACTGCCTGAGGGTTCCACCGAACCATTACCGATTTTTTTTTCTTTCAAGAGATCGGTCAGGGCCGCCGTTCTCCCAGCAGAATTAGGTATAAACTGGCGGTAATACCCAAGGATGCCAAGAAACGCCCTCACCTGCTTTGTACTTGACGGTTTAGGCCAGTTTTTTATGGCCCCAACTTTATTGATTTGGGGCTTGATAACTCCTTGGCCAATCACATACCCCAAATATCGGGCTTCCTCTAGCCCTATCGCACATTTTTTTGGGTTTGCCGTTAACCCCGCGGCTCTGAGAGAATCCAGCACCGCTTGTATCTGGGATAGATTCGTATGCCAGTCGGTGCTAAAGATGATAATAACATCTAGATACGCGGATGCGTACACCTGATGGGGCTTGAGCACTATGTCCATCAGCCTCTGGAATGTAGCCGGGGCCCCATGTAACCCAAAAGGTAAGACCACATAGTGATATAGACCCTCCGGAGTTATGAAAGCAGTCTTTTTCTTCGCCAATTCCGTGAGAGGTACCTGCCAGTAACCCTTGGTGAGATCGAGCGTGGTAAAGTACTGGGCCTGCCCCAGTCTCTCAATTAGCTCATCCACCCTGGGCATTGGATATAGGTCAAATTTCGACACATCATTTAATTTCCGGAAATCGTTACAGAAGCGTTACAATCCGTCTGGTTTCGGAATCAGTACGATGGGGCTAGCCCACTCACTCCGTGATTCCTCGATGACGCCTAACTGGAGCATTTGTTTTACCTCTGCCGTGATGGCTTGCCTCTGGGCTTTGAGTACCCGGTACGGTCTCATTCGCACCCTTAACCAGGTTCGGTGACAATGTCATGTTGCAGAACGGTAGTCCTACCCGGTAGCTCTGAGAACACGTTGGTATTCTGCTGCACCAGCGAGCGAGCCTCCCGTCGCCGCTGTTTAGTGACAGCATCACTTATCCTGACCTCTCCCCCGGACGCATTCCTGGCTGAAGGTAGAGAACTCTCTGGCGATATGCCCGAAGTGACGTCTGTAACTAAACACTCGATCTTTCCAAGGTTTTAGCAGGTTTACATGGTAAAGCTGCTCAGGTTTCCTCCTTCCGGGCTGATACACCCAGTAATTTACCTCCCCCACCTTTTCTCGAACCTCATATGGCCCTTGCCACTTGCCCATTGTTAGAAGCTATGTTGTTTTTCTATCAGCCATCTTGTTGTGGTTTGCTGGCTTCCAGTCTTTTCCTCTTGTGCTGGGTTTCTTGGTCACGTGATCTCTGCACTTTTTATTACCCAGCACCTGGCCCCCATTCCCTGCTGGACATCAGTGTTGTAACACTCGTGCTCTGGCTAAGTAGCCTGGTTTAGTTCTTCTTGCTTTGGACTATTGTTATCCTGGGACTTCTTGTTCCCCCAGTTTTGTTTCCTTTAATTTTCGTTTCTGCAACTAACTTTTCTGTTAGGAGGTCTCCTGCTTTTGCTCCCAATCCTTAGATCTTTTAGGGACCCCTTTCCCTTTCCTACAGGTGTTCGTTTGAGTTCAGTGCAGGAGTTTCGGTGGGACTATTCATAAGGAATAGGGCACCCACCCCAGTCTAGGGTAAAGCTGAGTCTCAGTGCAGGGACAGCTTTTCCCTACTATTCCTTAGTTCTAAGTTGTAGAACATAACAGTAAGTCCAGCCGCGTTTAAAAAAGAAAAAAAAGTTGTTGTTTTTTTTTTTTTTTTTCTCCTCTCGTCTTCCTGGATTTTCTTAAGTATGGTTACCATCCAGGAGCTTGCGCAACGCTTGCAAGGGTTGACCCTGGAGGTTGCCAATCTTCAGCAGTACGTGAGTAAATACCCTGCAGAACGCTATGAAGAACCTAAGATAGGATTACCTGAGTGTTTCTCGGGAAAACGACAGGATTTTTTTTCATTTATAAACGCTTGTTTGTTGTATTTTCGGCTCAGACCTAAATCTTCTGGTAGTGAACTACAGCGTGTAGGAATTATTATGTCTCTGTTGTGTAAGGAACCTCAAATCTGGGCATTTTCCTTGTCTCCTGATGATCATGGTCTGAGGTCTGTGGAGGCATTTTTTGATGCCATGGGTTTGCTATATGATGATCTTGATCAGGTTGCATCAACTGAGGCAGAGCTCAGTCGTCTCAAACAGGGTTCTCTTGATGCTGAGAGTTATTGCACCCTGTTCATACGATGGTCTGCAGAGGTTAGGTGGAATGACCCTGCACTCAAGTTTCAGTTTCTGGCAGGCTTGAGTGAAAGGGTTAAAAATTTGCTTATTGCATTCCCTGCAGCTGATACTTTGCAAGTTGCCATGCAGTTAGCTATCCGTGTGGATAAAAGGTTGAGGGCTAGACAGAATGAGGAGAAGTTTCCTGTATTGTTGGATTCTGTTTCTCACGATATTCCTGCCGACACTGGGGAACCTATGCAGGTCGGGGCAATGTCATCCGGTTCCAGGGAGAGAGACAGGAGGTTCTCTGAGGGACTTTGCTTGTATTGCGGTAAGGCTGATCATTTTGTAAAGCAATGTGAGGTTCGCTTAAGTCAGTAGAAATAACACTTCCGTTCGCATTGCGTTTTTACGTTCTGCTGGGGTGATTTTTCCTGGTAATACCACCTTTCAGGGTCGTTTGATTGAGTTTTAGGTTATGGTGAATTGTGGTTCTGAACTTAATTTGATTGATCAACAATTTCTTGAAAAGTATAAGTTTGATTCTGAACCTTTGTCGTCTCCTTTTCCTGTGGTGGCGATTGATAATACTCCCCTGGAGCATGGGAGCATTCTTCAAAAGGTCACTGGGTTTCCGCTTACTATAAATATGGAACATCAGGAGCAGATTGACTTATTTGTACTTGCTAAGTTGCCTTCCCCGGTCGTCCTGGGGTTGCCTGGTCAAAAGTGCATAATCCTTTGCTGGACTGGTCGTCTGGTTCCATGAGATCCTGGGGTCAGGGGTGTTATGGTAAGTGTTGTAATGTTCACATTGCGGCTGTTGTGAAGAGGGAGTTACCTGAACCCATTCAGGATTTTTGGAGGGTTTTTTCGGAGGTGGAGTCGAAAGCTTTACCACCTCATAGAGATTACGTTTCCGCTATTGACTTCATCCCTGATGCTAAACTCCCTAAGAGCCGGTTGTTTAATCTGACAATTCCCGAGAGGGAGGCTTTGAAGGAGTACCTTCAGACTAGTTTAGCTGCAGGTCACATAAGACCCTCTAAGTCTCCTGTGGCGGTTGGGTTCTTTTTTGTCAAAAGGAAGGATGGGGGTCTTAGGCCATGTCTGGATATTCGGGAGATTAATAAAATCACTGTGCGCAATCCTTACCCGTTACCACTTATTCCGGATTTGTTTAACTAATTGACTGGAGCTAAATGGTTTTCTAAGATTGATCTTGGTGGGGCATATAAGTTGCTGCGGGTGAAGGACGGAGATGAATGGAAGACAGCTTTTAACACCCCGGAAGGACATTTTGAGTATTTGATGATGCCTTTTGGGCTTACTAACGCCCCTGCATTATTTCAAAATTTCATCAATGACATTCTGAGACCCTTGATCGGTAGGAGTGTTATTGTTTATCTGGATGATTTTGATTTATTCATTGGATCTTGAGTCTCTCAGAGAGTCCGCAACGTTCTTCAGATCCTGAGAGATAACACACTCTTTACTAAATTGGAGAAGTGTCAGTTTGCTGTCCAGAAAATTAGTTTTTTGGGTTACTTTGTCTCTTGTGATGCTTTTGAGATGGACCCGGTGAAAGTTCAGGCTGTGCTGGAGTGGCCAAGGCCTGAGGGTTTGAAGTCCGTACAGAGGTTTTTGGGGTGTGCCAATTATTACAGGAAATTAATAAAGAATTTCTCTGTCATCGCTAAACCCATTACTGATCTCACCAAGAAAGGTGCTAATACAGTCCAATGGTCCACTGAGGCTATTAAAGCTTTTGAGTATCTCAAGGAGAGGTTCAGCTCTGCTCCTGTTCTTATCCAGACGGATGAGACCAAGCCATTTTTGGTTGAGGTGGATGCCTCATCTATAGGCGTAGGGGCAGTTCTGTCCCAGGAGAGTGAGGATGGGGTGCATCCCTGTGCTTTCTTTTCAAAAAAAATTTCTGAGACAGAGTTCAACTATGATGTTGGGAATCGTGAGTTGTTGGCTATTAAACTTGCGTTCGAGCATTGGCGACATTTTTTGGAGGGGGCTCGACATCCTATACAGGTTTTCACTGATCATAAGAATTTGATTTATCTGGATGCAGCTAAACGTTTGAATGCCCGTCAGGCTAGGTGGGCACTGTTTTTTGCCCGGTTCAATTCTTCCGTAACCTTTGTCCCGGGGAAAAAGAATGTTAAGGCTGACGCTTTGTCTCGTAGTTTCTCTCCAGCGGTGAATGCTGTGAGGGAGGAGTGTATTTTGCAGAGAGGGGTGGTGGTGGCCGCATTGGATTCTGAGTTGGAGAATAGCATCCTAGGAGCTCAGAGTGCGGCACCAACTAACACTCCGTGTGGTAAATTGTTTGTGCCTAGACCCTTGAGGAAAGCATTGTTAGTTGAATGTCATGAGTCTCGGTTGGCGGGTCACCCAGGGATTTCGGAAACTAGGAAGTCTATTGGTCGGAGTTTCTGGTGGCCAGGGTGGTAAAGGGAAGTCATCAAGTGGGTGCGTCGGTGTTCTGTGTGCGCTAGGTCAAAGGCTTCTCATGCTCCGGCTGCGGGGTTGCTATGCCCCTTGGAAGTTCCTAGTTCGACATGGATGCACCTTGCCATGGATTTTATCACCGATCTGCCTTTATCGGAGGGTTTTTCTGTCATCTGGGTTGTTGTGGACCGGTTTAGTAAAATGTGTCATCTGGTTCCGTTCAACAAGTTACCTTGCGCCAAGACTCTTGCTAAGACTTTTGTGAAGGAGATTGTCAGGCTCCATGGTGTTCCCACGGACATTGTTTCCGATAGAGGACCACAGTTTGTAGCTCGCTTTTGGTGTGCTTTTTGTGACAGATTGAAAATTCATTTGTCATTCTCGTCAAGGTATCATCCAGAATCCAATGGACAGACTGAAAGGAAGAACCAGGATGTCAAGCAGTTTTTGAAATGTTTTGTGGCAGACAATCAGGAAATGTGGTCAGAATTTCTACCACTTGTGGAGTTTGCCCTTAGTAATCATACTTCTTCCTCGGCTGGTTGTTCTCCTTTTTTTTGTTGTACTGACAGGTATCCATCTTCTGGTCCATTTTCCAAAGTTGGGGCTGCTGTACTGGAGGAGGACAATTTTTCTGGTGATTTGGAGAGGGTTTGGACCAGTGTACGTCTGAAACTTAAAGAGGCTAACAGGAGATCAAAAAGGTATTTTGACAAGAAAAGAAAGGAGTCCTTGTTTGCTGTTGGAAATATGGTTTGGTTGTCCTCTAGGAATCTTCGTTTGAAAATTCCTTCTAAAAAACTGGGGCCTAAATTTGTGGGTCCTTTCAAAGTGGTTCAGATTGTCTACTCGGCAGCTGTGAGGTTGGGCATTCCCTCGTCCTGGAGGATTAATTCTGTGTTTCATGTGTCGTTACTTAAGAAGGCGCACACGCCTGATAAGCAGGCGAAGCCTACTGTTCCTCCTGTTGATGAGGACAGTGAATTTGAGATTTCCCGCATTTTGGATTCCAGGTGGCATAGAGGAAGATTACAGTATCTTGTGTACTGGAGAGGTTTCAGCCCCGAGGATAATTCCTGGGTGAAGGCCGAGGACGTCTCGGCCTCTAGGCTAATTAAGGCTTTTCACAGGAGATTTCCTAGTAAGGCTCGGCCTAGAGGATCCGGAGGATCCTCGTGAAAGGGAAGGTAATGTTAGAATCTATGTTGTTTTACAATCGCCCATCTTGTTGTGTTTTGCTGGTTTCTAGTCTTTTAGTCTGGTGCTGGGTTTTTTGGTCACATGATCTCTGCACTCTTTATTACCCAGCACATGGCTCCCATTCCCTGCTGGACATCAGTGTTGTAACGCTCGTGCTCTGGCTAAGTAGCCTGGTTTAGTTCTTCTTGCTTTGGACTATTGTTATCCTGGGACTTCTTGTTCCACCAGTTTTGTTTCCTTTAATTTTCGTTTCTGCAACTAACTTTTCTGTTACGAGGTCTCCTGCTTTTGCTCCCAATCCTTAGATCTTTTAGGGACCCCTTTCCCTTTCCTACAGGTGTTCGTTTGAGTTCAGTTCAGGAGTTTCGGTGGGACTATTCATAAGGAATAGGGCACCCACTCCAGCGTAGGGTAAAGCTGAGTCTCAGTGCAGGGACAGCTTTTCCCTACTATTCCTTAGTTCTAAGTTGCAGAACATACAGTAACAGCCATGAGCTTACTCTCGGCTGTGGGTACCAGTACTAATACCCGATCGCCTGTTAAAAGACCTGACAGTGGCTCTTTTATTATATGTGTGCCTCTGGACTGCCTGGGCATCTAACAGATGTTCTTTAACGATGGGCATGACCGCCACAATCCGGTCCTGCATACAATAACTCAAAAGAAGAGAACCCTGTGGAAGCCTGGGGTACCTCACGGATGGCGAACATCAAATAGGGTAGAAACATGTCCCAATTAGTGTTGAGCGAGCACTAAAATGCTCGGGTGCTCGAAGCTCGGGCCGAGCTCACCTTGATACTCGGGTGCTCGACCCGAGCAACGAGCCCAATGTTAGTCTATGGGAGACCCGAGCATTTTTGCGGCGGCACCCACAGCAGTCTGTAGAAAGCCTAAAAAGTGCCCAAAACGATAGTGACAATGCTCAAAAGACATGGGGACAGCATGAGAATCGCCCCAGGAAGCATTTCTGACCCCCAGGTCACTGCTGTCAACAACGTGGTCAGAGGTATTAAGCCACTTTAACGGGCTCACAATAAAACGTTCAAAAACGAAACTGAAACGGTTTTCCTGTGAAATATGTTAAGGAACTTCCTTTCCAGGGTAAAGACTTGTGTATAAGGTAAAATAAATATCCAAAAACAAAAATACTCCTCCACACCTTGGGCTATGTTAACAAGTAGCATTTTTTATGCGTTTTTGCACTTTTGTATTGCTTTCAACCGTGACAAATGCATTCACTGGGAAATGTCATTTTAACATTTTACAATCTTATCTGGCCATGTGCTGTGTGACACATTCATACAGTGCTGAAAAGACATGTTAAAAGCATGGGGAAGACCCCTGGAAGCATCTTTGACACCCAGGTCACTGCCTAAAAGTGTGCCCATCAGAAGTGATCCTTTCCGCATCAGAAGATGCAGACTTGCAACTATCCCTGTGCAAGTCCTTGTCCCAGGGCAGTGTTCAATTGTACCTACCCCATTCCTTGCAATGCAAGCGCAAGTATGCAGCCAACCAACCACCCACCCACCCGCAGGCTGCAATACCGTACTGCTAGCTTTCACTTGAAATGGGGCCTTTTAGTTTGGAGGAGGCCGAAGCTGGCCACTACCTCATGGCTGCTTCGGCAGCGAGGTATCCATACTCAGTCCCCACCCGCCGTCAGCCGGGTGTCCATGCTCGGTCCCCAGCCGCCAGGGGGCGGCCGGGTGTCCATACTCGGTCCCCAGCCGCCCCGTGGCCGGGTGTCCACACACGGTCCCCAGCCGCCCCTATTTCTCCTTGAAACTTCCCCCACACTTTTCTTAGCCTGGCCTGCTTTAGGGCAGCATTTGACGAGCCCACCAGAGAACCAGACTCCTCCGGTGGGCCCTGGCTTCTCCATCAGGGGAGTTGAGAGTGCCAAGGTGAGGAGCATGATGATGATGACACAAGTTAGCGTCTGCTTTGTTTTCTTGGAATGCAAGCGCATGTATGTAGTAGCGGCTAGGCCTGAGGTGGTCAGCGTTTTGGCGCATATCCTACCTCCTCCGAGGATTGCTGGATGTTTTCCTGCTACTATCCCAGTTCTATGACTCCCGTTAAAACAAAGCTTCAGGTGATGAATGATGGATGAGGTGGTGGCAAAGGATAAAGAGCAGGAGGAACAGGGACCATTCACATCAATATCAGGCCAGTCAACCACACATGTCTTGTAGGATATGTTTCTGTACCAAAAGGAGCGGTTCGGCTACACAGTTAGAGGGCATGCAGTGAGTGCAATGCCTAACAAAAATTTCGAGCCACTCCAATGCCCCTTGGAAGTGACATGGAGGTCAGAGGGCCTTAACTAAACCGTTTTTTCCATTTAACTGGGTCTCCTGTGCACTGTTGGCCTAAGCTGTGAATAGAAGGCTTTCCAAAAATTATGAGGAACTGCAATGCCCCTTGAAACAGACGTGTATTATAGCATACTAAAAACCTTCTACCCATTATTGGGGAGTGGGTCTCCCTTAGTGTTCGCCTATGCATTGAAAAGCAAAAGCTGACTAAAATTAGGAGGAAATGCAATGCCCGTTGGAAGAATGGTGGAGGTCGCAGTGGAATAAAAAGACAATATCAATGCCCCTTGGAAAAGTGGTGGAGGTCGCAGTAGCTTAACAAGACAGTTTTAATGCCCCTTGAAGAGATGTGGAGGTTGCAGTAGCTTAACAAGACGGTTTTAATGCCCCTTGGAAGAGTGGTGGAGGTCACAGTGGAATTAAAAGACAATATCAATGCCCCTGGGAAAAGTGGTGGAGGTCGCAGTAGCTTAACAAGACGGTTTTAATGCCCCTTGGAAGAGCCATGCAGTACAGCATCTTAAAAACATTATTCCCATTATTGGGGAGTGGGTCTCCCATAGTCTTTGCCTATGCCTTCCAAGCAAAAGCTGCCAAAAATTAGGACGGAGGAACTTGCAATGCTGGCAACACGGACCAAGGTCACCCTGGTGGTATAGTGGCGGTGGAGGCTGAGGATAAGGAGAAGAGCAAAATACAGCCGAAATGAGGAAGCATATACCCATGTGTGGGTGTGAAGCGGTGCATGGGAATACACCTCCCGAAATAACACAGTGGATTTGACTTTGTTACTCTGCTGTCATTTGGTGGTGATGAGAAGTCTGGCCCAATCCAGCCCTTGTTCATTTTGATAAGGGTCAGCTTGTCAGCATGGTCAGTTGACAGGCGAGTGCGCTTATCTTTTATAATTCCCCCAGCGGCACTAAAAACACGCTCCGATAACACGCTAGCGGCAGGCCAGGACCTCCAAGGCGTACAGAGCGAGTTCATTCCAAGTGTCCAGCTTGGATACCAAAAATTAAAAGGCACAGAGGAATCACGGAGGATGCTGGTACGTTTGGCAAGGTACTCCCTCACCATCTTTTGAAACTTTCCACTCCTTGTGAGGGTATCCCGCGCCTCAGGGCCTGTAAGCTGGGCGGGTCTCAGAAAACTGTCCCAGAATGTTGACAGTGTTCCCCTGCCTCTGCTGGATTGGAGTTGCGTCTCTCTCGCCTGTACGCCTTGGTTGGTCAACGAACTGTGACCTCTGCCGCTAGCGTGTTCAGATGGGAATTTTTTTAACAGTTCTGCAGCAAGGGCCTTCTGGTACTGCCACATTTTTGTAGACCTCTCCACCTCAGGAATAAGAGAGTGAAAGTTCTCCTTGTAGCGGGGGTCTAAAAGTGTCACCAACCAGTAATGACTGTCACCCAACATTTTGACAACGCGAGGGTCACGGTTAAGGCAGCATAACATAAAGTCAGCCATGCATGCCAGACTGGTAACGGGCAAGACTTCCGTGTCCTCACCAAGATGACGACTGACCATGCTCTCCTCCTCCTCCTCCTCCCCCCTGTCCTCAGGCCACCCACGCTGAACCGACTGTATAACAGTTGTACAGGTACTACCGTCTACAGCGCATGATACCAGCTCCTGTTCTTTCTCCTCCTCCTCTCCCTCATTGTCCCCCAATGCACGTTGGGATGAGATGAGGCTGGGCTGTGTGTAATCGCCCATTACGGGTTCTTGATCCATCTCATTATACTCTGGCTGCAATGCCTCCTCTTTAATTCTCTGCAGAGAGCGTTGCAAAAGCCAGACAAGTGGGATGCTGACGCTAATGATGGCATCATTGCCACTCACCATCTTGGTGGACTCCTCAAAGTTTGTCAGGATGGTACATATGTCAGACATCCAGGTCCACTCCTGAGGTCTTATGTGTGGAGTCTGACCTGAATATCGACGGCCTTGTTGCAGCTGGTACTCCACAACTGCACTCTTCTGCTCACATATCCTTTTCAACATGTGGAGGGTAGAGTTCCAATGTGTGGGGACATCACACACCAGTCGGTGTGCCGGAAGTTGCAAACGCTGCTGCAACACAGCAAGGGCTGTGGAAACTGTAGCCGACTTGCGAAAATGAGCTGATAGGCGGCGTACTTTGACGAGCAGATCTGGCAACTCGGGGTACGATTTAAGAAACCGCTGAACCACGAGGTTAAGCACATGAGCCAGCCATGGTACGTGTGTGATCTCGCCTCACCTCAGAGCCGCCACCAGGTTACGGCCATTGTCACACACGACCATGCCTGGATGTAGGTTCAGCGGTCTCAGCCACAGATCTGCCTGCTCTTTCACAGCTGTCCACAACTCACAAGCAGTGTGAGGTTTATCACCTAAGCTTATGAGTTTCAGCACAGCCCGTTGCCGCTTGACTGAGGCAGTACTGCAGTGCTTCCAGCTTGTAACTGATGTGGTGATATCTGAGATGGAGGCTGAACATGAGGAGGAGGAGGAGGATGATGCGCAGGATGATGTGGGGGCAACTCTGACTGACATAGGGCCCGCAATCCTCGGTGTGGGGAGGATGTGTTCCGTCCCAAGGTCCAACTGGGTCCCAGCTTCCACAATGTTTACACAGTGTGCCATCAGGGAGATGTACAGTCCCTGACCACAAGCACTTGTCCACGTGTCCGTTGTCAGGTGGACTCTCCCAGTAACTGCGTTGTTGATGTTTTGGGACACGTGCTTGTGTAGTGCGGGGATGGCACAACGGGCAAAATAGTGTCGGCTGGGGACCGAGTACCGAGGGACGGCTACGCCATAAGGTTGCGGAAGGATTCCGTCTCCACCAGCCTAAAAGGCTGCATTTCCAACGCAAGCGGCCGCTGTTACATGTACTGTTGGTGACTGTGTGTTTTTTGTCCGCAGGTGGATCCCTGCAGGACATGTGAAGCGGGGCAGGAGCGGAGAGCGGAGGAGTCGCGCGCTTTTTTGAATGCCGGCGGGGGTGGCGTGGCTTCGCGCCTTCCCGGTCTTTTCGCGGGCAGGTAGCGCCCTGGTAGGCGGTTAACCCTTAATTGGGGGACAGCTGGGGTAGCTCTCTCTTTTAGAGCTTTAACCCTTCAGCGTTCGTTTCTTTCCTTTTAGGCTATGTGCCCACGATGCAGAAATGAAGCAGAAAATTTCTGCATCTCCCTGGCAGAAAAAAACGCATGCAGATTGTGCATGCGTTTTTCCTGCAGAATACATGCGGATCCACATGTGGGTTCACATGCTTTTCCGCATGCAGATTGACAAGCACTTTCCAGGCGATAGCATCACTTGGAAAGTGCTTGACAACTAGGTCACACTATATAAATCCATGCAAACAGCATGGATTTATACAGTGTGAACCGTAAAAATTAAAACGAATAAAGCTATACTCACCCCCGAGGCCCCGGTGTGTGCAGCAGCGCTCGTTCCTGTCTGGTTCCCGGCTGCCGGCATATCGCGAGACAGAGCGGTGAAGGGCCTGCGGTCACATGACTGTGACGTCACCGAAGGTCCTTCAGCGCTGCTGGCATTCAGAGAGAAGACGCCGGACAGGTGAGTATAAACTTTATTTGTTATTTTATTCTTTTTTTACAGGTACAATGGTACCCAGGTCTGGATGAGAGTCTCCTCTCCTCCAGAACTGGGTACCATCCGCACATAGAGACGCATAGAAGCCGCTTGTAAAAATGTACAGTCGCGGTTTCTGTGCGTCTCAATGCAAGTCAATGGCGGGAGTTCCGCTGCACTTCCGCAAAATTAAATGACATGCTGTGGATTTTTGTATGCAGCATAAACGCTGCCGAAAAATCCGCAGCATGTGCATAGAACATGCGGAATCCCCTTGGGGACCATGGGATGCGGATTACCTAGCGTTTCACAAGCGTTTCCGCTGCGGAAATTCCGCAGCATAAACGCTTGAAAAACGCTACGTGGGCACACAGCCTTAGAAGCCACACGGTCCTAGTTACTGACAGGTTTAAGCCTGCTATATACTGTGTGAGGGCATGTCAGATCAGGGTCCAGGAGGCGCGGACCGTCTCCCAGGTCCGCTACAGGATCAGTCTCGCGTATCTGAATCGCAGGAGTCCTCGACGGCGTCAAGTGTAGCGCAGGTCGGGGGGCTCAGTGATGTTAAAATGGAGGCTCTCACTATTGATAGCCTGTCTGACCTTCTGGGTCATTGGGTGTCAGCTAGATCCCAACTGTCTTCTCATGGCAGGAAGCGCCACAGGCCGGTACTGTCCTCCCCGCGCAGCGACTCCGAGATCTCTGATATGGAGGGTTCCCCTTCAAGCTCTGCTGGGGAGATGTCCGATTCGGATAAAGAGGGTCGGCAGGGGCGCTCTGCCTCTCTTTTGGGCCGTGTGGATGCTTTTATTGGAGCTATGAGGGAGGCGTTACAGTTACCGGAGGAGGTAACTAGACGCCCTGGTAAGTCGGCCCGGCTGTTTCAGGAGTCGCATAGGTCGCGGTCAACGTTACCATCTCTGGATGAACTTGATGGGGCGGTGGAGAAGGAACGCTTGTGTCCGGATAAACGTTTTCAGGGGACACGGTTTTTTGAGGCACTGTATCCGTGTTCTACGGAGTCGATTGCTAATTGGATTCCTTCTCCTGAAGTGGATGTCCCTTTATCCCAGCTTAGCAAATTTTCATTACTTCCTGTTAAAGGGAAGGCGAGTCTGCAGGATCCGCTAGATAGAAAAACGGAGATGGCGGCTAAATCCATCTACGAGGCCGCGGGTCATGGATTCAGAGCGGCGTTAGGAGCCATGTGTGCTGGTGAAGCTTCCCTGAGGTGGTTGGACCGCCTACGGATGGCGTGGCAAGATGGATCCCCGCTATCCGAGGTAGAAGGGCTTTTCAGGTTGTTGGAAGAGGCAGCGCGATATGGCAGAGATGCAGTTCTGGATACTACGTCACTGCTGTCCAGGGCACAATCCTCGGCTGTCACAGTCAGAAGAGCACTGTGGCTTAAGCAGTGGACCGGAGACGCGGTTTCCAAGCAAGGTTTGCTGTGTTTAGCTTACAAGGGTGGTCAGCTGTTTGGGTCTGACCTCACGGAACTGATTGCTAAGGCCAAGGCAAAAGAAACGGCCTTACCGCAGCGAAGAGCTGTGGCTTCTGCGTCTGGCAAGTCTAGTGCCGGTAGTAGTCGGCGGCCCTTTCGGCCCAGTGGACGGTTCGGTCAGCCCTCTTGGGGATCGGGTCGTCCCTCGTTTTCAGGAAAAAAGACCTCTCAGAAATCCCGCACTCCCTGGAAACAGAACTTCCGTCAAGACAAACGGGAAGCTGACAAAAAGCCCGCTAAGGCGGACTGACGCCAGGGTCTCACTCGAGGGTCCTCGAGTGGGGGGTCGCCTGCTCCAATTCGAGTCGACTTGGGCGTCCCACGTTTCAGACTCCTGGGTGACGCGGGTTGTGTCGGCAGGCTATTTCATAGAGTTTCTTTCTCGACCCCCGGACCGATTTTGCCAATCTCGCATTCCGTCAGAGCCCGAGCTAGCTGCAGCTCTATGGCGGGAGGTCGATTCCCTTCTGCAGAATGGTGTGGTGGTGCCGGTTCCGCTGGAGGACTGGGGAAGGGGGTTTTACTCCAACCTCTTTGTGGTCCCTAAAAAGGAGGACAAATTTCGCCCCATTCTGGATCTCAAAAAAATTAATCTGCATGTCCGGACCCGAAAATTCCGCATGGAGTCTCTTCGCTCGGTTGTGGCGGCTCTGTCGCAGAACAATTTTTTAGTGTCAATCGACATTCGCGACGCTTATTTGCATATTCCCATCGGAAGGGCCCACCAGCGCTTCCTACGTTTTGCCATAGGTCAGGACCATTACCAGTTTGTGGCCCTGTCATTCGGGTTGGCCTCAGCGCCCAGAGTTTTTACAAAAATTCTGGCACCTCTCATGGCGATCCTTCGAAGGCAGGGGGTTACAATTCTTCCCTACCTGGACGACCTTTTGATTGTGGCGTCCACAGAGGAGGAGGCGGTGAGGGCTCGCAACCTATCCCTTCAGCTCCTGGAGGACTTCGGATGGCTAGTCAGTTGGAAGAAGTCATCTCTGGAACCATCGCAGTCTATCCTGTTTTTGGGGATGCACTTCGACACGGTACGGGCAGTGGTGTCCTTGCCTCCGGACAAGCAAGCAAGTCTTCGTCAACATGTACGGGTTATGAAGTCTTCGACAGCAATGTCCCTTCGAAGGTGTATGCGCCTTCTGGGTTTGATGGTTGCGTCAATTTCATTCCAGGGGTCTCCAAATGCTCATTCTGACCCGTTGGGATCGATCGCAGGCTTCGCTGGATCGCAGTGTCATCATCTCACACAGGGTGCGAGAGTCTCTAGGATGGTGGTTACATCCAGAAGCGTTATCCCATGGGAAGTCCTTCCTCCTTCCGCGGTGGTCGGTCATAACCACCGATGCCAGTCTGACGGGCTGGGGGGGGGTGTCTGGTCTCTGGGTTCAGGGAGTATGGTCGTCAGAAGAGTCTGTCCTGCCGATCAACATCCTGGAGTTGAGGGCGATTTTTCCTTTGCCTCCAACACTGGATGGTCCCTTTAAGCGGTCTGCCAGTCCGAGTGCAGACAGACAACGCGACGGCGGCCGCGTATATCAACCATCTAGGTGGGACGAGGAGCTCCAGGCTCATGATGGAGGTCTCTCGGATCATGGTATGGGCCGAGGCCAGGGTTCCAGCCATCTCCGCGATTCACATCCCAGGAGTTCAGAATATCACGGCGGACTTCCTCAGTCGCGAGAAGGTGGATCCCGGAGAATGGAGTTTTCATCCGGAAGTTTTTCCATTGCTGTTCTCCCGTTGGGGAACTCCCCAAGTGGATTTGATGGCATCCAGGTTCAACGCCAGGTTACCGACCTTCATGTCCACGTACAAGGACCCGGAGGCTGTGGCGGTGGATGCTCTAGTGGCTCCGTGGGACCAATTCGAGCAGATCTATGTGTTTCCGCCGATATCCTTACTTCCTCTGGTGTTACGTCGGATCAAACTGGAGAGAGTCTCGGCTATGTTGGTGGCCCCAGATTGGCCAAGGAGGACGTGGTTCTCAACGCTGGTGTCGCTTCTGGCAGCGCCTCCGCTTCCACTTCCACTTCGCCCGGACCTGTTAACCCAAGGGCCCATTCGTCATCCGGACCTGAAGTCTCTGCGTTTGACGGCGTGGCTCTTGAGACCGAAATCTTGACCCGTCAAGGATTTTCAGCCGAAGTCATTGCCACTCTGCGAGCGGCCAGAGGTCCTGCTACCACTAGGATTTATCACAAGACTTGGGAAGCCTTCTTCTCGTGATGTTCGGGTTCTTCAAGGAACCCCAGGATTTTTTCCATTCCCAATTTGTTGGCCTTTTTGCAGTATGGGCTGGACAAGGGTTTAGCAGTTAGCACCCTGAAGGATCAGGTTTCCGCTCTATCCTTGCTGTTTCGGAAGGCTATCGCCTCGCGTAGGGACGTACGTTCCTTTTTTCGCGGGGTAACCCGTCAGTTTCCGCCGCGGAAGGCACTTGTGACTCCTTGGAGGCTCAATCTTGTCTTGGCGGCTCTTCAACATGGGCCTTTTGAGCCTATGGACTCTGTTAGCCTTTCATTGCTTTCCTGGAAGGTTGCCTTCCTGGTGGCGGTCACCTCTTTGAGAAGGGTTTCTGAGTTGGCGGCTCTTTCTTGCTCGCCTCCTTTTCTGGAGTTTCACCCGGATCGCGTAGTGCTTCGCACACAGGGCGACTTTCTACCTAAGGTGGTGTCACAATTTCATGTTAACCAGGATATTGTGTTGTCCTCGCTCTGTCCAGAACCGAGGAATGCGAAGGAACGGGCCTTGCACACATTGGATTTAGTGCGGGCGTTAAAGTTCTACTTGTCTATTACTCAAGGTTTTCGGAAGTCGGACTCACTTTTTGTGATTCCAGCAGGTTGTCGTCGTGGTCAACGAGCTTCTGTAGCGCCGGCTGTTAGAACCTTGCTCTTAGGTTTTTTCCTTTGCTGGTCACATGACCTTGTTGGCCTATTTAGTCCTGCTCCGCCCTTCTGGCTTTGCTGGACTTCATTGTATAACTACTTTCTAGCTAGCCTGTGCTCTGTATCTACTCTGTTAGTTTGCTTGGTCTACGGACCTCTGTGTTCTTTATATTTTGTTTGTTCGTCTGTCTGCTACTATTTCTGTTAGGAGGTGTCCCATTTTCCTCCCAGTCCTTAGTACTTGTAGGGATTCCTTCCCCACATCTATAGGTCTCCGTACAGACTAGCTTAGGACTTTAGCAGGTCTGATCGCAGGATCAGGTTCCCTGTTACATCGTAGGGATTCAGCTGAGTTCTATCGTAGGGACAGATCTCCTCTCTTTCCTTAGCTCTGGTAGCAGAACATAACAGTAAGTCCAGCCTGCAAATTCTCTAAGGAAAGATTTTTCTGTTCCATCATGGTGTCGGTTCAGGATTTGGCTCATCGCCTGCAGGGACTCTCTCTGGAGGTGGCCGAGTTCCGTCAGCACGTGAGTAACTGTCCTGGAGCACATTTCTTGGAGCCTAAGGTATGTTTGCCGGATTTATTTTTTGGTGAACACCGAGAATTTTTTTCATTTAAAAATGCTTGCTTATTGTATTTTCGTTTGAGACCCAAGTCCTCTGGGGATGAATCCCAGCGCATAGGGTACATAATGTCACTTTTGCGCAAAGAGCCTCAGGAGTGGGCCTTTTCTTTGCAACCTAGTGATACATGCTTCAGATCAGTGGATAGTTTTTTTTCTGCTTTGGGGCTATTATATGATGATCCTGACCGTGTCGCATCAGCCGAGACTGAGTTAAGACGTTTGAGACAGGGATCAGGTAATGTGGAAAAATATTGTACTCATTTCCGTCGTTGGTCTACTCAAACAGGGTGGAACGATTCTGCTCTGAAAAGTCTATTTCTTGCTGGGCTCAATGAAAGGGTTAAAGACCTGCTAATTGCTTATCCTACACCTGAAGATTTGCAACAGGCTATGCAATTAGCTATACGGGTGGATAGGAGACTGCGTGCAAGGGTTAATGAGAGCAAATCTTCTGCTATGTCAGTTTCTGGTTATGAGAATGTGTGTACGAACAGTGGTGAACCGATGGAGATTGGATCGGTGGCACCTCGCTCTCAAGAAAAAGACCGTTGATTTTCTGAAGGCTTGTGTTTCTATTGCGGAAAATCTGGTCATTTGATTAAAGGCTGTGAGCTTCGTATGAAGAAAGAAAAAAAAAATGGTCAGTCATGCCCGTATTGCCTGTTTAAATTCCAAGGGTATATTTTTAGCTGCTTCCACGATTGCTCAGGAAAAATTAATGGAATTTCGGGTGTTTGTTGATTGTGGGTCTACTCTGAATGTAATTGATGGGGGATTCTTGGAAAGACTCAATTTAAAACCCGAACCTTTATCATCCCCCATTGCTGTGGTTTCTGTGGATGGTTCCCCTTTGAAGAATATTACTCTCAAGGTCTGTGAATTTCCTCTCACTATTAATGGTGTTCACCATGAGAAATTGGATTTGGTAGTTTTGAATAACTTGCCTTCTCCAGTAATATTGGGATTGCCCTGGTTAAAATTTCACAATCCTGTACTGGATTGGTCTACCAGTGAAATTAAATCCTGGAGCCATAAATGTTATGACAAGTGTTGTAACGGGCGTATTGCAGCTTTGGATAGGGGAGAATTGCCTGTTCCTATTCAGGATTTTTGGAGAGTTTTTTCTGAGAAGGAATCGCAGGTTTTGCCTCCCCATAGAGACTATGATTGTTCTATTGAATTTGTCCCTGGAGCGACTCTTCCTAAAAGTCGTTTATTTAACCTTACTATTCCTGAGAGGAAGGCTTTGGAGGAATACATACAGACAAGTTTGGCCGCCGGTCACATTAGGCCCTCTAAGTCTCCTGTGGCGGTTGGATTTTTTTTTGTAAAAAAAAAAGGACGGCGGTTTACGTCCTTGTCTGGATTTTCGTGAGATTAACAAAATTACTGTACGCAATCCTTACCCACTGCCATTGATTCCTGATCTGTTTAACCAGTTAATGGGGGCCAAGTGGTTCTCTAAAATTGACCTTAAGGGGGCATACAATCTGTTGCGCATGAAGGAGGGTGACGAATGGAAGACTGCTTTTAACACTCCTGTGGGTCATTTTGAGAATCTGGTTATGCCTTTTGGTCTTACTAATGCTCCTGCATTTTTTCAGAATCTTATTAATGACATCCTTAGACCTTTGATCGGCAAAAATGTGGTTGTGTATTTGGATGACATTTTGATTTATTCGCCGGATCTGGAGTCTCATTGGCGGAGCGTACGTGAGGTATTACAGTTATTAATGGACAATTCGCTTTTTGCTAAGCTGGAGAAATGTGAGTTCGCTGTACAGAGAATTAGTTTTTTGGGTTACATTATCTCCAGCGAAGGTTTTGAGATGGACCCGGTTAAAGTTCAAGCTGTACAGGAATGGCCTAGGCCTATTGGTTTGAAATCGATACAGAGGTTTTTAGGTTTCGCCAATTATTACAGAAAATTCATAAAAAATTTTTCTAGTATTGTCAAACCTCTGACCGATCTCACCAGGAAAGGTGCTGATGCGGTTCAGTGGTCTTCTGAGGCCATTGAAGCTTTTGTGTATCTCAAGGAGAGGTTCACCTCTGCTCCCATCCTTATGCAGCCTGATGTGACTAAGCCGTTTTTGGTTGAGGTTGATGCTTCCTCTGTGGGGGTTGGCGCAGTATTGTCTCAGGATAACGGGGATGGATTACATCCCTGTGCCTTTTTTTCAAAAAATTTTTCGGAGACTGAACTGAATTACGATATTGGTAATCGGGAATTATTGGCTATTAAACTCGCATTTGAACACTGGCGCCACTTCTTGGAAGGTGCGGAATTTCCCGTTCAGGTTCTTACGGATCATAAAAATCTGATATATCTTGATGCTGCCAAGCGCCTGAATGCCCGTCAGGCTAGGTGGGCACTGTTTTTCTCGCGGTTTAATTTCTCCGTTACTTACATCCCTGGTACTAAGAATGTTAAGGCGGATGCCTTGTCTCGCAGATTTTCTCCCATAGTCGGTGCTGAGAAAGAGGAGAACATTTTACAAGAAGGTGTTGTGATAGCTGCTTTGGACTCCGTTTTGGAAGATGAGATTCTTTAAAGCACAGGAGAATGCCCCATCTAACACTCCTCATGGGAGGTTGTTTGTGCCTGGGACCTTTAGGAGAGATTTGTTTGTTGAGTGTCACGAATCTCGGTTGGCAGGTCATCCCGGAATCTCTGAGACCAAGAGACTGGTGGGTCGCAGTTTTTGGTGGCCTGGATGGCAGAAGGAAGTCATTAAGTGGGTGCGTCAATGTACTTACTATATGTGCTAGATCGAAGTCCTCACATACTCCTGCTGCGGGGTTGCTTTGTCCTTTGGAGGTTCCCAGTGCTCCTTGGACACATTTGGCTATGGACTTTATAACTGACCTTCCCCCCTCTGAGGGTTTTACTGTCATCTGGGTGGTCGTGGACCGTTTTAGCAAGATGTGTCACTTGGTTCCCTTCGTCAAACTGCCCTGCGCTAAAACTCTCGCTAAGGCCTTTGTCAAGGAAATTGTCAGACTTCATGGTGTTCCTACTGACATTGTTTCTGATAGGGGTCCTCAGTTCGTGGCTCGTTTTTGGCGTGCCTTTTGTGACAGGGTGGGAGTTCATTTGTCGTTCTCGTCCGGATATCATCCTGAATCTAATGGCCAGACAGAAAGGAAAAACCAGGATGTTGAGCAGTTCTTGCGTTGTTTTGTGGCAGACAATCAAGAGGGGTGGTCTGAGTTTCTGCCACTTGCTGAATTTGCTCTGAACAATCATACATCTTCTTCTGCTGGTTGTTCGCCTTTTTTTTGTTGTTCTGGGAGACATCCGTCGTTTGGGTCGTTCTCCAAGTTGGGATCTGCCGTGCCTGAGGAGGAGAATTTTTCCGGTGATTTGGAGAGAGTTTGGACGGATGTGCGTGGTAATCTTCAGGAGGCCAACAGAAAATCTAAAGACTACTTTGATAGGAAACGACAGGAGGTTTTGTTCGCTGTTGGTGACATGGTCTGGTTGTCCTCTAGGAATCTGCGGTTGAGGATTCCTTCTAAGAAATTGGGTCCCAAGTTTGTAGGGCCCTTTAAAGTGCTTCAGGTTGTCAACCAATCTGCTGTTAGGTTGGAGGTTCCTACCTCCTGGAGAATTAATCCGGTATTTCATGTCTCTCTGTTAAAAAAAGCTGTTGTGTCGGATGGTGACGCCTCTGCCTCTGTTCCTCCGGTGGTGGAGGACGGGGAATATGAAATTTCTCGCATCCTTAACTCTAGACGGTATAGAGGTAGTTTGCAGTATCTTGTGGCCTGGAAAGGTTTTGGACCCGAGGATAACTCTTGGGTGAGGTCAGATGATGTTTCCGCGTCCAGACTTATCAGAGCGTTTCACAGGAGATTTCCTGATAAGCCTGGTCCTAGGGGATCCGGAGGATCCTCTTAGAAGGGGGGGTACTGTTAGAACCTTGCTCTTAGGTTTTTTCCTTTGCTGGTCACATGACCTTGTTGGCCTATTTAATCCTGCTCCGCCCTTCTGGCTTTGCTGGACTTCATTGTATAACTACTTTCTAGCTAGCCTGTGCTCTGTATCTGCTCTGTTAGTTTGCTTGGTCTACGGACCTCTGTGTTCTTTATATTTTGTTTGTTCATCTGTCTGCTACTATTTCTGTTAGGAGGTGTCCCATTTTCCTCCCAGTCCTTAGTACTTGTAGGGATTCCTTCCCCACATCTATAGGTCTCCGTACAGACTAGCTTAGGACTTTAGCAGGTCTGATCGCAGGATCAGGTTCCCTGTTACATCGTAGGGATTCAGCTGAGTTCTATCGTAGGGACAGATCTCCTCTCTTTCCTTAGCTCTGGTAGCAGAACATAACACCGGCGTCCCTGCCCTCTGCTAGGCAGGGACGCTGTTCCCCTCACCCCTCTGCTCCGAGCCCGGCGTCCTCCTCCCGCTCTGCTGGCAGCGCGCGCTCCTTCCCGGCCACTGTGCTTAGGGCGCGCGCGCGCTCCCTCCCTCTTAAAGGGGCCGCGCGCGCCGTCCTAAGGAGTCCCCGGCCAATGGCCGGAGGACTTCACCATATATAAGGCACCTCCTCCAAAATGGAGGTGCCCGAGCAATGTTGTTGCACTGTTCACTACTCTGCTTCAGCCCTCAGGTTCCGTTGCCAGTTACCTGCCAGATTCCTGCCAGTTTGCTGTCTGATTCCTGCCTGATATTCTGCTTACCTGCCTGCTAGCCTGAGGTCCGACGGTCTGCCTACCGACTCCTGTCAGTCTGTCTATGGACCAGCTTGCCCGCTCACCTGGGAGCACTCCTCTGCTACCTGCCTGCTAGCCTGAGGTCCGACGGTCTGCCCTCCAACTCCTGTCAGTCTGTCTATGGACCAGCTTGCCCGCTCACCTGGGAGCGCACATCTGCTACCTGCCTGCTAGCCTACCTGGAGGCTCCGCCGTCACGTGCTGTGACCACCTGCCATTCCAGAGACTCCTGCCCGCTCACCTGGGAGCGCACACCTGTTACCTGCCTGCTAGCCTACCTGGAGGCTCCGCCGTCACGTGCTGTGATCACCTGCCATTCCAGAGACTCTCGCTTGCTCACCTGGGAGCACACATCAACCATCTGCCTGCTAGCCTACCTGGAGGCTCTGCCATCACAGGTCGTACCTACCCTTTACCCAGAGACTGCCCCGGTCACTTGCCGTGACCTCCTGCCCGTTCATCCAGAGAGTGCCCCGGTCACTTGCCGTGACCTCCTGCCCGTTCATCCAGAGACTGCCCCGGTCACTTGCCGTGACCTCCTGCCCGTTCATCCAGAGACTGCCCCGGTCACTTGCCGTGACCTCCAGCCCGTTCACTCAGAGACTGTCCCGGTCACCTGCTGTGACTGCCTGCCCGTCTTCCCTGGTCGCCACCCGCTCCCTTACAAGGACCGCTCCCTTGTATAGTAGCTCAGAGGTTCCGCCTCCCAGAACCGTTACAGCTTCCAAGGACACTATAGCTCGATTGATTCGGTCGACCATTTTAGAGGCTTACCGACTTAAGGGCGAGCCTTGCCCAATTAAGATTCGAGCTCACTCCACGAGAGCTGTGGGTTCATCGTGGGCTTTTCATCAAGGGGCCTCGGCAGCTCAACTCTGCCGGGCGGCTACCTGGCGCTCCGTCCAATTTTACCGAGGGAGAGTGGATTTTGTTTTTCCACAGCGTCCAGAACAGGGGCAAGTCTCTTCCTAACACAGTCCCATAGGGAAGAGTTTTTACCACCCCCACCACATGTTTTATGTCGCCACATGGCGTGGACAAAACTACCTCCGCAGTTAGGTACTCTCGGAGGTCCCCATGGATACACACAACCCCGACTCTCCGTCCACTGGGGTTGTCTCCTGCCACCAGCGACCCATGCACCAAAGTCACTAGGCTCCCTGAGTCAAGAAGGGCCTCCGTGGGGTACCCATTAACCAGTACCAGGCACAGTTGGGGTTCACTGTCCGAGGGGTCGGCACTCGCAGTGCAGACGGTCTGGGCGTACATTGAAACCCGGCAGTTATACCCGCAGCCCATAGGCTCCGTAGTCAGGGGGCAGTTAGCAACCACATGTCCCGGCCCCTGACACCGCCAGCACCTAATGGTGGAGGTACTGTTAGGTCTTATGACCGTTTGGGAGGGAACCGGTCTCGTGCTACTCTCACTCCGGGGTACCCCTTCAGCACGGGTATGGTGCTGACTGTCCTCAGCAGAGGGACGTGACCCCCTTCCCGGTTCCTGAGTTGGCAGCGTCCCGGATAAAGTCCTGAGTGGCCGAGTAGCGTTCAATCAGGCTGACCACCTGGTCGAGGGTGCCGGAGTCCCCTTGTCCCACCCAACATTGGATAGCGGCCGGCAGAGTCCTCACCAGCCTGTCGACCACCACCCTCTCCCCCATCTGGGCTGGAGTCAAAGACTCAGCCTGGAGCCACCTCTTTACCTGCTGCAAAAGGTCATAAGCCTGAGACCGGGCGGGTCGGGTCTCCACAAAGGCCCATGAAAACACGCACTGAGCCCTCACGTACGTATTGACCCCCAGCCGGGCAAGGATCTCACCTTTGAGCCTCTGGTAGTCCTGGGTGTCCTCCAGACTGAGGTCGAAATAGGCTTTCAGGGCATCGCCGACCAAAAACGGAGCCACCACTTCCGCCCACTGTCCGGCTGGTAGGTTTTCCCGCTCTGCTGTGCGTTCGTAGACGGTCAGGAAGGCTTCCACGTCGTCCTCCGGTCCCATCTTCCTCAATGCTGAACGAACCTTGTCCCGGGCCTCACGACGTTCCGGAATCGGTGTTGTGGCCGTTTCCCGCAGGGCAGCAATCTGTTGCAGCAACACTTCATTTATTTTTTTGCTGCTGCTGGTACAGTAACTGCTGCTGCTGATTGTGCTGCTGCTCCCATTCCTGCTGTTGCCGCTGAGACTGCAGCTGCTGCTGATTGTACTGCTGCTTCCGCTCCTGCAGTTGCCATTGGAGACTCTGGTGCTGCTCCTGCTGTTGCCGTTGGAGACTCTGGTGCTGCTCCTGCTGTTGTCGCTGAGACTGCAGCTGCCGCTGCTGTGTAAGTACCAGCAGCTTTAACAGCTTCTCCATTTTGTCCACGGGGTGGGGCTGAAAGGTGGCAGGCCGGATTGTAGTCATGCAGCTGCCGGTGGGGTATGCCTCAGTCACAATGCCCGCATTCTCCACCAAGTTGTAAGGCAGCGATGTTCACACCGTGCAGTAATTGAGTCAGTGACCAAAGCAAGTTCAACATAAACAGCGTTATTCAGCAACTCACGGGTAAACAGAAAAGTCCTCCGGTTCGCAGCCGGGTTAGCATGAGTCCTTAAACAACGGTTGCTGTGGGCAACGGCTGCGCCGGGCCGCTCAGAGCCTGACGGTTGCAGAGCCTTCCCAGCCATGGGTTCAGCTACTCACAGGCCCGCCAAACTTTCCTGCTATGCTTCAAGCAGGTCCCAACACTGAACAACACTAATCCTTAGTGCTGGGTTTTTAAAGGACCTGTGGCAAGAGCCACTGGAAAACCCGGGTTGGAGGGAGGAGGCCGCCCCACTGCCTTCCTGTAGCCTCCCCCAAGAAATGAAGGCCCTGCCGGGTTTTACTAATCTGCCATAGGGTATGTGCACACGATGCAGAAATGCTCAGGATTTTTTCATGAGCGTTTCTGCATCTCCCTGGCAGGAAAAAACGCTTGCGGATTGTACATGCATTTTCCTGCCAGGGACATGCGGATGTGAAGCGGTCTTCACTTTCATTTCCGCATGCGGGTTGACAAGCGCTTCCCACTTGGAAAGTGCTTGTCAACTTCACACTATATAAATCCATGCAAACGGCATGGATTTATATAGTGTGTGAATGTCAAAAAATAAATATATACTACCCTCTGATGGCCCCCGGTGTCCTGCTTCCCTCCGTCCCGGCTGCCGGCAGTGTAAGACTGAAGGACCTGCCGACGTCAGCGTCACGTGACTCGTCACATGACTCTGACGTCAGCGTAGGTCCTTCATTCAACCGCGAAGTGCCCGGGAAGCCAGGAGGACGCAGCGCAGGACGCCGGAAGGTGAGTATATATATATATATATATATATATATATATATATATATATATATATATATATATATATATATATATATATATATTTTATTCTTTTTTTTTTTAATGGTACCTGGGTCTGGATGAGAGTCCTCTCATCCACACCCGGGTACCATCGACACTTTAGAACGCATGGAATGCGCATCTACATATACAGTGATGCGGATTCCATGCATTCTAATGCAAGTCAATGGCGGCGAAAAAGCAGTGTTTCCGCAAAATTAATGGACATGCTGCGGATTTTTGATTGCAGCGTTTACGCTGCGGAAAAATCCGCATCATGGGCACAGCACATGCGGATTTCCATTGGGGAACATTGCTGCCCTTCTACCATGCGTTTTTAATGCGTTTCCGCTGCGTTTTCGCAGCTGCAGAAACGCCGCGGAAACGCATTAAAAACGCATCGTGTGCACACAGCCTTAGCCAGATAGCCTGACCACGTCAATGCTCACCTTCATTCCTGCATTGCAGCCGCAGGTGAGTTTGTGACTGCAATGCACTCCAATGGATTTAATAGGTCTCTGTACACACTCTGGGGGATATATAACGTCCCTCTTATACAATCCCAGTCACTGCCTCACAGCTCATACTCACTTGCGAGTAAAACGGACAAGTGCAATCCGATAAAACATCGGATTGCACCCGAACCAATGTCAATCAATGAGTGACATCTCATCTGCGATTTTTTTTCACACCTGATATCGGGCTGAGAAAAAAATCTCAGCACGCTGCGGTTTGCCATGTATCACGGACGAGGCTCGCCAATGCAAGTCAATGGGTGCGTGACCAGCAGGGTCACTTTAGTACTGATATATGCTACTGACATCTTTGTATGTATTCTACTAGCTATTGAACCCAGTCTACGCCCGGGTGGCGAGCATTTTTATTGGTATATGGTCTCCCATGCTGGTATGTGCGGCCTCCCTCCTGGTATTTGTGCTGCCTCCATCCTGGTATTTGTGCTGCCCCCATCCTGTCCCCACCATCCTATCCTGGTATGCATGGCACCCCATCCCTCATCCCTATCGTGGTATGTATGGTGCCCCTCATCCTGGTATGGATGGTACCCCTCATCCTGGTATGGATGGTACCCCTCATCCCTCATCCTGGTATGCATGGCACCCCATCCCTCATCCTGGTATGCATGGTACCCCTCATTCCTATCCTGGTATGCATGGCCCCTCATCCGAATCCTGGTATGCATGGCCCCTCCCACATCCCTATCCTGGTATGCATGGCACCCCTCATCCTCAATCCTGGTATGCATGGCACCCTTTACCCCCAATCCTGGTATGCATGGCGCCCTTCACCCCCAATCCTGGTATGCATGGCACCCCTCAGCCCTAATCCTGGTATGCATGGCACCCCTCACCACCAATCCTGGTATGCATGGCAGCCCTCATCCCAAAGCCTGGTATGCATGGCCCCTTCAGACTTATCCTGGTATGCATGGCACCCCTCACCCCCAATCCTGGTATGCATGGTGCCCCTCATCCTGGTATGGATGGTACCCCTCATCCTGGTATGGATGGTACCCCTCATCCCTATCTTGGTATGCATGGCACCCCATCCCTCATCCTGGTATGCAAGGCACCCCTCATTCCAATCCTGGTATGCATGGCCCCTCATCAGAATCCTGGTATGCATGCCCCCCCCCCATCCCTATCCTGGTATGCATGATACCCCTCATTCCTATCCTGGCATGCATGGCCCCCTCATCCTCAATCCTGGTATATATTTCACCCCTCATCCCAATCCTGGTATGCATGGCACCCCATCTCTCATTCTGGTATGCATGGCCCCCTCATCCCAAATTTGGTATACATGGCACCCATCATCCCAATCCTGGTATGTATGGCACCCTTCATCCCCCAATCCTGGTATGTATGGTACCCAATCCCTCATCCTGGTATGCATGGCACCACTCATCCCCAAATCCTGGTATGCATGGCTCCCCATCCCTCATCCTGGTATGCTTGGTACCCCTCATCCCTATTCTGGTATGTATGGCACTGTGGGGGTCGTTTTGTGGGGGTCGTGATGACATTCCACTCGTCCTCCAGTCACTCCAAATTCAAACTATGAGCATGGGTCAACCATTCAAAGAATGAGTCAGACAACAAGCTGGTTCAAGCTCAGAGCATGCTCAGAAGACTACTACAGTCAACCTCCTCAGCATTGTTCTGCGTTTATTTTTACATACACAAATCTAAATACACTACATAATGGGAGGGAAAAGGGGTTGTCCGGGGCGGGTTAAACAATGAAAGTCCAGTGTCTGGCCACTCCTGATTGGTCCACATCTCCTTATCTCAGTCTCTGGGCAGATATTGCAGCCGTCAGCTTATAATCTTGTTTCGTTTCTCTGAAATGTCTTGGCAACACTGGAAATGTCTTAGTTTAAGTTTCGATTTGAGTAATTACGTAGCAAGGAAAGCTTATTGTTATATGACACAAAATGGTGGTTAGTACATTAGCAAAAAAGCGTATAAAAGTTACAAAAATATAAAAGTTACAAATATATATATTCTCTTTTACCCTGACATTCCCCCCTAAACACTAAGCTTTCCTTTGCTTCAGGGCCTTTGAGACTGTCCATGTGTGGGGAGAGGGGAGGTGGATTTCTTCACCCAATCATCTTAGAAGCTGCCCCCTTATGGGACGCCCCCAGACAATTGAGCCCTATCCTGAATGACACATGGAGTTCTCCCAACTGATCCTAAACTGAATCTCTCAATTGGACTTTGTCATGGGGGGGCTGGTCAGGCTTGTTCAAAGGAGTGTATTTCTCTATATAAGGGGACTATGCAGCACAGGACCACCAGGCCCAATACTAGTAGACCTCCCATTACTAGACAAACTTGTTGGAAGAATCCCTTGAGCCCTCCCAACCAACCTGAGAAGAAGGAGGTATCTACCCCTGCGTGGTAGCTGTCCACCCTGGGACAGACAGTAAGCATATGGAAAGGATATAGAAGAAGGTAGTCATCTTTTATAGGCTCGTTCTGTCTCTCTTGCAGTGGGAGCCGTGAATCCAGGTGCTCTTGCCCTCAAGCTTCAGAGCCGTCGGGGTGGTGAGAAGCACAGTGTACGGTCCCTCGAACCGCGGCTGGAGGCAGTCTTTCCGGACAAACTTCTTCACATACACTAGATCGCCTGGGGTGAAATCATGTACTGCATCACCTGTAGATTCTGGGAGAGAAGCAGATACTGGAGAGCGGGTGTTAGTCAATTCTTTAGACAAAACAATTACAAATTTTACCACTCTATCATGTGTTTCAGACAATTCTTGGGGCCTAATCTCTCCTATCTTGGGTGGGGTCCTAAACAAAATTTTATAGGGAGTCAGCCCATGTTTGGCCTGAGGAGTGTGTGTGATATGATACAATACTATGGGGAGTAGGTCGGGCCAGGGGAGGGGATGATCTTAGGTCATTTTCAAGAGCTGGGTCTTGAGTGTGGAATTCATTCTTTCCACTTTGCCTGAACTGGCAGGATTGTATGGAGTGTGGAGGCCCAAATCTGTTCCCAACATGTTCCAGAGTTCTTCATAGATATTTGTTGTGAAAGCTGGTCCTTGATCCGATTCTATGATTTGGGGAACTCCAAATCTGCAGGCAATTTCGGTGATCAGTTTCTTGGCTGTGACTTTAGCAGTCATGTTGACAACCGGGTAGGCCTCGGGCCAGGCTGAGAACATATCCACGGCTACCAAAACGTACTCCTATTTTCTTGCTTTAGACATTTGGATATGGTCGACTTGTATTCTCTGCCAAGGGTAGTCTGGTTTAGCCAGATGTTGGAGAGGGACCCGTGCCGTACACGTTGGGTTGCAGGTAGCGCAGACAGAGCAGGATTTTGAGTATGCAGTCACAGTGGAAGAGATTCCAGGTGCAAAGTACAGTTTCTTGATACATGCCAAGGCTTGATTCTTTCCTCTGTGTGTAGGCCCGTGAGCCCATGCTGCCGCAGCTGAGTACATGCGTCTAGGCAAGCAAGGCTTCCCATCCACTTGGTAAAGAGTCGAGTTGACCTTTGAATCTTTGCGACCTGCCAGCACGGCTCCTGCCGCTTTCCATTGCTTGACTTCTTCAGTGGGGGTCTCCCTTTGTTCCTCACACAATTTTTCTTCAGGCATCCTGACCCCCCTGGATTCCATTCGTGTCTCCGCTGGACTTGTATGGTCTTCCGCCGGCTGTTCTTTGGCTCTTGCTCTAGTGAGCGCCACAGCTACGGTTTGCAGGGTTTCTCCTATCTCTTCTTCCTTTTCCTGCCACTTTGATGACACATTCTCCACTACTGCAGTCTTGGCTGCTTGGTCAGCTAGGTGGTTGCCCCTGGCTTCTCTGGATTCTAGTCTTCCATGAGCCTTGACCTTCATAACAGCAACCTGAATGGGTAGTTCCAGGGCCTTCATTAGGGCCTTAATCCATGAGGCATGTTTCACTGGTGTACCTGCAGCTGTGATGAATCCTCTAGACTTCCACAAAAGTCCAAAATCGTTGCAAATTCCATGTCCATACCTGGAATCGGTATATATATATATATATTCGCCTTTGTTCCTGCTGCCAGGTGGCAGGCCTCTGTGAGAGCCACAAGTTCAGCTTCTTGTGCAGACATGTATGGTGGTAGAGCTTCAGCCTTGAGGACTGTTAGGTCTGTTGTGACAGCATATCCCGTGTGGAACTTCCCTTGAGGGTCTGCGAGCGGATGTGCCACCATATTCTCTGGAGCAGAAGTCTCTTCCTGCAAAATTTTTATACAATCATGAGGTTCCACCAATGGACCTTCACCCTCTTCACCTTCCCCCCTAGAAGGTGGAAGCAAAGTGGCAGGATTGATAGTCAGACATCTGGTAAATGTTATATTGGAGGGCAACAATAGGGAACACTGCAGACGCAGGTGTCTTTGGTTGGTGAGATGTTTCGGAAATGTTTGTTGCAGAACAGCTGAGAGATCATGACCGGTCTGTATAACTAGATCATGTCCAAGGACGATATCAGCTGACTTGTCAAGGAGGATGTGAGCAGCGTGGACCGCCTTAAGGCACATGGGGGCAGTTCGGGCGACAGGGTCCAGGCGGGCTGAGTAGTAGCCTAAAGGCCGATACTTATGATCATAGCGTTGTGCTAGAACTCCAGAGGCATGACCTTCCGATTCCGAGGCAAAAAGATGAAATGGCTGAGTATAGTCTAGTAAGCCCAAGGCCGGGGCAGAGACAACAGCCTGTTTAAGGCGGTCAAAACATAGTCTGTGTTGATGAGAAACACGTGGATCTTCAGCATGAAGCCAAACTGAGCCTTCATTCTTGAGACAGTCGTACAGAGGTTGCATGAGCTTTGAGGCATCAGGGATCCATTGCCTGCAGTAAGTGATGAGGCCAAGGAAAGTCTGCATAGCGGAATAGGTGGTTGGGAAGGTGATATCCATGATCGCTTGCTTTCTTTAGGAAAATGACCTTGGGCAGACACCATTGGACTTCGCCTTTCGAGACTTTACAGTTAGCTGAGTGAAGAAACCAGAGAAGGGATTCTGACATCTCTGGCAAATTTTCTTCAGTGCCACAGAGTAAAAGATCATCCACATACTGTAGAAGGGTGACCTGAGGGTTCTCTTGAACCCATGGCTCCAGAATAGACTTCATAGAATGAGTGAATTGGTTAGGAGAGTTCTGGGCTCTGCGGAGTCCTGGTCCATGTAAACTGTACTCCTTGAAAGGTGAAGGCAAAAAGAAACCACGAATCTTCGTGTAAGGGTATACTGAAAAAGGCGTTGGCTAGATCTAACACCGTAAACAAGGTGGCCGTTGGAGGCAGCTGAGACAAGAGGGTGTTTGAGTTGGGTACCACTGGAGTTTCTAAAATGGTAGCTGCATTGACGGCTCTGAGATCCTGAACCAACTGGTATCTTGGAGACTCTCCCGGAACGGTTTTCTTTTTTACAGGAAAGAGGGGTGTATTGCATGGAGATACACATCTGACAAGGACTCCTGATTCCAGGAGGGAAACGATTTGGGTACCCAAGCTTTGTTCTTGTGCAGCCTTGAGGGGGTATTGTGGCAACCGTGGATACCTGTGTCCAGGCTTGAGGTGTACTCGGACCGGGGGAACCTGCAGGAGGCCGACGTCCTCTGGCCCACTGGACCACAGAGAGTGAGGGAACTGTGAGGTTGTATGGTCATCATCATGAGAGGGAAGGCTTTAAAAACACAGTGGTCTTCAGTCCCTTGTTCGGAATGAGGGTCCCGCAAAAGAAGCTCCATACCATGGTTTCCGAAGGTAATTGTTGCCTTCATTCGCTCTAAGAGATCGGTTCCCAACAGATTGACAGGACAAGTTTCAGAGACCAAGAATCTTGTGAGTACTCCGGTGAACGGTCCTGCAGACACAGGGACTGTGGGTGGAGAGGAAATATGTTGGCCTTCCACCCCAACACAGGTGAGGGTATCCGGTGATAGGGATACAGAAGGAGGGAGCTGTGCAGAGGAAATGACAGATGTGGCCGCCCCAGTGTCCACCAGGAACTTCAGTGGTTGATGGTCCACCTGTAAAGTGACAGTCTCTGAGGATGTGGTCAAGGCTACCACACTGCCAACATAACATTCATCCTTCAGAATCACGAGGTTGTCTTCTGTTTTTAGATGATCCCTTGTCATCTCTTCTGTCTTGTTTTCTATATGTGGGAGGAGTATCATCACCTGTGCCTTTAACCATTACCCACTTGATTCTATGTTGGTTGCCAGGGAGGGGGTGGGTAGCTTTCTTGAGCTTGATATACTATGGCAGGAGCGGTTTTCTTCTTTGGCTTAGTATCCTTTTCCATTTTTAGCATTGATTTTTGGAAAGCTTTAACGATATCCACCGCGTCGTTGAAAGAAGAACGAATCTCGGGCCGTACTCTCAGGACTTCATCTCTGAGAGCGTCTTGTAGGCCATCTATTAGGGCCTGAACCAACAGGGCGGCCTGCGTCTTGACGTGAGGACTGTATCCAAGATGCTCAAAATGCATGCTGAGTCTTGCAGCATATCTTTCCACAGATTCATCAGGGTTTTGTTGAACATCTTGTACAGACCCAGCTTGATCTGACAAGCGATCCTGAGCCCAGACTTTTAACTGTTTCATATATTCTAGGCCGGATTCATACGTACTAAGGGGTCCTGCTTTTGTGGAATCCATAGCCTTTTGAAAGCTCTCCGTTTTCGGCTAAGTGAGCCTGGCATTCTGCAGCCAGAGTAGAACCAGCAGCAAGGGCAATTTTACGAACCAATCCTCCAGCATGGCTCATACAGGTGTTTGCAGGGTTGACTATGGCCCCCACCCGATGTGTAAGGATGTCACCATAGCCTATTGACAGAGTGACAGGGCGTCCTGATGGGTCTACTAGGTTCCGGGAGCGGCAGGGGTCCCAGACTTCTGAGGGGCTGGGGGGGTGGTGCTCTTTCAGCAGTTGCTTGGAGCAAGGGCCGGAGTATGGGCAATGAATGTGGGGCGGAGGATGCCATAGGAAACGTATGGGGTAAAGGGGGGGGGGGCTGGAGTATCTTGAGCCCATCCCTCATCTGGCTCCGTATCGTCTTGAGTAACAGTATGTTGGCGGAGGGAGAGCAGTCTGGCCTGAAATTCTGGGGGGGTTGAGGAGGATATCCCCAGGGTTGTGGGTGACTCCCATAGGAAACAGGGGAAGCGTCTCAGCATCGTGGACTGGAGCAGAGGGTATCACATTAGTTTCAGATGGGTACTCTGGGACTACGGGCTTTTCCACCTGTGCTGGTGGCTGGTAATATGCACCGGACGGATCTAGTAGTGGATATAGGCTGGATTGGGGCTTTCCGGGCCTCCCACAACAAGTAAGAGGTGTAGCAAGATGGCCGTGGGAGGGAGGAGTTAAAATGGAAGTGGGATTATTCTTGGAGGCAGGAAAAGGTGTAGTAAGATGGCCGTTGGAGGGAGGAGGTGGGAGTGGGGGTGGGATTGTTCTTGGGGGCAGGGAAAGGTGTAGTAACAGGCATCAACGGGGTTACGGCCAATTTGAGGGCACATAACAAATCACAATCTGCAGCTTTCATGTATCCGAACAAAGGCTCGGCATTCTCTGTTCCCCCCTGCACCATCTACTCTAAGATGTGCCTGAGCCTGATGCAAAAGTCGTCACCCAACTTTCCCAACTTCTGTGTAACACATTCTTTCCAAACTGAAGACTAAAGCCTGCCTGTACTGGATAAGCTTATCATGTTATACAAATTCCTAACATTCTTCTTGCCTTCTTGCCTTCCCGTAACTCCACTAATTGGCTTAACTCCTACAGCAGCATTCCGCAACTTACGAGATCTTTCAAATTTGAATATACACAACATTTTCTTATAGAATGCAATGATCTGTCGCGACTCAGATCACTGGTGCAGCCGACAGGTCGCCACTCCTCAGTGTAGAGGCACCTCTCAATACACCGATAAGACAGAGAGTAACCTCTCAATCTGTCCCTTCCCTAACCTTGAATGGCGACTTTACAGTACGACTCACCACGGCACCCTGACAGCAGAACCCCTCCTTATGAGGTTTCTCTGTATAAGACGAAGAGCACCTCTCAATTCGTCTTCTTTCCTACTACGGCACCACCCGTCAGTGTAGAGTACACCTCTCAATACACTGACAAGACAGAGAGTAACCTCTCAATCTGTCTCCTTTCCTAACACGGCATCACCCGTCAGTGTAGAGTCACCTCTCAATACACTGTTTCCTAACCTTGACTTTACAGCAGTCTCTGTATTAGACGAAGAATACTCCTCAATTCGTCACAGATTCTGACAGCACAACACCTTACACTACAATTCAGGAATGCTTTGAAACTTCGACTATCAGTTACGGGAGGCAGCTATCTAAGAAAAGTACAGTGACCGGGGGAGGAGGAGGTGGTGTGCACACGAGCACGCGCAGGCATGCGACGTCACTCGGTTTAACACTTGCTGGTTCAGGACGTGGTGCGGGACGCCCAAGGTCTCACCACTCGACCGGTCACCCACCCAGATCCAACCTGACAATCCCACAGAAACCGCTGCGGCTGACACACAGGCAAGTGAGACATATAAAATACATCTCAACTTACCGTGTTCGATGGAGGTTGATCAGGCCTCAAATTCAGCCACCGCGGTCACCACCAGGGAAATCAGCAATATGGGTCCGGGAGGGCGGCGTACCGCTAGCCACGCCCCACGTTGGGCGCCATTTGTGGGGGTCGTGATGACATTCCACTCGTCCTCCAGTCACTCCAAATTCAAACTATGAGCATGGGTCAACCATTCAAAGAATGAGTCAGACAACAAGCTGGTTCAAGCTCAGAGCATGCTCAGAAGACTACTACAGTCAACCTCCTCAGCATTGTTCTGCGTTTATTTTTACATACACAAATCTAAATACACTACATAATGGGAGGGAAAAGGGGTTGTCCGGGGCGGGTTAAACAATGAAAGTCCAGTGTCTGGCCACTCCTGATTGGTCCACATCTCCTTATCTCAGTCTCTGGGCAGATATTGCAGCCGTCAGCTTATAATCTTGTTTCGTTTCTCTGAAATGTCTTGGCAACACTGGAAATGTCTTAGTTTAAGTTTCGATTTGAGTAATTACGTAGCAAGGAAAGCTTATTGTTATATGACACAAAATGGTGGTTAGTACATTAGCAAAAAAGCGTATAAAAGTTACAAAAATATAAAAGTTACAAATATATATATTCTCTTTTACCCTGACAGCACCTCTCATCCCCTAATCCTAGTATGTATGGCCTCCTGATTCCCCAATCCTGGTATGCATGGCACCCCATCCCTCATCCTGGTATGCATGGCACCCCTCATTCCTATCCTGGTATGCATGGCACCCCATCTCTCACCCTGGTATGCATGGCCCCCTCTTCCCTCATCCTGGTATGCATGGTACCCCTCATCCCTATTCTGGATATGTATGGCACCCCTCATCCCCCAATCCTGGTATGTATGGCCTCCTGATCCCCCAATCCTGGTATGCATGGCACCCCATCCCTCATCCTGGTAAGCATGGTACCCCGCATTCCTATCCTGGTATGCATGGTACCCCTCATCCCTATTCTGGTATGTATGGTACCCCTCATCCTAGTATGCATGGCACCCCATCCCTCATCCTGGTATGCATGGTACCCCGCATCCCTATTCTGGTATGTATGGTACCCCCTCATCCTGGTATACATGGCACCCCTCATCCCAATTCAGGTATGTGTAGCACCCCGAGGACTCGGCTGCTACAGGGGTATTGCACCTCGAACCAGAGGTGTGGTATTCCACTCCCGGGTAAGGATGGAGTGTGGAACAGAGCTCAGTTAGCTGCATGCACCACATACACCCCATTTCCGGGGGACAGAACAACGGTACTCCCACCAGATAGTTGTGCAGGTACGACAGCGTCCGTCCCTGGCTGGAGTGTGGGGGGGGGGGGAACATCCCAGTGGTGTAGGAGCAGACAGGGGAGGGACTCTGGGCATAGGTAGGAGCCCATTGGTTGCATAGTCACCAGGGCTCGGGTGTCAGAGGGAGTATAAAAGGTGGGCACCATCTTAAGACAGGGTCTGTTCAGAGAGAGAGTTCAGCCAGAGAGGGCTGACAGGGAGCTGTGGCTCCGTCTGGGCCCAGCTCCAGAGCTAGGCCTGAAGCTGAGAGAAGGAAGAAGAAGAAGGAACAGAAAGGAGCAGGAGAAACACAAAGAAAGGCCCAGAGACGCAAGCAGAGGGAACCCTGAGATCCCACGAGTGAACTAAAACGGGTGAAGGGTTGGCAGAGAAGGGTACCGGATCCCAAACTGGTGGAGGTTAATCATCCTTAGCCAGGAACCGGAGGTCGTGGTCAAGCTTTGGCACGACCCCTCGCCATATCCACCAGGAAGGCACGCCACATAGGGTCAGGAAAGCCGGAGAGAGGTTTTGCCCCATAAGGCCCGAGGAAGCCGGACTTAGGTGGGTCCCTGGTGAGGACGGCCAGTAGGAAGGAAGAGAAGGGAGCTCTGGACCACGCTCTGGAATCGCCTGGGAGTTGGCCGAGTCCTTGGCCTGGTGGACGCAGCACGGCTCGGGTGGTCCTACTGTGCACAAGGATCTGATAAAGAACTGTGAGTAAAGCTTTTGAAACTGCACTTCCCGCCTCTGTGTTCCTGTCGTCACACCTGCACCCTCAGCACTGGGACACCCGCACCATCACTCCCATCATCAACTCTAGCAATAGCTGCCCTGGGGCAATACTCCTCCCGTGGGGAGTCACCCCATACTGAGCTGCACAACCAACATCAGCCTCAGCGGTCTGCAGTGCAGCGGCGGTCTCATGACCGCAATCCACGGGTGGCGTAGTCGAACATTCTAACATCTACTGCTAAATACTGCCACTCAGTTTGACTCCCTGGGCACGGACCGGGTCACCGCCACGAGACTACTATCCCTATCTGATCCGGCTCCGGGTAAGCCCCCGTGCGCGCGATTCCGCACGACACAGCAGGCCCAGGGGAGCGTCAACTTTGGCGTAGTCGGCAGGATTACGTGCCCGCAACCACCGGGTACTGCGTGCCTGAAGAAAAATTCACATTTACCGTAAAAAGGAGTCTCCCGCCAATTCCAGAGGGTCCCCGCCATCGGACGCCATCTCGGATCGTTTCCCGCCGTTTGCCCGCCATCTGCAGCCTTTTCCTGCCATCCACGGAGTTTCCCGCCATAGGGAGAAGATTCCCGCCATCTGAGACGATTTCCCGCCCTGGCAGAGCGGACTCCATTATGGGCGTGCCAGAGGGTGGCAAGAGGCCACCTCCCATCGTGGGCCAGGTCCAGGAATGGCGCCAAAAGCGGGAACCGCCCTCACCAGCAGAGACTGCAATGATATAAATGTCCATCAGCGTGAGGGGGCTGCCCCTGGAACTGACTGTCACCAAGTTGCCCCGGGACCACCCTCAATGGGGGCGGATAGGGAACAAAACAGAGAAGATGGGTGCGGCCTGGAGGAGTCTGGACAGATCGCACCCGGAGATGGAGGAAGAGACGAGCAGCACCGACCCTGTGGTCCGGAACCTGTTGCAGGCTGCCACCCCAGAAGGCCTGGTGGAGATCCTGGCACAGCTCCCCAGAGATCGGGAGCGTGCACAAACCGCGCTGGAGGCCTTGGCCCGGAAGATGGCCCGGGTACAGCAAGAAGCGCTGGCCGAGTGGAGGAGAGAGATGGTCCAGCAGGCTGGAACCCGCCAGCAGAAGACGCCACCCGCAACGTGGAGCATGTCTGCCCCTGAGGATGGTGCAGGAGGGACGGAGGCCGGAGACGACGCCGCGGAGGGAGCCGCAGAGATGGAAGCAGGTAATGGGGACGTCATCACCCCGTGCCCGGTAGCCGCAAGCCTGCCCCAGCTCCCCGTCGTAGAGCCCGAAGTTCCACTCACCGCGCCCGTTGCTGCACCGCCGCTGCTCCCGACTAGGCCTCGAGCGGCAGGAGCCGCGGTCGCGCCCTCTGTTACGCCACGCCCCTTGACCCTGAGCGCGGCAAAAGAGGAAGTGCCCTCGGCCTGGTCGCAGGGCCGAGTACCCCCCGGGCGCCGCAGTCTCCACAGCGCCCTCTACCTCCACAGTGCCACCGGCCTGGTCGCAAGGCCTAGTGGATCCGGGCGCCGCTGCCCCTCCAGCGCCCTCTTTCCCAAAAGTGCCATACTTGAACCCAGACAGGATGCCTACGGCCTGGACGAAAGTCCGAGTACCCCCGGGCGCCGCTGCCCCTCCAGTGCCCTCAACTTCCACAGTGCTGCCCCTGGGTGAAGATCTGATTGCGCAGCATACTAGCCCGGACGGGCTGCCCTTCGTATGGCCACCGGAGTACGTCAACCCCCAACTCCGGAAGGAACGACCCCTGTGCGAGCCATTTATCCCGGCACCCGCCAACATTGTCCCGCTCCCGTTGGAGGAGGCCCAATTTGCATGGGACCCCACCGGTGAAAACCTCATGGGGTTCACCCAAGAGACCCGGGCAGACGCAGCCCGGCGTGAGGAGTGCTGCCGTCAGCAGTTAGAGGTCTTCGGGAGAGAACGGCGAGAGAGGCGAACCCGCGAGGAACGGCTGCAGGTCCAAAGCGCGGAGCAGAAACGCCGGGCCCGACGAAACCCCCGTGCGGCCCACGGTCCCCGCGCCAACGGGACCGTAATAAAGTTCCAGTTGGAGCACGGCTGGGGCTTTATACGAGACCACCGGACCCCCGGCGACGTCTTTGTCACCCGCAGGGATGTCGAGAGCCACCTGCCGGAGGGACACCGAGGTCGTGACCTTTACCCGGGTGATGAGGTCATCTTCACCCGGCACCAGTGTGCCAAAGGACCGTACGCCCTTCACGTACACCGGCTGACTGAGGAGGAGATACGGTATGAGGAAGATCAAGAGGACCCGGACGGGTCTGAAGACTACCCTCAGGAGGAGACAAGGAGAGGACATCGCTACTAAAGGGGAGTAGCATAAGCAAAGTACTGTAAATAAGTTACCCGTATGGGTATTTGATATGCTGCTAAGTGAAGTGTGTTCCCCGTTGGGACTAGAGGAACTGTTTCCTGTGTGCCCCTATCCCTAATCAGGCTGAGGACTGTGAGCAGCCATTTCCTTATCCCCACTGGCCGAGGACTGAGAGCGGCCACACCCTGTAAATAGTTGCGCTTCTTAAGGCGCCCCCTTCTGGTTTTATAGAAGGACTGCTTTTCTACTTTTGAACTAGTGACTGTTGCACTTAACCTGGTCACACGTTGCCCCGTGGCCAGAAGATCAAGAATGTGTTTTATATGAGAATGTTTTATATGAAAAGTTTTATATTGAAAGTTACATATGCTGCTAACAGAGTTTATAGTATTTTATAAGTGTGAAGAAAGTCTAATAATGTTTCCGTAATGTTTATACCTGTAACGTTAAAAGAAGAACAGAGTACCTCCCATAAAGGGATGAGTTCATAGTTAATATGTCTTATATGTTAGTGTGTATTTTAAAAATTTTGTATGTTTTATAATGTTATGCTCTTTTCCAGCCCGAGGACGTGCTGTGATTTACCAGGGGGGAATGTAGCACCCCGAGGACTCGGCTGCTACAGGGGTATTGCACCTCGAACCAGAGGTGTGGTATTCCACTCCCGGGTAAGGATGGAGTGTGGAACAGAGCTCAGTTAGCTGCATGCACCACATACACCCCATTTCCGGGGGACAGAACAACGGTACTCCCACCAGATAGTTGTGCAGGTACGACAGCGTCTGTCCCTGGCTGGAGTGGGGGGGGGAGGAACATCCCAGTGGTGTAGGAGCAGACAGGGGAGGGACTCTGGGCATAGGTAGGAGCCCATTGGTTGCATAGTCACCATGGCTCGGGTGTCAGAGGGAGTATAAAAGGTGGGCACCATCTTAAGACAGGGTCTGTTCAGAGAGAGAGTTCAGCCAGAGAGGGCTGACAGGGAGCTGTGGCTCCGTCTGGGCCCAGCTCCAGAGCTAGGCCTGAAGCTGAGAGAAGGAAGAAGAAGAAGGAACAGAAAGGAGCAGGAGAAACACAAAGAAAGGCCCAGAGACGCAAGCAGAGGGAACCCTGAGATCCCACGAGTGAACTAAAACGGGTGAAGGGTTGGCAGAGAAGGGTACCGGATCCCAAACTGGTGGAGGTTAATCATCCTTAGCCAGGAACCGGAGGTCGTGGACAAGCTTTGGCACGACCCCTCGCCATATCCACCAGGAAGGCACGCCACATAGGGTCAGGAAAGCCGGAGAGAGGTTTTGCCCCATAAGGCCCGAGGAAGCCGGACTTAGGTGGGTCCCTGGTGAGGACGGCCAGTAGGAAGGAAGAGAAGGGAGCTCTGGACCACGCTCTGGAATCGCCTGGGAGTTGGCCGAGTCCCTGGCCTGGTGGACGCAGCACGGCTCGGGTGGTCCTACTGTGCACAAGGATCTGATAAAGAACTGTGAGTAAAGCTTTTGAAACTGCACTTCCCGCCTCTGTGTTCCTGTCGTCACACCTGCACCCTCGGCACTGGGACACCCGCACCATCACTTCCATCATCAACTCTAACAATAGCTGCCCTGGGGCAATACTCCTCCCGTGGGGAGTCACCCCATACTGAGCTGCACAACCAACATCAGCCTCAGCGGTCTGCAGTGCAGCGGCGGTCTCATGACCGCAATCCACGGGTGGCGTAGTCGAACATTCTAACATCTACTGCTAAATACTGCCACTCAGTTTGACTCCCTGGGCACGGACCGGGTCACCGCCACGAGACTACTATCCCTATCTGATCCGGCTCCGGGTAAGCCCCGTGCGCGCGATGCCGCACGACTCAGGCCCAGGGGCGCGTCATATGTATGGCCTCCTCATCCCTATCCTGGTATGCATGGCACTCCTCATCCCCCAATCCTGGTATACGTGGCCCCCTCATCCCTATCCTGGTATGCATGGCACTCCTCATCCCCCAATTCTGGTATGCATGGCACCCCATCCCATATCCTAGTATGCATGGTACCCCTTGTCCCTATTCTAGTATGCATGGTATCCCTCATACTGGTATGCATGGCACCCCATCCCTCATCCTGGTATGCATGGTACCCTGCATTCCTATCCTGGTATGCATGGCACCCCGCATCCCCATTGCTGGTATGCATGGCACCCCTCACCCCCGAATCCTGGTCCCCTCACCCCCCAATCCTGGTATGTGTGGTACCCCTCATCCTGGTATGCATGGCACCCCATTCCTCATCCTGGTATGCATGGCATCCCATCCCTCATCCTGGTATGCATGGCACCCCTCATTCCTATCCTGGTATGCATGGCACCCCATCTCTCATCCTGGTATGCATGGCCCCCTCTTCCCTCATCCTGGTATGCATGGTACCCCTCATCCCTATTCTGGATATGTATGGCACCCCTCATCCCCCAATCCTGGTATGTATGGCCTCCTGATCCCCCAATCCTGGTATGCATGGCACCCCATCCCTCATCCTGGTAAGCATGGTACCCCGCATTCCTATCCTGGTATGCATGGTACCCCTCATCCCTATTCTGGTATGTATGGTACCCCTCATCCTAGTATGCATGGCACCCCATCCCTCATCCTGGTATGCATGGTACCCCGCATCCCTATTCTGGTATGTATGGTACCCCTCATCCTGGTATACATGGCACCCCTCATCCCAATTCAGGTATGTATGGCCTCCTCATCCCTATCCTGGTATGCATGGCACTCCTCATCCCCCAATCCTGGTATACATGGCCCCCTCATCCCTATCCTGGTATGCATGGCACTCCTCATCCCCCAATTCTGGTATGCATGGCACCCCATCCCATATCCTAGTATGCATGGTACCCCTTGTCCCTATTCTAGTATGCATGGTATCCCTCATCCTGGTATGCATGGCACCCCATCCCTCATCCTGGTATGCATGGTACCCCGCATTCCTATCCTGGTATGCATGGCACCCCTCATCCCCATTGCTGGTATGCATGGCACCCCTCACCCCCGAATCCTGGTATGCATGGTCCCCTCACCCCCCAATCCTGGTATGTGTGGTACCCCGCATCCTGGTATGCATGGCATCCCATTCCTCATCCTGGTATGCATGGTCCCCTCACCCCACAATCCTGGTATGCATGGTACCCCTCATCCCCCAATCCTGGTATGCATGGCACCCCTCATCTCCCATCCTGGTATGCTTGGTACCCCTCATCCCCCAATCCTGGTATGCTTGGTAACCCTCATCCCCCCAATCCTGGTATGCATGGCACCCCCCAATCCTGGTATGAATGGTACCCCTCATCCCCTAATCCTGGTATGTATGGCCCCCTCACACGCCATTCTTGGTATGTATGGCACGACTCATCCCTTTCACGCTGCACACATACAAAAAAATAAACACTTATACTCACCTTTCTTCCCTGTGCTCCAGCGCTGCTGTGTCCTGTTCTGCCAAAGGCCGAGGGAGGACTGCGGCGCCAGAGTGCGCGCGTTCCAATAGCGCGCTGTCCGGCGTCATTTTGCTGAAGACACACTGCAAATGTGTCTTCAGTAAAATGACGCCGGATAGCGTTATTCGCATGCGCCGATTCCGACGCCTCACTCCTGCCCCTGTCTCCGGCGAAGAGAGGCGCTGCGGCAACGCTCCTCCAGGTCAGGTAAATATGTAAGTATGGCGCCGGAGATCGCAGTATGCGTTCAGTGTCTACACATACTGTGATCTCCGGCGCCATACACTCCTCTTACCTGTAACGCCTCGATGCGGTCTTCCGTCTGGAGCCAGACTGCGCAGGCGTGTCGCGCTTGCGCAGTCTATAAAGGCTTCAGACAGAGACACACCCGGTTATATTATAGATGTGTGAAGATCTATTCTTTCTATTCTAAATTGTCGGGTACCGCTGTCTTTTAACTGTATTGGGCTGATGTATTGTCGGCTTTTAAAGAGACGGTGCGTGAAAATCGCATAGCACTCGCATGACACTCGGCCATTTTTTCGATCCAGAAAACGGAACATTTTTTTTCACACATATGGGTATGAGCCCTAAAGGTGATCTTACTGCTAGAGGTTTCCGAGATCTAGCGTCTGATACAAAATGCTGTATAATCTATGACAGATTTGGGGGACCTGTAACAAAATAGAGTGGGTTTGAGCTCTTTTCCGGTGGACATTGATGGACCTGACACCGCGTTTCATCCGTCTGGGATGTGCTCTATGGGTGGAAATTTTCCAGTGGCTGATTGGGAAGAGAGTACCATTTCTGTGACAGCAGGAAGACTCATAGTGTCACTTTGGAGTAGAAATCCATCGTGTAAAGCTGAAATCAATAGCCATAACTAATATTGATGGTGATTACTCCGGCTTCATACTGACTGGCTGTGCAAAATGAATGTTGTTAGAGAGATATTAGCAGCTTCCACAATGCACAGGGGAGAAATGTTCAGCTCCTCCACATCTGAAGGGAACTCCGGAAAGGCGCAAAAGAATTTTACAATCACCAGAGCATCCATCATTATATTAACTATCATCAATGACGTTTCCATCAGGACAGTGGCCCATTATTAAGGAGGGGTAACAATATAGCTATGCTACTAACCATAGTGCATCCCCTATGAGCCTTGATTAAGGGCCTGAAGGCTATTCTGAGCTATACTCGTATGTAAATCAGGGTTTGTCCTGTACCCTGAGTGTTAGCATCGTTATCCTGTACCCCGAGTGTTAGCATCATTATCCTATACCCCCAGTGTCATTATCTTACACCCGAATCTCCGCGTCATTATCCTGTACCCCGAGTGTCATTATCCTACACCCCAAGTTATAGCGTCATTATCATGTACCCCAAGTGACGTGACCCTGCACCCCAAGCATCAGCATCATTGTCCTGTACGCCGAGTGTCGGTGTCATTATCCTGGACCTTGAGTGTTGGAGTCATTATCCTGTACTCCGAGTGTCAGCATCATTATCCTGTACCCCAAGTGCCATTATTTTGTACCTTGAGTGTCAGTGTCATTATCTTATACCTCGAGAGTCAGCGTCATTATCCTGTACCCTAAGGGTCATTATCCCGTACTATGAGTGTTGGCATCATTATCCTGCACCCTGAGGGTAAGCATTATTATACTGTACCCCGAGTGTTGGCATCATTGTTCTGCACCCCAAGTGTCAGCATTCACTATCCCGTACCCCGAGAGTCAGCGTCATTATCCTGTACCCCGAGTGTCAGCATCATTGTCCTGGCCCAGAGTGTTAGCATCATTATCCTGTACCCTAAGTGACTTTATCCTGCACCCCAAGCATCAGCATCATTGTCCTGTACGCCGAGTGTCGGTGTCGTTATCCTGGACATTGAGTGTTGCAGTCATTATCCAGTATCCTGAGTGTCATTATTTTGTGCCTCGAGTGTCAGTCTCATTATCCCATACCGCGAGAGTCTGCTTCATTATCCTGTACCCCAAGGTTCAGTGTCATTATCCCGTACCATGGCATCATTATCACGCACCCAGTTGAAGCATGGTTTTTTAATGGGTGGGGGGGTTTCAGCAAAGAAAATCTTTGATTCCACACTGCATTTTGTTCAGGTTCCCTGAGAAGTCTATAGAGAAAAACAGCACAGTGGGCTTGAGTTTTCATGACATCCACTTTGCTAAGGCTGCGTGCCCACTATGGGTTTTTCAAGCGTTTCTGCAGCGGTATTTCCGCAGCGAAAACGTGATGTGCACATGCTGCGGAAATTTCCGCTGCAGATTATCATTGCGGAAAAATACGCAGCATGTCCATTAATTTTGCTGACACGCAGTGTAATTGCCGCCACTGACTTGCATTGAATCGCTTAATATCCGCATGACTACATGTGCACATGTGGATATTAAGCGATTCAATGTGCGAATGGTACCCGGGTCTGGAGAAGAGGAGACTCTGCTCCAGACCCGGGTACCATAGTACCTGTTAAAAAAAGAATTTAAAATAAAAAAATAAAGATTATACTTACCTTCCGATGGCCCCCGGTCTTTTCTCCGCTGCGTCCGGTCTCTTGTACTGCTCGCGGTGGTGAGAAAGGACCTTCCATGACGTCATTTAGTCATGTGACAGGTCACGAGACCGCTGACGTCAGCGGTCGCGTGACCTGTCACATAACTAAATGATGTCATGAAAGGTCCTTTCTCACCACCGCGAGCAGTACAAGAGACCGGACGCAGCGGAGAAAAGACCGGGGGCCATCGGAAGGTAAGTATAATCTTTATTTTTTACCATTCTTATTCTTTTTTTTTAACCATTACTTGGTCACACTATATAAATCCATGCCAGTTGTCAAGCATTTTTCCAAGTGATGCTAAAATCACTTGGAAAAGCGCTTCATAACCCGCCTGCAGAAATGCATGCAAAAACGCTTGACAAACGCTTCTACCTGGCAGGAAAAACGCATGTAAAATCTGCATGCGTTTTTCCTGCCAGGGAGATGCAGAAAAAATATGCAGCATTTCTGCATCGTGGGCACTTAGGCTGTGTGCCCACGTAGCGTTTTTCAAGCGTATATGCTGCGGAATTTCCGCAACGTAAACGCTTGAAAAACGCATGTATATCCGCACCCCATGGTCCCCAATGGCATTCCGCAATGTCAATGCCCATGCTGCGGATTTTTCCGCAGCGTATATGCTGCGGTCAAAAATCCGCAGCATGTTCATTAATTTTGCGGAAGCGCAGCGGAATCAATGTGCGGATGGTACCCAAGTCTGGATGAGAGGAGCCTCTCATCCAGACCTGGGTATCAAAGAACCTGTAAAAAAAAGAAAAAATAAAGTTTATACTTATCTTCTGATGTTTTCCCTCCGTCGCGCTGTTGTCTGAAGGACCTGCCACGTCATTGAGTCATGTGACCCACCACATGACTCTGACGTCACCGCAGGTCCTGCACACAACAGCGTGAGCCGCTCAAGCCTCCGGACGGGGCAGAGAATTCATCAGAAGGTGAGTATAAAGTTTATTTTTTTATTTTTTACCATTCTGAACACAAGCACTTTTCCAAGTGATGCTTGGAGAAGTGCTTGATAACCCGCATGCGGAAATGCATGCAAAGACGCCTCACAAACGCTTCTACCTGGCGGGAAAACCGCATGTAATATCCGCATGCGATTTTCCCGCCAGGGAGAAGCGTAAAAAATATGCTTCAGGTCCGCAACGTGGGCACATAGCCTTAGCCTCAGACAGTTAGGCTATGTGCCCACGATGCCGAAATGCTCAGGATTTTTTCCTGAGTGTTTCTGCATCTCCCTGGCAAGAAAAAAAGGCATGCGGATTGTACATGCGTTTTCCTGCCAGGGACATGCGGAAGTGAAGCGTTCTTCACTTGCATTTCCGCATGCGGGTTGACAAGCACTTTCCAAGCGATTTTAGCATCACTTGGAAAGTGCTTGTCAACTTGGTCACACTATATAAATCCGTGCAAACAGCATGGATTTATATAGTGTGACCCGAGAGTATGTCAAAAAATAAAAAAATAAATGTATACTTACCCTCCGATGGCCCGCACTGTCTTGTTTCCCTCTGTCCAGGCTGCCGGCAGCGGTAGAGTGAAGGACCTGCCGACGTCAGTGTCGCGTGACCCGTCACATGACTCTGACGTCAGCGCAGGTCCTTCATTCCATCGCGAACTGCTGCCAAGCAAGGAGGAGCGCACCGCGGGCCGCCAGAAGGTAAGTATATATTTATTTTTTATTTTATTCTTTTTTTTACAGTTTTCAATGGTACCCAGGTCCGGAGGAGAGTCTTCTCTTCTCTAGACCTGGGTACCATCCGCACATTAGAACGCATGGAATGCGCATATACTTATGCAGTGATGCGTAATCCATGCGGTCTAATGCAAGTCAATGGCGGCGAAAACGCACCACTTCTGCAAAATAATTGGTAGTGCTGTCTTTTTTTCCGCAATGATAATCCGCAGCGGAAATTTCCGCAGCATGTGCACAGCACAGGCGGATTATCATAGGGGAACATGGCAGAACTTCTACCATGCGTTTTTTAAGCGTTTCTGCAGCGTTTTTGCCGCTGCGGAAATGCTTAAAAAATGCATCGTGGGTACACAGCCTTAAACGCAGCAGATTTTCTGCACAAGAAAAAGGTTGCGGAAAAACTCAGTTTTTGCATTACATATGAACATGGGGTTACTGTTCTAATTGCAGCCTCCATTCTGCAGAAATTGACGTTTAATCAGATATGCTAATTAATGTACTCAGTGCACTGAGTCTGAGATACTGGTCTGACGCCTCTCATCCAGCCAAACCAGAACTCACACTTTGCACTGATGAGGGTCAGTACCCCGAAACACAGTGTCTGCAAATTGAGTTTCTGGTATTTGCTTTTATCCTAAGTCATGTGATAAGGCTCGTTAAAGGGTCACTATTGACTTTTAGGATTGTTACTTCCTGTAGGTGGCACTAAAGTTCTAGTTTCTTCCTCTCTGAAGAGGCAATTTGCATATTTCCCAGAGGAGCATTGTGGCTTTAAAAGTCTCCTCACCTGACGTGCTTAACGCGTCACTCTCCACAAGGAGAAGTATTACCCCTAGATACCGGTCTGATGTCTCTCATCCAGCCAAACCAGAACTCACACTTTACACTGATGAGGGGCAGTACCCCGAAACACAGTGTCTGCAAATTGAGTTTCTGGTATTGTCTTTTATCCTAAGTCATGTGATAAGGCTCTCTAAAAGGTCACTATTGACTTTTAGGATTGCTACTTCCTGTAGGTGGTATTAGAGTTCTAGTCCTCTTCCTCTCTGAAGAGACAATTTGCAGTGTTCCTTTGGCATGGCCAAGAGGCTCAGTGTACAGCTCCGCCTCCACCAACTGGTTTTAAGTGCCCCTGCCTTCCTCACTGGTGTTTGACAGCACTGGATTGCCTGAGCTTTCTCTGCTCACTCAAAAAAGCCAGTGCTGTCAATCACCAGTGAGGAAGGGATGCAGATTTACTGGAATATTGCACACTGAGCCTCTTGGCCACGACAAAGGCGCACCAAGCCCCCTACTTTGTATACAGTTTATGAATAAACTTCAGTTTCTACAGAATGGAGACAGCAATTAGAATACCAAAGATGTAATTTTATGGGGTCATGTCTCCTACAAGGCTAGTTTATGAAGTCAGTTTGGGCTGACAGAATCCCTTCTAGGTGCAATAAGGAGTCTTGTACCTCAGCAGTTCTGTAAGGTAGATGAGCAACGAGCTGTGGATACATCCTAGTTGTAGCACATTACATACACAATGACTATTGACTTTATATTGTCTTTCTGGTCCCTTATACTGTGGTCCTTATTCTTGTTGAAAGTCTTGTATTAGTTCCGTGAGTGTCAGTGAAGCGGAGAGTTCTCCTGTTAATAGGGTAACATCACTCCACAGATATTTACTGTTTAATTAGATTTTCAAATTACAAATGTTATCACCAAACCCCATAGTTACATTTAAATAGAAAATCAATTAGTAGATGAGAATTAATGACACAGATCAACCTTTTCTAGTTCACACTTATTGCGCAGACTAGAAATGGACACTTTGTGTTTTCTCCATCCAAAGTAATCTGCAGAAACAACTCTGAACAATATGGAAGAAAATTAACATAAAATAAACACTAAAAAATAAGAGACCCCTGGGATTTGGTAAAAAAAAAGAAACAAGTTCCTTCAAACATGTCTCAATCTAATGAAATTCTGCACTTAGTAAAGCTCCATGCTGCTTATTAACCCCTTCACCAGGCCAATTTTGTTCAATTCTGACCAGTGTCACTTTATGGCCATGGCCCCACTATCAGTATTTGGCCACGGCCCCACTATCAGTGTGAGCCAAAACCAGGAGTGGGTGATAAATGCAGAATTGGTGCACTTGTTTCCATTATACCTTTTCTCTGATTGTTCCTCACCTGGGTTTGGCTCTTACTCCGGAGAAAAAATACTGACCAAATACTGATAGTGGGGCCGTGGCCAAATACTGATAGTGGGGCTGTGGCCTATGAGGTAATAACTCTGGAAGGCTTCAACGAATCCCAGTGTTTCTGAGACAGTTTTTTCGTGACACGTTGTATTTCATGTTAGTAGTTAATTTTGGTCGATTTGAAAATATTGAAAATTTTACAAAAAAAATGAAAATTTTGCAATTTTCAAACTTTTAATTTTTATGCCCTTAAACCAGAGTTATATCACACAAAATAGTTCATAAACAACATTTGCCACATGTCTACTTTACATCACCATCATTTTTGATACATTTTTTTTGTTAGGAAGTTGGAAGGGTTAAAAGTTTAACAGAACTTTCTAATTTTTCCAACAAAATTCACAAAACCTATTTTTTTAGGGACCACATTACATTTGAAGTGACTTTGAGGGGCCTATATGACAAAAAATACCCTAAAGTGACACCATTTTAAAAACTACACCCCTCAAAGTGCTCAAAACCACATCAAGAAGTTTATCAACCCTTTAGGGACTTCACCGGAATTAAAGAAATGTGGAAGAAAAAGTGAAAATGTTACTTTTTCCCACAAAAATATTGCTTAACTTCCACATTTTTCATAAGAGTAACAGGAGACTATGGACCATACAATTTGTTGTGCAATTTCTCCTGAGTATGCCGATATCCTATATGTGGTGGAAAACTACTGTTTGGGCACATGGCAGGGCTCAGAAAGGAATACGCTCCAATTACCTTTTGGAGTACAAAATTGGCAGGAATAGATTGCAGACGCCAGAGCCGGACTAGGACCAAAAAGCTGCCCTAGCACACAAATCCCACCAGCCCACATACTATAACACTCATCAGCCCCGATCAGTGAATTTTGCTTTTACGATGTCATGCCCCTCAACATTCCCTTAAAGGAGTTATTTGAAGAGTCACATGTGAATGGCGCGGCAATGCGTATGATTGACCACAGCCCCATTTACGAGTCTCTTCAAAACTACCTTTCTCTGCATTGTGGGGGTCCCAGCGGTCAGATCTGTAGCGAGTAGAAGTCATCCCCTATCTAGAAGATAGGGGATAACTTCCAAACTTGGGATAACCCATTTAAACAAGCTTTTCAAGATTTATTTTTATTTGCCCATAGGAATGAAGAAAATAATAAACCAATAATGACCTTCCTGAAGTGCAATGCAGCCTATCCGACAACAGGACAGGAGCAGTGATGATGAGCAGTGTATATATACAGAATAATACAGGTACTGAGAATTACACCCAGTATACAGGGCAGGAGCAGTGGTATTGTGCAGTGTATATATACAGAACAATGTGAATACTGAAAATTACACCCAGTATACAGGACAGGAGAAGTGGTAATGTGCAGTGTATATATACAGAATAATACAAATACTAAGAATTACACCCAGTATACAGGACAGGAGAAATGGTACAGTGCAGTTTATATATACAGAATAAGGCTACGGTAACACTATCAGTATTTGGTCAGTATTTTACATCAGTATTTGTAAGCCAAAACCAAGCGAGGAACAATCAGAGAAAAAGTATATTAGAAACATGTCACCACTTCTGTATTTTTCAGTCACTCCTGGTTTTTGGCTTACAAATAATGATGTAAAATACTGACCAAATACTGATAGTGTGACCATAACCTTATACAGACACAGATAATTGCACCCAGTATACAGGACAGGAGAAGTGATACTGTGCAGTGTGTGTGTATATACAGAATAAGGCCACGGCTCCACTATCAGTATTTGGTCAGTATTCGGTCAGTATTTTTTCTCAGGAGTGGGAGCCAAAAGCAGGTGAGGAACAATCAGAGAAAAGGTATAATTGAAGCAAGTCACCAATTCTGCATTTATAACCCGCTCCTGGTTTTGGCTCCCACTCCTGAGAAAAAATACTGACCAAATACTGATAGTGGGGCCGTGGCCTAAGGTTATGGTCACACTATCAGTATTTGGTCAGTATTTTACATCATTATTTGTAACCCAAAACCAGGGGTGGGTGAAAAACACAGAAGTGGTGACATGTTTCTATTATACTTTTTCTCTGATTGCTCCTTGCCTGGTTTTGGTTTACAAATAGTGATGAAAAATACTGACCAAATACTGATAGTCTGACCTTAGCCTTATACAGGAACTGATAATTACACCCAGTGTATAGGTCAGGAGAGGTGGTACAATTTTTTACCCATACAGCAAACTATCTGCGTTGAAATAGTACGCTTATTAAAAAAGTCTTGTGATTACAGCAGCCTGTGCACTATTTCAAACCTGTAGTCTCTTAAGGGGATTACTTTAGTAAGAAAACGCACATTATCTTTACTCTGTCCCTCTGTATAGGAGGACTTTGCAGACCAAACTTCCTATAAAATATGAAAATATTATGCAGATGCATACAAGCCCAGTATATGTGAGAAAGAACACATAAAATATATTCGGTGAATCAGGGCCTTTGGACACGTTTGGCATATGCACATACATCAAATGTAAAGTGAAGACTAAATGGGAATAGATTCTTAGGTATATGGCGTAGTAGATATTATCAGCTATCACAGCGACTACTGGAGGGCAGTGTCCATGTAATGCCATTTTTAATGAAAATGACTAAATTTTAGCTTAATAGGAAAATAGCATCTCAGTTGAATGATCAGTTCAGATTTTTTTTTTCGTTCATCTTTGATTGGAAATATTGCAAATAGATGTGATCAGTCATGAGAATGACTTACTGCAAGTGTTCATCCAGAATGGGATGCCTTCAGTATAAATGATTGTTTCAAAGCAATATTTAGATAGCGTAAATATAAACAGACAACATAAAAATGCACCAAATTTACTACAGAGCTAGGCGTATTAACTTAGATAAAATTAAATCGCTAACAAAGGGTCTATACTAGTGATGAGTGATCACTAAAATGCTCGGGTACTCGTTGCTCGGGTCGAGCAAATTGAAATGCTCGAGCTCGAGTGCTCGGTCTGAGCAACGAGCCCAATGTAAGTCTATGGGAAACTCAAGCATTTTTCTGGTCCCCCCCCCCCCGGGCGGTCTGCAGAGGGCCTAAAATTTTCCAAATCGACGGGAACAGTTCTCAAATGACATGGGAACAGCATGGGGAAGACCCTTGGAAGCATCTCTGACTCCCAGGTCACTGTTGTGAACAATGTTGTCAGAGGTATTACGCCACTTTTACGGACTCACAATAAAACATACAAAAACGAAACTAAAATGGATTTTCCTGGGAAAAAATATTAAGGAACATCCTTTCCATGGTAATGACTTGTATATAAGGCAAAATAATTATACAAAAACAAAAATTCTCCTCCATACCTTTGGCTATGTTCACACGTAGCATTTTTGATGCGTTTTTGCACTTTAGCATTGCTTTCAACGGTGAGAAATGCATTCACCGGGAAAAGTCATTTTAGCATTTTACTAACTTATCTGGCCATGTGGTGTGTGATCAGACACATTCATATAGTGCTGAAAAGACATGGGAAAAGCATGGGGGAGACCCCTGGAAGCATCTCTGATTCCCAGGGCACTGTCTAAAACTGTGGTCATCTCATCAGACATGATCCTATATTACTGCGGTAATGATACAGACATTTTTGGCAACGTGACAAATCTTAAACTCCATTTAAAATGGGCAAGGTGGTTGTCAAGGGACGGGGAAGTGGACATTATGGTAATGGTGATAGTGCATGCAGAGGCCGTGGGCAAGATGAAACTGTGCCTGCTGAGGGAGCACAACAAACACCCACGTCATGTCAAACTACCTTCCTGTCCCTATTTCTAGGGGGCCGCGGAACACCACTCTTGAAAGCAGAGCAGTGTGAAAAGGTTGTTGGTTGAATAGCAGATAAAGCTTCCAGTCAGTTTGCCACCACCACCACCCTGTGTTCTACATGGTCCAGTCTCAGTAGATGTGAGTCTGGACCACATTATTATTATTACTTTATCGCCATTTATTCCATGGTGCTTTACATGTGAAAAAGGGGTATACATAGCAAAAACAATTACAATAATCTTGAACAAAAATGTGACAGCGACTGGTACAGGAGAAGAGAGGAGAAGACCCTGCGAGGGGTCACAGTCTACAAGGGATGGTTGAGGATATAGTAGGTGAGGATAGAGCTGGTCGTGCAGCGGTATGGTGGAGCGAGGGTTACTGCAGGTTGTACGCATGTTGCAAGAGGTGGGTATTCAGGTGCTTATTGAAGGTTTCAACAGTAGGCGAGAGTTAGAAATGGTGGGGTAGAGAGTTCCAGAGAATGAGGGATGCACAAGAGAAATCTTGTATGCGATTGTGGGAAGAGGAGATAAGAGGGGAGTAGAGAAGGAGATCTTGTGAGGATCGGAGGTTGTGTGCAGGTAAGTACCGGGAGACTAGGTCACAGATGTATGGAGGAGACAGGTTGTGGATGGCTTTGCATGCCAAGGTTAGGGTTTTGAACTGGAGTCTCTTGGCATTGGGGAGCCAGTGAAGGGATTGACAGAGATGAGAGGCCAGGGAACAGCGAGGGGACAGGTGGATTAGTCGGGCAACAGAGTTTAGGATAGATTGGAGGAATGCAAGAGTGTTAGACGGGAGGCCACGGGAGGCCAGAAGAGAGATGATCAGGGCATGCACTAGTGTTTTTGTATATTCGTGGTTGAGGAATGTGTGGATCCGTGAGATGTTTTTTCACTTGGAGTCGGCATCTTCCTCACCCTGATCCTCCTTCCTCCCACCATTCCGAGTGCCCTGAGACAACTGATCCCACACTTGGACACTCCAAAGAGCTGTTTTGTTCATCTTTCCATTTATAGAGTCTGGCCTCGGAAGTGGAAAGAGCTTGAATATGTGGTTTGAAGGAGAGATTAGAGTCCAGGGTTACCCCAAGAACTGTTCACTTTTCGATTTATAGATTCGGGCCTCTCGACCGGCCAGCTTCAAGCAAGGCAACAGAAGATCGCATGTAGCGATTTGAGCAGCCATGGTCACCCGAAGGTGACGGTGGGAAAGTACAATTACTGTTGCAAGAGGTGTATAATGATGAGACACAATAGACAGAAAGTCAGGAGGAGGACCAGGGTGCGGAAATGGAAGACGAAGCGGTGGATGATGAAGTCACTGACCCAACCTGGTAAGGGGAGATGCAGAGCGAGGACAGCAGCACACAGGGGGAGGGAGGCGTAGCACCACAACAGGCAGGAACAAGCAGTGTGGTGGCCACAGATACAAGGCGGGCAACTACTCCCGGGAACACCAAGAAGACGGAAGTTGCCAGTACAACTGTTAGGTCTTCCCGAGTCTGGTTCTTTTTTAAAGACTGTTCAGATAACCCCAAAAAGGCCATTTGCAACATCTGCCAGGCCAGCATCAGCAAGAGCACCAAAACTACCAGCCTGACCACCACCAGCATGCTCAGGCACATGACAGCAAAGCACCCGACTAGCTGGGCCGAACACCAAGGTCCAGAAACAGTGTCGGCGGGTGACACCACTGCCTCTTCCGCTGTTGTGCGTGCACGCCAATCCCCTGTAAATGGCGCATGCGAAGGTGCTTCCCGCCCTGCACCTGTTGTTGCCGTCCACATCCTTGTCTCTTAGCAGCGTTCAGTTGTCCCTACCACAGTCCTTGGAATGCAAGCGCAAGTATGCAGCCAACCACCCACCCACAGGCCACAATACTAAACTGCCACATTTCTGGACTGCTTGCACTTGAAATGTTGCCTTTAAGGCTCGTGGAGGTGGAACTTTCCACAACCTCATGGCGGCTGGGTGTCCAAACTCGGTCCCCAGCCGCCACTATTTCTTCCGGTGTCGTCCCCGCCTTCCACAAGCACGGGTCTCAGAACATTAACCGTGCCCTCCCCAGTGCACTTACTGGGAAGGACCACCTAAACACAAACACGTGGACAAGTGAATGTGGCCAGGGACAGTACGGAGTCACTCCACAGTAAAAAAAACAGTCCTAGAGTGTCTGGAAACCTTTCCACACACTTTTTTTTAGCCAGGGCTGCTTCTCGGCAGGGTTGAACGGGCCCACCAGAGAACCGGAGTCTCCTCCCATGGGCCCTGGCTTCTCCTTCAGGAGAGTTCATAGTGCCGAGGTGAGGTCGTGAGGATGATAGAGGCCACCATCTCCTTAGCTTGCTGCTGGTACTTTTCTATAGGAATCAGCTTGGCTCCAACCAGCCTGGAATATTTCCAGTGAACTATGGCACGACACCATGGAATTAGCAGTGCCCGCAGTACCAGTAGGGAAGCCATCCACAATTTCCTTCTCAGGAATTTTATTTGGCAGACTGAGTGGCTTCCCAAATACATTAGTTTCTCACAAAGGAGCTGAAGATACCGAGTGGCAGTAGGTGCAAATTTCTCCAGCATGTTAGATATCAGAGGGAAACCAGAGAGGGCAGCACAGTGGCTCAGTGGTTAGCACTGAAACATTGCAGCGCTGGGGTACTGGGTTCAAATCCCACCAAGGACAACATCTGCAAGGATTTTGTATGTTCTCCCCTTGTTTGCGCGGGATTCCCCCTCAGTAAAAAAGCAGGCATTCGAGTGCCTGGGAACCTTCCCACAGACTTTTCTTAGCCAGGGCTGCTTCTTGGCAGGGTTGGACGGGCCCACCAGAGAATCCTCGGGCGGGCCCTGGCTTTTCCATCAGGAGAGTTCATGATAGCGCAAACTTTGTAGCTGAAATGGGGCTCTTGAGCAGGGGGAGAAAGGTGGGCCCTCAGAATCAAATCCTCTGGTGGGTCCACTTTTTCAGTCTGACACTGCTTCTCGGTTACAGTTGTATTTCACCACAGCCATATTCTTTAGCACGGTGAAAGGACTCGCATAGAGGGAAACCGTATCTACTCTGGCTGTCATTTCTCCGCCACCAGGTTCCGCCCATTGTCACAAATGACCATGCCTGGCTGTATGTTCAGCGGTGAGAGCAGCAGATCAGGTTGCTGTGTTACAGCTGTCAACAACTCTGCAGCGGTCGGCGGTTTGTCATCTAAGCATTAAGCATATTATCTTCAGCACAGCCTGTTGCCGCTTGGCCAAGTGTCACGCCAGGTGTGGGGAAGACTTAAAGGGGTATTCCCATCTCCAAAATCCTATCCCAATATGTAGTAGGTGTAATAATAATAATATTAGCAAATACCTACAATTAGAAATGTAGTATAGTATTTTTGATTCGCTATGTCACTTACTTCATGTGCAGGTATTGCGGGACCTTAGGTATCCATGGTACAACCACTGGCAGCTAGATAACTAACTGTCACTATATCAGTGGACATAACCATGGATACCTAAGGTCCTGGAATGCCTGCACATGAGGAAAGAGACATATCGAATCAGAAAAACTATACTACATTTCTAATTGGAGGTATTTGCTAATATTATTCTTATTACACCTGCTACATATTGGGATAGGATCTTGGAGATGGGAATACGCCTTTAATGCAACACAGAGGGAAAAGGGAAAGGGAGCCAAGACACTAGGGAAAGGGGAGAAGTGGAGACCTCCTAGTCTGGTCTAGCGTCACCCTGTCTCCACTATCGTCCCTATATTGCCTCCTCAGCAATCGGCCAACGCGTGCCTCGCCCTACTCTCCCTGGCGTACAGCTACGGCTATGGATGGAAGGAGATGAGAACTAGTCAACCTCCACTAAACTCTAGTCAACAAATGTGGACAAAACAGGGGAAATGGCTTAGCTTTAGATGAACTCCAAATAAACACACGTCCTCAAGCTCCAGAGAGAACAAAGTACTGCTCCTGCTAAGCTTCACAAGTAGAAATGGATATAGCCGGCGACTCCCTCTAAGACACACCAGGTATATATACATCCATGCCAGAGAGCTAATTAGCAAGAGAGAGGTAGCCGCTCGGTTCTAAAGACAGCCTTTTATCTAAGAAGCTGTCTGCAATGCCAAACGTAGAGATCTCCTGCAACCCACTGCAGGGCGACTGTTTGACACACCCGTGACAGTACCCCCCCCCCCCCTCTACGAGTAGCCTCCGGACACTCAGGACCGGGTTTCTCAGGAAAAGAGGTGTGGAATGAGCGAACCAATCTGGGAGCATTCACCTCTGATGCTGAAACCCACATCCTCTCTTTTGGACCATAGCCTTTCCAGTGCACCAAGTATTGTAGAGAACGAAGTTTCAGATGAGAATCTACAATCCTCGAAATCTGGAACTCCAGATTACCATCAATCATTACTGGGGGCGGTGGAAGAGGTGAGGGCTCAAGAGGTTCCATATACCTTTTGAGTAAGGACCTGTGGAACACATTGTGGACCTTAAGGACCTGAGGAAGTTCAAGACGAAACGCTGCTGGGTTAATGACGGCAGTTATTTTATAGAGACCAATAAATCTAGGTCCCAGTTTCCAAAAAGGAACTTTCAATCTTATATTCCTGGTAGACAACCACACAAAGTCATTCACATTCAGGTCCGGACCTGGCAAGCCTTTTCTGTCAGCCATACATTTATACCTGTCTCCCATGGTCTTTAAATTACACAGAACACCCTGCCATACCAAGGAGAGTGACAAAGCAAACCGTTCCTCCTCAGGAACTCCTGAAGCTCCTCCCCCACTGAAGGTACCAAACTGTGGATGATAACCGTATACACCGAAGAACGGTGACTTGCCAGTGGATTCTTGACGATGATTATTGATGGCAATTCTGCCAGCGGTAAGCAGGATGCCCAATTCTCCTGATTTATGGAGACGAAACACCTGAGGTATGTCTCCAATTTCTGATTGACACTCTCGGTCTGACCATTCGACTGAGGGTTGAAGGCAGAAGAAAAGGACAGCTGCAGCCCCAGTCGAGAACAGAATGCCTTCCAGAACTTGGAAATAAACTGTATCCCCCGATTAGACACCACATCGGAAGGAAACCCGTGAAGCTTCACAATCTCATTTATGAACACCTGAGCAAAAAGCAAGTGTCTTGGCATTGGGAAGTGCAGGTAATGCGACGAAGTGAACCATTTTACTGAACCTAACTACTACGACCAAAACCACCATTTTGCCTGCAGAAACCGGTAGGTCAGTAATAAAATCCATGGACAAGTGTGTCCATGGCCTACTAGGGATAGGTAGCGGAAGAAGAGTACCAGACGGACAGGTATGCAAAACCTTAGAATGCGCGCAAATACTACAAGCAGCTATATGTTCAATTACATCCCGATGCAACCCCGGCCACCAAAAACTACGAGAGAGTAGGCCCACGGTTGCCTTACCACCTGGATGCCCAGCAAGCACAGAATTATGATGTTTCTTGATTACTTTGTGGCGCAGATCAGATGGTACAAATAACTTTCCTGAAGGGCAGGAGGCAAGGGCGTCCCCCTGAGCCTCCAATACCTCACCCTCCAGTTCAGGATAAAGAGCCGAAGTGACTACCCCTTTCTGTAATATCGGGGAAGGGTTCTTATGGTCACCACCACCAGGGAAGCTCCGGGACAAAGCATCAGCCTTGACGTTTTTGACCCCTGGATGAAAAGTGACAAAAAACTGAACCTAGTAAAAAACAGGGACCATCTGGCTTTCCTAGGGTTGAGCAGTTTAGCTTACTGGAGATAAGAAAGGTTCTTATGGTCAGTAATAACAGTAATAGGGTGGACAGCCCCTCCAGCCAATGTCGCCATTCCTCGAACACCAATTTGATCGCCAAAAGTTCCCTATTACCCACGTCATAATTTCTCTCAGCCGAAGACAATTTTTTAGAAAAGAAGGCGCATGGACGCCATTTAGCAGGGGACGAACCCTGAGACAACACAGCCCCAAACCCGACATCTGAAGCATCAACCTCCACAATAAAGGGTTGAGAAACATCGGGTTGACTGAGTATAGGTGCAGTGGCAAAATGATTCTTTAGGGAAGAAAAAGCCTGGAGGGAAGCATCCGACCATATGGAAAAATCAAACCCCTTCTTAGTCATGTCAGTAAGGGGTTTCACTATAACAGAGTAATTTTGGATGAATTTCCTGTAAAAATTAGTAAAGCCCAGAAAATGTTGTAGAGCCTTCAGGTTCTCGGGGCGTTCCCAGTCAAGAACTGCACCGATCTACACCAGATCCATCCGAAAACCTGAAGATGACAACAAGTACCCCAAAAACTGCTCTTCCTGAACAGCGAAAACACATTTTTCTAGTTTGGCATAAAGTTTGTTATCCCTTAATATGTGGAACACCTGCTTAACATGCCCCCGATGAGTCTCAAAATCAGGTGAATAAATCAAAATATCGCGCAGATAGACCACCAGAATCCTCCCCACCAAATGATGGAAAATATCATTTATGAAATGCTGGAATACCGCAGGTGCATTGGTCAAACCAAAAGGCATAACCAGACTCTCGAAATGTCCTTCCGGGGTATTGAAAGCTGTCTTCCATTTGTCCCCTTCTCTGATTCTAACCAGATTGTAGGCTCCCCTTAAATCCAACTTGGAGAATACCTTATCTCCCACAACCTGGCTGAACAAATCCAGAATCAGAGGAAGAGGATATGGATCACGGATGGTAATTTGATTTAATTCCCGGAAATCTAAACAGGGACGTAGACCGCCATCTTTTTTCTTCACAAAGAAGAACCCTGTCGCCACGGGCGAAGATGAGGGTCTGATATGTCCCTTCTCCAGACTTTCCGCAATGAAATCCTTCATGGCTTGTCTCTCAGGGCCAGAAAGATTATACAGTCTGGACTTGGGTAGTTTAGCTCGGGGGGTCAGGTTAATAGGACAGTCATAGGCACGATGAGGAGGCAAATCCTGACACCCCTTCTCAGAAAAAATGTTCTCAAAACCAGACAGAAAAATAGGTAATATTTCCGTAGAGACAGTAGCAATGGAAATATCTAGACAGTTCTTATGGCAGTAATCTCCCCATTCAATAATCTCCCTGGTTTGCCAATCCATCAACGGATTATGTTTAACAAGCTAAGGTATACCCAAGACAATCGGAGTAGGAAGATTGTCCAGAACATAGCAAGGGATGATTTCACAATGAACTAACCCCACCCTCAGTTTTACATTATGTACAATCTGAGAAAATGCTTTCTGTGCAAGTGGCGTTGAGCCAATGGCAAAGATGGGAATAGGTTCAGCTAAAGCAAAGCAAGCAAGCATGAGTTTTCACAAACTCAGCATCAACCATGCTGACTCCGGCTCCACTGTCAACAAACACAGAAATTTGTTCGGTTTTGCTCTCTAGCATCACCTCTGCTGTCAGGATAAAGTGGGAACTGCAGTTTGGCCACAAATGCACCCCTTGTTTATCCAACTCTAGACTACCGAGAGTTAATCAAGTCTCCTTTTGTTTAGGAATTGAAGGACAGGTCCCAACAAAGTGTCCCTTTTTCCCATAAATAAACACCTTTTTCTTGCAAATCTCAGGTTAGATGTATGATGTAGAGACACCCCCTAACTGCATCGGTTCCTCCACCTCCCCCAGTTCTGGTTCACCCCCTGACCGCTCCCCTGGCAGAGGTACACAACCCTGGCAAGAAGGCCCCGAAGAAGGTGGTCTCATTCGTCTATCCTGAAGGCGTCTATCAAGACGTATGGCAAAAGACATGGCAGCCTCCAAGGACTGAGGCGTTTCATATACAGCCAAGGCATCTTTCAACCTTTCAGTAAGCCCCTCACACAATTGACTTTTAAGGGTTGAGTCATTCCATTTGGAATCCGTTGCCCATCTACGGATTTCCGAGCTGTATGTTTCCACTGACCGAATCCCCTGCTGAAGGCGACGTAGCCTAGACTCCGCCAAGGCGACTCAGTCAGGGTCATCGTGGGTGAGGGCTAGAGCTCCGAGAAACCCCTCCACAGATTGGCGACAAACCGAGTCCTGCGTTAACGAAAACGCCCATGACTGAGGATCGCCCTGCAATAAATAGATCACAATACCAACACGTTGCTCCTCATTACCGGAGGAGTAGGGATAAAGTTTAAAATACAATTTGCATGCCTCCTTAAACACAAAAAACTTTTCCCTACCTCCTGAAAACCTGTCCGGAAGGGCAACCTTGGGTTTAGGCTGGATAGGCCTACCTGCAGAGACCCCCATATTGGCGACCTGTAACCGCTGACGCTGCTGAACCTCACAGCGAAGGTCATTCACCTCCAGAGACCAGCAGCGGAACTGCTCTGCGAGCTCTGTAACTGAACCCATACGAAAGGGAGAAAGGAAAAAAAAAGGTGCACACCCAAAACCACACAAAGAAAAACAAAATGGCAGTTCCCTTTTTTTTTTTTTCCTTTTCAAAACGTGCTCGGCCGGCTATAATGTCACGCCAGGTGTGGGGAAGACTTAGTGCAACACAGAGGGAAAAGGGAAAGGGAGCCCACACTAGGGACACTAGGGAAAGTGGGGAAGTGGAGACCTCCTAGTCTGGTCTAGAGTCACCCTGTCTCAACTATTGTCCCTATTTTGCCTCCTCAGCAATTGCCGCACGCGTGCCTCGCCCTACTCTCCCTGGCGTATGGCTACGGCTAGGGAAGGAAGTAGATGAGCACTAGTCAACCTCCACTAAATTCTATAGACAACAAGGGTGGACAAAACAGGGGAAATGGCTTAGCTTTAGATGAACTCCAAATAAGCACACGAGCTCAAGCTCCAGAGAGGACGAAGTACTGCACCTGCTAAGCTTCACAAGTAGAAATGGATATAGCCGGCAACTCCCTCACAGACACACCAGGTATATATATACCCAGGCCAGAGAGCTAATTAGCAAGAGAGAGGTAGCCGCTCGGTCCTAAAGAAAGCCTCTTATCTAAGAGGCTGTCTGCAATGCCAAATGTAGAGATCTCCTGCAACGCACTGCAGGGCGACTGTCTGTCACAACTGACACACCCGTGACACCAAATCAGTGCTGCAGTGCTAGCAGCTTGTGACTGATGTGGTCATTTCGGAGATGGAGGCCGAACAGGAGGAGAAGGAGGTGCAGGAGCTGAACAATGTGATTACATTGAGGTTACATTGGCGAGTCTGGTTTTTATACTAAAAACATCCTTCTTTTTTATTTTTACGTCTTTTCAAATGTGTATTGTAGTTTGGCCTAATTTTTGGCAGCCCTTGAAATTTCTGCATATGCAATAACAGTATAGGAGACATACTCCTTAATAATGGGAAGGGCAATTCAAATAGATTCTATATTCTAGAGTATTAACTGTCTTATCTGAAATTCTTTCACGGGTGAAGTGTCGCAGTATGGATAGAGTATTACATCGATTCAGCCAGGTATTATTGCCTTATACTGCGTGCTGCTCATAAAAATGTAAAAAAATATATTCTATTCCCTATCGATAACGCTGTTAGATGCATTTACAATAGGGACAGGTGCTGCAAGGTGGTATCATCACCAGCTACAGATGAGTGTTCATTCTGGTCGCATAAATGTCTTCCACAGTCCATAACTTTATTTTTTTTATTTCTTTGGCCTTATATACAAGTCATTACCCTGGAAAGAATGTTAATTAACATTTTTTCCATTTTAGCTTGATTTTTGTATGTGTTTTTTTTCAGTCCGTAAAAGTGGCGTAATACTCTGACAACACTATTCACAGATATGCTATTTGTCAGCGACCAACTGTGAATAGGTTTGAACCCACAACTGCAATACTTTAAATAGAGTGTAATATTTGACACGTTCACAATAATTGCTGGATTATTAGGGCAGTCATATGGGATAACGTCTGATGGCCACGGTTTCAGGCAGTCGCCTAATAGTATGGTATGTGTCAGTGTAACGGGTCCGGGAGGCGGAACCTCTGAGCTACTATACAAGGGGGCGGCCCTTGTAAGGGAGCGGGTGGCAGTCTCTGGGGGAACGGACAGGGAGTTACGGCAAGTGATCAGGGCAGTCTCTGGGTAAGGGGTAGGTACGACCTGTGATGGCAGAGCCTCCGGGTAGGCTAGCAGGCAGATGGTAGATGTGTGCTCCCAGGTGAGCAAGCGAGAGTCTCTGGAATAGCAGGTGGTCACGGCACGTGACGGCGGAACCTCCGGGCTGGCAGGCAGGTAGGTAACGGAGAAGCGCTCCCAGGTGAGCGGGCAAGAGTCTCTGGAATAGCTGGTGGTCACCGCACGTGACAACGGGACCTCCGGGCTGGCAAGCAGGCAGGTAACGGAGATGCGCTCCCAGGTGAGCGGGCAAGCTGGTCCATAGACAGACTGACCGGAGTAGTAAGGCAGACCGTCGGACCTCAGGCAAGCAGGCAGGTAGCTGGTATGCGCTCCCAGGTGAGCGGGCAGGCTGGTCCTTTAGACAGACTGACAGGAGTAGTAAGGCAGACCGTCGGACCTCAGACTGGCAGACAGGTAACAAGTATTCAGGCAGGAATCAGGCAGGTAACTAGCAGGAAACTGGCAGGAAACTGGCAACGGGACCTGAGGGCTGAAGCACAGGTGAGACACAGGTGCAAACAACATTGCTCGGGCCCCTCCATTTTGGAGGAGGTGCCTTATATATGATGAAGTCCTCCGGCCATTGGCCGGGGACTCCTTAGGACGGCGCGCACGGCCCCTTTAAGAGGAGGGGAGCGCGCGCGCGCGCGCCCTAAGCACAGGGGCCGGGAAGGAGCGCGCGCTGAGAGCAGAGCGGGAGGAGGACGCCGGGAAGGAGCGCGCGCTGACAGCAGAGCGGGGAGAGGACGCCGGGCACGGAGCAGAGCGGTGAGGGGAGCAGCGTCCCTGCCTAGCAGAGGGCAGGGACGCCAGCGCTACAGTCAGTGATCAATTGATTCAACAAAACACAGGTGGCTGAGTTTAAATGGAGTAGAATATTTGGCACGCTCCACAAAATTTCTGTATTATTACGGCACTCATATGGATCACGTGTGTCTGATCAATGAAAAAAGTTCCTCTGCTTCCACAATACAGTAATAAGAATAAGACTAAAAAAAATCTGGCTGTATTCTGTGAACAAGCAAATGAAGATGTAAAATGGTGTACACTGACACACTGCTACAATCTATAAATGGAGGAAATATTTTCCACGTTCACTATAAATGGCTGGATTTGAACCGCAGTTATATGTGATATGTGTGACGGAGAACCACGGTTTTAAATTGCAGGCCTGTAGTTTAATAATACTATTCTTCACAGCGACCTCATGTGAATAGCTTGAACGACAGACTGCAACAAAATTGAAATGGAAGCCAGAAATGGCTGATTTTGGAACGCAGTTAAATGTGAGATACATCTGACAGAGAACCACGGTTTTAAATAGCAGGCCTGCAGTTTACTAATACTATTCTTCACAGAGACCTAGTGTGAATAGCTTGACTGACACACTGCAACGAAATGGAAGCCAGAAATGGCTGATTTTGGAACGCTGTTATATGTGATATGTCTGACAGAGAACCACAGTTTTAAATAGCAAGCCTGTAGTTTACTAATACTATTCTTCACAGAGACCTAGTGTGAATAGCTTGACCGACACACTGCAATGAAATGGAAACCAGAAATGGCTGATTTTGGAACGCAGTTATATGTGATATGTCTGACAGAGAATCACGGTTTTAAATAGCAAGCCTGTAGTTTACTAATACTATTCTTCACAGAGACCTAGTGTGAATAGCTTGACCGACACACTGCAACGAAATGGAAGCCAGAAATGGCTGATTTTGGAATGCTGTTATATGTGATACAGTGGGGAAAAATTTATTTGGTCAGCCACCAATTGTGCAAGTTCTCCCACTTAAAAAGATGAGAGAGGCCTGCAATTGACATCATAGGTAGACCTCAACTATGAGAGACAAAATGAGAAAACAAATCCTGAAAATCACATTGTCTGATTTGGAAAGAATTTTTTTTCAAATTTTGGTAGAAAATAAGTGTTACGGATCCGGGTGGTGGAACCTCTGTGCTGTGACACAAGGAGGGACCAGAGGGGCGTAACTAAGTGCCTACCCGAACTGACCCTGGCCACATGGCGGCTTAGTCGACTCTGTGAACCAAGGAGGGACCGGGAAGGTGAACCATGTGCCACTCTGGGACTGACCTTGTGTGAGAGCAGGCAACTCCCACGGGACTGATGGCCGAAGCCGACAGGCACAGTGTAATACACACGCCCGGGCTGAGTGGCGTGTGCGTGTATATGTAGTGATTCCACTGGACCGTGCCGGAGAGTGAATGCCTGGAGGGGCATAACTAAGTATCCACCCAATCCGACCAGGGTCGCACGACTGGCATACGACGCCAGTGCACCAAGGAGGAACCGATCAGAGGGACCAGGTGCTACTCCAGGACAGACCCCGGACACGGCTGTTGACCCACACAGGGGAATACAGGAACAGGCAGGTTAGGCTGGCACACAGACTGCTGGGTATAGGCAGACACGGCTGGTATGCAGACTGGCAGATGCTGGTAAGCACGACTGGTATGCAGGCAGGGAGGTACTGGCAGGTACGACAGGTTGGAGCACCGAGTGGATAGGACCCAGTACAGACTGGGACTCAGGAACAGAACCACAGATGCAGTGGACAAACAGCAGAGTGAGGCCGCCCAGAGCGGCGAGCAAGAGCAGAACAAGACGAGACCGCCTGGAGCGGTGAGCGAGAAAAGAACAGGACAAGGCCGCCTGGAGCGGTGAGCGAGAGAGGAGCAGGACGAGACTGCCGAAGCAGCGAGCAAAGGGTCAGAGCAGAGCGAGACTGCCGGAGCAGCGAGCAAAGGGTCAGAGCAGAGCGAGACTGCCGGAGCAGGGAGCAAAGGGTCAGAGCAGAGCGAGACTGCCGGAGCAGCGAGCAAAGGGTCAGAGCAGAGCGAGACTGCCGGAGCAGCGAGCAAAGGGTCAGAGCAGAGCGAGACTGCCGGAGCAGCGAGCAAAGGGTCAGAGCAGAGCGAGACTGCCGGAGCAGCGAGCAAAGGGTCAGAGCAGAGCGAGACTGCCAGAGCAGCGAGCAAACGGTCAGAGCAGAGCGAGACTGCCGGAGCAGCGAGCAGAGGGTCAGAGCAGAGCGAGACTGCCGGAGCAGCGAGCAAAGGGTCAGAGCAGAGCGGAAACCGCAGGAGCGGTGAGCAAGGCAGAGCAGGCAAGAACCGCCGGAGCGGTGAGCAAGGCAGAGCAGAGTGGACAGGGCTCTGTTCACATGGAACAGACTGGAAGGGAAAGGCAGAACCAGGTACACACAGGATACTTGCAATGAAGTAGCGAATGGACTCTAAATTCACAAACGGGCGTACAGGGACAACGAGTAGGAGTTAGGTAGGGGATCAGATTCTGCAGGAAAAGGGAAGGTACGGACATAGAGAAAAACAGGTAATAGGCTAGGAGAGTATTCAGACAAGAACAGACACAGCAGCAAGATACAGGAGCGGGTCTAGGTATGCGGCCCCTAGAAGGCGGAACAAAAAGGCTAGGAGCGTGTTCCGACAGGAACAGGCAAGATACAGGAACGGGTCTAGGTATGCGGCCCCTAGACGGTGGAAAGAACAGGCAAGGAGCGTGTTCACACTGGCCTGGAAATACAGCCTCCAGGATAGGCAGAAGACAACAGGCTAGAAGATAGTTCAGACAGGACACAGTTCAGACATGGGAACTGATACCGTAAGGCAGGAAGCATAGACAAGACCTGGCACATCAGTGACAGGAAGCCAACTGACAGAACACAATGCTCAGGCATGGATTCCAGGGAGGAGCTGGGTTAAATACCAGGTGACAGACAGCAATAGGCTGAGGACGCTCAAGGGGTGTGCCTGCAGCAGCTACAAGATGCAGGAAGTGTTCGGGCGCCGCCCTTAAGCAGCAGAAACAGAGGCAAGCAGACAGCATGGAGGGAAGCCAGGCTAGCAGACTGGACTGGAGATCAAGTGCGCGCTCTTGCACAGTGGGAGATGGACCACTATGCAAGGATGCCGCCAGGTATGTTACAGTACCCCCCCCTTACGCCCCCTCTTCTTCAGGCCTGCCAGAATGTTCCGCAGGGAATTCGAGGGCCAATCCTTCACTTCAAGGAAATCACTTCCACTGTCCACAGGAAAAACTGGTCTCATCTGAGTAGCTAGGATGTTACCTCCTATCCAGCCATCCTCCGCAACAGACGAAATGGGTGGAGTACCAGGAACAGCACACAAGGAAGTCTCTCTCCACTTATTATCAGGTAGCACCCCAGAGGGTTCAGGAGACAACTGGAAGTCCTCCGCCGGGTTGGAGGGGTGCAGAGACTCGGGGGTAACCTCTGCTTCGGAGTACACTAGGTCGGACTCGCTGGAAGAAGGGGGCGAGGTATCAGGTACCGAGTATAGGAGAGTCCCTGTCCATTCGCTATCAGGTAGCACCCCGAAGGATTCAGGAGACAACTGGAGGTCCTCTGCCTGGTCGGAGGGGTCTAGAGACTCGGGGATAACCTTTGCTTCGGAGTACACTAGGTCGGACTCACTGGAAGAAGCGGCCGAGGTATCAGGTACCGAGTATAGGAGAGTCTCTGTCCATTCACTATCAGGTAGCACCCCGAAGGGTTCAGGAGACAACTGGAGGTCCTCCGCCTGGTCGGAGGGGTGTAGAGACTCGGGGATAACCTCTGCTTCGGAGTACACTAAGTCGGACTCACTGGACGAAGCGGGCGAGGTATCAGATACAGAGTATAGGGAAGACTCTGTCCATTCTCTACCAGGTAGCACCTCGAAGGGTTCTGGAGACAACTGGAGGTCCTCCGTCTGGTCGGAGGGGTGTAGAGACTCGGGGTTAACTACCGCTTTGAGGTACCCATTGTCAGGCTCACAGGATGGAGCGGACGAAGTATCGGGTACTGGGTGTAGGGAAGTCTCTCTCCATTTGTCATCAGGTGGTATCCCAGAGGATTCAGGAGGCAACAGGGGGTCCTCCGCCAGGTAGTAGAGATGCACAGACTCGGAGGTAATCACTGCTTCGGAGTACCCTTGGACAGGCTCACCGGTTAAAGTGGGTGAAGCATCAGATACCGGGTGCAGGAAGTCCTCCTGTGTGGATTCTAGGTGGGCAGAAGTCTCTTCGGGCAGGAGAACAGGTGCGCTACCCACGCACATTAGCCGTCGGGGCTGCTCCGGGATACAGGGAAGTGAAGCTTCAGCAGGGACTTCAAGGTTGGGGTCAGGAGGTCTTTGGGAGGACAGACCCTGGCGTGACGGCTTGCCTCTACGCCTAGCACGTCTGGACTGCCTATTGAGGTTGGGAGAAGTATTCCGGAGAGCGTAGTCATCCTGTGTGGATTCTGGGTGGGCAGTAGTCTCTTCGGGCAGGAGGACTAGTGCGCTACCCACACACATTACCCAACGGGGCTGCTCCGGGTTATTGGGAAGTGAAGCTTCAGCAGGAGCCTCCGGATTAGGGACATCGAAGACCATTAGAAAGGCCACCAGGAAGGCCATTATGTCCAGGACGATAGGATCCTGTGTGTCCCATAGGGGGGTGATCCATTTCAAGGCATCACCCGCTAGGTAAGACATCATGAATCCCACCTTAGCCCGATCGGTGGGAAAGCAAAGAGGGTAGAACTTGAAGTGTAGCATGCATTGCTCCACAAATGCACGACTCTGTCTTGGATCCCCATAGTACCGTGGCGGATCCGCAGGAACGGGTGCAGAAAGCTCCATCTGAACGGGTGTGAAATTCGCCTGGAACTCAGCTAGTAGCAAAAAATAAATAAATTTCTTCTAGATGCACGTATTCGCTGGAAAAGGTCTCAGAGAGCGAAGGCCATGGGGCTCAACGGGAACCATGGCCTGAGCATGCTGTAATGCACACGCCCGGGCTGAGTGGCGTGTGCGTGTATATGTAGTGATTCCACTGAACCGTGCCGGAGAGTGAATGCCTGGAGGGGCGTAATAAGTATCCATCCGATCCGACCAGGGTCGCACGACGGCATACGACGCCAGTGCACCAAGGAGGAACCGAGCAGAGGGACCAGGTGCTACTCCAGGACAGACCCCGGACACGGCTGCTGACCCACACAGGGGAATACAGGAACAGGCAGGTTAGGCTGGCACACAGACTGCTGGGTATAGCCAGACACGGCTGGTGTGCAGACTGGCGGATGCTGGTAAGCACGACTGGTATGCAGGCAGGGAGGTACTGGCAGGTACGACAGGTTGGAGCACCGAGTGGATAGGACCCACTACAGACTGGGACTCAGGAACAGAACCGCAGATGCGGTGGACAAACAGCAGAGTGAGGCCGCCCAGAGCGGCGAGCAAGAGCAGAACAAGACGAGACCGCATGGAGCGGTGAGCGAGAGAAGAACAGGACAAGGCCGCCTGGAGCGGTGAGCGAGAGAGGAGCAGGACGAGACTGCCGAAGTAGCGAGCAAAGGGTCAGAGCAGAGCGAGACTGCCGGAGCAGCGAGCAAAGGGTCAGAGCAGAGCGAGACTGCCGGAGCAGCGAGCAAAGGGTCAGAGCAGAGCGAGACTGCCGGAGCAGCGAGCAAAGGGTCAGAGCAGAGCGAGACTGCCGGAGCAGCGAGCAAAGGGTCAGAGCAGAGCGAGACTGCCGGAGCAGCGAGCAAAGGGTCAGAGCGGAGCGAGACTGCCGAAGCAGCGAGCAAAGGGTCAGAGTGGAGCGAGACTGCCGGAGCAGCGAGCAAAGGGTCAGAGCGGAGCGAGACTGCCGGAGCAGCGAGCAAAGGGTCAGAGCGGAGCGAGACTGCCGGAGCAGCGAGCAAAGGGTCAGAGCAGAGCGAGACTGCCGGAGCAGCGAGCAAAGGGTCAGAGCAGAGCGAGACTGCCGGAGCAGCGAGCAAAGGGTCAGAGCAGAGCGAGACTGCCGGAGCAGCGAGCAAAGGGTCAGAGCAGAGCGAGACTGCCGGAGCAGCGAGCAAAGGGTCAGAGCAGAGAGAGACTGCCAGAGCAGCGAGCAAAGGGTCAGAGCGGAGAGAGACTGCCGAAGCAGCGAGCAAAGGGTCAGAGCGGAGCGAGACTGCCGGAGCAGCGAGCAAAGGGTCAGAGCAGAGCGGAAACCGCAGGAGCGGTGAGCAAGGCAGAGCAGGCAAGAACCGCCGGAGCGGTGAGCAAGGCAGAGCAGAGGGGACAGGGCTCTGTTCACACGGAACAGACTGGAAGGGAAAGGCAGAACCAGGTACACACCGGATACTTGCAATGAAGTAGCGAGTGGACTCTAAACTCACAAACGGGAGTACAGGGACAACGAGTAAGAGTTAGGTACGGGATCAGATTCTGCAGGAAAAGGGAAGGTACGGACATAGAGAAAAACAGGTAACAGGCTAGGAGAGTATTCAGACAAGAACAGACACAGTAGCAAGATATAGGAGCGGATCTAGGTATGCGGCCCCTAGAAGGCGGAACGAAAAGGCTAGGAGCGTGTTCAGACAGGAACAGGCAAGATACAGGAACGGGTCTAGGTATGCGGCCCCTAGATGGTGGAAAGAACAGGCAAGGAGCGTGTTCACACTGGCCGGGAAATACAGCCTCCAGGATAGGCAGAAGACAACAGGCTAGAAGATAGTTCAGACAGGACACAGTTCAGACACGGGAACTGATACCGCAAGGCAAGAAGCATAGACAAGACCTGGCACATCAGTGACAGGAAGCCAACAAGCCAACTGACAGAATACAATGCTCAGGCATGGATTCCAGGGAGGAGCTGGGTTAAATACCAGGTGACAGACAGCAATAGGCTGAGGACGCACAAGGGGTGTGCCTGCAGCAGCTACAAGAAGCAGGAAGTTTTCGGGCGCCGCCCTTAAGCAGCAGAAACAGAGGCAAGCAGACAGCATGGAGGGAAGCCAGGCTAGCAGACTGGACTGGAGAGCAAGTGCGCGCTCTTGCACAGTGGGAGATGGACCACTATGCAAGGACGCCGCCAGGTATGTTACACACAGCAGATGAGCACGGCTGGTAAACAGGCAGGTGATGCGGGTAGACAAGCAGGCGGGCACGGCAGATAGACAGGCAGGTGGGTAAGTCTGATAGACAGGCAGGCACATCACGCACCCCGGGCAGATGCAGCAGGGGAGCCGGAGGATGCCGGACCGGGACTGCGTCGGTGAGGGGATCGGCTTCTCTGCCTGGCAGGAGGCAGAGGCACCGACGATGCAATAAGTATTTGGTCAATTATAAAAGTTAATCTCAATACTTTGTTATATATCTTTTGTTGGCAATGACAGAGGTCAAACGTTTTCTGTAATTCTTCACAAGGTTGGCACACACTGTTGCTGGTATGTTGACCCATTCCTCCATGCAGATCTCCTCTACAGCAGTGATGTTTTGGGGCTGTCACTGGGCAACACAGACTTTCAACTCCCTCCAAAGGTTTTCTATAGGGTTTAGATCTGGAGACTGGCTAGGCCACTCTGCCCTGGCGGTGTGCTTGGGATCATTGTCATGCTGAAAGATCCAGCCACGTTTCATTTTCAATGCCCTTGCTGATGGAAGGAGGTTTGCTGTCAAAATCTCAAGATACATGGCCCCATTCATTCTTTCATGTACACGGATCAGTCGTCCTGGTCCCTTGGCAGAGAAGCAGCCCCAAAGCATGATGTTGCCACCCCCATGCTTGACAGTAGGTATGGTGTTCTTTGGATGCAACTCAGCATTCTTTCTCCTCTAAACACGACGAGTTGTGTTTCTACCAAACAGTTCTACTTTTGTTTCATCTGACTATATGACATTCTCCCAATACTCTTCTGGATCATCCAAATGCTCTGTATCAAACTTCAGACGGGCCCGGACATGTAATGGCTTAAGCAGGGGGACACGTCTGGCACTGCAGGATCTGAGTCCCTGGCTGCGTAGTGTGTTACTGATGGTAGCCTGTGTAACATTGGTCCCAGCTCTCTGCAGGTCATTCACTAGGTCCCCCTGTGTGGTTCTGGGATTTTTGCTCACCGTTCTTGAGATCATTTTGACCCAACGGGTGAGATCTTGTGTGGAGCCCCAGATCGAGAGAGATTATCAGTGGTCTTGTATGTCTTCCATTTTCTAATTAATGCTCCCACAGTTGATTTCTTCACACCAAGCTGCTTGCCTATTGCAGATTCAGTCTTCCCAGCCTGGTGCAGGCCTACAATTTTGTTTCTGGTGTCCTTCGACAGTGCTTTGGTCTTCACCATAGTGGAGTTTGGAGTGTGACTGTTTGAGGTTGCGGACATATGTCTTTTATACTGATAACAAGTTCAAACAGGTGCCAGTACTACAAGTAATGAGAGGAGGACAGAGGAGCCTCTTAAAGAAGAAGTTACAGGTCTGTGAGGGCCAGAAATCTTGCTTGTTTGTAGGTGACCAAATACTTATTTTCCACCAAAATGTAAAAAAAATTCTTTCCAAATCAGACAATGTGATTTTCAGTATTTGTTTCCCCATTTTGTCTCTCATAGTTGAGGTCTACCTATTGTAACATACCTGGCGGCGTCCTTGCATGGTGGTCCATCTCCCACTGTGCAAGAGGGCGCACTTGATCTCCTGTCCAGAATGTCTCTCTGGCTTCCCTCCATGCTGTCTGTTTGTGTCTGTTTCTGCTGCTTAAGGGCGGCGCCCGATCACTTCCTGCCTTTTGTACCTGCTGTGGGTCACACCCCTTGTGCGTCCTCAGCCTATTGCTGTCTGTCACTTGGTATATAGCTCAGCAGCTCCCTTCTATCCCTGCCTGAGCATAGTGTTTCCTTCAGTGTGTGCTTGCACTCTGAAGGTGCCAGGTCCCGTCTCTTGTCTCCTGCTTTTTGTATCAGTTCCCGTGTCTGAACGGAGTCCTGTATGTCTCCTGCTTTGCGGTATCAGCTCCCGTGTCTGAACTGAGTCCTTTCTGTGTTCTCTTGTCTGTCCTGTCTGAACACGCTCCTAGCCTGTTCCTCCTGCCTTCTAGGGGCCGATTACCTAGACCCGTTCCTGTATCTTGTCTGACCTGTCTGAACTCGCTCCTAGCCTGTTCCTCCTGCCTTCTAGGGGCTGATTACCTAGACCCGTTCCTGTATCTTGTCTGACCTGTCTGAACTCGCTCCTAGCCTGTTCCTCTCGCCTTCTAGTGGCCGATTTCCTAGACCCGCTCCTGTGTCTGGTCTGTCCTGTCTGAACACGCTCCTTGCCTGTTCGTTCCGCCTTCTAGTGGCCGTATTCCCAGACCCGCGCCTGTATCCCTCTGCCTGTATTGTTCCTGAGTCCCGGTGTGTACTGGGTCCTATCCCGCCTGTGTTCCTACCTGCTAGTGCCTCCCTGTCTGCACTCTAGCTGTGCTTGCCTTTACCCCCCTGCCTGCATACCTGCCTGCCTGCATACCAGTCGTGCCTGCCTATACCCTCCAGTCTGTGTGCCAGCCTACCAGCCTGTTCCTGTATTCCCCTGTGTGGGTCAACAGCCGTGTCCGGGGTCTGTCTTGGAGTAGCACCTGGTCCCTCTGCTCGGTTCCTCCTTGGTGCACTGGCGTCGTATGCCGTCGTGCGACCCTGGTCGGATCGGGTGAATACTTAGTCACGCCCCTCCAGGCATTCACTCTCCGGCACGGTCCAGTGGAATCACTACCATTCACACGCACACGCCGCTTAGCCCGGGCGTGTGCATAACAGCATGCTCAGGCCATGGTTCCCGTTGAGCCCCACGGCCTTCGCTCTTTGAGAAGTTTTTCCAGCGAATACATGCATTAAAATAAATAAATAAATTTTTTTCCCCCCTTTAGCTGAGTTCCAGGCGAATTACGCACCCGTCCAGATGGATCTATCAGCTCTCGTTCCTGCGGATCCGCCACGTTACTATGGGGATCCAAGACAGTGTCGTGCATTTGTGGAGCAATGCATGCTACACTTTAAGGCCTACCCTCTCTATTTTCCTTCCGATTGGGCTAAAGTGGCCTTTATGATTGACTACCTAGCGGGTGATGCCTTGAAATGGGTCACCCCCCTATGGGAAGCATGGGATCCTGTCATCCTTGACCTGCAGGCCTTCCTGGTGGCCTTTCGTATGGTCTTCGAGGACCCTAACTCTGAAGCCCCTGCTGAAGCTTCACTTTCCAATATCCCGGAGCAGCCTCGACGGGTAATGTGTGTGGGTAGCGCAATAGTCCTCCAGCCCAATGAGACTACTGCCCACCCAGAATCCTCACAGGGTGACTACGCTTTCCGGAATACTTCTCTCAACCTCAAGAGGCAGTCCAGACGTGCTAGACTTAGAGGCAAGCCGTCACGCCAGGGTCTGTCCTCCCTGAGACCTCCTGACCCCAACCTTGAAGTCCATTCTGAAGCTTCATCTCCCTGTATCCCGGAGAAACCCCAATGGGTAATGTGCGTGGGTAGTGCACCAGTTCTCCTGGCCGAAGAGACTTCTGCCCATCCAGACTCCACACAGGAGAACTTCCTGCACCCGGCATCAGATGCTTCTTTCTCTTTAACCGGTGTGCATGTCCAAGGATGCTCCAAAGCTGTGGTTACCTCAGAGTCTGTGCACCTCTACTACCTGGCGGAGGATCCCCTGTTGCCTCCTGAACCCTCCGGGATACCACTCGATGACAAATGGAGAGAGACTTCTCTACACCCGGTACTCAATACTTTGTCCGCTTCGTCCTGTGAGCCTGACAATGGGTACCCCAAAGTGGTAGTTACCTCCGAGTCTCTACACCCCTCCGACCAGGCGGAGGATCTCCAGTTGTCTCCTGAACCCTTCGGGGTGCTACCTGGTAGCGAAAGGACAGAGACTCTCCTATACTCTGTACCTGATACCTCGCTCGCTTCGTCCAGTGAGTCCAACTTAGTGTACTCCGAAGCAGAGGTTACTCCTGAGTCTCTACACCCCTCCGACCAGGCGGAGGACCTCCAGTTGTGTTCAGAATCCTTCGGGGTGACACCTGGTGGTGAATGGACAGAGACTTTCCTATATCCTGGATCTGATACCTCGCTTGCTTCGTCCAGTGAGTCCGACCTAGTGTACTCTGAAGCAGAGGTTACCCGTCAGTCTCTACACCCCTCTGACCAGGCGGAGGACCGCCAGCTGTCTCCAGAACCCTTCGGGGTGCCACCTGGTGGTGAATGGACAGAGACTTTCCTATACTCGGTACCCGATACCTCGCCTGCTTCCTCCAGTGAGTCCGACCTAGTGTACTCTGAAGCAGAGGTTACCCGTGAGTCTCTACACCCCTCTGACCAGGCGGAGGACCGCCAGCTGTCTCCAGAACCCTTCGGGGTGCCACCTGGTGGTGAATGGACAGAGACTTTCCTATACTCGGTACCCGATACCTCGCCTGCTTCCTCCAGTGAGTCCGACCTAGTGTACTCTGAAGCAGTTGTTTTCTCTGAGCCTCTGCACTCTTCTGACCCGGCGGAGGACCTCCAGTTGTTTCCTGAATCCTCCTGGATACCACCAGATAACAAAGAGACAGTGACTTTTCCTCATTATGTACCTGATAACCCGTCTATTTTTTCCTGTGAGCTTGACAAGATGTACCTCGAAGCAGAGATTACCCTTAAGTCTCTGTCCCCCTCCAACCCAGTGAACGACTGGCCCTCGAATTCCCTGCGGAAGATTCTGGCAGGCCTGAAGAAGAGGGGGCGTAAGGGGGGAGGTACTGTAACATACCTGGCGGCGTCCTTGCATGGTGGTCCATCTCCCACTGTGCAAGAGGGCGCACTTGATCTCCTGTCCAGAATGTCTCTCTGGCTTCCCTCCATGCTGTCTGTTTGTGTCTGTTTCTGCTGCTTAAGGGCGGCGCCCGATCACTTCCTGCCTTTTGTACCTGCTGTGGGTCACACCCCTTGTGCGTCCTCAGCCTATTGCTGTCTGTCACTTGGTATATAGCTCAGCAGCTCCCTTCTATCCCTGCCTGAGCATAGTGTTTCCTTCAGTGTGTGCTTGCACTCTGAAGGTGCCAGGTCCCGTCTCTTGTCTCCTGCTTTTTGTATCAGTTCCCGTGTCTGAACGGAGTCCTGTATGTCTCCTGCTTTGCGGTATCAGCTCCCGTGTCTGAACTGAGTCCTTTCTGTGTTCTCTTGTCTGTCCTGTCTGAACACGCTCCTAGCCTGTTCCTCCTGCCTTCTAGGGGCCGATTACCTAGACCCGTTCCTGTATCTTGTCTGACCTGTCTGAACTCGCTCCTAGCCTGTTCCTCCTGCCTTCTAGGGGCTGATTACCTAGACCCGTTCCTGTATCTTGTCTGACCTGTCTGAACTCGCTCCTAGCCTGTTCCTCTCGCCTTCTAGTGGCCGATTTCCTAGACCCGCTCCTGTGTCTGGTCTGTCCTGTCTGAACACGCTCCTTGCCTGTTCGTTCCGCCTTCTAGTGGCCGTATTCCCAGACCCGCGCCTGTATCCCTCTGCCTGTATTGTTCCTGAGTCCCGGTGTGTACTGGGTCCTATCCCGCCTGTGTTCCTACCTGCTAGTGCCTCCCTGTCTGCACTCTAGCTGTGCTTGCCTTTACCCCCCTGCCTGCATACCTGCCTGCCTGCATACCAGTCGTGCCTGCCTATACCCTCCAGTCTGTGTGCCAGCCTACCAGCCTGTTCCTGTATTCCCCTGTGTGGGTCAACAGCCGTGTCCGGGGTCTGTCTTGGAGTAGCACCTGGTCCCTCTGCTCGGTTCCTCCTTGGTGCACTGGCGTCGTATGCCGTCGTGCGACCCTGGTCGGATCGGGTGAATACTTAGTCACGCCCCTCCAGGCATTCACTCTCCGGCACGGTCCAGTGGAATCACTACCATTCACACGCACACGCCGCTTAGCCCGGGCGTGTGCATAACACCTATTATGTCAATTACAGGCCTCTCTCATCTTTTTAAGTGGGAGAACTTGCACAATTGGTGGCTAACTAAATACTTTTTTTCCCCATTGTATCTCTGACAGAGAACCACAGTTTTAAATAACAGGCCTGTAGTTTACTAATACTATTCTTCACAGAGACCTAGTGTGAATAGCTTGACCGACACTCTGTAATGAATTTTGGAACGTTGTTATATGTGATACGTCTGACATAGAACTGTAGGAGGGTGACCAGGACGGTCATGCGCCTCTTCCCTCTTTGTGCACATAATGTTGTACTCTGTGATTATATCTGAGTATGTATATGACCTGATGTCTGATGTATTAGTTACAGGGTCAGTATAGGATAAGTGTAGGTAGAATATTAGATTAGTAGAATGGTAGTGCAGAGGTGGGCACTATAGCTTAGAGAGGATGTAGTTGTAAGTTAGGAAAGAGTTAAGGGGTTTAGGAACTGCTCCAGTGTGGGAGGAGCAGGTTCAATGTAAAACTAAGGAACTTCCTGATTGCAGGAGTTCTAGTGGGAGTTGGAAAGAGAGAGAGAGAGATGTGACAAAGCAGCAGTTGGAGGTCCAGGGGGGCACCAGAAGCACACCACACGCACAGCACAGGAGAATTGGGACATTTGTCTTTGTAAGGGAGCCAGGGTGAGGGGTCACAGCGGCAGCCCCTCGCCACAACTACCACCCTGCGTCCCTCACAAAATTGGCGTAGTCGGCAGGACGAAATCATGCATTGTGAGAAAGAGACAGATGCAGGGATGAATTCAGTGAGAGCTAAGATGGCGGATGATGGCATGGAGGCTGGCGATAGCTCCGCCCATCGTGGGTGTCCTGAGTGCAAAATGGCGTGAAAAACAGCACGGTATGGACTCTGGGCTGGGTCGGGGTTGCGGCCCCCTGTGAGTGGCGCCAGCCCGTGGTGAGCGTGGCGAAGAAAGAAGAAACCCCGCCCTTTAATGAAGATCCCAGAGACAAAGGCTGAGTGGGAGGAACTGCCAGAAGCGGCGCCACCCAGGGACTGGTGGAGCCTAGAGGAAGGTTCCCTCGTGTCAAGTCGAGCGGCGCCATTGCTGGAGGTGACGCTGGAAGTTCAGCAACTCGGCATCATGTCTTTCTGTGGAGGCCTCGGGAGAATGGAGTGGGACCGGCACAAGACGTGCCAGGAGATGGAGCGGCAGGAAAGAGAAATACTAAGGCCTGTGCGGCAAATTGTGAGCCCACGGTACAGGTGGCGGTGGCCCAAAACCAGGGGGTGAGTCTCAGAGCAGTGTCCCCTATTCCAGAGTCACTGGGGACTACAGTGTGCTGTCAGGGGAGTGTTAGGTCTGAATCCCCGAGCCTGTTGTCATCGGAGACAAAAAGCAGGAGCAAAAGCGGAGAGTCTGCCTCCAGTGGTTCATCTTCTGGGACCACCATCATTTATATTCAAGGTCAGAGAGTGGCCCATTATGGCAGCCACAGCGAGATCCCCAAGTAAGGTAACCACCTTGAAAAAAGGTGTCTTGTTGTGCTTGTTGCACCAGAAAGAATGGAGACTGTTCTGCGTCTCTGTGGGCAGGAGCCCTGAATGAAAAAAAAAACAAAACGGAAGTTCCCAGTATTGGCCAAGTGTGGCCATAGCAAAAGCGACTGTTTTGCATCTCTTAAAGGTCAGGGAGCCCTGGAAGCATCAAGGAGCTTCGGTGCTGGCCAGAAAGGCCACAAGTTAAATTTTTTTATATGTGTTTTCCCCCTCCAAGTTCCTCTGCGCCTGTTGCGCATTCCCCTGCTGGATTACAGAACTAAGACCCTGATAGGGTTAAGTGTCCCACACCAAAGGACTGAGTGCAACTGTTTTATGGACTATGCCCTTATTTTACCTTGAACTGTTGCTATAGGGTTGATCAACCCACCGGTCTTAAAGGGACTGTACCCAGCAAAAAGGAGGGAGGGGGAAAACTGTCAGGATGACCCGAGGATCGTGTCGGGTCGCTGCTCCAGGACTGTCAGAGCTGATGTAAGTTGGCCAGTGGGCCATTGTGTCTAAAACAAAAGAACTTCCTGTGTCTGGTGAACCTGGAGCAGGAATTGTCGGCCAATGGGCCTGGTGTGTGTTAAAATGGACACTTTTGTGGGTCCCAGGAGCAAGGGGACCAGGGTCAGTCAGGCCCATGTTTAAAGGAACTTGAACAGTTATGGTTAGTCCCTTACAGCGGAGGGACTAGGGTCAGTCGGACCCGTTTTGTTATTCGGATGACACAATGTGCGTGCCGGGTTGAAGGACGTTGCCCATGTGTGTATGGGCAACTAATAAAGTGGGCCAAAATGGCCGGTCTTAATAAAAAGACTTGAACTCTGTGTTCCAGGGTCCCAACCAAGTGGGACCAAGGTCAAGGTTGACCAGCAAGAGACACTGGAAAAAGAGAATACTAATCTGTTGTGCATTTTACTATAAACATGTGTGTTGAATGTTTTGAATGTGCATTGGTGTTTTTACAGGTGTTGTCATGGTTGGGACGACCATGTTTTAGTAGGGCGGAATGTAAGAGGGTGATGCACCTCTTCCCTCTTTGTGCACATAATGTTGTACTCTGTTTTTATATCTGAGTATGTATATGACCTGATGTCTGATGTATTAGTTACAGGGTCAGTATAGGTTAAGTGTAGGTAGACTATTAGATTAGTAGAAGGGTAGTGCAGAGGTGGGCACTATAACTTAGAGAGCATGTAAGTGTGGGAGGAGCAGGTTCAGTGTAAAACTAAGGGACTTCCTGATTGCAGGAGTTCTAGTGGGAGTTGGAGAGAGAGAGAGATGTGACAGCGCAGCAGTTGGAGGTCCAGGGGTGCACCAGAAGCACGGGCTGTCCATCAGTGGAGGAATGTCAGTCAGGAACTCTGAAATAGACTTTCCCTTAACGTTCGGGGCCTACGGTCCACAGGAGCCAGCAGAGAAGCTTGTCTCAAAAGACAAGGAAGGGAAGTCAGACAGAGAATAGTACAGAGAAGACAGCACGGGACTCTTAGAACTGCGAGTGTCTCATAGGTCAAAAAGGTCGACTATGGAAGGGACAGCTCAGGACAAACAGACAGTGAACATCACTACGTGCGGTGCAATGGACGGTAACCCTGGAAAAGTATGTGATCAATGCCGCATGCTGTATGAAGTTGAATCCAAACGTTCAAGTAAAGTTCTTTTTTATAAAACGGAGTGGAAGTCCCTAAATGTGTGTGCTACCATTCCTGGAGTGGAGAAAACAAAGACAGCAGAGACCTGCAACCGAAACATGAGTGTTACACACCACACGCACAGCACAGGAGAATTGGGACATTTGTCTTTGTCAGGGAGCCAGGGTGAGGAATCACATCAACAGTCCCTCACAGCAACTACCACCCTGAGCCCCTCACAGAACCATGGTTTTAAATAGCAGGCGTGTAGTGTACTAAGGCTATTCTTCACAAAGGCCTAGTGTGAATAGTTTGACTGACACACTGCAACGAAATGGAAGCCAGAAATGGGCCTAGTGTGAATAGCTTGACTGAGACACTGCAACAAAATGGAAAAGGAGGCCAATATTTTCCACGTTCAGTTCAAATTTCTGGATTTTTATCGCTGTAATATGGAAAAGATCTGGCTGTATTCTGCAGTGCTAACAATCAAATGGAGCAGAAAAATGGTGTACGCTGGATTGCTTTTTAAGCAAATAACCAGGATTAAGATAAAAAAAAAAATGTTCCCTAGCTCCTGATGCCTGGGGCTATGTCTACAAATATTTGTCACAGCAGGATTAGTCAGAAGTTGAACATGCAATGGACCCTCTTGTGCTGTATCATGCACTGCAGTCTGTCACATACGCTGCCTGCCTTGGTTTTTAAGCAGATAACCAGGATTAAGATAAAAAAAAAATTGCCCTGGCCCCTGATACCTGGGGCTATGTCTACAAATATCTGTAAGAACAGCAGCAGCAGACAGAACATTCAATTGACCCTCTTGTGTTGTATCATGCACTGCAGTCTGCCACATACACTGCCTGCCTGCCTGCCTAACTCCTGCTATCACCATTGAATATATGCAGCAGGATTAGTCCTCAGAAGGACTGTTAGTTCAGATGGATATACAGTACAGACCAAAAGTTTGGACACACCTTCTCATTTAAAGATTTTTCTGTATTTTCATGACTGAAAATTGTACATTCACACTGAAGGCATCAAAACTATGAATTAACACATGTGGAATTATATACTTAACAAAAAAGTGTGAAACAACTGAAAATATGTCTTATATTCTAGGTTCTTCAAAGTAGCCACCTTTTGCTTTGATGACTGCTTTGCACACTCTTGGCATTCTCTTGATGAGCTTCAAGAGGTAGTCACCGGAAATGGTCTTCCAACAATCTTGAAGGAGTTCCCAGAGATGCTTAGCACTTGTTGGCCTTTTTGCCTTCACTCTGCGGTCCAGCTCACCCCAAACCATCTAGATTGGGTTCAGGTCTGGTGACTGTGGAGGCCAGGTCATCTGGCGTAGCACCCCATCACTCTCCTTCTTGGTCAAATAGCCCTTACACAGCCTGGAGGTGTGTTTGGGGTCATTGTCCTGTTGAAAAATAAATGATGGTCCAACTAAACGCAAACCGGATGGAATAGCATGCCGCTGCAAGATGCTGTGGCAGCCATGCTGGCTCAGGATGTCTTCAATGTTGAATAAATCCCCAACAGTGTCACCAGCAAAGCACCCCCACACCATCACACCTCCTCCTCCATGCTTCACGGTGGGAACCAGGCATGTAGAGTCCATCCGTTCACCTTTTCTGCGTCGCACAAAGACACGGTGGTTGGAACCAATGATCTCAAATTTGGACTCATCAGACCAAAGCACAGATTTCCACTGGTCTAATGTCCATTCCTTGTGTTCTTTAGCCCAAGCAAGTCTCTTCTGCTTGTTGCCTGTCCTTAGCAGTGGTTTCCTAGCAGCTATTTTACCATGAAGGCCTGCTGCACAAAGTCTCCTCTTAACAGTTGTTGTAGAGATGTGTCTGCTGCTAGAAATCCGTGTGGCATTGACCTGGTCTCTAATCTGAGCTGCTGTTAACCTGCGAATTCTGAGGCTGGTGACTTGGATAAACTTATCCTCAGAAGCAGAGGTGACTCTTGGTCTTCCTTTCCTGGGGCGGTCCTCATGTGAACCAGTTTCTTTGTAGCGCTTGATGGTTTTTGCAACTGCACTTGGGGACACTTTCAAAGTTTGCCCAATTTTTCGGACTGACTGACCTTCATTTCGTAAAGTAATGATGGCCACTCGTTTATCTTTACTTAGCTGCTTTTTTCTTGCCATAATACAAATTCTAACAGTCTATTCAGTAGGACTATCAGTTGTGTATCCACCAGACTTCTGTACAACACAACTGATGGTCCTATCCCCATTTATAAGGCAAGAAATCCCACTTATTAAACCTGACAGGGACACCTGTGAAGTGAAAACCATTTCCGGTGACTACCTCTTGAAGCTCATCAAGAGAATGCCAAGAGTGTGCAAAGCAGTCATCAAAGCAAAAGGTGGCTACTTTGAAGAACCTAGAATATAAGACATATTTTCAGTTGTTTCACACTTTTTTGTTAAGTATATAATTCCACATGTGTTAATTCATAGTTTTGATGCCTTCAGTGTGAATGTATAATTTTCATAGTCATGAAAATATAGAAAAATCTTTAAATGAGAAGGTGTGTCCAAACTTTTGGTCTGTACTGTATATATGTTGTGGAATACCTATACTAACTATAAACAAACAAATCTCTCCCTGACTCAGCAGCATCTCTCCCTACTCTGCCTGTTTCCGGGGTAGACTGTGACGAGCATAGCGGAGCCAGGTCTTATATAGACCTGATGATGCTGTGCGGCCAGCCAATCACTGTAATGTTCACAACCAACATGGCTACGGCATTACAGTGCATGGCAAGCAATCCCTGCATGTTCACTGGCTCTCTAAAGAGCGCCAAACATGCAGGGCGGGAACCCGAGTTCCCACCGGAGCAAACCGGAAATACTCGCCAAGCTTGTGGAGCACCGTGAAGCTCGGGCGAGTACCGGGTAGTGGAATGCACGTTTGCTCATAACTAGTCTCTATCTGTTGGAACACAAGTCTGGGCCTATCCCCAAATCTTTCTTTACCAGTTTACAGTCCCATATAACAACATCAAAGAGTGGTCGTAAATGGCTTCAAATGCAGTTGAATGAATGTCTCAAGTGGGGTACCACAGGGCTCTGTCCTGGGACCTGTATTGTTCAACATCTTTATCAATGATTTAGATGAAGGAATTGAGGGTAAACTGATTAAATTTGCTGATGACACAAAGCTAGGAGGGATAGTTAATACTAGAGGAGAGAGAGAGGATTCAAAAAGACCTAAATAAACTGGAGCAGTGGGCAGTAACTAACTGAATGTTTTTTTAACAGGGAAAAATGCAAAGTACTACATCCGGGCAATAAAAATGAAAAAAGCATATACAAAATGGGAGGAATAGAGCTAAGCAACAGTACATGTGAAAAAGACTTAGGTATACTAATAGATCATAGACTGAACATGAGTCAACAGTGTGATGCAGCAGCAAAAAAGGCAAATACAATTCTGGGATGTATTAACAGAAGCATACAGTCTAGATCACGTGAAGTCATTATCGGACTTTACTCCTCTTTGGTCAGACCTCATCTGGAATACTGCTTCCAGTTTTGGGCACCACATTTTAAAAAAGACATCGACAAACTGGAGCAAGTTCAAAGAACGCGACCAGAATGGTGAACGGTCTGCAAACCATGTCCTATGAGGAACGGTTACAGGATTTGGGAATGTTTAGCTTGCAAAAAAGAAGACGAGAGGAGATTTAATAGCTGTTTACAAATATCTCAAGGGTTGTCACATTGTAGAAGGATCATCTTTATTCTCATTTGCACAAGGAAAGACTAGAAGCAATGGGATGAAACTGAATGGGAGGAGACACAGATTAGATATTAGAAAAAAACTTTTTGACAGTTAGGGTGATCAATGAGTGGAACAGGCTGCCACGAGAGGTCGTGAGTTCCCCTTCAATGGACGTCTTCAAACAGAGGCGGGACAGATATCTGTCTGAGATGATTTAGTGAATCCTGCTTTGAGCAGGGGGTTGGACCAGATGACCCAGGAGGTCCCCTCCAACTCTACCATTCTATGATTCTATGGTTTGTTGCACAGACACAAAATTAATGTTGATATGCTACAAAGACCTAAAAAGTTGAGAACTACTGGGCAGTGTCACACACAGTGTAGGTAAGACAAAGTGCAACACGAAGGGATGAGGGGACGGGAGACCAGACAGTAGGGAAAGGGAGAGTGGAGAACCCCTAGGCTGATCTAATATCACCCTGTCTCCCCTACTGTCCCTATATTGGTTCCTCACCAATCGCTGAACAGGAAACCTAAGCCCTGTATATCCCTAGAGCTAGGCCCTGGATAGGGAAGGGTGAGCACTGGTCAGTCCCCACTATAAACTAAAGACAACAAGGGAGACAAACAAAGGGGGGAGAAACTTAGCTTGAGCAGACTTCAGAGAGATTACACCAAACGTCCTCCAAAGCATCAGAGAGGAAGTAAGCAGACTGCAATAGCTCTAAGCCTTCACTAGGGAACATGTGAATATCACCGACGCCTCCCTGTAGCAAACTGAAAGTATTTAAACATGCAAGCCAGGGTGTCAATCAGAGCAGGAGAGAGGTAGCCGCTGGGTCCTACAGTAAGACAGATTTAAGAACGCGTCTGCAATGCCAAACAAAGAGATCTTCTGTAGCCAGCTGCAGAGCGACTGCCTGTCACATCTGACACACCCCTGACAAGCAGTCCTTCTTCAGTCCTCTACATTCTGGCCAATACTTGAATGCTCAACACTCTTTTCTTGTAAATTTCTCTTACTTCATAAACAGATGACACAGGTATGGCATACAACTAAGAGTCTAGGTTGTCAAATGGGCCATCCAGCTGTGGGACAACCATATGTTTTATCATCTGTCTATATTAGAGGATGATGCATTTAACATTGTTACCATAGGCAACATATATTTGGAAAATGCCATTAAGTTGTACTTCCAATTAAAAGAAGGACATAAAATCCATGGAACATTGTTTTATAAATATCTACAAAGTCAACAAGCTTTACAGATTTAATAATCTATTACTGGTAGCCCAATCTCTAACTCTACTGTGATAGGTATTCCTATGACCCAGGGACTTAAAGGACTGATTTCTATGTTATACACACATCTACTGGGGGCAAGAGTTATTAGTCTCGCACATGGTTTTAGAAAATGGGCAGGGTGTCTCATTCTTATTGTCGCCATTGTGGAATGTTGGGTGTGGATTTTTTTGGGCACATGGCATAGGAGTGCTCTCATAATGTATAGGATCATTCTGGGAAGAAATACTAAAGATATTGGAGTACATCTTGGGAATTTCAATCTCACACACACCAAAGGTCTGTTTACTGGGTATCCTAGAGGAGTCCTTGTGGACCCATCATAATCATAATTTTTTTTACGACAAACTCTCTTTCTGGCCTGAAAGCTCTTAGATGGATGGGTGATAGAGCTCCCTCTCTTTCTCAATGAAAGATGCTGGTTAGGCTATGTGCCCACGTTGCGGAAATGAAGCAGAAAATTTCTGCTTCATTTCCGCATGTTCTCTCCTGGAAAAACGCATGCGGAATTCCGCACGCGTTTATTGCGCGCTTATCGCGCGTTTTCCACATGCGGAATTGCCTTGCGTTTTTAATGCATTGCACAAGGCAATTCCGCATGCGGAAACGCAAAATTAATGGACATGCTGCGGATTTTTGAACGCAGCATAAACGCTGCGGAAAAATCGGCAGCATGGGCATAGAACTTGCGGATTCTCATTGGGGACAATGGGATGCGGATTAACAAGCGTTTTACAAGCGTTTCCGCTGCGGAAAATCCGCAGCCAAAACGCTTGTTATCCGCAACGTGGGCACGCAGCCTTAGGATAGTAATTCCGTATGAAAATCTGCTGTATAAAAATAGAGGTTCCCTTAGAAATCCTCAAAAATGTGGAGTTGACCGGTGTGTCTCCAGGCCCTCCTCTTCTTCAACATTCTCAGACTCCATCTATCTTCTGGCCATGGTGTTGAGGTCTGAGCTGATGTGATTTCACTACTTTATTGTTGTCTGATGTTGGAGAGGAATTGAGTCCCGATACAGGTACTACAATACTGACTTAATTGTATTATGGTTATTTCTGTTAATTTATCGCATTTGTACTCTTGTTTATGTAGCCTTGCAACAGATTATTTTGTACCTACTTATCTAAATCTCTTTATCAAATAAGGAAATCTTGAGTGCGTTGACTTCATGAGAAAGCATTTACCAAGAACCTGTATTATAACCCTACTTATTCGATTTGTTGTATATTCTTGAGCTGATAGTTCAATAAAACGAGTTTTAAAAAAAAATTGTTACAGAGTCTTATGCTGGATGATACATTTAGCTTTCACCGGTAGTGCCTTAGACAATGGAAGTCAAGCATGTGCACCTCCACGCAAATTAAGATAGTGCTCTGCATAGTCAAGTTCTTGGGATCCACAGCCCTGTTCTGCTAGGCCCCAGCAGACAGATCCCCCTGCAATCAGTAACTTATCACTTATACTATTTATAGAGGATAACTTTTATTTCTGAGAATACCCAATAAATTGGTTTAAAACTAGATGCAACAATATTTGACACATTTGGCCTCATTAGGGACACCCCCAGCAATTGTATCAGTCAGACCAGTTTTAAATGTAAGATTAGTCACAGTTTTACTGTCTTGTTTGCTATAATTGAGTCCTTTGGAAGTGCATTGAGCTGTAGGTTGGATTGCTGCTAAAAGGGGAAAAAAAAAAAATAACTCTTTAAATCTTCTTCCTTAGCGAGTGTGAACGAGCTGAGTGTGACTGGAGTGCAAGTGCAAACGGAAGTAAGTGTGTGACTTGTTTTTCAGTGACTTGGATTCAGGGAGTTTGGAAGAGAGGAATTTGGACTAAATTGCTGTCTGTATTTTATTAATTCTTTATATTTCTTTTTACCAAACATTTCTGTCTAGTGCAATCCTCATTAGGAAATGAGCTCCATTATTGACAATGCTATCCAGTGTACATCTTACCACATTTATGCAATCCTTGAACAGCCGGTCAGGGGTGCATACTGCTGTGCGAGATGTGTGCACGTTGTGCGTTTGGAAGCCCAGGTACTGGATCTAAATGATCAGCTGGCAACACTGAGATCCATTGACAATATGGAAAGGAGTCTGCTGCTCACTGAGCAGCTGCTCACTGGGGTAGATGTGGGGGAGGGTGGTAGTAGGGCACTGCAGGACAGTGAGGAAGTTAGCTGGGTGACAGTTAGAAGGGGGGGGTAGAGGGAAGAGTGCCAGGGAGGCTAGTCCTGATCTGGCACACCCCAATAAGTTTGCAAAGTTGGCAGATGAGGGGGGTGTCGGTACAGGGGTAGCACTGCTGCAGCAAGGCATGTCTTCTGAAAGCCGGAGGAGTGTCAGCTCCAGTAAGGGGGGAAATAGGAGAGCAGGGCAGGCCAGGCAGGTACTGGTAGTGGGGGACTCAATTATTAGGGGAACAGATAGGGCAATCTGTCACAAAGACAGGGATCGTCGAACAGTGTGCTGCCTACCTGGCGCTCGAGTCCGGCACATTGCTGATCGGGTTCACAGATTACTGGGAGGGGCTGGTGAGGACCCAGCGGTCATGGTGCACATTGGCACAAATGACAAAGTTAGAGGTAGGTGGAAGGTCCTTAAAGATGATTTCAGGGAATTAGGCTGCAAGATTAAAGCCAGGTCCTCCAAGGTGGTATTCTCTGAAATACTACCTGTACCACGTGCCACGCCAGAGAGGCAACGGGAGATTAGGGAGATAAATAAGTGGCTCGGGAACTGGTGTAAGAAGGAGGGGTTTGGGTTCCTGGAGAACTGGGCCGACTTCTCAGTTGGTTGACGGGTGACACCTCAATGGGGAGGGTGCAGCTGTGCTGGGGGAGAAAATGGATAGAAGGTTGGAGGAGTGTTTAAACTAGGAATTGGGGGGGGGTATTTATTTTATAGGTGGGGAAGATAGTGCAGCTAGTGACCTGGGCACAAATAAAGAAATTGGGGGTGGGGTTAGAACAGTCAATATAGTAAGAAGGAATAGAGGTACAGAGAGATACATAAAATACATGTGCACTAATGCCAGAAGCCTCACCAACAAAATGTAGGAATTAGAATTAATTTTGTTGGAAAATAATTATGACATGGTGGGGATATCTGAGACATGGCTGGATGAGAGCCATGACTGGGCAGTTAATTTACAGGGCTATAGTCTGTTCAGAAATGACCGTACAAACAAGTGAGGGGAGGGGGTGTGTTTATATGTAAAATCATCCTTAAAACCCATCTTGCGTTAGAATACAGTATATGTGAATCTAATGAAAATGTAGAGTCCCTGTGGGTGGAGATAAGGGGAGGGGGAAAAAATAATAAATTACTGATTGGGGTTTGTTATAAGTCTCCAAAAATAATGGAAGCAGTGGAGAATATCCTCATAAAGCAAATAGATTAAGCAGCGACTCAAGGAGAAGTCATAATTATGGGGGACTTCAGCTACCCTGAAATACATTGGGGAACAGAAACCTGTAGTTCAAGCAAAGGTAATAGGTTTTTGACAACTATGAGAGACAATTACCTTTCACAACTGGTTCAGGACCCAACAAGAAGTGGGGCACTGCTAGACCTAATATTAACCAACAGGCCAGACCGCATATCAAATATACGAGTTGGGGGTCACTTGGGTAATAGTGATCACAAAATAATAAGTTTTCATGTATCCTTTAATAAGATGTGTAGTAGAGGGGTTACTAGGACACTAAACTTCAGGAAGGCAAATTTCCAAAGGTTGAGAGATGATCTTAGTGCAATAAACTGGGACGATATCCTGAGACATAAAACTACACAAAGCAAATGGGAGACATTTATTAGCATCCTGAATAGGACCTGTGCACAATATATACCTTATGGGAATAAACATGCTAGAAATAGGAGGAAACCACTATATCTAAATAGAGCTGTAAGGGGCGCAATAAGTGACAAAAAGAAAGCATTTAGAGAACTAAAGCAAGTAGGTAGTGATGAGGCATTAAATAAATACAGAAAATTAAATAAGTTCTGTAAAAACCAAATCAAGGCAGCAAAGACTGAGACAGAGAGACTCATTGCCAGAGAAAGTAAAAATAATCCCAAAATATTCTTTAACTACATAAATAGAAAAAAACAAAAATGATAGTGTTGGCCCCCTTAAAAATAGTCTGGGTGAAATGGTGGATGAGGATGAGGAAAAAGCCAATATGCTAAATGATTTTTTTTCAACAGTATTTACACAAGAAAATCGCATGACACAAAACATCTTTAGTGATGACAAAAATGATTCATTAAATGTCACTTGCTTAACCCAGTAGGAAGTACGGCGGCGTCTAAAAATCACTAAAGTTGACAAATCCCCGGGCCCGGATGGGATACACCCACGAGTACTGCAGGAATTAAGTAATGTCATAGATAGATCATTATTTTTAATATTTAAAGATTCCATAATAACAGGGTCTGTACCACAGGACTGGCGTATAGCAAATGTGGTGCCAATATTCAAAAAGGGGACAAAAAACGCACTTGGAAATTATAGGCCAGTAAGCTCAACCTCTACTGTGGGTAAAATCCTGGAGGGTTTTCTAAGAGATGCTATACTAGAGTATCTGAAGAAGAATAACCTCATGACCCAATATCAACATGGGTTTACGAGGGACCGTTCCTGTCAAACTAATCTGATCAGCTTTTATGAGGAGGCAAGTTCCGGACTAGACCAAGGAAATGCAGTGGATGTTGTGTATATGGACTTTTCAAAAGCTTTTGATACGGTTCCACACAAAAGTTTGATACATAAAATGAGAACAATGGGGATAGGGGAAAATATATGTAGGTGGGTTAAGAACAACTGGCTCAGTGATAGGAAATTAAGGGTGGTTATTAATGGAACACACTCAGACTGGGTCTCAGTTAACAGTGGGGTACCACAGGGGTCAGAATTGGTCCCGCTTCTTTTTAACATACTTATTAATGACCTTGTAGGGGGTATACAGAGTAATATTTCAATATTTGCAGATGACACTAAACTCTGCAGGGTAATCAATACAGAGGAGGACAATTTTATATTACAGGAGGATCTATGTAAACTAGAAGCTTGGGCTGATAAATGGCAAATGAGCTTTAATGGGGATAAATGTTGTTATGGATCCGGGTGGTGGAACCTCTGTGCTGTGGTGCAAGGAGGGACCAGAGGGCTCAATCAACTCCGTGAACCAGGGAAGGACCGAGCAGAGGGACCAGGTGCTACTCTGGGCCTGTCCTTGTATGAGAGCAGGTGACTCCCATGGGTAACTGGTACGTTCTCCGGGTAGGCAGGCAAGCCAGGCCCAAAGAAGACTGGTGGCTTTGGATCGTAGGCAGACCGTCGGGCTGGAGAGTACACTTGGCTGGCGGAGACAGGTAATCAGGCAAGCGGACAGGACTGGTAGACAGGCCGGTGGACAGGACTGGTAGTCAGGCTGGCGGACTGGACTGGTATTCAGGCTGGCGGGCTGGACTGGTAGTCAGGCTGGCGGACTGGACTGGTAGTCAGGCTGGCGGACTGGACTGGTAGTCAAGCTGGCGGGCTGGACTGGTAGTCAGGCTGGCGGACTGTACTGGTAGTCAGGCTGGCAGACTGGACTGGTAGTCAGACTAGCAGTGGGACCTGAGGGCTGAAGCAGAGTTTAGGATACAAAGCTACAACCTTGCACGGGCACCTCCATTTTGGAGGAGGTGCCTTTTATATGAGAGGTCCTCTGGCCATTGGCCGGGGACTCCGGCAGCAGCAGGAGAGCTGGAAGACGCCGGGCCGGGAGCGTGGCGGTAAGAGGGACGGCGTCTTTGCCTGTCAGGGGGCAGAGACGCCGATACTACAGTACCCCCCCTTTACGCCCCCTCTTTTTTAGGCCAGAAAGAAATTTTCTGAGGAGAAGCGGGGCGTGGATGTTCTCCCTGGGTTCCCAAGTTCTCTCCTCTGGGCCAAACCCCTTCCAATCCACCAGAAAAAAAGGTTTTTCCTCTTATCCTCTTGGTGGCCAGAATGTTCTCTACCTCATAGATGTCCTCAGCGGGGACCGGAGCTGGGGAGGTACCTGGATTGTTGGAAAAAGAATTAAGCACAACTGGTTTGAGCAGAGATACGTGGAAGGAGTTGGGAATCCGTAAGGTGGCCAGGAGTTTTAACTTGTAGGCTACTGGGTTGATTTGCTTGAGGACTTCAAATGGACCGATGAACCGTGGACCCAACTTATAGGAGGGTATTTTGAGACGAACATGTTTGGAGGAGAGCCAAACCTTGTCTCCCGGATGGAATTGAGGCGGATCCAGACGTCTCTTATCAGCATGTTTCTTCATCCGCTCGGAGGATTGAAGAAGTGTGGACCTAGTGTCCTCCCAAATGGTGGAAAATTCGCTGACCAGAGACTCCGCGACAGGGTTGTCAACTGAAGCTTAGACGGGAAACGGAATCCGGGGGTGTTGACCGTAGACCACAAAGAACGGGGACTTGGAAGAAGATTCGCTCTCATGGTTATTATAGGAGAACTCGGCCCATGGTAGGAGCTCCACCCAATCGGTATGGTGTCGGAGGAAGCTGGTAAGGATCTGGTTGATAAGTTCCACTTGGCCATTGTACTGTGGATGGTAAGCAGAGGAGAAATCCAGGGTGACATCCAGCAGCTTACACGTAGCTCTCCAGAAACGCAAAATAAACTGGACCCCGTGATCACATACAATGTGGAGGGGTAGGCCGTGGAGACGAAAGATGTGATGGATGAAATCCTTAGCCAGCACAGATGCAGACGGGAGACCAGGCAGAGGGATGAAGTGGGCCATTTTAGAAAAGGGGTCAGCGACCACCCAAATGACCGTGCAACCAGCAGAAACAGGGAGATCAGTAATAAAGTCCATAGCAATGTGTTGCCACGGGGCAGCAGGTACGGGAAGAGGCAGGAGGCGGCCGGCTTGAAGATGCCTTGTTGCCGGCACAGGACGAACAGGCCGTGACGAAGTCTACCACATCCTTGTGCAGGGTAGGCCACCAGTAATGCCGGATAATAAGCAGGAAGGTCTTCTTCTGGCCAGCATGGCAGGCTAGTTTAGATGAATGACCCCAGTGAAGGACCTTCTTACGATCCGGAACCGCTACAAACGTCTTACCGGGTGGGAGACGAGACAGATCCAAGGGGGCCACATTCATCACTTTGGAGCGATCGATGATATGCATAGGCTCCTCCTCTTGATTGGAAGACAGGAAGGATCGAGACAAGGCGTCGGCTTTAACGTTCTTGTCCGCCGGGCGGTAATGTAGGTTAAAGTTGAAGCGGGCGAAGAACAAAGACCACCGGGCCTGACGTGGATTGAGTCTTTGGGCATTCTGTAGATATGCCAGGTTTTTGTGGTCAGTATAGATGACCACCGGATGCAGAGCCCCCTCAAGCAGGTAATGCCACTCCTCCAGCGCCAGTTTAATGGCTAGCAGTTCTCGGTCTCCTATGGAGTAGTTGCGCTCGAACGAGGAGAAGAGTTTGGAGAATAAGCCGCAGGTTACCATTCTCCCGGACGGAGATTTCTGGGTGAGCACCGCTCCGGCTCCGGAAGAGGAAGCATCAACCTCCAGAAAGAACTGTTTGTTGCTATCCGGACGGTGCAGCACTGGGGCAGAAGAGAAGGCTTGTTTTAAGGAGAGGAAGGCCTCCTCAGCTTCGGACGGCTATTCCTTAGGATTTGCTCCCTTTTGGGTGAGCGCAGAGATGGGAGCAGTCCAGGAAGAGAAATGTGGGATGAAGAGGCGGTAATAGTTGGAGAAGCCCAGGAATCGCTGAATCGCCTTCAACCCCTCCGGAGGGGGCCACTTTAAGACGGCAGAGACCTTCTCGGGGTCCATTTCGTAGACCTGTCTTAGAGATAATATAGCCCAGGAATGGAAGAGAGGTCTGATCGAAGAGGCTTTTCTCAAATTTTGAATATAGCTGATTCAGCCTGAGCCTAAACAGGACCTGACGAACATCCCTCCGGTGTGTGGGAAGATCCAGAGAGAAGACCAAGATATCGTCCAGGTACACCACCACGCAAGAATATAAGAGGTCACGGAAGGTGTCGTTAACTAATTTTTGGAAGATGGCTGGAGCATTACAGAGACAGAAGGGCATCACACGGTATTCATAGTGGCCGTCCCGGGTATTAAATGCCGTCTTCCACTCGTCTCCTTGACGGATCCGGACCAAGTTATACGCCCCACAAAGATCGAGCTTGGTGAAGATCTTCGCGCCTTTAAGGCAGTCGAACAGCTCCGAGATGAGCGGCAGGGGGTATTTGTTTTTGATAGTAATCTGGTTGAGTCCTCTATAATCGATACAGGGGCGTAGTGAACAGTCTTTCTTTTTTAAGAAGAAGAATCCGGCTCCAGCCGGGGAGGTAGATTTCCGGATGAATCCCCTAGCCAGATTTTCTTCGATGTACTCCGACATGGCCCGGGTTTCGGCCAATGACAAAGGGTAAATTCGCCCACGGGGTGGAGTGGCACCGGGTACCAGGTCGATAGGGCAATCATATGGCCTATGAGGTGCAGTGTCTCCGCTTCCTTCTTGTCGAAGACATCTGCATAGGACCAGTAAGGTGCCGGTAGACCAGGTAAATTAGCCGGAGTAGACGGAGGTCGAACCAGGCGAACCGGGACCAGGCAGGTCTCATGGCAATCCTGCCCCCAACAGAGCACCTCACCGGATTGCCAATTCAGAACGGGTTCATGTCTCTGTAGCCAGGGTAGACCTAGCAAATGGGAGTGAGAGAGTCCGGAAAGCACATGGAAGGAGATCCTCTCTGAGTGCAGCATTCCCACCTGCGGGTTTACAGGCTCTATGACGAGCAAGATGGTCACCGGAAGGAGTCTTCCATCCTCAGAAGCAACTGCCAGTGGTTCAGCCAAAGCTTTGGTAGGAATCTGATACTTCTCTACAAGGGACTGGGAAATGAGATTCCCAGCGGCTCCGGAATCCAGATGTGCGGTTTCAAAGAAGCGGTTCTCTCCACAGGAGATAGAGACAGATAAAGTCAAGAACGGAGAGGATTTACTCTTGCCTAGGATGACCTCTCCGTGCGGTCCTAGACACTGGAGTTTCCCGGCTTCACCGGGCAGGAACGGATCAGGTGCTCCTTACTACCACAGTAGAAACAGCTCCCCTCGGCTCGGCGTGTTTCTTGGCGAGACTTGACCATCTTGGTCTGGTCGATCTGCATAGGTTCGGTCGAGCGTGCTGGGGAGTTGCTGCTGTTTCTGGAAGACAGGAGCAAGACGAGGAAATCTTCTCTCCTGGGTAGTCTCCTTAGCACGTTCTAGGAAACGGATGTCAATCCGGGTAGCCAGTGACACCAGGTCATCCAGGGTGGTAGGAATGTCCCGGCCGGCTAACTCGTCCTTAATCCGACCGGAAAGTCCCTCCCAGAAAGTGGACACCAGGGCCTCGTTGTCCCAGGCAAGCTCAGAAGCGAGGGTATGGAACTGTATGGCATACTGGCGCACGGTGAGACTCCCTTGGCGGAGATGGAGCAATGAGGAGGCAGTAGAAATCCTTCACCCGGGCTCATCGAAGACCCTCCGGAAGGCGGTGAGGAAAGCCGGAAGATCGGACACCAGGGAATCCCATCTCTCCCATAGAGGGTTTAGCCATGCCAATGCTTCCCCGGTGAGGTGAGACATGATGAACGTCACCTTGGCCCGGTCGGAGGGAAACTGATGTTCCAGAAGTTCAAAGTGCAGTGTGCACTGGTTCAGAAAACCCCGACATAAGACGGGGTCACCTCCAAAACGAGGAGGCGCAGAAATCCGGGGTCCTAGGCTGGATGCCATGGTATTGGTAGGCAGCGGCGCTGCCGGAGCGGGTGTCGCTCGACTCAAGGCGGGCACAGGTGGGACAGACAGCATGTCCAGACGAGAGTTGACAGACTGTAGGTAGGTCAGGATGATTTCCTGTTGGGATCTCTGACGAGAAACCTCCTGGTACAGGTCAGCAAGCAAAGGAGCCTGGGTGCCACCGGGTTCCATGGCCCGTGCAAACTGTTACGGATCTGGGTGGTGGAACCTCTGTGCTGCGGTGCAAGGAGGGACCATAGGGGCGTAACTAGGTATCAACTCGGACTGACCAAGGTCGCACAGCGGCTCAGTCGACTCCGTTTACCAGGGAAGGACCGATCAGAGGGACCAGGTGCTACTCTGGGCCTGTTCTTGCATGAGAGCAGGTGACTCCCACGGGTAACTGGTACGTTCTCCAGGTAGGCAGGCAAGCCAGGCCCATAGACAGACTGGCGGGTTTGGATCGTAGGCAGACCGTCGGGCTGGAGAGTACACTTGGCTGGCGGAGACAGGTAATCAGGCAGGCGGACTGGACTGGTAGTCAGGCTGGCGGACAGGACTGGTAGTCAGGCTGGCTTACTGAACTGGTAGTCAGGCTGGCGGACTGGACTGGTAGTCAGGCTGGCGGACTGATAGTCAGGCTGGCGGACTGGACTGGTAGTCAGGCTGGCAGACTGGACTGGTAGTCAGACTAGCAGCAGGACCTGAGGGCTGAAGCAGTTTAGGATACAAAGCTACAACCTTGCACAGGCACCTCCATTTTGGAGGAGGTGCCTTTTATATGAGAGGTCCTCCGGCCATTGGCCGTGGACTCCTTAGGACAGCGCGCGGCTGCGTTTCCAAAGTGGCGGCATACACATCAAACTAAATCTGTCCCGTGTCTTTTACATCTGTCATGGTGTCTTCATTTCATACTGTGTGGAGATTTTTTGTGATGCACACAATCTGCTCTTTGCGAACATATTGTATATTTAGAAGTAAAACTCTATTTATACCAACAAAAATACAAGGAAACTGTACTATAACAAAAAGGAAATAAATATTCATGGGTAACTATTTATTTCTGTCATACTAAAATAAACTCAGATTATTGACACATAAGTAATTATACTAAGTCTACTAAATTTTTAGGGATGCAGATCCTCCACCTCCCCTTTGGTTTCACAGGGCAGGAGGTTTGTGCTGGTTAGTGTTTAAAAAAAATGCTATTTTCTTTAGAATTCCCCAGAGGGAATGAGCTCAGCAACCAATCAAATTATATATGTTCTTTCAAGCAGGGAGAGGGAAACTCTGGCTGATACTTATTGAGATATATTGCTTCCCTTAAGCCTAATTGTCTGCAGTGGCTCTGGATCTTTTTAGCAGTTTGGATAAGTGGAGTTAAGAAAAATGGTAATGACCAGCACAGAGCATTGTCCTCCACTTATCTAGACACAATTGGCTAATATATGTGAAGATGTGTGGAGATAGCCAGATGTCAGCACATCACTGCACATAGATGGGGAGGTTCAGCTCCTTCCTTGCCTTTGTTCTGTCATTCAGAATCGTTCAGATTAATTTGATAATTTTGAAAGCTAAGACATTTGAAAAATAAGATATTTCACCCCCTTTATTTTTGTTTTGGGGAGAAAAAAAGGAAAGAAAAAAATGTGAATTATTTTCAAAGTAAATCTTGAATCATAAAATAAATGTCCTTAATTGGGAACAGATGTGATAGTTGCAGAGAAGCACAAATTACTTACATGTATAATACATGGAATCCGACATTAACAGCAAAGTTTTTACAGACAATATTGACAAAAAAAAGAAAAAAAATAGCAATATGATATGAAGAAAAATAAAACACTTTAAGAAATAAAAGTGTAAATCATTTAAAAATATGTTTAATAATTACATAATTTCCAATATTATAATTTCAGCAATTTTTAAAGCATTTATGATATTTTTTTTAATTTCTCAGCTGAATGTCATATGAGAAGGGATATCAACAGACCCATATAGCATCATCCATTTTTTTTTTGTCACTTGGATTTTGAAGAATCGGAATGCCACATTAATGTTCATATAGCAAATTTTTTTGAGTGTTTTTTTTCAATAAGGTTTTGAAAACTCGTGCTACTGTGTCCCCACGTGCTCATATCTCTATTGTTTTCCACAAAGTCATATTTCCAGTGTGTCTCCTCGTGCTCATATCTGCCTGCAAATTGTTTCACGTATTGGAATTCTGTTTAAGAGGAATGGATGGACAATCTCCACTGACATGGAACAATGACTTGTTTTACTGCCCAGGGTTTGTTTGGCTTGTAGTTGTCAGTCCTCAGGCCCTCGTGCCAGCTCACTAGATGGAAAATTGCCTCCGAACAGTGAAACACAAAATATGAGGGGATATAAGCCGTCAGTTAGCTGACATCTGCTGGGACTCTTTTTCATGGCTGTTTGCTGATAAACATGTGATGACTGAGGAAACAAATCAAGATGTCTCATGAGATCACCGGGGTGTATGACAATTAATAAGAGCGAGATGCATTATTAACAAAGATGCATAGACACAGGGATACAATGCATTAACCATACAGCCCATCAATAACTGATACACAAGAAGAGTGGACTGGACAGCAATAGGAAATAGGATGTCATCACGGTTTACCCGAAAATTCTGGTATCTTTCTGCTGCAAGGTTGCAAATTATAATTTGGATTATGCTTGACCATCCAGAATGTTTGCATTTGCCTAGTCCAATATAGGTCAGATAAATGAGATTCTAACCACACAAAAAGTCCCAAATTTAAGGCCCCCATACATATTGGACTAATATTGTCCGAACAGCCGATATTAATGGGTTGAGACAGTCTAATGTGTATGGTGGCGGACAACTGATAGTCGGGGGATGTCGATCACACATGTCAGATTTCGGACTGCTGATCGCATTGTTCTACCGAAGATAAGTCACCTTGTCAGCCAGAAGCATTTTCATAGAGCGCACAGGAGCATTCGGCCAAATGAGCGCTCCTGGGAGAGTCGGCTGAGATGGCTGTCGGCCAAATGATCAGCTAAAGCATTGTTTGACTGACAACTATTTAATGTGTACAGACGACTTAAAGGGGGTTGTCCAGTCCAAAATGACAAGTCTACAGTCACTCTGTTACTGCAGATTTGTGGATTCTCCCGGCACACACATTGATCTGTGAGGATTCGCCGGTTTCAGCTCCAGGAACAGTGGTCATGTGACTGTAAGTATGCAATATGCAGACTCCCCACCAGAACCTGACTAGACCGTTTCCGGCGTGTTCAATACAAGGGTATTGCGCAAGGTCGAAAACAATCTAGTCGGATTCTGGTCGGGATTATGCATATTGCATGCTTGCGGTCACATGTCCGCTGTTCCCGGTTCTGATACCGTAGAATCTTTACAGCACGCATTATGCGCTATGTGAGAATTTACAAGTGTGCGGTCACAAAGAGTGACTGCAAACTTGTCATTTTAGACCGGACATCTTAAGATTTCACACAAATCAAGAATGCCCCATAGGGTCTAATGCTTCACTTCAACTCATCGGAGGATGGGTCGACACTAGAATTGGTGGAATCGATTCGCAGAACCAAATCCAGCGGCCACATTGGTAGTCTGTGGTCATTGTACAGTGGGGAAAAAAAGTATTTAGTCAGCCACCAATTGTGTAAGTTCTCCCACTTAAAAAGATGAGAGAGGCCTGTAATTGACATCATAGGTAGACCTCAACTATGAGAGACAAAATGAGAAAACAAATCCTGAAAATCACATTGTCTGATTTGGAAAGAATTTTTTTTCAAATTTTACTGGAAAATAAGTATTTGGTCACCTACAAAAGTTCATCTTAATACTTTGTTATATATCCTTTGTTGGCAATGACAGACGTCGAACGTTTTGTGTAATTCTTCACAAGATTGGCACACACTGTTGCTGGTATGTTGGACCATTACTCCATGCAGATCTCCTCTAGAGCAGTGATATTTTGGGGCTGTCGCTGGGCAACATGGACTTTCACCTCCCTCCAAAGGTTTTCTATAGGGTTTAGATCTGGAGACTGGCTAGGCCACTCCAGGACCTTGAAATGCTTCTTACGATGCCACTCCTTCGTTGCCCTGGCGGTGTGCTTGGGATCATTGTCATGCTGAAAGACCCAGCCAAGTATCATCTTCAATGCCCTTGCTGATGGAAGGAAGTTTGCACTCAAAACCTCACGATACATGGCCCCATTCATTCTTTCATGTACATGGATCAGTCGTCCTGGTCCCTTGGCAGAGAAACTGCCCCAAAGCATGATGTTGCCATCCCCATGCTCAACAGTAGGTATGGAGTTCTTTGGATGCAACTCGGCATTCTTTCTCCTCCAAACACGACGAGTTGTGTTTCTACCAAACAGTTCTTCTTTGGTTTCATCTGACTTTATGACTAGTGTTGAGCCACCCCCGTAGTGTTCGAGTTCGGTTCGGTTCGTCGAACACCCGTGTGTTCGCCGAACTGTTCGTCGAACACCTTCGAACACCGTTAAAACCAATGGCAGGCAAACAAAAACACATAGAAAACACCTTCAAAGGTGTCCAAAAGCTGACAAACTGCTCAGAAGACACAACTAACACATGGAAAAGTGACAAGTACATATAGTCATGCGAAAAGAAAAGAGGTGGAGGAGTAAAAGGAGGGGGAGACATAGATATAGGCATGTCATGCCCTTCTAAAATCCAAAAAGTGAGAAGCCGACACGTTCAGTCCGCTCCTGCCCGTGCCACCTCCGTGTCACCGGGTTTGTGCCAGAGCCGCGGTGAACCCTGACGGCCAGCCCCCCTCTCCCAATACTGGTGCCTGTCCGCTGGTGGGTCGAGCGAGCCCCCCTGTGGTGTAGGCAGCTCTAAGCTTTTTAATTTAAATTGTCTCTCTAATTTGAATGAATTCACTTTAAATCCATTTACAAGGATCTATTGGAGGGCAAGTCTCATGCCAGCAGCCGCGTAATTCCAGCTCCAGTAGCGTCCACTAAAGCTGCTGCAGTTAAAAAGCTTTTATAAGGATCGAGCTCGGCTGTCCACCGCAAGGCATCCTACTGCCAGTCCCAGCCCCTATGCCTTGGGGTGCCTCCTGATGCTCTTCACTGAGTATCCCGTGGTCCCGAAGCATTTCCTTTGAAAAAATTAAGTGTCCAAACTACAGGTGGTGTAGCTTGCTTAACAGCCGGGATAATCCGCTGACTAGCAGACACTGCTACTAGGCACAAAGTATTTCCTGGGCTAGATGCAGTTAAAAATTTGTAATTAGATACTCTCGTTGGATGCTGAGAAAGCATTCCATAGAGTCTCCTGGCACGCCATATATGATTCTCTTAAAAAGCTTGGGGTAGGGGTCTAGGGGACCCTTTTATAGCCAAAATCACGGCCCTGTATCACAATACGTCACCTAGGCTGAAGATAAATGGAACTGTAGCACCCTGAGGGCTCGGTTGCTACAGAGGTATTGCACCTCACCCAGAGGTGTGATATCTCACTCTCAGGTAAGGATGGAGTGTGGATCAGGACCCGACACCTGCATGCATTACACCACATTGCCGTGGGGCAGGGCGACCAATATGCCTCTGAGATGGGCACGACAGTCCCTGTCCCTGGCTGGAGTGGGGGGAGGGAACACTGAGGAAGGGGAACCCTGTAGTGCAGGAGCAGGGAGGAAGCAGTTCCTGGGTGCATTGAGAAGGGAGTATAAAAGGTGGGCACCATCAGTGCAGAGAAGTCTGAGCAGAAGTGGCAGGGAGCAGGGGCTCTGCATGATCTCTGCTCCGGAGGCGGGCCTAGTAACAGAGGCCCAGGCCTGGAAGAGGGAGAAGGAAGGAAGAGGAGCGGAGAAGGCTCCAGGAACGAGGAATGAAGGGATCCCAGGGGTGCGGACGGGCGAGTCGCCACCGCACGCCCGAATCCACCTGCGTGGAGGGGTCAGGCCAAAGGGGGAGACCGGTCCCCGAAACTAGTGGAGGCAGGAAACGACCCTCAGCTAGAAACCGGAGGCTGTGACATTTTATGTGGCGCAGCCCCTCGCTACACCCGCTAGGAAGGCACCACATAGGGTCAGGGAAACTGGCGCCAAGTTTACCAAGAGGAGGCCCGAGGCAGCCGGACAGAAGGGTTGGTAAGAAAGGCCAGACAAAGGACACACAAAGGTGGGTCCTGTGAAGCGCTCCAAAGTTATCTGGGAGTTGTCTGAGCCCCTCACCTTGTGAGCACAGTACGACGTGGGCAGCCGTTACCTGCAGACGTGGTCTGGATAATAAGAACTGTGAGTAAAGGCCCTGGACTGCATCACTGACTCCGTGTCGTTACTGCTGCTGCCCTGCACCATCACCCCCATCCTCCGCATACACTGCCCTGAGGCTATACTCCTCCCGTGGGGAGTTATGCTACGCTCTGCTGCACCCACAACACCAGCCTCAGCGGTCTGCCCTGCAGCGGCGGTTCACTCTGACCGCAATCCACGGGTGGCGTAGTCGGACATTTAAACATCAAAACCACATAAATAGTTCCGCCACTGGTTTGACCACCCTGAGCCACGGAACCGGGTCGCCGCCACGAAGACTACAACCACCAGCATCCACCAAAAAGGGTCCGGCTCCGGGTGTCCCAAGGCCCAAGGGGTGCATCAGAACATTTTCATCACCTTTCACAATCACCAATGGGACAAGGCAGGGATGTCCTCTGTCCCCTCTCTTATACATCCTAGTGACGGAGCACCTGCTCTCATCAATTCGCCATAACCCCAATATTAGGTGGATTGAGGTGGGAGGCACCGAGTACAAGTGCTCTCTATTTGCTGATGATGTCCTAGTATATATCACTCAATCACATATATCCATCCATGCTGTTATGGCTGAAATAGATCACTTTGTTACATGGTCAAATTTTAAAATCAATGCAGCGAAGTCTGAGGCCCTCGATGTCTCCCTCCCCAAATCCATATAGGATTCCATCCAGTCCAACTTTCCCTTTGCCTGGCCCTCACAGGGTATCAAATACTTAGGAATTCCTATTCATAGAGACCTCCCCCATCTATGTTATCTTAATTTTGGGCCCTTTATTGAACAACTCCATACAGACCACGGTTGGCAAGTTAGAACAGTAAGATTCACTACGTGAACCACTGGTGTTTTGTGGAAAAGCACATGTACACTGTGTTCCAAATTATTATGCAAAAAGTGTTTAGGAGTGATAAGGGAAGAATTTGTTTGTTTGTCAGTTAAACTCATTGATGGTGATGTGTGTCAGGGCTCTTTATATCACTGTAAGCAATTGCAGACACCTGTGCTAATTAGTTTGGCAGGTGTGTCCAATGAAAGGCAAGACTACTTAAGAAGGCTGTCTCACATTATTAAGCAGCCTACATTTTCTGCCAAAATGGGAAAGAAAAAGGATGTGTCGGCTGCTGAGAAGCAACAAATTGTGGAGTGTTTAGGTCAAGGCATGACTACAATCAACATTGTGCGATGATCAGGATGAAGTGTCTTGGCAATCAAGAAGTATGTAGCTGATTCACAGTACACACGTGTGCGTGCTGATAAGGGCAAATTGAGGACTCTTTCCTACAGGCAATTACGTCAGGTTAAAAGAGCAGCGGCAAAAAAGCCTTGTCATAGCAGTAGACAAGTTTTTGAAGCTGCTGGTGCCTCCAACGTCCCCCGAACAACAAGATGCAGGGTCCTTCAGAGGTTTGCAGCTGTGCATACGCCATCCTGTCGACCTCCTCTATCCACTTCACACAAGCAGAAACGGCTCCAGTGGGCCAAACATTACATGAAGACTGATTTCAAAACTGTTTTGTTCACGGATGAGTGCCGTGCAGCGCTCGATGGTCCAGATGGATGGAGTGGAGGATGGCTGGTTGATGGACACCCCACGCAAACACGGCTACAGCGCCAACAAGGAGGAGGTGGAGTAATGTTTTGGGCTGGAATCATGGGGAGAGAGATTGTCGGCCCCTTTAGGATCCCTGAAGGCGCTAAAGATGAACTCCATAATGTATGTGGATTTTCTCAAACAGTACTTCCTGCCATGGTTCAAGAAGAAGAACCGTGTATTTCACAGCAAGATCATTTTTTTGCATGATAATGCACCATCTCATGCTGCACATAAAACATCTGCATCTCTGGCTGATATGGGCATAAAAGGGGACAAACTTATGGTGTGACACCCATGCTCCCCTGACCTCTTCCCCATTCAGAACCTCTGGAGCATCATCAAAAGGAGTGTCTATGATGGCGGGAGGCAGTTCACATCTAAGCAACAGCTCTGGGAGGGTATTCTGTCCTCATGCAAAACAATTGAAGCAGAAACCATCCAAAACCTGACAAATTCAATGGACGAGAGAGTTCAGAAGCTCCTTTCGAACAAGGGGTCCTATGTGAAAATGTAACATCACCTAGAATAAAGTTTTCAGTTGAAAACTGTTTGATTTCAGTTTCTAATAACCTGCTAATGCTTATAATTTCAAAAATGACCATTTTTTTGGTCTTTATTAAAATGAAAAGGTTGATCGAAAAGTTTGGGGGATCTAAGAGTGTGGCAACCCAGTAGACATGATTACTTTGAATTCTGACAATATGAGGGTCATGTTGCAGGTAGTGCAGCAAGAAGGCACTTATGTGTCTTGCGCATCTCGGAGCCCCAAAATTATTTTCCGGGCTAGATGCAGCTAAAAATTATTATTAATTTTAAATCTGGTGGAGCTTAGTATAGATGGCCTAATAGGATCAGTGCTGCACACTGCTACAAAGCCCAAATTATTTTCCAGTCAAGATACAGATAAACATGATTAGTAATTTTAAATCTGGTGGAGCTTATTATAGATGGCCTAATAGAATCAGTGCTGCACACTGCTACAAAGCCCAAATTATTTTCCAGCCAAGATACAGATAAACATGATTAGTAATTTGAAAGCTTAAAACGGTTGGTAGGGTGATTTTAACCAATCATCAAGCTTTTACTCTCCCCAGGATGACACAGGGGTAGAAAAGTCGTTTCGGATCCATGGTTTGTTCATCTTTATGAACGTGAGTCTGTCTACATTATCAGTGGAGAGCCGCGTGCGCTTATCTGTCAGCACACCACCAGCAGCGCTGAACACACGTTCAGACAGAACGCTGGCTGCGGGGCATGACAAGATCTCCAAGGCGTAAGTGGCTAGCTCTGGCCATTTATCCAGATTGGAAGCCCAAAAAGAGCAAGGGTCCAGTGACACAGTCATGTCTTCAATGTTTACTCCTGTACCATCGTCTCTAGGCGTTGACTATGTGTCAGACTTCTTGTCTCCTGTGGCCTTGCAAAGGATGGGCTAAAAAAGTGGTGAAATGATTCCGCAAAATTGATGTTACCAGCAGATACTGTGGTTCTGTTACGGTTTGAGTGCTGAACACTTGACGGTCCCACGGTTGGCAAGTTGGAACTGTGAGATTCACTACGTGCACCACTGGTGTTCTGTGGAAAAGCACATGTAAGATTCTGCAACAGTCTCTGCTGATACTCCTGCATGCGTGCATCCCTTTCTATGGCAGGAATAATTTCTGCAAATTTACTTTTGTACCGGGGATCTAACAGTGTGGCAACCCAGTAGTCAGGATTATTTCTAATTCTCACAATTCGAGGGTCATGTTGCAGGTAGTGCAGCAAGAAGGCACTCATGTGTGTTGCGCATCCAGGAGCACCAAGTCCCTGTTGTGTTGGTGGCGAGGTAACAATCATGCTTCCTTCCTCTGTCCTCTCCCCCCAACCTCGCACAACAGAAATGTGATCAAGGTCTCCCTCATCTGATGAGTCTTCCACCAGTTCGTCCTCCACTTCTTCCTGGGCTCCTGCACCTTCCTCACTAGTTTGGCTGCTACCATGCGCCCTGGTAAAACCATCTCCCCCACCCTCACATGCCTGCCGGCTTGGTGCTGCCGACCGTCTGGACCTTGCAGATGTTAGCCCTTCCGCATACAACTCCTCCTCCTCTACTTCCTCCACCTCCTCTTGTGCCACCACCTGACTCCGAATTCTGTTTAACATGTGCTCCAGCATGTAAATCACCGGAATAGTCATGCTGATAATGGCATCGTCAGCACTAAACATCTTCGTCGCCATTTCAAAACTGTGCAGAAGGGTGCATAGGTCCCTGATCTGAGACCACTCCTCCAGCGTGATTTGCCCCACCTCTGGATCTCGTTGGCCCAGGCTATACGTCAGAACGTATTGCACCAGGGCTTGTCGGTGCTGCCACAGTCGCTGCAACATGTGCAGAGTTAAATTCCACCGGGTAGGCACATCGCATTTTAGCCGGTGAAGTGGCAGGCCCAACGACTTCTGTAGAGATGTAAGTCGCTGAGCTGCGGGATGCGAACGGCGGAAGTGAGCACACAGCGACCGTGCCCTCTGCAGAAGGCCATCTAGTCTGGGATAGTGGGCTAAAAATTGCTGGACAACCAGGTTCAACACGTGAGCCATACAAGGCACGTGTGTGACATTGCCCCGGCGAAGGGCCGCACCCAGGTTTGCAGCATTGTCGCACACGGCCTTCCCAGGTTTCAGGTCCAGTGGAGACAACCATTCATGAAATTGGTTCTCCAGAGCTGACCACAACTCCTCAGCTGTGTGACTCACATTTCCCAGACATTTCAAAGTAAAAACCGCCTGATGACGTTGAGCCCTACTGCCAGCATAGTAAGGAGGTGTGCAGGATCCCTTCTGCGCAGTTAGAAAGCTTGTGGCATGACCAGACAGGCTTTGGGTGCAGGTGGAAGACCGAGAGGAGGTTGAGGAGGCAGAAGCAGTGGAGGAACTTTGACATAAAGAGGATTGACGCACAACTCGTGGGGACGGCAAGACTTGGACAGCAGCCCCTTGTCCTGCTGTCACCATAGTTACCCAGTGCCCAGTCAGCGACATGTAACGCCCCTGTCCATGCCTACTCGTCCAAGTGTCTGTGGTGAAATGCACCCTGTCACACACAGAGTTTCTCAAAGAAGCGGTGATGTTGTGTGCGACATGCTGGTGGAGCGCAGGCACACCTTTCTTTGAGAAGTAGTGCCGACTGGGCATCTGGTACTGGGGCACTGCGACGGACATAAGGTCTCGAAAATCCTCTGTGTCCACCAGGTGGAAAGGCAGCATTTCTGTAGCCAAGAGCTTGCAGATGGTGAAATTCAACCTCTTAGCTTTCTCATGGCTAGGAGGAAATGGTCTTTTACTTGTCCACATCTGAGGGACCGAGGGCTGGCTATTGTGCTTAGACGGGGTTGATAAGGGTGTCCCCGGCAAACTGCCGGTCTGTGAGGAAGATGCAGGCGGACATGTTAGGTTGCCTTGATCCAAAGGTGGTGCTATCGATGTCGGACAGCGCTCAACACCAGCTGGTGTTACCACCTCCAAAGAAAATGATGACCTGCCAATCACGCTGGCTGTTGCGGGTAAAGAGGTGGCAAGTCTGCACCCCAAAACAGGTGTGACTGCTGTCCCCCCAGTCACAGAGGATGAAGAGGCCGCGGATGCACAAGATATGGCAGACGGTGGTTGGCCCGGCCGGCTAGGCCGCATTGTAGCACACTGAGCTTCCCACTGCAACTTATGCTTCATGTCCATGTCCCGGTTCATGCATGAAGTACTCAAACTATGTATTTTTTGGCCTCTACTTAGCTTTTGCTGACAAATGTTACAGATAACACGAGTTGGGTCATCTTTATCGATCTGAAAAAATGCCCAGGCTATGCAAGGCTTAGCACCCATGCGGCCTGAAGAGCCACCACGACTTGTGGTGAGAGGCAGAGTTGTGTTTGAGGATGCAGTTGTTGACGTGCTTCCAGTACTATGTCTCTGTCCAGGAAGGCACAACCTGACCTCGTCGTCACTAGCATCTTCCTCCACCTCCTCTGCTGACCTCATCTCTTGGCTGACTGTGGGTTGACTGTAAGTGGGATCTCCAACCTCATCATCATCACCCTGTGCGTTATCACACCCGTCGTCCTCAGAGCCAACCTGTTCCTGCCCTGACAAAAAACTAAAGTTGTCGCTCCAATCAGGTATTTGAGTCTCATCGTCGTCTTCCTCATTGTCTCCACCAACAGGAGTTACAGTTTGGGAATGAGGGTCTACATTATGGTCAGAACCTTCTGCGTCTGGTCCTGGATCCGACTCATAAAGATTCTGGGCATCAGTGCAGATCATTTCCTCGTCTGGATTCACAGAAGCGCTGGAGTCGACCTCTGATTCCCAGGCTATAGTATGAGTAAACAGCTCTGCAGACTCAACCATCTGTTCTACCTCAAACTCAGACGGGCAGCTGGAGATTTGGGAGCTGTGAGGAAGCAAGTGCGATTGGGGTGACACCTTTGAGGACTGGAGTATTTGTGATGTTGAAGTTGATGTGGAGGAGAGCCCACTTAAAGGAGCACTTGATATCCGTTGAAGCACCTGCTGTTTTTGTGCCTCATCTGGAATTTGTAGCGATTGGCGTGGCCGTAAGAAAGGGATCTTATCACATTGTCCGCTAAAAGAAGTAGACATTTTAGTTTGGCTGGAAGATGGTCTTTCTTCTGCAGATGTTACTGTTGCTTTAACACCTACCCCACGGACACAACCTTTTTTCCCCTTCCCAACACGCCTATTCCCCTTTCCACCAGCAGCAGGCCTTTTTCCACTCATTTTGGTGGTTAACTAATTCACAACTCTGGAGTTGTTTGCACAAAAAAACAATGGATGGGAACCGAGCAGAGCTGAGTGGCCAAACTGTGGTATTAGGCCAAAACTATTGGCTGGGTTAGATGCAGAAAAAAATTATATTCAATTTGCAACCTGATGGAGGTCAGTATAGATGGACTAATAGAACAAGTCCCACACACAGCTAGAAGCCCAAATATTTTTTCAGAGGTAGATGCAGAAAAAAATTGTATTCAGTTTGCAACCTGATGGAGGTCAGTATAGATGGACTAATAGAACAAGTCCTACACACAGCTAGAAGCCCAAATATTTTTTCAGAGGTAGATGCAGAAAAAAAATATATTCAGTTTGCAACCTGATGGAGGTCAGTATAGATGGACTAATAGAGAAAGTCCCACACACTGCTAGAAGGCCAAATATTTTTTCAGAGCTAGATGCAGACAAAAAATTATTTTTAATTTGCAACCTGATGGAGGTCAGTATAGATGGACTAATAGAGAAAGTCCCACACACTGCTAGAAGGCCAAATATTTTTTCAGAGCTAGATGCAGAAAAAAATTATATTCAGTTTGCAACCTGATGGAGGTCAGTATAGATGGACTAATAGAACAAGTCCCACACACAGCTAGAAGGCCAAATATTTTTTCAGAGGTAGATGCAGATAAAAATTATTTTTAATTTGCAGCCTGATGGAGGTCAGTATAGATGGACTAATAGAGAAAGTCCCACACACTGCTAGAAGGCCAAATATTTTTTCAGAGCTAGATGCAGACAAAAAATTATTTTGAATTTGCAACCTGATGGAGGTCAGTATAGATGGACTAATAGAGAAAGTCCCACACACTGCTAGAAGGCCAAATATTTTTTCAGAGCTAGATGCAGACAAAAAATTATTTTTAATTTGCAACCTGATGGAGGTCAGTATAGATGGACTAATAGAGAAAGTCCCACACACTGCTAGAAGGCCAAATATTTTTTCAGAGCTAGATGCAGATAAAAATTATTTTTAATTTGCAACCTGATGGAGGTCAGTATAGATGGACTAATAGAGAAAGTCCCACACACTGCTAGAAGGCCAAATATTTTTTCAGAGCTAGATGCAGAAAAAAATTATATTCAGTTTGCAACCTGATGGAGGTCAGTATAGATGGACTAATAGAACAAGTCCCACACACAGCTAGAAGCCCAAATATTTTTTCAGAGGTAGATGCAGAAAAAAATTATTTTTAATTTGCAGCCTGATGGAGGTCAGTATAGATGGACTAATAGAGAAAGTCCCACACACTGCTAGAAGGCCAAATATTTTTTCAGAGCTAGATGCAGACAAAAAATTATTTTTAATTTGCAACCTGATGGAGGTCAGTATAGATGGACTAATAGAGAAAGTCCCACACACTGCTAGAAGGCCAAATATTTTTTCAGAGCTAGATGCAGACAAAAAATTATTTTTAATTTGCAACCTGATGGAGGTCAGTATAGATGGACTAATAGAGAAAGTCCCACACACTGCTAGAAGGCCAAATATTTTTTCAGAGCTAGATGCAGAAAAAAATTATATTCAGTTTGCAACCTGATGGAGGTCAGTATAGATGGACTAATAGAACAAGTCCCACACACAGCTAGAAGCCCAAATATTTTTTCAGAGGTAGATGCAGAAAAAAATTATTTTGAATTTGCAACCTGATGGAGGTCAGTATAGATGGACTAATAGAGAAAGTCCCACACACTGCTAGAAGGCCAAATATTTTTTCAGAGCTAGATGCAGACAAAAAATTATTTTTAATTTGCAACCTGATGGAGGTCAGTATAGATGGACTAATAGAGAAAGTCCCACACACTGCTAGAAGGCCAAATATTTTTTCAGAGCTAGATGCAGATAAAAATTATTTTTAATTTGCAACCTGATGGAGGTCAGTATAGATGGACTAATAGAGAAAGTCCCACACACTGCTAGAAGGCCAAATATTTTTTCAGAGCTAGATGCAGAAAAAAATTATATTCAGTTTGCAACCTGATGGAGGTCAGTATAGATGGACTAATAGAACAAGTCCCACACACAGCTAGAAGCCCAAATATTTTTTCAGAGGTAGATGCAGATAAAAATTATTTTTAATTTGCAGCCTGATGGAGGTCAGTATAGATGGACTAATAGAGAAAGTCCCACACACTGCTAGAAGGCCAAATATTTTTTCAGAGCTAGATGCAGACAAAAAAATATTTTGAATTTGCAACCTGATGGAGGTCAGTATAGATGGACTAATAGAACAAGTCCCACACACTGCTAGAAGGCCAAATATTTTTTCAGAGCTAGATGCAGAAAAAAATTATATTCAGTTTGCAACCTGATGGAGGTCAGTATAGATGGACTAATAGAACAAGTCCCACACACAGCTAGAAGGCCAAATATTTTTTCAGAGGTAGATGCAGATAAAAATTATTTTTAATTTGCAGCCTGATGGAGGTCAGTATAGATGGACTAATAGAGAAAGTCCCACACACTGCTAGAAGGCCAAATATTTTTTCAGAGCTAGATGCAGACAAAAAATTATTTTGAATTTGCAACCTGATGGAGGTCAGTATAGATGGACTAATAGAGAAAGTCCCACACACTGCTAGAAGGCCAAATATTTTTTCAGAGCTAGATGCAGATAAAAATTATTTTTAATTTGCAACCTGATGGAGGTCAGTATAGATGGACTAATAGAGAAAGTCCCACACACTGCTAGAAGGCCAAATATTTTTTCAGAGCTAGATGCAGAAAAAAATTATATTCAGTTTGCAACCTGATGGAGGTCAGTATAGATGGACTAATAGAACAAGTCCCACACACAGCTAGAAGCCCAAATATTTTTTCAGAGGTAGATGCAGATAAAAATTATATTCAATTTGCAACCTGGTGGAGGTCAGTATAGATGGACTAATAGAATGATGCTATGCCCAAAAGATTTTACTTCACTAGGTGCAGTAAAAAAATTGGTATTCTATACACAGGTGGTATATCTTGCAACACAGATAGGCTACTCCACTGACTAACACACTCTGCAATAGGCCAAAAAGGATTAGCTTTGCTAGATTCAGCCAAATGCTGTGAAAAAAACTTGCACAGCACTGGCACAGACCTGCCTGGCAAAAACTGATAGGAACTGATGTAACCTAGTCCTGAAAAGGACTGCAATTACAATTAGTCTATACTCCCACAATCTATCTATTTAAGAGCACAGACCTGCCTGATAAAAGTCGTAGGAAATGCTGTAACCTAGTCCTTAAAAGGACTGCAATCACAACTATTCCCTACTCCCAAGCTATCTGTAGATTTGTGCGAAAATTGGCTTGAAATTAACAAGGTATAGCGCACACAGCAACAGCGATGCCGTCTAACACGCAGCTGCAGCAGTGAGAAAATGGTGGCGACGGGGAAAATGGCTTGGTCTTATAGGGCAAGGACATGTGACATACACTGCTAATGACACATGCCCTTGCTTGTGTGAAAAAAAGCACTTCGCTCCGTGTGTGCGCTGCTGATAGGCTGACAGATTGCACCTCCCCACTGTAAATGCGGGAAAGAGAAAAAAAAATGGAGATCTTCATTATTCCTGCAGAGATCCATCCCCTGCCCCTCCCCCCACCCCGCTGTACAGTCAAACTGCGTATTAACATTAATTTTCATCATTACTGAGAAAAAATCCAGTTATGATTTTGGTGCACGAACAGTTATCGAACATAACCTCGAACAGCCGAATTTTTCTCAAATCGTTCGTGTTCGCCGAACTGCTCGAACACCGCCCAAAACAGCTCGAATTTGAGATTGGCGAACAGTTCGAGTCGAACAACGCTCATCTCTATTTATGGCATTCTCCCAATACTCTTCTGGATCATCCAAATGCTCCCTAACAAACTTCAGACGGGCCCGGACATGTAATGGCTTAAGCAGAGGGACACGTCTGACACTGCAGGATCTGATCTGAGTCCCTGGCGGTGTAGTGTGTTACTGATGGTACCCTGTGTAACGTTGGTCCCAGCTCTCTGCAGGTCATTCACTAGGTCCCCCCGTGTGGTTCTGGGATTTTTGCTCACCGCCCTTGAGATCATTTTGACCCCACGTGGTGAGACCTTGTGTGGAGCCCCAGATCGAGGGAGATTATCAGTGGTTTTGTATGTCTTCCATTTTCTAATTATTGCTCCCACAGTTGACTTCTTCACACCAAGCTGCTTGCCTATTGCACATTCAGTCTTCTCAGCCTGGTGCACGGCTACAATTTTGTTTCTGGTGTCCTACGACAGCTCTTTGGTCTTCACCATAGTGGAGTTTGGAGTGTGACTGTTTGAGTTTGCAGATAGGTGTCTTTTATACTGATAACAAGTTCAAACAGGTGCCAGTACTACAGGTAATGAGTGGAGGACAGAGGAGCCTCCTAAAGAAGTTACAGGTCTGTGGGAGCCAGAAATCTTGCTTGTTTGTAGGTGACCAAATACTTATTTTCCACCAAAATTTGAAAAAAAAATTCTTTCCAAATCAAACAATGTGGTTTGCAGGATTTGTTTTCTCATTTTGTCTCTCATAGTTGAGGTCTACCTATGATGTCAATTACAGGCCTCTCTCATCTTTTTAAGTGGGAGAACTTGCACAATTGGTGGCTGACTAAATACTTTTTTTCCCCACTGTATGAGAGCCCTCAGAAGTCTCGTAACTTCAACCTCTTGGGCCCCAATGCAAAATCTTCAACAGGGCCCCCAACTATCACAGGTCTTTAACAGTATTGGTCTTTTCATATGGACCAAAGGGATTTTTCGGCCCCCCCCCCCCCCCTAGGCTCAAGGGCACGGGTGTCATTGCAACCTCTGCACACATTATAGTTACACCCATAGACCTGAGAACTGACTGTTACCTGACGGCGTCTGTGGTTCTTCTTTTGATTAGCTGGCGTGGCAAAACGTCACATGACGTCACAGCAAAAAAAAAAGATACCGAAAAAGCTGTCAGTGGAATAGAAAGATTTTCATACTTAACCAAGTATAGTATCTCATACAGTCAGGGGCGGACACAGACTTCAGAGGGCCCCTGTGCAAAAAAATCTTTCTGCCCCCCACCCCCATTCTGCAATAAAGTTATGTAAACATACAGATTGTAATATTTATAACCAGGTTAGAACACAACTATCAAATTTAAACAATAAATGTAAGTTCCATATTTAACAACTGAATATAACACAAATCAGTCATGCAATTGATATGTCACATTTGAATGCGCTTATTGTGGCCCTTCAAGCAGTAAAGACTGTCATTACTTTATATATTGGAGGAAATAATACTGTAGTGAAGAGAATTGAATTTTTTTTTCAAAACTTAGAGGTTGTCCAGAACTGTTTTATTTTTATACTATAGGCCTGAGAACTGATAGGCAGGTAGCTGCTAACTGCATACCTCTTCTGTGCTGGCATAGAGCATGGACTGCTCCTGCCAGCGATCCTGCTGCTTCATATCAATAGAACAGCTCTTCATGTTCTGGGCTGCTCTGTTGACAGAGCATGACTACCAACTTCATGCTGTTCAACAGCCGGCTCCCCACAGCTATGCAGTGGGAGGCAGCTGTCAATCAACATGACACGGGCAGTCACGGCACTTCAACAGAGCGGAGCAGAAGAGAAGCTGCTGCTCTGTTGACATAATATCAGTAGAAGCCTCAGGAATGGCCCATTATTCTGTATGCAGGCCTATGTGGGGCCATTATTCTGTATGGAGGACTATGTGGGGCCCATTATACTGTATGGAGGACAATGTGGGGCCATTACTCTGTATGGGAGACTATGTGGGGCCCATTATTCTGTATGGAGCACTATGTGGTGCCCATTATACTATATGGAGGACTATGTGGGGTTCATTATACTATATGGAGGACTATGTGGGGCTATTATACTATATGGAGGACTATGTGGGGCCCATTATTCTGTATGGAGGACTATGTGGTGGGGTCTATTATTCTATATGGATCACTTTGTGGGGCCCATTATTCTGTTCTGTATGGAGGACTATGTGGGGCCCATTATACTGTATGGAGGACTATGTGGGGCCCATTATTCTGTTCTGTATGGAGGACTGTGTGAGGCCATTTTTACTGTATACTGATTGGCGGCTGGCCTGTGACTTTGTCCAAGTTGTTAATTTTGTCCCTCTGTGTGTTTGAGTTTGGCATCCCTGCCCTGCTCTATGTTAAAGAGATTGCAGCCTGATACAGACCAGGCTAGTGCATGTCACTAGCAGCCACTGTGCACAGAATATGGGGCTATCTGTCCTTATATGCTCACTACTCCCAACATGATTAATATATAAATAATTATTTATTTATTTTTCAAAACAATATTCTTACACTGTCACAGTTTTCCAAAAGGAAAGTCTTCAGAATTCAAATCCTGGAGTGATGATCCGTCCACTCTTCTTCTACAGCAGCTTCCTGCTCCAATCTGCGACTCCAGGGCACCACACAGCAGACACTTGCAAGTCATCTTGCAAAACGGAGAAACACCATTGACTTTGCCCCCAGTGCCGTGGGGTACCCTTTGGGAGGAATCACGGTGGCTGGCCCAGGGCGGTCAGTGCACAAAGGGGTATCACTTATTAGTAAAAAGTTCAGAGAGTTCGTGACGCCACCTGTGGTGTCTGGTGAGGATCACCAGCGCTGCAACTGTCCTCTGAGGCAGATGTCAGGGCAGCTAAAGATGGTACGGCTCCTCACAGGCGGAGCGGGCCTCAGGGCAGTGTAAAATGGATGAATGGTGCGCTGGGCGTTGTAGTGCGGGGAGGAAGAATGGCGCCGGTGAAGAAACAGTCAGAGGCTATTCGATGCAGTCGTCCAAGATTTTACTTACAGTTCTTAGGCAATTCACAAGTGCACTTTACAGGTGAAGGCCTCCATCGTCGCGCCGCGTTCATCGGACAGGGGTTCAATCCTTCTTCAAGCAGCTTAGGAATGCCTGGCAGAACCCCACTTTCTCGTGTTCCTACTTTGACCATCTTCACACTTGGTCCTTCTCACCGCTGCCCACTCTCAATCCCTCTCGGGTATGCTGAAGTCCTTCCTGTACGTTGGATCCGGGACCAACCTGACCCTCTGGAGATTAGAATGAAGCAACCGATCCCTCCTGACACCTGGCAGGAGTGGGGCGTACGGGTGCCGTCCTGCACGCGCCGTACCCCCTGGGATCCTTTCCTTAGAACGGAGCCTACTCCCTGCTCCCCTCCGGGGCCTCTATCCTGGGCCCTAACTTGTGGAGCAGAGCTCTTGCTGAGCCTCTGCTCCAGGACTGTTCCTCTGAACAGCCCTCACTAAACTCCCTTTCCGGGGCCTCCCTTTTATATCTACTGTATAAGTGCTTCCTGTATCTGCTTCCTCCACCCACACCCACTATTGGTTCCCCCTACCTTTGGGTTCCCCCTACTCCAGCCAGGGCCAGGGCTCAGCAGAAAACTACATTGCGTCTTGCCCCTCCGGCTGGCCTAGAGCAGTGTGATGTTGGATGCGGGTGTTTTGGGGTTCCGTGTTGGGGTTCCGTGCGGCACTCCCATCTTACCTGAGAGAAGGGAGACACCACACCTCTGGGTGAGGTGCAGTATCTCTGTGGCGACTGAACTCTCAGGGGCGCCACATTCCCCCCCGGTGAAACACAGCACGTCCGCGGGCTGGAACAAAGCAAAACAAGAATAAATGACATGCAAAAATTTTAAGATGCATCCGCATATAAGATCACAAACACATAACATTTCTTCCCTTTATGGGAGGCACATTTTCTTTAAACGTTACTGGTTACGTTACATTATAAAAGATTATAAGAGCACTTTTCATATGAAACATTTTCAAGAGAGTTCCTGCACCAGGGTGCAACAGTAGCAGCATGAGGGACCCATCCGCAAACCCCCAACGTAGGCCCTGGGCGTGGCTGCAGGGCATAAATGATCCAGATGCTGGACCTCGTCTTCCGCCACGCCAAACGGGTTTTTGTTCCGAGGTACTATGTTTCAAGTATAAAACCAAGAGGGTGCACTTTAAGAACTTTTTACAATGGAAAGTTTGTAGGGAGATCACTGTCCTCTTCCCTATTGTCTCTATACCCTTACGGGTACCTAAGAAAACTTATTACAACTACATATTAAACTCAGCACCCGGACGGGTAACTATATTCAGTTTCACAGTCCCAGTACTAAGCCTAGTACTGGGGACCCCTCCTGGGGTATTCTTCATTTTTCCCTGACCCAGCCGGGTCACGAGGGACTTCCTGCAGCGGTGTGTCCTTGTTGGCATGGTACACTTGCAGGGCATACCAGCCATGCTCACCATGGTGCCGGGTGAACGTGACTCGATCTCCCAGATACAGGTTCCTGTCGGGATGGCCTACTTCCAGCTCAGGCTCCACATCCCGCCGGTTGACGAAAATGTCCCTGTTAAACTCGGGACTCCGGATGAAGCCCCACCCAGCCTTGATGTTAAACTTGACGATGAGGCCTTCCTCATGGGGGCTGGGGTTGCTGTCTCCACCTGGCGGACTTGTGCCTTGGCGGCCTTGTCGCGGGCCTCCAGGCGGTCACTGCGCGCTTCCCGCGCGCGTCGCTCCCTCTCTAATTGCCGTAGCTCCCGCCGGCAGAATTCCTTCCTATGCTGGGCGGCAGACTCTGTTTCATAGGAGAGCCCCATCAGATCTCCCCCCCAGCGGAGAGGAGTTATGCTGGGACAGGCAACCGGGGGCGCTGGTATTGGGAAGAGCGGACACGGCTGCTGATCCTCAAAGTGGGCGGACCAGTCAAAGACCGGCGCACCGTAGATCCACTCCAGCGGAGGTGGCGGGAGGGCTCCCAGCAACAGGCCCGCAGTTTCAGCGCCCGGGATTAGAGGTTCCGGAAGTACGCCGTATGGGGAACCCTCTGGTGCAGCGCTCAGAGGCAGGGGTTCCGGGAAGGCCCTTGGTGCGGGGTTTTCAGGTTCCGCGCCCGGGGGTGGAGGTTTCGGGCTGCATATTGGTTCCGGCCAGAGTGCGGCAGCATATGGCGGGGGCTGGGGCAGGAGGCTCAGGAGCAGGTCGGCGCTGGCAGCGCCCGGGGGTGGGGATTCTCTCCTACCTACTCCTGTGTTCCCCTCGACCTCCTGGTTTCCTGTGAGCTCCGCCGGGCCCGGTGTGTGGCTTCTGGCATCCGGTCTCACTTTCCGGCGGGTGGATAGTTTCTCCAGCAGCTCACTTTTCCACCGGGCAACCGCTGCCTGCTGGGCTCGCTCCACTTGCTGGCCCAGCTCGAGGACCTCGCTCTCGAGGAACTCCACATCCTCCGGGGATAGCTTATCCATATCGTCCTCCATGGTGGAGGGGGTGGCTTGGTGCAGCGGCACGCCAGAGGCAGAGGCTTGGTTTTTGCTCCCTTCCATCTTGGCTGCCGGGTGCGGTCTGGCTAGACGGGTTGAGGCCATTCCCTCTCTCCATTCCTTTTCTCCTCCTCCTCTCCTCTTTTGGGGGTGGTCCCATGGCGATTTGCTGTCGGTCACTCCCTGTGACGACCTTCCTGCCTTGACGGACACATCTATGCGGACTGTCACAGTTGCAAGGGGCATGGTTTGCTTTTGGCGCCATTCTGGGACCCGGTCCACGATGGGAGGCTCCATTTTGTTGTCCTTTAACACGCCCATAATGGCGCCCGTTCTTCTGGGGCGGGCGCGACATTCAGAGCAGAAAACACTTCTTTAGGCGCACGATACCCGCAGATGGCGGGTTGGTCACGTATCCTGTTCGTGACGCCAGATGGATGACTCGCCCCCAGGCCGTGGGGTACCCTTTGGTAGGAATCACGGTGGCTGGCCCAGGGCGGTTGTTACGGGTCCGGGTGGTGGAACCTCTGTGCCGAGGTGCAAGGAGGGACCCAGAGGGGCGTGACTAAGTATCCACCCGAACCGACCCTGGTCGTACGGCAGCTAACGACACCGTGACCAGGGAGGATCCGGGCTGAGGGACCAGGTGCTACTCTGGGGACGACCTTGTAAGAGAGCAGGTGGCTCCCACGGGTCAGATGGCTGGGACTGACCGGTATGGCGGATGGACACGGCAAGCAGGCGGAAGTCTCTGGTAGCTGACAGGTGGTCACAGTTCGAGAAAGCAGGGCAAGTAGCAGTCTTTAGGTTTACCAGGAAGGTGGTCACAGCAAGTGACGGCAGGGTCTCTTGGCAGGCTGGCAGGAAACAGGCAGGTGCTCCCAGGTGAGCGAGCAGACAGACGAGGCGGGTAACTGACAAGTAACTGGTGGGCGCTCCCAGGTGAGCGGGCTGACGGACACAGCAGGTAACAGGCAGGTAACTGGTGGACACTCGCAGGTGAGCGGTCTAACAGACGAGGCAGGTAACAGGCAGGTAACTGGTGGACGCTCCCAGGTGAGCGGTCTGACAGACGAGGCAGGTAACAGGCAGGTAACTGGTGGACGCTCCCAGGTGAGCGGTCTGACAGACAGGGCAGGCGGATGCTCCCAGGTAAGCGGACAGATAGCCAAGGCAGGTAACAGGCAGGTAACAGGTGAGCGCTCCAGATGAGCAGGCTGGCAGGCTCGGCAGGTAACGGACAGACAACAGGCTGGCAGGCAGGACGAGAAGTCAGGCTAGCAGCGGAACCTGAGGGCTGAAGCACAGATCAGACACAGTGCAAACAACTTTACTCGGGCACCTCCATTTTGGAGGAGGTGCCTTATATATGGGAGGTCCTCCGGCAATTGGCCGGGAACTCCTTAGGACAGCGCGCGCGGTCCCTTTAAGAGAGGGGGAGCGCGCGCCCTAAGCACACTGCCGGGGAAGGAGCGCGTGCCGGAAGCAGCGGGGAGAGAAGCGCTGGAGGACGCCGCGCCAGAAGCGGGGAGGTGAGAGGGACGGCGTCTCTGCCTAGCCGAACAGGGCTTCAATCTTTCTTCAAGCAGCTTAGGAATGCCTGGCGGAACCCCACTTTCTCGTGTTCCTACTTTGACCGTCTTCACACTTGGTCCTTCTCACCGCTGCCCACTCTCAATCCCGCTCGGGTATGCTGAAGTCCTTCCTGTACGTCGGATCCGGGACCAACCTGACCCCCTGGAGATTAGAATGAAGCAACCGATCCCTCCTGACACCTGGCAGGAGTGGGGCGTACGGGTGCCGTCCTGCACGCGCTGTACCCCCTGGGATCCTTTCCTTAGAACGGAGCCTACTCCCTGCTCCCCTCTGGGGCCTCTATCCTGGGCCCTAACTTGTGGAGCAGAGCTCTTGCTGAGCCTCTGCTCCAGGACTGTTCCTCTGAACAGCCCTCACTAAAGTCCCCTTCTGGGGCCTCCCTTTTATATCTACTGTATAAGTGCTTCCTGTATCTGCTTCCTCCACCCACACCCACTATTGGTTCCCCCTACCTTTGGGTTCCCCCTACTCCAGCCAGGGCTCAGCAGAAAACTACATTGCGTCTTGCCCCTCCGGCTGGCCTGGAGCAGTGTGATGTTGAATGCGGGTGTTTTGGGGTTCTGTGCAGCACTCCCATCTTACCTGAGAGAAGGGAGACACCACACCTCTGGGTGAGGTGCAGTATCTCTGTGGCGACTGAACCCTCAGGGGCGCCACACCATCTACCAATGCGCTGGATCTCTGAGTTGGGCAAACCAGCGTGGGCTGCTTCAGTAGCAGCTTCTATCCTAAAGGAGTGTGTACCAAATTCCTTGGCAGGAAGGCCTAAGAGAGCTAAACATTTCCGAAAAAGAGATTGAAATTGAAAAACCGTAAGAGGAGAACCATCCTCATGTGAGAAAAAGGAGTCCCCAGATCGCCGGAACGATAAATAATTATTGACAAGGGTTACGGGACAAATCGGACCGGGGATGGCAAGAAGGGGAACCCATGAACCAATACCAGACCGGTCAGTTTTTGATTTCCGAATGCGGATACGGAGACCTCGATCACAAGGGGTGACATCATCATGCTGGAGTCCTTCTGAAGTGCGCTTAGATGAGGACACCAATTCACTAATGCGCAAAGCACCAAAAAATGCAAGACCAAAAGCGGCGGTGAGGAGAGCAGTCTCGATCGGAGAATAGCAGACGGAGGGGGTGGACTTGATTAGGCGTGTAAGTAAACTGAAAGAAATAGGCCGTCTGCTCTCCTGACGAGTGTGCTCCCTCCTCCAACCCCTAATACCCTGGCGGATGATGAAAACCTTAGTAACATCATTCCAACCTAAGAGGCGAAAATAAAAACTGACACCAGATAGGCGGTTCTGTGCAACGGCTCCTGAAACACCCACGCTGCGCAAGTAAAGTAAATATTCGATAGTGACCTCCAGACGGGCAGCGTCGGATGCCGCTACTGATTTATCCCCAACTAGGTTATGCCACTCATTCCATGCCTTACCATAAGAGCGCCATGTAGACGGGGCCACTGAAGATCTCACCAACTCCATCAATTCTTCTCTACCACCTCCCACATGTGGGTTGGGCATGGATGTCCCTCCGCTTTGGCCGCGGCGAAAACTTCCCGGAATTTCTGCCAATCGAAACGAGAAAGGGAATCAGCAATGACGTTATTTGTAACTAGAACATGGCGCGCTCAAAACCAGATGTTAAAACTTAAGCATTTTAATACCAGGAACCTGAGTAATTTGATAACCGGGGAAGACTAGGATGACAGCTGATTTATGGCATGTACAACACTCTCATATTGTCAGAACAAAAACAAATCCGTTTATCCCTGAGGGACAGGCCCCATAAAGAAATGGCTGTGACGATTGGAAATAACTCTAACAGAGTAAGGTTTTTGACCCAGCCCTCAGTGCGCCAAGATTCCAGCCAAGGTTCAGCGCACCATTGGTCGCCAAGGATGACACCGAAGCCAGTGGATCCGGCGGCATCGGAAAAAAGAGATAGATCCTCATTAGTCAATTCCAATGACTGAAAGCATGTATGTCCATTATAGGACAAGAGGAACTCCTTCCAAACCAGCAAGTCCGCTTTTAAAGGAGGTTTTATCCAAATTCTATAATGGGGAAGATTGATGCCTTTGGTCAAGAGAGATAAACGTCTGGAAAAAGCATTACCCTGAAAGCAAAGTTAAGGAGGCCCAGCATGGACTGCATTTGACGTAGTGTTACTTTGCAAACAGAACAGAAACCTTCAATCTGGGACAGCAATTTTGAAATTTTTTCTGGGGGAAGGCGAAAAACCATGGCAATAGAATCAATCTCAATTCCTAAAAAGGATAGCGACGTAGTGGGACCAAAAGTTTTTTCACTGGATAAAGGAACACTGAAATGGGAAGCGAAAAAACGAAAAGTGTCCAGCAAAAATTGACAGGACCTGGAATCTGGTGGACTCACAAAAAGAAAATTGTCAAGGTAATGGATTATAGAGGAGGAACCTATTTCATACTTGGCCACCCATTCTAGGAAAGAACTGAATAATTCAAAATAATGGCAAGAGATGGAACAACCCGTGGGAAGGCAGGTGTCATAATAATAAGAACAGTAATGGCGGCGCTACATTTTCCCTAGGACAGGGGAGCGTTGCAGCAGTCATGTGTAGAAAAGGGGAGTGGCCGAAATGGAAGGGGCGTGGCCAGAACGGGAGTGCGCGCGTGACGCATGCGCGCACCCCTTGACGTCAATGGGGCAGGGCTCAAGCGATCCGGTGGGCGGAGATGCCGAGCTGACCGCCGGCCACAGGGATGAGAAGCTTCATCATCAGGAGGGAGTGCGTCCTGCTCAGCCAAGATACCGGTAAGCCAGGAGACGCCCTCTTTCCTGATTCTGTCCTTTATTGCTGCCATTAGAAACCACCATGCTACCGCACCAGAAGCCAGCGTGGACGCAGCATCAAGTAACACAGCAGCAGGTAAGGTCAGGAATGGGCCCGACGGCTCGTCGCAGAGCATAATGATATGCGCAGCAGCATGCAGAGAGCCTCCTGCTAGCGTTGATCCTGCCGCCGGCACCAGCTGTCATTGACCACGCTGACATTGCCAAGGCTTTCAGGGCCCCCCTGCCTCTCGGGTCCCCGATGCAGCTGCACCGGCTGCACCGGCGGTATGTCAGCCCCTGCTTACAGTGGGTGAAATAAGTATTGAACACATCAACAATTATCTAAATAAATATATTTCTAAAGGTGCTATTGGCATGAAATTCTCACAAGATGTCGGTAACAACCCAACCAATCCACACAGGCAAAGAAATCAAACCATAGATGTCCACAAATTAAGTTATGTGTAATAATGAGAAATGACACAGGGAAAAAGTATTGAACACGCTGTCAAATGTATTTAATACTTTTGTCACGGGTGTATCAAGTGTGACAGACAGTCGCTCTGGATCTGACTGTAGAAGGTCACTGCACTTGGCGTTGCAGATGCCTTCTTGATCGTCTCATCTCTGTAGTGTAGTGATATCCGTCTTCCTTTAGGACCCAGCAGCGACCTCCACCTTCTGCTGCTAATTGACACACCCTTGCTTGGTAGTTAAAAATTCTCAGTGTCTCCAGAGAGTTGTCGGTGATAGTTCTATGTTCCTCTGTCCATGCCTGGAGTACTGGTAGTTGGCTAGTTTCTTCTAGGACTTCCCTTGGAGGACAGTTGACGTTATCTCTCTTGTGTCTTCTCAAGCTGTTTCCCCTTTGTTTGTTTACCTTGTTGTCTTTAGTTACAGTGGGGCCTGACTAGGGTTCACACTGTCCCCTCCCTACCTAGAGCCTAGCTCTAGGGACATTCAGGAATTAGGTTTCCTGCTCGGCGATAGGTGCGGAACCTATATAGGGACTAATCGAGAGTTTTCTTGGCTGTGTGTTTGGCATCATTGTCTTGCTGACATGTCCACACACACACACACACACACAACAGTATACAGTGAAGTGCAAAAGGGTAACAATGTTTTGAACTTTTGACTTTCAGGCTCCATATCTTACCATCCACTACTGCTTTTAACGTGAGACTACCCTCATTTTATAGACGATCATCTTGGATATCTCATATATAAATTTGACTACAACTATTTAGCATTTGATTAGTTGTGCATATTCTTGTCATGTCACTGCACTGTTACTGTTTTGCTCCTGGTGGTGCAAAAATCTTTTTCTTCCTGTATACTACAAAATACAACCTGTCCTCACATTTCTAATAGATCAGTGTGTTATTAGGTTGATTCCCAAGGGAAAGATCACTGGTTTGAATGAAGGAGCAGCCACGAAGAAGATTTCCAAAGAAAAGAGAAACTGCATCATCCATCACATCAATAGCGGTCTCTTGACCAATAAAATTGCCAAACTGCATTATGTGAGAGCCATGACAGTTAGAAGAATATGAATTGAAGTCCGTCCATCCATTCAAAAGCCAAGAGGTGGACGTCCAGGCAAATTGAAGGAGAAAAACAGTAACAATGCAGTGACATGACAAGAGTCTGCATAACTAATCATATGCTAAGTAGTTACAAGTCAAATTTATGTATGAGATAGCCAAGATGATTGTCTATAAAATGATGGTAGTTTCACGTTCAAAGCAGCAGTGGATGGTGAGATATCTAGCCTGAAAGTGAAAAGTTCAAATCAAAACATTGTTACCCTTTTGCTCTTCACTGTATATACACACCCACAGTAGAAATTGAACATATGGGATACAAAGATGTGCAATAGATTAAGAAGGAATATATATATATATATATATATATATATATATATATATATATACACACACACACACATATACAGTACAGACCAAAAGTTTGGACACACCTTCTCATTTAAAGATTTTTCTGTATTTTCATGACTATGAAAATTGTACATTCACACTGAATGCATCAAAACTATGAATTAACACATGTGGAATTATATAATTAACAGAAAAGTGTGAAACAACTGAAAATATGTCTTATATTCTAGGTTCTTCAAAGTAGCCGCCTTTTGCTTTGATGACTGCTTTGCACACTCTTGGCATTCTCTTGATGAGCTTCAAGAGGTAGTCACCGGAAATGGTCTTCCAACAATATTGAAGGAGTTCCCAGAGATGCTTAGCACTTGTTGGCCCTTTTGCCTTCACTCTGCGGTCCAGCTCACCCCAAACCATCTCGATTGGGTTCAGGTCTGGTGACTGTGGAGGCTAGGTCATCTGGCGTAGCACCCCATCACTCTCCTGCTTGGTCAAATAGCCCTTACACAGCCTGGAGGTGTGTTTGGGGTCATTGTCCTGTTGAAAAATAAATGATGGTCCAACTAAACGCAAACCTGATGAAATAGCATGCCGCTGCAAGATGCTGTGGTAGCCATGCTGGTTCAGTATGCCTTCAATTTTGAATAAATCCCCAACAGTGTCACCAGCAAAGCATCTCCACACCATCACACCTCCTCCTCCATGCTTCACGGTGGGAACCAGGCATGTAGAGTCCATCCATTCACCTTTTCTGCGTCGCACAAAGACACGGTGGTTGGAACCAAAGATCTCAAATTTGGACTCATCAGACCAAAGCACAGATTTCCACTGGTCTAATGTCCATTCCTTGTGTTCTTTAGCCCAAACAAGTCTCTTCTGCTTGTTGCCTGTCCTTAGCAGTGGTTTCCTAGCAGCTATTTTACCATGAAGGCCTGCTGCACAAAGTCTCCTCTTAACAGTTGTTGTAGAGATGTGTCTGCTGCTAGAACTCTGTGTGGCATTGACTTGGTCTCTAATCTGAGCAGCTGTTAACCTGCGATTTCTGAGGCTGGTGACTCGGATAAACTTATCCTCAGAAGCAGAGGTGACTCTTGGTCTTCCTTTCCTGGGGCGGTCCTCTTATGAACCAGTATCTTTGTAGCGCTTGATGGTTTTTGCAACTGAACTTGGGGACACTTTCAAAGTTTTCCCAATTTTTCGGAATGACTGACCTTCATTTCTTAAAGTAATGATGGCCACTCGTTTTTCTTTGCTTAGCTGCTTTTTTCTTGCCATAATACAAATTCTAAGAGTGTATTCAGTAGGACTATCAGCTGTGTATCCACCAGACTTCTGCACAACACAACTTATGGTCCCAACCCCATTTATAAGGCAAGAAATCCCACTTATTAAACCTGACATGGCACACCTGTGAAGTGAAAACCATTTCCGGTGACTACCACTTGAAGCTCATCAAGAGAATGCCAAGAGTGTGCAAAGCAGTCATCAAAGCAAAAGGTGGCTACTTTGAAGAACCTAGAATATAAGACATATTTTCAGTTGTTACACACTTTTTTTGTTAAGTATAATTTTCAAAGTCATGAAAATACAGAAAAATCTTTAAATGAGAAGGTGTATCCAAACTTTTGGTCTGTACTGTGTGTATATATATATATATATATATATATACACATATACATACACACACAGTCATGGCCGAAAGTGTTGGCACCCTTGAAATTGTTCCAAAAAATGAATTATTTCTCCCTGAAAATTATTGCAATTACACATGTTTGTTATACACTTATTTATTTCCTTTCCGTGTATTGGAACACAAAAGAGGCAATCTGGATAAAAAAGGCAATCTGGACATAATTTCACACAAAACCCCAAAAATGGGCCAGACAAAATTATTGGCACCTTTTCAAAAATATGGGTAAACAATTTTGTTTCAAACATGTGATGCTCGTTTAAACTCACCTGTGGCAAGTAACAGGCTTGGGCAATATGAAAATCACACCTGAAAACAGATAAAAAAGGGAGAAGTTGACTCAATCTTTGCATTGTGTGTCTGTGTGTGCCACACTAAGCATGGAGACTTTATGACTGTTTATACAGTACATACTGTACACACAATATCTATATCTCTATTTAAGGTCCACATGTCAGGCAGATATTCTGTATTCTGTATACTAGCCCTGACCTTAGGCAGCTTTCCTCTGTCTCAATTGTGGTGTTGCACTATTTTGGTGGTCTCATCTTTGGGGCCCAGGCAGGGTGTTCACCAGCTTTTCTCAAAGGCAACCTTGAGCTTAATTGGTAACGATTTCAGAGCAGATTAGACAAGGACAGATGACTCATACGATTTGATTCCATACTGCGCTCTGGCAGCCCCCTCCTTCCTCTGCTCACAGATGTCAGTGGAAGCTGCTCATCTGTCTATGCAGCGGCAGCCACTGAATTCCCCCAACGCTTTCTTGTCACGCAAGTTTTAAGGACCCAAGTTCAAGATTTGCAGCAGACAACTGGGAAATTCATCACAGGCGACCAACAAAGCAAAAACAAATAGCAGGGAGCAACCAGGCCGATGTAAAGTGGGATCATTTTACATTCCACCATCTGACTGACATATTGACTTAGATCATTTAACCCTATTCACAACAGTCCTGCAAATTTTTCTAATATTTTATTATTGGAACCAATCCCATTTTCTGTGTATTAGAAGAGATTTCCCTGTAAAATAATGAAATTATACGTTTTTAAACTGTCTTCCGTCAGTTTTGGAAAAGCTAAGTGGTAATCGATATGGCTCCTTTTATTGCCTGCTATTTTGGTAGATCTGTTTGGAGTTCTAGGAAAGTTGGGTAATATCATCTGAGCAGCTTTATTGGATGTCACTCTTCTTTTTCATAAGACAGATTGGAAATTTCCATTAAAGTGCACCTGTCAGCAGGATTTTGCTTACTAAACTACATACACTGTCAGGTGAGCGCCGTTATACTGAGTAAAATGATACCTTTGTTGATGAAATCCATCCAGTTGTTCTTTTATAATCTTTATTTTCAGTTCTGCCATAATGATATGCTCGTGCTCTGCGGCGGGACTTTAGGGAGGGACTGTAACTGGTGCTCTCATTATGTATGCCTATCTCTGGCGTCTGACAGGTCATTGTGCTTTCAGTGACCTACCTACTATTTTAAATGCTAACTGTGTAGTTTCTATGCCAATGTGAAATTTACATCCCCCAAAATGGCTGCCGACTCCCACACATGCGCATTAGCATCTTTCGGTTGTCGAGAGATGCTACTGCGCACACGTGGGCGTCATTTTGCTACAGGAAAAATAAATTTGCCTGCAGTAATATGGCCCCTGCCGCCCGCGCTTGCACAGTAGTATTTCTCGGTTGCCGAGAGATGCTGCTGCGCATGTGCTGTGCCATAGTGCTGCACCCAAATTCTTTTTCCAAAAGCAAAATGGCGCCCACGCGTGCGCAGTTGCATCTCTCGGCCAGTTTGGGGGATATAAATTTCACATTGGCAGAGGAATTACAAAGGCAATATTTAAAATAGTAGGCATGTCACTGAAAGCACAGTGACCTGTCGGAAGCCAGAGATAAGCATACATGAGAGCACCAGTTACAGCCCCTCCCTAAAGTCCCGCCCCAGAGCACAAGCATATCATTATGGCAGAACTGAAAATAAAGATTAGAAAAGAACCACAGCACGGATTTAATCAACAAAGGTATCATTTTACTCAGTGTAATGTCGCCTGCCTGATAGTGTATGTGGTTTACTTGGCACAATCCAGCTGACAGGTGCGCTTTAAATACTGTGTAGACACTATCGAACTGGGGTGCCAAGGGCCCATCAGTTACATTGACAGTGGGGGCCCAATGTCCAGTTACATGCAAGTATTACATTTTCCTCATTCACAAATTTAGCTACAGTGGAATATAAAAGTTTGGGCACCCCTGGTCAAAATATCTGTTATTGTGAACAGTTAAGCAAGTTGAAGATGAAACGATCTCTAAAAGGCCTAAAGTTAAAGATGACACATTAGCTTTGTATTTTAGGCAACAACATTATTTTTTTTTTCATCTATTACATTTTAAAAATTCTAAAAAGGAAAATAGGCCAATGCAAAAGTTTGTGCACCTTTGGAGATTTGTGTGCTCAGATAACTTTGACCAAGGTTCAGAACTTAATTAGCCTGTTATGGTTATGGCTTGTTCACTATCATCGTTAGGAAAAACCAGGTGATGCAAATTTCCCAGCTTTATAAAAACCCAGCCTCCTCTAACCTTGGGCCAAAAAAAAACAGCAGCCATGGGTTCTTCTAAGCAGCTGCCTAGCACTCTGAAAATAAAATGGTGGAGGTCCACAAAGCAGGAGAAAGCTATAAAAAGATAGCAAAGTGTTTTCAAGTTGCCCTTTCCTCAGTTTGAAATGTAATTAAGAAATAGCAGCAAACAAGAACAGTGGAGGTGAAGATAAGGTCTGGAAGACCAAGCAAAATTTCAGAGAGAACTGCTCATAGAATTGCTAGAGAGGCAAATCAGAACCCCCGCTTGACTGCAAAAGACCTTCAGAAAGATTTAGCAGACTCTGGAGTTGTGGTACATTGTTCTACTGTTCAGAGACACCTGTACAAATATGGCTTTCATGTAAGAGTTATCAGAAGAAAACCTCACCTGCGTCCTCACCATAAAATTCAGCATCAGTGTAGCTTCGGCGCCTCTGCCCCCTGCTCCGGTTTCCGCTGAGGACGTTTTTGAGGTAGAGAACATTCTGGCCACCAAGAGGAAAAACCTTTTTTCTGGTGGATTGGAAGGGGTTTGGCCCAGAGGAGAGAACTTGGGAGCCCAGGGAGAACATTCATGCCCCGCTTCTCCTTAAAAAATTTCTTTCTGGCCTAAAAAAGAGGGGGCGTAAAGAGGGGGGGGGTTCTGTAACATCGGCGTCTCTGCCCGCTGCCAGGCAGAGACGCCGTCCCTCTCACCGCCGCGCTCCCCGCCCGGCGTCCTCCAGCGCTCCTCTTCCTGCTGCTGCCAGCGCGTGCAGCTTCCCGGGCATGGTGCTTAGGGCGCGCGCTCGCTCCCTCTTAAAGGGGCCACGCGCGCTGCCCTAAGGAGTCCCCGGCCAATTGCCGAAGGTCCTCCCATATATAAGGCACCTCCCCCAAAATGGAGGTGCCCGAGTAATAGTTGTTGCATAGTGTACTTACCTCTGCTTCAGCCCTCAGGTCCCGCTGCTAGCCTGACTACTAGTCCTGCCTGCCAGCCTGACTACCAGTCCAGTCCGCCAGCCTGACTACTCTCGAGCCCGACAGTCTGTCTTCCGCTCAGTCCGCCAGTCTGTCTATGGGCTCTGCTCGCCTCCTTACCTGGAAGCACCTGCCCGCTACCTACCGTGCCTACCTGGAGGCTCCTGCTTGTTACCTGCCGTGCCTACCTGGAGGCTCCTGCTTGTTACCTGCCGTGCCTACCTGGAGGCTCCTGCTTGTTACCTGCCGTGCTTACCTGGTGGCTCCTGCCTGTCACCTGCCGTGACCATCTGTCAGCCTACCTAGAGGCTCCTGCCCGTCACTTGCCGTGACCACCTGACAGCCTACCTAGAGGCTCCCGCCTGTCGCCTGCCGTGTCTGCCAGTCCATCTACCCGGATCTCTCGTCAGCCTGCCTGCTGTGCCCATCTGCAATATCGGTCAGTCCCTGCCATCTGTACTGTTGGAGTCACCTGCTCCCTTACAAGGTCGTCCCCAGAGTAGCACCTGGTCCCTCTGCTCGGACCTTCCCTGGTCACGGAGTCGATTGAGCCGCCGTACGACCTTGGTCGCTCCAAGTTGATACCTAGTTACGCCCCTCTGGGTCCCTCCTTGCACCGCAGCTCAGAGGTTCCACCACCCGGATCCGTAACAATCAGAAGTATGAAGAAGAACATCTAAACAAGCCTGATGCAATTTGCAAACAAGTCCTGTGGACCGATAAGGTTAAAATAGAACTCCAGGAATAGAATTTCAGGAAAAGAACATCTGGCCAACCATTAAGCATGGGGGTAGATCAATCATGCTTTGGGATTGTGTTGCAGCCAATAGCACGGGGAACATTTCACGGGTAGATGTAAGAATGGATTAAATGAAATTTCAACAAATTCTTGAGGCAAAGATAACACCATCTGTAAAAAGGCTGAAGTTGAAAAGAGTATGGCTTCTATAAATGGATAATGATCCTAAACACACGTCAAAATCCACAATAGACTACCTCAAGAGGCACAATCTGGAGATTTTACAGTCCCCTGATCTGAACATCATTGAAAATCTGTTACTAGACCTCAAATTAGCAGCATTTTCCAAGGAAGAGTGGATGAAAATCCCTCAATCAAGAATTGAAAAACTTTTGTCTGACTACAAAAGCGTTTACAGGCTGTGATACATTTAAAAGTGGGTGCTATTAGGTACTAACCATGCAGGGTGCCCAAACTTTTGCATCAGCCCATTTTCCTTTTTGTACATTTTTAAAATATAAAATATGAAAAATATATATATATAAATATACAGTTGCATCTCACTAAATTAGAATATCATCAAAAAGTTAATTTATTTCAGTTCTTCAAGACAAAAAGTGAAACTCACATATTATATAGAGTCATTACAACCAGAGTGATCTATTTCAAGTGTTTATTTCTGTTAATGTTGATGATTATGGCTTACAGCCAATGAAAACATAAAAGTCATTATCTCAGTAAATTAAAATAATTAACAAAAAACACATGCAAAGGCTTCCTAAGCCTTGAAAAAGGTCCCTTAATCTGTTTCAGTAGGTTCCACAATCATGGGAAAGACTGCTGACTTGACAGATATCGGGAAAGAAGTCATTGACACACTCCACAAGGTCCCAGAATTCCAATTTTCATTTGGAAATCAAGGTCCCAGAGTGGAGAGGCACACAATCCAAGCTGCTTGAGGTCTAGTATGAAGTTTCCACAATCAGTGATGGTTTGGGGAGCCATGTCATCTGCTGGTGTAGGTCCACTGTGTTTTATCAAGATCAAAGTCAGCGCAGCCGTCTACCAGGAAATTTTAGAGCACTTCATGCTTCCCTCTGCCGACAAGCTTTTTGGAGATGGAAACTTCATTCTCCAGCAGGACTTGGCACCTGTCCACACTGCCAAATGTACCAATACCTAGTTTAAAAACAACAGTATCACTGTGCTTGATTGGCCAGCAAACTTGCCTGACCTTAACTCCATAGAGAATCTATGGGATATTGTCAAGAGGAAGATGAGAGACACCAGACCCAACAATTCAGACGAGCTGGAGGCTGCTATCAAAGCAACCTGGGCTTCCATAACCCCTCAACAGTGTCACAGGCTGATCACCTCCATGCCACGCCACATTGATGCAGTAATTGATGCAAAAGGAGCCGCGACCAAGTATTGAGTGCATTTACTGAACATACATTTCAGTAGGCCAACATTTTGGATTTTAAAAACCTTTTTCAAGCTGAAGTTATAAAGTATTCTAATTTACTGAGATAATGACTTTTGTGTTTTCATTGGCTGTAAGCCATAATCATCAACATTAACAGAAATAACACTTGAAATAGATCACTCTGCTTGTAATGACTCTATATAATATATGAGTTTCACTTTTTGTATTGAAGAACTGAAATAAATTAACTTTATTATGATATTCTAATTTAGTGAGATGCACCTGTATATATATTGTGACAAAGTCATTAGCAAAGTACTGGAGGGGACAAATGTTTCACTGAGGCTATTAGCTTCAGTGATGTGAACCTTGAAGTTTTCTCCAGCATGTTTGCTATATGCTGAGGGGTTAATCGGACATTTTTAATGGGCTAGGTTTTTATGTGAACAGCTGTAGAGCAGGTGGGAGGCTGTTCACCATATCTCCACCCCAGGGTGTGGCTTGGGCTATAAATAGCCAACTTTTTGAATCATTCAGTGTTTGGTAGGGCTGGAGAGAGGAACTCCAGTGCGTTGTGTCCTGACAAGGAAAAGCTGTACTGTTTGTTTGCTAAACTTGGAGCGGGCGAATCCCCGCTACCACAAGGACTGTGCTTTGTGCTACTGACGCGCCCCCTGGGCCAGTGTTGTTTGGGGGATACCCGGAGCCGGATCAGATGGGGGTTGTAGTCTCCGAGTGGCGGTGACCCGGTCCGTGCCCAGGGTGTCAAGCTCAGTGTGTGGCAGTCCTACAGATGTTGCTGGATGTTCTTTAGTGTCGACTACGCCACCCGTTGATTTGCGGTCACTACGGCCGCTGCTGCAGCAGGGTCCGCTGAGGCTGGTGGTGTGTGTGCAGCTCAGGTAGTATAACCCCCAACGGGAGGGGTATAGCCTCAGGGGGTCAGTTGCAGAGGATGGTGGTTGTGGAGGTGCAGTGAGGATGGTAATGAAACTCAGAGTCGGGCTGTGCAGTTCAGGGTTTTTACTTACTGCTTTTGTGTTGGTCACTCCGGCCTTGAGTGACCACCCGAGCCGTGCTGCGTCCACCAGGTCCTGGACTCGGCCAACCCCCAGGTGATTCTGGAGCGTGTTCCTGAGCTCCCTTTCTGACTTGTCCTTCTCTCTGGCCTTCCCCACCAGGGATCCACCTAAGTCCGGCTCCCTCGGGCCTCTTGTTGGTAAAACCCTTGTCTCTGGGTTCCCTGACCCTATTCTTGGTTTGCCTTCCGGGTGGATTTAGTGGGTGGTCGTGGCAGATCCTGCCCACGACCTCCGGTCTCTGGCTAAGGATTAGTGCCCTCCACCAGCTTGGGATCCGGTACCCTTGTGCCAACTCTTCACCCTCTGGTCTAATTTTGGGTTCTTGGAGTTCCCTCTTCTCCCCCTCTGGGTCCTTCTTTTCTCCTCTCTCTCACTCTCTTGGCCTTGGAGCTGGCTGAGCTGCTCTGCTTGTCGGACCAAACCTCTACAAAAGACCCTGTTCTAAGATGGTTCCCACCTTATATACTCCCTCTATGTGTGAGCTCAGGTGACCAGCACCCAATGAGCTCCTAGCATTACCCAGACTGCTCCCCCTATCTGCCCCTACACTACTGGGATGTTCCACCCCCCTCCCACTCCAGCCAGGGACAGACGCTGTCGTACCTGCACATTTCTCTAGTGGGAGTACCATTGGTCTGTCCCCCGGAAATGGGATGTATGTAGTGCATGCAGCCTACTGAGCTCAGTTCCACACTCCATCCTTACCCGGGAGTGGAATACCACACCTCTGGCTTGAGGTGTAATACCCCTGTAGCAGCCGAATCCTCAGGGTGCTACACTACCACTTTGTTTTTGCCCAAAGGGCCGTGTTTAGTTTTTCTTCACCACGGTTTATGGTGCCTGTATAATGAACCTGGGTAGAATTTAAAGAGACAGTGTTCCCGTGTCTACCTCCGTGTACTGTCAAGTGAACCGATCTAGCACAATATATATATTTCCTAAAATATAAAGGAAATGTGTCATCTTTAACTTTAGGCCTTTTAGAGATCATTTCATTTTCAACTTGCTTAACTGTTCACATTAACACACTGTATGCTTCTACAAAATTCTAAACTGGGCAGTCTGCTGATTGAACGATGAGATGCTGGCTTGGTCTGTACATCAAGTCTATTGCGGCAATTACTGCTTATACATACCTCTCAACTTTTGAAGAAAAGAAAGAGGGAGACATCATGCGGCGCGTGTAGTGTGCCGTGGCAAGTTTTGGCCACACCCCAATCCACGCCCATTTACCACTATCTTTCTCTCCCCGGCAGAAGGAGTTGTCAGAGGGGCGCTGGTAATGAGGGACATACAGCAGACGCTTGAGACTGCAGTGTGTAGACCCAAATTCGGGACTGTCCACTGTATCTGGGACAGTTGGGACTAGAGATAAGCACATGGATTCAAGGGTCTCTGGTTCAGCGTTCAGGTCAGTGCTACCTGAAGGCTGGACAGGAGGCCGTGAGTCTCTAACTCTCTGGCGTCCCCGGTATCGCTTTTGATCACCCGGGGCAACGAGACGTCATCTGGGCATCCTGCTTATCTCTAGTTGGGACCTGTGGATTATTTTTTGTTCCTTCATTCACAGTCTAGGTCACCAGAACTTTTTCATCTTTATGTAGCTTCACTATATAACATCTGGCTTTTTTGTGTCTTTAAGGTCATGTTCACACGTTGCAGAAATACTGTGTTCATTTTGTTTTCAGCAGATGTCCGCACCAAAGTACACAATAACAATCTTCTCAACCTTATTTGATGCGTTTCTGGTGCAGATGTGAAGCCGCGTTTTTAATGTGCTTTTTATAGTACAGGAAAGCTTTGATTCTGCACTCAATAAAATATCTGCAGTTTTTTACATGCGTTTTTTTAGGCTCCACATATAAGCATCTAGAGAAAAAAAGCACCAAAACCGCATAGTTCAGCAGCATCCTTGGGCACACAGCGGGCACCTTTTTTGTTAAAGTAGTTTTTATTAAGGATTTTTTACATAAATGGGGTAAAGAGAAAGGGCAGACATATTATAAATACACAGTAATATAGAAGCAAACAAGAACAAAATAAAAGCAAAAAATCTAAATTTAAAGGGATGAAAGATATAGGCAAAATAATGGGTGGAAATGGTTAAGGATGAGAAGAGGGAAGGAAAATATGGTTTATTAAGGAAAATGGGGAAAAAAAGGAAAAAGAAAAAAATAAAGGGATAGAAGAAAAATGAAAAAGATTGGTAATATGTACAGGATAGGCAAGGAAAGGAGTTAGGATACACATATAAGATACCTTATAAATAAAACATTTAAGAGGTAGGAGGGGAAGAAAAGGAATTGGAAAGGCAAGGAAAGAAAAAGGAAAGGAAGAACACCTGTAAAAACTGCTGAAGAGACAAGCATATAGAGAAATACTAACTTTTAAATAATGTAAAATACTGGTTGTTGAACTCTTATAGGCGGCGTAATTCTCATGAAATGACAATAACTTTGCTTTGACAGTTAAACACAGCAGAATTTTTGTGCAAAAAAAGCAGCAGAAAATACGCAGCAGAAAATACGCAGCATTTACCCTACTTGTGAACACGGTCTACATTTTTAAGCAAAGTGGATGTGATTCCATGAAATCTCCGCTCTGTGTGGTATAAAGACACTGCTGAACTTTGCAGTTTTGGTCCGATCCCCGTAAATAATCTGATCGCTGTGTTGTGCGGGTCGTTACGATTACAGGGACACCAAATGTGTCCCTGTTATGTGCTGATTTGTGATGTTGATTATTTTTTATAAAACGCATTAAAAATGACAATATTTTTTTCATTATCAAGTGTTTTTCATTATTATTTTTTATCAATTTTATAGGCTGAAAAAATCTCCTATTCACCCTCTAGAATAAAAATACATACATTGTACACAGCAGTGTATTTCTATCAGAACAATAAGCCTATAGTCAGATCCTGCAGTACAGATCAAGTACACAGAATTCTCCTGATGACATCACTAGAGTTTGTACTTTAGCAGCTTAAGTTCCTGTATCAATAATGTTTTAAGCTTGTAGGTTCAAGACCAGGGACTTGCAGAAAAAAATATATACATTTTAATAATTGCTCATTAGTTTTACTACTTTTATAGGACCAAAAAAAACATTTTCTTCACCTCAGTATACAGGCACCATAAAAATACATTGTTATACACAATGTTTCTCTATGGATTTGTATGAACTGCTTCTGGATTCATTGCCTGCAATGTAGAGTCAAAATAACCAAATTATCCTATGTTTATCACTGAGAGTTGTTAGAGCTACAGCCTCTGGACACAGTAGATAGTTGATGCAAGTTCGAGTCCTGAGGAGATTGCGATCACAGGAGAAAGAAGAGGTGAGTAATATAATTTAGTTTATGCACTGAGCAGTGAGCGGCCCTGCTCCCCGAGGAGGAGGAGCTATGGAGCGATGAAAACGCCAGAGAGGTGAGTATGTATAGAAGACGAGAGGACAGCTGTGCCGTGACAGGACGTGGGACTGAATCCTCAAATCGGGACAGTCCCGCCGAATTTGGGACAGTTGAGAGCTATAGCTTATATCATGTGATGGTGGATCCACTCCTAGAGAGGTGTCCACCAGGGGATTCACCTGTTCCCATGAGGGACAGGTCAAGCCTGTGTGTAGATGTACAGTACAGACCAAAAGTTTGGACACACCTTCTCATTTAAAGATTTTTCTGTATTTTCATGACTTTGAAAATTGTACATTCACACTGAAGGCATCAAAACTATGAATTAACACATGTGGAATTATATAGTTAACAAAAAAGTGTGAAACAACTGAAAATATGTCTTATATTCTAGGTTCTTCAAAGTAGCCACCTTTTGCTTTGATGACTGCTTTGCACACTCTTGGCATTCTCTTGATGAGCTTCAAGAGGTAGTCACCGGAAATGGTTTTCACTTCACAGGTGTGCCCTGTCAGGTTTAATAAGTGGGATTTCTTGCCTTATAAATGGGGTTGGAACCATCAGTTGTGTTGTGCAGAAGTCAGGTGGATACACAGCTGATAGTCCTACTGAATAGACTGTTAGAATTTGTATTATGTCAAGAAAAAAGCAGCTAAGTAAAGAAAAATGAGTGGCCATCATTACTTTAAGAAATGAAGGTCAGTCAGTCCGAAAAATTGGGAAAACTTTGAAAGTGTCCCCAAGTGCAGTTGCAAAAACGATCGAGCGCTACAAAGAAACTGGCTCACATGAGGACCGCCCCAGGAAAGGAAGACCAAGAGTCACCTCTGCTTCTGAGGATAAGTTTATCCAAGTCACCAGCCTCAGAAATTGCAGGTTAACAGCAGCTCAGATTAGAGACCAGGTCAATGCCACACAGAGTTCTAGCAGCAGACACATCTCTACAACAACTGTTAAGAGGAGACTTTGTGCAGCAGGCCTTCATGGTAAAATAGCTGTTAGGAAACCACTGCTAAGGACAGGCAACAAGCAGAAGAGACTTGTTTGGGCTAAAGAACACAAGGAATGGACATTAGACCAGTGGAAATCAGTGCTTTGGTCTGATGAGTCCAAATTTGAGATCTTTGGTTCCAACCACCGTGTCTTTGTGCGACGCAGAAAAGGTGAACGGATGGACTCTACATGCCTGGTTCCCACCGTGAAGCATGAAGGAGGAGGTGTGATGGTGTGGGGGTGCTTTGCTGGTGACACTGTTGGGGATTTATTCAAAATTGAAGGCATACTGAACCAGCATGGCTACCACAGCATCTTGCAGCGGCATGCTATTCCATCAGGTTTGCGTTTAGTTGGACCATCATTTATTTTTCAACAGGACAATGACCCCAAACACACCTCCAGGCTGTGTAAAGGCTATTTGACCAAGAAGGAGAGTGATGGGGTGCTACGCCAGATGACCTGGCCTCCACAGTCACCAGACCTGAACCCAATTGAGATGGTTTGGGGTGAGCTGGAGCGCAGAATGAAGGCAAAAGGACCAACATCTAAGCATCTCTGGGAACTCCTTCAAGATTGTTGGAAGACCATTTCCGGTGACTACCTCTTGAAGCTTATCAAGAGAATACCAAGAGTGTGCAAAGCAGTCATCAAAGCAAAAGGTGGCTACTTTGAAGAACCTAGAATATAAGACATATTTTCAGTTGTTTCACACTTTTTTGTTAAGTATATAATTCCACGTGTTAATTCATAGTTTTGATGCCTTCAGTGTGAATGTACAATTTTCATAGTCATGAAAATACAGAAAATCTTTAAATGTGAAGGTCTGTCCAAACTTTTGGTCTGTACTGTATGTTGCTTAGGACAAATCTAAATAACTAGAGATATCTTATAGCTATCCAGAATTGATGTTTGTAGTTCTTTAGCCATAAAAATATATAGGTTTCCTTGCTGGCTTTTTGTTGTACAATGTCTTTTGTAGTGTTTCCTATTGGCACACCCCAACTATATTTTGTAGTGTCATATAGTGTACAAATAAGTATAACACATAGTGCCTGACTGCGCAAGACTGTTCTTGCATAATAAAACCATATATAGGGCAAATAAAACTTCTATAAAGTTGTTTAAGTAACAATGTTATACAGTGCTGCTGCCACTATACACTATACTGTATATATAAGTAATAAATACCACTACACAGTGCTTAAACAATACCAACATACAGTACTGCCACCATTATTCACTGCAAAAATAAATATAAATACCATACATACAGTACTCAAATAACACCAACATACAGTGCTGACACCACTATAAACTACAAATAAATACAACCATACAGTGCTCAAATAATACCACTATATGCTGCAAATACAAATGAATACCATACATACAGTGCTGAAATAATACTATTATATAGTGCTGTCACCGCTATAAACTGCAAATATGATAAAATAAAAACCATACAGTACTCAATTACCACCGTTATATAATGAGTAAATACCACAACATGGTGCTCAATTACGGCCCCTATACAATGTAAATGAAATTAATAAATACCACTGTACAGTGATTAAATATTACCACCACTATACACTGTAAAATAAGTAATAAATAACACCATACACTGTGCTCAAATAATACCAACATACAGTGCTGGAGCCACCATACATTGCAAATATAAGTAATAAATGCCACAATGCATAAAGCGCTCAAATATACCAACTACAATGCTGCTTCCACTGTAAATATAAGTAATATCACCATACATAGAGTGCTCCAATAATACTAACATTCAGTACTGCTGGCATCACTAAAGCTGGTCCTGCCTGCCAGGGTCAGAAACAATGTCTGCTGGTACTGTTAGGCTGCGTGCCCACGTTGCGTATTACAAGCGTATATGCTGCGGAATTTCCGCAGCGTAAACGCTTGTAAAACGCATGTATATCCGCACCCCATGGTCCCCAATGGCATTCCGCAATGTCAATGCCCATGCTGCGGATTTTTCCGCAGCGTATATGCTGCGGTCAAAAATCTGCAGCATGTTCATTAATTTTGCGTTTCCGCATGCGGAATCAATGTGCGGATGGTACCCAAGTCTGGAGGAGAGGAGACTCTCATCCAGACCTTGTTACCAAAGAACCTGTAAAAAAAAGAATAAAATAAAGTTTATACTTATCTTCTGATGTTTTCCCTCCATCGCGCTGCCACGTCATTGAGTCATGTGACCCATCACATGACTCAATGACGTCATCGCAGGTTCTGCACACAACAGCGTGAGCCGCTCAAGACTCCGGACGGGGCAGAGAATGCATCGGTAGGTGAGTATAAACTTTATTTTTTTATTTTTTACCATTCTGATTCTTTTTTTTAACTATTACTTGGTCACACTATATAAATCCATGCCGGTTGCATGGATTTATATAGTGTGAACAAGTTGTCAAGCACTTTTCCAAGTGATGCTTAAATCACTTGGAGAAGTGCTTGATAACCCGCATGCGGAAATGCATGCAAAGACGCTGCAAAGACGCCTCACAAACGCTTCTACCTGGCGGGAAAACCGCATGTAAAATCCGCATGCGATTTTCCCGCCAGGGAGAAGCGTAAAAAATATTCTTCAGTTCCGCAACGTGGGCACTTAGCCTGAGGCTATGTGCCCATGATGCAGAAATGCTCAGGATTTTTTCCTGAGCGTTTCTGCATCTCCCTGGCAGAAAAAATGCATGCGGATTGTACATGCGGATTGTACATGCGTTTTTCCTGCCAGGGACATGCGGATGTCAAGCGTTCTTCACATGAATTTCCGCATGCAGGTTGACAAGCGCTTTCCAAGCAATTTTAGCATCACTTGGAAAGTGCTTGTCAACTTTGTCACACTATATAAATCCATGCAAACGGCATGGATTTATATACTGTGACCTTAAAGAATGGTAAAAAATAAAAATAAAAAATCTTTACATACCTTCCGATGGCCCCCGGAGCCTTGCTTCGCTCCGTCCTGGCTTGCCGGCAGCTCGTGGTACTCTGAAGGACCTGCCGTCACATGACTATGACGTCAGCGCAGGTCCTTCAGTCCACCGCGAGTTGCCCGCAAGTGAAGATGAGCGCACCGCGGGCCATCAGAAGGTAAGTATAATATTTATTTTTTATTTTATTCTTTTTTTTACAGGTTCTATGGTACCCGGGTCCAGAGGAGAGTCTCCTGTCCTCCACACCCGGGTACCATCTGCACATTGAAACGCATGGATTCCGCATATACAGATGCAGTGATGCAGAATCCAAGCGTTCCAATGCAAGTCAATGGCAGCGAAAACGCCGCGCTTCCGCAAAATAATTGGTAGTGCTGCGTTTTTTTCCTCAATGATAACCCGCAGCGGAAATTTCCGCAGCATGTGCACAGCACATGCGGATTATCATTGGGGAACATGGCAGGCCTTTTACCATGCGTTTTCTAAGCGTTTCTACAGTGTTTTTGCCGCTGCGGAAATGCTTAAAATAACGCATCGTGGGCACATAGCCTTAGGTGCACATAACTTATCAGTAGACTTTTTGACTTTCATTACTCTAGCTGTGGTTTAAAACTCATATAATATGTAAAGAAATGTATAAACAGGAGCCCTGCACATTTATTGTCACGGGTGTGTCAGAGGTGACAGACAGTCGCCCTGCAGTTGGTTGCAGAAGATCTCTACATTTGGCATTACAGACATCTTCTTAGAGGCTAGCTGTCTCTAGGACCCAGCAGCTATCTCCCTCTGGCTGATTAGCTCCCTGGCCGGAGTGTATAAATACCTGGTGTGTCTGAGAGGGAGGTACCGGCGATATTCATTACTTCTTGTGAGACTTTAGCAAGAGCAGTACTTCGTCCTCTCTGGAGCTTGAGGCTGTGTGCGCATTTGGTTAGAGTCGTCTAAAGCTAAGCAATCCCCCCTGTTTGTCTACCCTTGTTGTCTATACAGTAGAGTTTAGTGGAGATCGACTAGTGCTCATCTCCTCCATTCCCTAGCCTTAGCCATATGCCAGGGAAAGTCAGGGCGAGGCACGCGTGCGGCGATTGGTGAAGAGCCAATATAGGGACGGTAATTGAGACAGGGTGACACTAGACCAGACTGGGAGATCTCCACTCCCCCCTTTCCCTAGTGTCAGGGCTCCCTTTCCCTCTTCCCTCTGTGTTTCACTAAGTCTTTCCCACACCCTGCGTGACATTTATCTCTGCAGGTACACCGTCCCCATGCCACTAAATTAATTACAGTGTAATTATTTGCTCTGAGAAAACACAGCTCAATTTCTGTGCATTATTTTTCTGCTTTTTAGGCTGTGTGCCCACGATGCGTTTTTTAAGCGTTTCCGCAGCGGCAAAAACGCTGCAGAAACGCTTAAAAAAAGCATGGTAGAAGGCCTGCCATGTTCCCCAATGATAATCCGCAGGTGCTGTGCACATGCTGCGGAAATTTCCGCTGCGGATTATTATTGCGGAAAAAAATGCAGCACTACCAATTATTTTACGGAAGCGCTGCGTTTTCACCACCATTGACTTGCATTAGAACGCATGTATTCCGCTTCACTAGATAAGGACATGCGGAATACATGCGTTCAATGTGTGGATGATACCCAGGTGTGGAGGACAGGAGACTCTCCTCCGGACCTGGGTACCATAGAAACTGTAAAAAAAAGAATAAAATAAAAAATAAATATTACACTTACCTTCTGATGGCCCCCGATGCACTCCTCCTCCGTTGCCGGCAGATAGCGATGGACTGGAGGACCTGCGCTGACGTCATAGTCATGTGACGGGTCAAGCGAAGCTGACGTCGGCAGGTCCTTCAGTGTACTGCGATCTGCCGGCAGTCAGCACCGAGCGAAGCAAGACACCGGGGGCCATCAGAAGGTAAGTATAGATTTATTTTTTATTTTGTGACATTCTCTCTGGTCACACTATATAAATCCATGCCGTTTGCATGGATTTATATAGTGTGACCAAGTTGTCAAGCACTTTCCAAGTGATGCTAAAATCGCTTGGAAAGCGCTTGTCAACCCGCATGCGGAAATGCATGTGAAGAATGCTTCACATCCGCATGTCCCTGGCAGGAAAAATGCATGTACAATCCGCATGTGTTTTTTTCTGCCAGGGAGATGCAGAAACGCTCAAGAAAAATCCGGAGCATTTCTGCATCATGGGCACATAGCCTAAATGAAATGAACCAAAAACACATTTACTGATTTTCCAGGTGGTAGAACAGTGGGGTGTAATGTATCTAAGAGCATACACTGATTTATTACTTCACCCCTCCCTCCACTGTACATTCTGACAACTATCAATAGCAATAAGGGCTCTGTAGGTTACAAATCTCAAAAGGTCTCGGTGTCACATTATAGGATGGCATTGCTACAAGTGACCTCAGTGGAGATGTAATAACAGATTATTCTCACTGCACAGCTGAGCTAGTAGTGAATATGTTCTAGTTATAGAAAATGGACAGTTTTCAGTGAGATTGTCTGATAGAATGGTCTGGGGTTAATGAAAATCCTAGGTGAAACTTAAATACATACATGAGAATAAATACAGCCACCAGATCAGTCCTCCAAATAAAAAGACCCCCAAAATAATGACACACCTGACCCCAGCATAAATACAGATTTAAAAAAAGACAGACCTTAGAAAACACTAGCAAATAAATAGAAACCCCTTATATACCAACTGCAGACCCAATCCCCTCAATAAATATGGTCTCTAACTACAGACCTCAGAACAGTCCTCCTAAAAAAACAGACTGTAGACCAGACCCTCTAAATAAATATAGACCCCTTTAATACAGACCGGAGACCAAAGTGACGCGCCCCCTGGGCCGTGGGGTACTCGACAGCCGGGCCAATGGCTGCTTGCGGGGATTATCACGGTGGCTGGCCTGGTTCGTGACCCAGGGCGGTCAGTAAAAAGAAAGGGACAAAACAAAAAGGGAATAGTTTAGATGGGAAAGTTCGTGACGCCACCTGTGGTGTCTGGTGAGAATCACCAGCGCTGCGGCAGTCCACTGAGGCCGGTGGTAAGGCAGCTTGATGGTACAGCTCCCCACAGGTAGAGCTAGGCCTCAGGGCAGCGTATGATGTAAGGATGCAGGACAGACGGGACCCGCCGGGTCAGAGCAAGAACAGGGACAGACACGATAGTCACTTCAGTACCTTTTACTGATGGAAGTTCAGGCACATCCCGGAGCACTGTAGGGTGAAGGGTGCATTGCCGGATTCCCCCCCCCCCAGGGAGCGGGGATAGGGCCTCCTGTCTCTGGTCTTTGTGTGGTAAGTTTCTGACCTGCCTGGAGCTAGGCCTTAGTCTCTGTTCTGCACCTGCCGACCTTGTGGTAGGGCCTTCTGTTGGAGATCACTCTCCCTATTCTTTGGGGTCTCTGTGATTCCTGACCCTGGTACGTATCAGCTTTTGGTGATCCTGGGACATGTAGTTCGCCAGGGGTTCCGGTAGTTTTCTACTGGTCATAGAGATCCACGTAGATTCGGACCCGGTGTCCGCTATTACTTCGGGATCAGCTGGTTAAGCTCCTCTGCCCCCTATGTTACTCACTTTCCACTCGCCTTCGGCCCCGCTCGGGCCGTCACTAAGCTACACACACTGCAGCCGGGACACTGCTCTTCTTCGCCACTCTCAGAGTGTCGGCACACTCCTAGCTCTCTATCCTGAGCTCTGTGAGTTCTAGTCTGGACACACTCTACAGACTGTACTGAACTCTTTCTGCAGGAACTGCTAGGCTCTGGCTCGACTGCACTGATTGCTTTTGTGTCTGAGCAGGAACTTGCTGAATCACTCACTGAGCTGCCTGGCTCCACCTTCCCTTTAAATATCCCTAACGGGCTCCCTCTGGTGGTCTGAGGTGGAAGGTGGAGGTGTGTGAATGCTTAGAGAGCCCTCTGGTGGAGGAATCCTTCAATACACCCTTCTAGGATTTGTGATACCAAGCGCAGCTGGGCGTCACAAAAGCTCCTAAATAAATACAGAAAGATGCAACAATAAATAGACTCACAAAATATTTTCAGACTCCCACAATAAATACAAGACACTAATCTTCCCCTTACTTCCACAAGGAACAGTCCTAGGTCCCCTCCTCTTCTTCTGTATACTGCTCCTATTGGGCAAACCATCAGCAGATTTGGTTTCCAGTATCATCTCTATGCTGATGACACCCAACTATACACCTCTTCCCCTGATATCATCCCCACTCTAATACAAAATACCAGTGATTGTCTGTCCGCTGTCTCTAACTTGTCCTTCCTCTATCTGAAACTGAATCTCTCCAAAACTGAACTCCTTGTTTTTCCTCCCTCTACTAACCTACTATACCTGACTTTTCAATTTCCTTGGGTGGTGCCACCATAACTCCCAAGCAGCAAGCTCGCTGTCTTGGAGTCATATTTGACACACAACTTTCCTTTATTCCCCATATACAATCACTCATTCGCTCATGTCACCTGCACCTTAAAAACATCTCCAGAAATCTGACCTTTTCTCACCTTTGATACTGCGAAAACTCTTAGGCTATGTGCCCACGATGCATAAATGCTCCGGATTTTTCCTGAGCGTTTCTGCATCTCCCTGGCAGAAAAAAACGCTTGCGGATTGTACATGCGTTTTTCCTGCCAGGGACATGCGGATGTGAAGATTTCTTCACATGCATTTCCGCATGCGGGTTGACAAGCGCTTTCCAAGCGATTTTAGCATCACTTGGAAAGTGCTTGTCAACTTGGTCACACTATATAAATCCATGCAAACGGCATGGATTTATATACAGTGCCTACAAGTAGTATTCAACCCCCTGCAGATTTAGCTGGTTTGATAAGATGCAAATAAGTTAGAGCCTTCAAACTGCAAACGAGAGTAGGTTTTATGAACAGAAGTATAAATCTTACAAACCAAAAAGTTATGTTGCTCAGTTGAATTTTATTAAATTTTAAACATAAAAGTGTGGGTCAATTATTATACAACCCCTATGTTTAATATTTTGTGGAATAACCCTTGTTTGCAATTACAGCTAATAATCGTATTTTATAAGACCTGATCAGGCCGGCACAGGTCTGTGGAGTTATCTTGGCCCACTCCTCCATGCAGATCTTCTCCAAGTTATCTAGGTTCTTTGGGTGTCTCATGTGGACTTTATTCTTGAGCTCCTTCCACAAGTTTTCAATTGGGTTAAGGTCAGGAGACTGACTAGGCCACTCCAACACCTTGACTTTTTCCCTATTGAACCAGGCCTTGGTTTTCTTGGCTGTGTGCTTTGGGTCGTTGTCTTGTTGGAAGATGAAATTACGACCCATCTTAAGATCCTTGATGGAGGAGCGGAGGTTCTTGGCCGAAATCTCCAGGTAGGCCGTGCTATCCATCTTCCCATGGATGCGGACCAGATGGCCAGGCCCCTTGGCAGAGAAACAGCCCCACAGCATGATGCTGCCACCACCATGCTTGACTGTAGGGATGGTATTCTTGGGGTCGTATGCAGTGCCATCCAGTCTCCAAACGTCACGTGTGTGGTTGGCACCAAAGATCTCGATCTTGGTCTCATCAGACCATAGAACCTTGAACCAGTCTGTCTCAGAGTCCTCCAAGTGATCATGAGCAAACTGTAGACGAGCCTTGACATGACGCTTTGAAAGTAAAGGTACCTTACGGGCTCGTCTGGAACGGAGACCATTGCGGTGGAGTACGTTACTTATGGTATTGACTGAAACCAATGTCCCCACTGCCATGAGATCTTCCCGGAGCTCCTTCCTTGTTGTCCTTGGGTTAGCCTTGACTCTTCGGACAAGCCTGGCCTCGGCACGGGAGGACACTTTCAAAGGCTGTCCTGGCCGTGGAAGGCTAACAGTAGTTCCATAAGCCTTCCACTTACGGATGATGCTCCCAACAGTGGAGACAGGTAGGCCCAACTCCTTGGAAAGGGTTTTGTACCCCTTGCCAGCCTTGTGACCCTCCACGATCTTGTCTCTGATGGCCTTGGAATGCTCCTTTGTCTTTCCCATGTTGACCATGTCTGAGTGCTGTTCACAAGTTTGGGGAGGGTCTTAAATAGTCAGAAAAGGCTGGCAAAAGAGATCTTTAATCCACACATGTGAAGTTCATTATTCTTGGTGCCTGAACTACTTCTTAATACTTTAGGGGGACCAAACAGAATTCTTGTGGTTTGAGGGGTTGAATAATAAATGACACTCTGAATTAACTTTTTACGTTTAAAAAAAAAAAAAAAAAAATTTGCTGCAGTGCATTTCCCACTTCCAGGCTGATCTACAGTACAAATGTCACAATGCCAAGTTAATTCCGCTTGTGTCAACCAGCTAAATCTGCAGGGGGTTGAATACTACTTGTAGGCACTGTAGTATGACCCGAGAGAATGTCAAAAAATAAAAAATGTCCAGCAGGAGAGAGGGAAAAGAAAGCAGATCTAAATGTAGGTGTATGGTCAGGTCATAGATAGGTGTTAGTTGCACTCACCTTTATTAGGCCTTGGTCACTTGCTTATAGGTCCCTTTTGAACCACAGAACATCCAGTAATAATCTTCCTTTTTAAGCGGTATGCTGCAGATCCCTGGTGGCTATTGTTTAACTCGGGCAGAGTTATCATAGGAAAAATATCCGAAAAAGATTTCCTCCAGGCTATTTGCGCTCCCGAATAACTTGTAAGTACAAGCTATAGTATTATCCTATATGGATCTTTATTATTTCTCCAAAAACATGTGACGCGCCCCCTGGGCCAGTGTTGTTTGGGGGATACCCGGAGCCGGATCAGATGGGGGTTGTAGTCTCCGAGTGGCGGTGACCCGGTCCGTGCCCAGGGTGTCAAGCTCAGTGTGTGGCAGTCCTACAGATGTTGCTGGATGTTCTTTAGTGTCGACTACGCCACCCGTTGATTTGCGGTCAATACGGCCGCCGCTGCAGCAGGGTCCGCTGAGGCTGATGGTGTGTGTGCAGCTTCTGGTAGTATAACCCCCAACGGGAGGGGTATAGCCTCAGGGGGTCAGTTGTAGAGGGTGGTGGTTGTGGTGGTGCAGTGAGGATGGTATTGAGACTCAGAGTCGGGCTGTGCAGTTCAGGGTTTTTACTTACTGCTGTTGTTCTGGTCACTCCGGCCTTGAGTGACCGCCCGAGCCGTGCTGCGTCCACCAGGTCCTGGACTCGGCCAACCCCCAGGTAATTCTGGAGCGTGATCCTGAGCTCCCTTTCTTACGTTCCTTTTCTCTGGCCTTCCCCACCAGGGATCCACCTATGTCCGGCTCCCTCGGGTCTCTTGGTGGGTACACCTCCTCTGGGTTCCCTGACCCTATACTTGGTCTGCCTTCCTGGTGGATTTAGTGGGGGGGTCGTGGCAGATCCTGCCCACAACCTCCGGTCTCTGGCTGAGGATTAGTGCCCTCCACCAGCTTGGGATCCGGTACCCTTGTGCCAACCCTTCACCCTGTTGCTTGTATTTGGGCTCTTGGGGTTCCCTCTTCTTCCCCTCTGGGTCCTTCTGACTCCTCTCTCTCTTCTTTCAGGACTGCTTGACCCTCTACAACAGACTGACTAGTTGCTGTCTGCCTGTCTGACCCTGACCTAAGATGGTTCCCACCTTATATACTCCCTCCATGTGTGAGCTCAGGTGACCAGCACCCAATGAGCTCCTAGCATTACCCAGACTGCTCCCCCTATCTGCCCCTACACTACTGGGATGTTCCACCCCCCTCCCAGTCCAGCCAGGGACAGACACTATCGTACCTGCACATATATTGGTGGGAGTACCGTCGATCTGTCCCCCGGAAATGGGATGTATGTAGTGTATGCAGCCTACTGAGCTCAGTTCCACACTCCATCCTTACCCGGGAGTGGAATATCACACCTCTGGCTTGAGGTGTAATACCCCTGTAGCAGCCGAATCCTCAGGGTGCTACATTCCCCCCTGGTAAATCACAGCACGTCCTCGGGCTGTAAAAGAATAAAAACATCCACAAACATACATTTTTTTTTTCATAAAACATAAACATATAAAACAATATATATATCAGCATAAACTTTTCATAAATAACATTCTTGTTCCTCCGGCCACGGTGCAACTTGTGACCGGGTAAAGTGCGACAGTCTCTTCAAGAAAAACAACAGTTTCCTATAAAACCGGTAGGGGGCGCCTTAGGAAGCGCAACTATATACAAGGGAAGGTATGGCCGCTCTCAGTCCTCGGCCAGTGGGGAATAAGGGATGGCTGCTCACAGTCCTCAGCCTGTGGGGAGATGGGACACACTGGAACAGTTCACACTTGTCCCAACGGGGACATATTTAAAGCAGCAACAGTTCACTGTACCCCGACGGGTAACTATTTACAGTCTCTTTACCGTACTTTAACGACGGCGTCCTCCTGCTCCTTCTTTATCTTCAGACCCGTCCGGGTCCTCTTGCTCCTCCTCCGTCAGGCGATGCACATGGAGGGCGTAGGGTCCTTTGGCACATTTGTGCCGGGTGAACGTGACCTCGTCCCCTACGTACAGGTCACGACCTCTGTGTCCCTCCGGCAGATGGCTCTCTACGTCTCTGCGGGTTACAAAGACGTCGCCGGGGGTATGATGGTCTCTTATGAAGCCCCACCCATGCTGCAGGTTGAATTTAATCACAGTCCCGGTGGTACAGGGACCATGAGCTGCACGGGGGTTCCTCCTGGTCCGGCTCTTCTGCCCTGCGCTCTGTTCTTGCAGCCGCTGCTCTCGGATCCGCCTCTCTTTCCGCTCTTGCTCAAAGGCTGCCAACTGCTGGCGGCAGCACTCCACTCGCTCTGCTGCAGCTGCCCTCGTTTCTTGAGTGAACCCCATGAGGTCTCCTCCGGTGGGGTCCCACTCGAATTGTGCTTCTTCTAGCGGGAGCGGGGTTCTCCTGACGGGCTTCGGAGCCGGAATCAGGGGCTCGCACAGGGGCCTTGCTCTTTGGAGTTCCAGTTGGTAGTACTCCTGGGGCCATACAAAGGGCTGCCCATCCGGGCACGTGTGCTGGGCAAATAGATCTTCGCCCAGGTGCGGCACTCTAGATGTTGAGGGCGCGTTGATGGTAGCGGCGCCCGGGTTGACCAGGCCTTGCGACCAGGCTTGGGGCACCCTAAAGGTAAAGGGCACCGTAAGGACGGCGGCGCCCGGGGGTACTCGGCCCTGCGACCAGGCCGGTGGCTCCGCGGAGGTAGGGGGCGCTGTTGGAATTGCGGCGCCCGGAGGTACTAGACCTTGCGACCAGGCCGATGGTATTTCCTGTTTGGTCGCGCTCAGGGTCGAGGCGTGTGACGTCACAGGGGTCGCGGCCGCGGCTTCTACTTGAGGCCTAGTCCAGCACGGTGACGATGCAGCGACGGGCACGGCAGGGGGAATTTCGGGCTCTGCGACGGGGAGCCGGGACAGGTACACGGTTTCTCGGCTCGGGGTAGAGACGTCCCCTTTACCTGCCTCCAGTTGTCCAGCTCCCTTCTCGGCGCCGTCTCCGGCCTTCACTCCTCCTGCACCATCCTCAGAGGCGGTCTGTCTCCTCGTCTCGGGTGGCGTGCTCCGCTGACGGGTTCCGGTCTGCTGGGCCATCTCACGGCTCCACTCCGTCAGCGTGTCTTGCTGCACTTGGGCCATCCTCCGTGCGAGGCCCTCCAGCGCGGTCTGTGCACACTCCCGGTCTCGGGGGAGCTGTGCCAGGATCTCCACTAAGCCTAGTGGGGTTGTTGCTTGCAACAGGCTCCTGACCACTGGGTCGGTGCTGCCTGCCTCTCCTTCCATCTCCGGGTACGACTTCTCCGGAGTCCTCTCCAGACTTCTTGTCTCCGGGTGCGCTCTCTCCAGACTCCTCCAGGCTGCACCCATCTTCGTTCTTTTCTTCTGTCTCCGCCCACATTGAGGGTGGTCCCGGGGCAACTTTGTGATTGTCAGTTCCAGGGGCAGTTCTCTTACGCTGATGGACACTTCCAGCATCACAGTCTCTGTTGGTGGGCGCGGTTTCCGCTTTTGGCGCCATTCTTCGACCTGGCCCACGATGGGAGGTGGCCTCTTGCCACCCTCTGGCACGCCCATAATGGCGTCCGCTCTTCCAAGGCGGGAAATCTTTGGAAATGGCGGGAATCGTCTCCCAGTGGCGGGAAACTCCATGGATGGCGGGAAAAAGCTGCAAATGGCGGACAACCGGCGGGAAACGACCTGTGATGGGGTCCGTTGGCGGGGACCCTCCGGAACCGGCGGGAGACTTCTTTTTGAGGTAACGATGAACTTTTCTTCAGGCACGCAGTACCCGGTTGTTGCGGGCACGAGATCCTGCCGACTACGCCAAAGTTGACGCGCCCCCTGGGCCAGTGTTGTTTGGGGGATACCCGGAGCCGGATCAGATGGGGGTTGTAGTCTCCGAGTGGCGGTGACCCGGTCCGTGCCCAGGGTGTCAAGCTCAGTGTGTGGCAGTCCTACAGATGTTGCTGGATGTTCTTTAGTGTCGACTACGCCACCCGTTGATTTGCGGTCAATACGGCCGCCGCTGCAGCAGGGTCCGCTGAGGTTGATGGTGTGTGTGCAGCTTCTGGTAGTATAACCCCCAACGGGAGGGGTATAGCCTCAGGGGGTCAGTTGTAGAGGGTGGTGGTTGTGGTGGTGCAGTGAGGATGGTATTGAGACTCAGAGTCGGGCTGTGCAGTTCAGGGTTTTTACTTACTGCTGTTGTTCTGGTCACTCCGGCCTTGAGTGACCGCCCGAGCCGTGCTGCGTCCACCAGGTCCTGGACTCGGCCAACCCCCAGGTAATTCTGGAGCGTGATCCTGAGCTCCCTTTCTGACGTTCCTTTTCTCTGGCCTTCCCCACCAGGGATCCACCTATGTCCGGCTCCCTCGGGTCTCTTGGTGGGTACACCTCCTCTGGGTTCCCTGACCCTATACTTGGTCTGCCTTCCTGGTGGATTTAGTGGGGGGGTCGTGGCAGATCCTGCCCACAACCTCCGGTCTCTGGCTGAGGATTAGTGCCCTCCACCAGCTTGGGATCCGGTACCCTTGTGCCAACCCTTCACCCTGTTGCTTATATTTGGGCTCTTGGGGTTCCCTCTTCTTCCCCTCTGGGTCCTTCTGACTCCTCTCTCTCTTCTTTCAGGACTGCTTGACCCTCTACAACAGACTGACTAGTTGCTGTCTGCCTGTCTGACCCTGACCTAAGATGGTTCCCACCTTATATACTCCCTCTATGTGTGAGCTCAGGTGACCAGCACCCAATGAGCTCCTAGCATTACCCAGACTGCTCCCCCTATCTGCCCCTACACTACTGGGATGTTCCACCCCCCTCCCACTCCAGCCAGGGACAGACACTATCGTACCTGCACATATATTGGTGGGAGTACCGTCGATCTGTCCCCCGGAAATGGGATGTATGTAGTGTATGCAGCCTACTGAGCTCAGTTCCACACTCCATCCTTACCCGGGAGTGGAATATCACACCTCTGGCTTGAGGTGTAATACCCCTGTAGCAGCCGAATCCTCAGGGTGCTACACATGTACATACAACGCGTTTCGACAAATAAAATGTCTTCCTCAGGTATTCTGAGGAAGACATCTTATTTGTCGAAACACGTTGTATGTACATGTTTTTGGAGAAATAATAAAGATCCATATAGGATAATACTATGGCTTGTACAAGTTATTCGGGAGCGCAAATAGCCTGGAGAAAATCTTTTTTAGAAAAAATAAAAAATAAATCTATACTTACCTTCCGATGGCCCCCGCAGTCTTGCTTTGCTCGGTGCTGACTGCCGGCAGATCGCGGTACACTGCAGGACCTGCCGACGTCAGCGTCGCGTGACCTGTCACATGACTATGATGTCAGCGCAGGTCCTCCAGTTCATCGCGATCTGCCGGCATGAGAGGAGGAGCGCACCGGGGGCCGTCAGAAAGTAAGTATCATATTTATTATTTTATTCTTTTTTTTTTTACAGTTTCTATGGTACCCGGGTCCGGAGGAGAGTCTCCTCTCCTCTAGACCTGGGTACCATCCGCACATTGAACGCATGTATTCCGCATGTGCTTATCTAGTGAAGCGGAATACATGCGTTCTAATGCAAGTCAATGATGGCGAAAACGCAGCACTTCCGCAAAATAATTGGTAATGCTGCGTTTTTTTCCGGAAATTTCCGCAGCATGTGCACAGCACATGCGATTTATCATTGGGGAACATGGCAGACCTTCTACCATGCGTTTTTTAAGCGTTTCTGCAGTGTTTTTGCCGCTGCGGAAACTCTTAAAAAATGCATCGTGGGCACACAGCCTTACTGTTGCTCTTATTCACTCTCATCTGGACTACTGCAACTCTCTTCTAATCGGTCTCCTTCTAAACAAACTCTCTCCTCTCCAATCCTTTCTGAATGCAGCAGCCAGGGTCGTATTTCTATCAGGCCACTTCACCGACGCCTCTACCCTGTGCTAGTCATTGCACTGGTTAGCCGTTCACCACAGAATACAATACAAACTCATCTCCCTCACTCACAAAGCTCTCCATAATTCTGCACCGCCCTATATCTCATCCCTCATTTCTGTCTATCGACCCTCCCGTGCCCTCCGTTCTGCAACTGATCTAAGACTAGCATCCTCCTTAATCCGAACCTCACACCTTCGTCTTCAAGACTTCTCTCGTGCCGCTCCAATTTTCTGGAATGCACTGCCCCAAATGATCTGACTGATATTTAGCCCCCATGTCTTCAAACATGCTTTAAAAACACATCGGTTTAGACAAGCCGACCACCTCAACTCACCAACCTAACTCTCCCCTGTTCCATCCTAAATGTTAATCTTAATCTGCTCCTGCCTATTCATCTGTCTCCACATCCTCCATGCACCAAATAGCACACGGTAACTGCTCTTAGACAGATACTGGCTGATGACCATGTTCTACCTATTGTGTCTCTCCATTTCCATATAGATTGTAAGCTTGCGAGCAGGACCCTCATTCCTCCTGTAACTGTTGAAATGTCATACATTGTATGGTTTATATTGTCTGTACATGTCCCTACTTAATTGTAAAGTGCTGCGAAATATGTTGGTGCTATATATAAAAAAATTATTATTATTATTATTATTATTATAGAGCAGACTCCCAAAACTGTAAGATTTCTGGGTTTGTATTTATTTATTTTACAGATTGTGGCACAGAAAATGAAATAACATCACCAAGAACTCTTTAGCCACCTTTTTATCATCCATACATGATAAACGTCCAGGTGGTCTGCATTCTGCTCTACAGTGACATTGTAAAACATCATTGCATTGTAGAGCCACGGGGAGTCGGCTGTCAGACACTGCCAGACTCCCCATAAAGAAGGCAGGAACGGTTTATTACTGTCTTTGCCTTCCTGATCGCTGTATATACATCACTAAACAAGCACTGTGTAGACAGCATATACACTGTGTGCAGAATTATTAGGCAAGTTGTATTTTAGAGGATTATTTTTATTATTGATCAACAACTATGTTCTCAATCAACCCAAAAGACTCATAAATATCCAAGCTTAATATTTTTGGAAGTTGGAGTGGGATTTTTTTAGATTTGGCTATCTTAGGAGGATATCTGTTTGTGCAGGTAACTATTACTGTGCAGAATTATTAGGCAACTTAATAAAAACCAAATATAATCCCATCTCACTTGTTTATTTTTACCAGGTAAACCAATATCAGTGCACAAAATTTAGAAATAAATATTTCTGACATGCAAAAACAAAAAACAAAAAAATTAGTGATGAATATAGCCACCTTTCTTTATGATGACACTCAACAGCCTTCCATCCATAGATTCTGTCAGTTGTTTGATCTGTTTTCGATCAACATTGCGTGCAGCAGTCACCACAGCCTCCCAGACACTGCTCCGAGAGGTGTACTGTTTTCCCTCCCTGTAGATCTCACATTTTATAATGGACCACAAGTTCTCTATGGGGTTCAGATCAGGTGAACAAGGGGGCCATGTCATTATTTTTTCTTCTTTTAGACCTTTACTGGCCCGCCACGCTGTGGAGTAGTTGGATGCATGTGATGGAGCATTGTCCTGCATGAAAATCATGTTTTTCTTGAATGATACCAACTTCTTCCTGTACCACTGCTTGAAGAAGTTGTCTTCCAGAAACTGACAGTAGGTCTGGGAGTTGAGCTTCACTCCATCCTCAACCCAAAAAGATCCCACAAGTTCATCTTTGATGATACCAGCCCATACCAGTACCCCACCTCCACCTTGCTGGCGTCTGAGTCTGAGTGGATTTCTCTGCCCTTTACTGATCCAGCCTCTGGCCCATCCATCTGGCCCATCAAGAGTCACGCTCATTTCATCAGTCCATAAAACCTTTGAAAAATCAGTCTTAAGATATTTCTTGGCCCATTCTTGACGTTTTATCTTATGTTTCTTGTTCATAGGTGGTCGTTTTTTAGCCTTCTTTACCTTGGCCATGGCCCTGAGTATCGCACACCTTGTGCTTTTTGATACTCCAGTAACGTTGCAGCTCTGAAATATGGCAAAACTGGTGGCAAATGGCATCTTGGCAGCTTCACGCTTGATTTTCCTCAATTCATGGGCAGTTATTTTGCGCCCATTTTTGGCCAACACGCTTCTTGCAACCCTGTTGGCTATTTGCCATGAAATGCTTCATTGTTCGGTGATCACGCTTCAAAAGTTTGGAAATTTCAAGACTGCTGCATCCCTCTGTAAGACATCTCACTATTTTTGACTTTTCAGAGCCCGTCAAATCTCTCTTCTGACCCATTTTGCCAAAGGAAAGGAAGTTGCCTAATAATTAAGCACACCTTATATAGGGTGTTGATGTCATTAGTCAACATCCCACCTCATTACAGAGATACACATCACCAGATTTACTTAATTGGTAGTTGGCTCTCTAACCTATGCAGCTTGGAATAGGACAACATGTATAAAAAGTATCATGTGATCAAAATACTCATTTGCCTAATAATTCTGCACACAGTGTAGGAAGCGCTAACAGTGGTTCCTCATCCAGACCCAGCAGTCATATGATTGCTGGGTGTAACAAGAGAGCTGGAGCTTGTGAGTCCTAGGAGACAAAGTCAGCTCTGCTTTACAGCCAAGGGACTAAAATTCCACTTTAACTGGGGAAAATATACCAGCCCCAATTAGAGGGAAAATCAGATTAAAAAAAGAAAGGATCTACATGTTGAAATGTCCCCTAAAGGTCTTTTATCATTTTATGACAATATGTGTCATATTGTGACAATATTTGTCAATATTTATCACAATATGTGCAATAAATTAAAAATAAATAAATATGCAGATAAATAAAAAGCAGGAAAAAATTAAATTCAAATCTCTGTTACTAATTATGCGCCTATCGAAAATAAAAAAACATGTCTAATATATCAAATGATTGTTATGGAAATGTGAACAAATTTTAAAATGTACTTCAGTAGTCCTTTGTCGTTATAAAAAAAAATGAAAAAAACTAAAAAAAAACTGAAAAACATATTCACTTTATTTTTTTACCGATATTGGCAAAAAAAAAAGAGAGCATGAAAATAACATAAAAATTACAACACATTCATCATAAAAAAAAATATTTAAAAATTATTTGAATATCTGAATGAGAAAAAAATTACAGCTCTTTAAACCAAATGTAAGAAAAACCCCTAAAATGTGCTTAGTCAGGAACAGGGCTTAATGGCCCGGTCTTGAACTGGTTAAGCAATATGTTTTACATGATAACAGGATGTAGACAATTGTTCATTTTCTGATGACCCATTCACTTTAAGAAAGCAGATCAGGCAGATCTGTGGGCATCCTCCTAGTGGCTTAAGGCCCCGTCACACTAAGCGATGCAGCAGCGATCCCGACAACGATATGACCTGTCAGGGATCGTTGCTGCATCGCTAATACATCGCTGGTGAGCTGTCAAACAGGCAGGCTCACCAGCGATGAGGGGAGCAGCAATATCGTGGAAAGAATCGTTCCACGATGTCCTGCTCCCGTTACCAGCCTGCTGCAAGCAGGAGCAGGCTGGTAACTATGGTAAACATCGGGTTACTAAGTGCGCGTGTGCCCCTAGTAACCCGCTGTTTACCATGGATACCACTCTGCTACGGTGTGCTGGAGCCTCCGCTCACCGTAGCAGAGTGGTATCTATGGTAAACAGCGGGTTACTAAGTGCGCGCGTGCCCCTAGTAACCCGATATTTACCATGGTTACCAGCCAGATCGTTGGTCCCGCTGGTCACACACAGCGATGTGTGCTGGCCAGCGGGAGGCCAACGACCAAAAAATGGTCCAGGACACTTTGCAACGATCAGCGACCTCACAGCAGGGGCCTGATCGTTGCAAAGTGTCACACATAGTGACATCGCTGGTGAGGTCGCTGGTGAATCACCAAAACCGTGACACAGCAGCGATCTCGCTAGCGATATCGCTTAGTGTGATGGGGCCATTACAGTCTTATTCGGTCATGTGATAAAAAAGTAATAATGTCTATCATTTAATCTTTAGTGTCTAATCTTAATGATTATTCCAATCCATTTACCTTGATTGTGATTTATTACTGCATACCAGGTTCTGATGCTACCATGTTTATTGTTCATTTATTGTTCATAAAAATATTTTCTTTCAAATAAACTTTGAATTTGAAAAAAAGTGTCACACATAGCGACATCGCTGGTGAGGTCGCTGGTGAGTCACCAAAACCGTGACACAGCAGCGATCTCGCTAGCGATATCGCTTAGTGTGACGGGGCCTTTAGGCTAGGGTCAGATAAGGCGTCAGCTTTATTTGTGGCTGTGGTTTTTCCATGATGTCGTCACCTACAGGGAGCGGCAGTACATTTTCTTTGTCTTATAAAGTTTCTTTTATAATATTAGTTTTTACTCTAATCCCATACATCACCGCATGTACAAAGAATCTCATCCTAATTCATGAACACGTTGCCTCCCCCACCCGGGGGCACATACTTCATCTACCTAATGTTATTTTTGTGCCGGTTTACAATGGTTGATATTGCAGGAGCATTTTCTCTTGTCATAAAAGACGTAATCATTTAAGAGCAGGTGTTAAACACAGAGGATTATGGGAGGGAAATAAAATAACCAGACAGGTTAAATCTCCAGACAGCGTCTGCCACTCAATCGGGTCTATATAATGCCATATTGTCGTCAGGAGGTCACCGAGGTCAGAGCTCTTCCTGCTGTAAAATACGTAACCTGACATATGTATCTATATATAAAATCCGGAAATGGACTGCCAAGAAGACGTCCAGCTCCCATCCATCCCGATGACGTGTTCTAGCATGTTGCTTAGAAACCAGATGATACTATGTAACAAATGCAAATTATAGACTGTAAATTAAATTGCTAAGATAGATGTCTTAGCAAATAGATGCTAGTATATGTCCCCGAATCCTGCCAACTGCTCACAGAGACAAGCCTTTCTTATATGGGAAGGCAGAGCCATGGAGATTATACCGTACTGCATGAAATGAAGATTTACCAGATAAACATAATGATAGATATTAGATAAATAGATCAATATGCTATACATTAGATAGACATTCAAAGAAGCTTAATTAGTAAGAGCAAATACATATTAGCATTGCCAAAGCAAGTGGAAAACAAGGAATTGAAGGATAGGGACTGTGGGAATGATGGATAGGGGAACATCCAGGATGAAGACTGTTCAATATTCTCTCGGTATTTCTTCCACTGACAGAAACAGTTGCCTAATTGTCTAAATAAAGCCGGGGCAACAGCATCAAATGCAAACCTCTCCAGAATCTCCATGGAAAAACCTTTTAAGAACAAAAACAAGGCACTTGAATCACAAGAAGCACATTACTCCTTAGTATCAGATGTTTTTCACTGCAACCCTCTGTAATAACATTAAAGTTCCTTGCTCGTCTTAACCCTCTCATCTACGACCCCAGCCTTGATCTTCCTTTTAAGAGTTTACATTAATACGCCCTTCTGGTCCTTTAGTGAGTGGTGATGTCACCTTAGCGCTATATCCTCTGTTACCTCCGTCTTGAAGGCAAGGTCTCTAAATCATAAACACCGTGGGCTGAAAAAGATTCAAACATAATACTAAACTTTCGACTGATTTAACAACAATTTTCGATCGATTTAACAACAATTTAGAGAAAAAAGTTTGAAAAGATGAAGAAAAATGAAAACTTCAGCCCATAATTATAGTAAACATGTAATCACGCCTTGTCTGCATAGAACATAAGACATAAAATTGCAACAATTACATCTAAAAACAAAACAATTGCTGTAAATGAATTTTCATTTTAAAATAGTTTCCTAATACAGAACGAGGGTGCATTTTAAGACCCAATCCCCTCTTATATATTCATATTGTACATTCATAAAGTAAACTTTTCGATCCAGACTATAGGGGGTGACCTCATTTCTATACATTTTTATACATATGACTAAATCATTTACACAGCAAACGGTGACATCAATCAACCTTTCTCTGCACATTTACCACAGTCATTTCCTTAGAAGTATGCCAATTTCTTAAATGAGCAAAACACATTAGTAAAATGGTTCTCTGTAGGTAAATGGGGTCATTACTATAATTTGTATACATGTGGTGTATAAACTGTAGGTAACAAAGGGTCTTATAGGAAATATTTCAAGTCAACCTGAGTAAGACACTTTGTAAACTACCCCCCTGGTAGCCATTTTTTTAGATAATGAAGATTTCCTTTTCTAGTTAAGAAAATAGTCTATGCAATGTCCAGCCGCCACTGGTTGAAGTTATGCCTGGTATGCCTGACAGTCATTCCCAAGTGGCAGGTTATATAGACAGCACAAGTTGGACTTCTAGAAACAAATCTACTTCCTCTCCTCCAACCTTCTTTGTGCCTCACCTGGTTCCTATCTTTTCTAGGAAGCCAGGGTCTGTGACAATGGGTCCCAAAACACCCCACAGTCAGATGAATGTGTAAGATTAGGGTTAAACCAATATTCCAGGTTTATTACATAAAGCTTTATGGGATGACCATCTCCTATAAAGGTTCTCAGCTCAAAGTCAGGTTTTACTGCTGTTGACTCGCTTGTAGAATCAAATCATTTACAAGACCTCATAGAAATCTGCCGCTCACTACATATATACACGGGGTAGCAGCAGCTGGCTAGATTGAAGTATTATTATTATTTATTATTATAGCGCCACTTATTCCATGGAGCTTTACATGTGAAAAAGGGGGTATGCATAGCAAAAACAATTACAATAATCTTGAACAAAAACGCGACGGAGACTGATACAGGAGGAAAGAAGACCCTGCCCACGAGGGCTCACAATCTACAAGGGATAGTAATCTCTGCCCTCTTTTGATGGATAGGCGTCATTCTCAGTGATGTCACCGTCGATCTCTAGTGATGTATAGGTGGCATTCTCAGTGATGTCACTGCTGATCTCTAGTGATGGATAGGCGGCATTCTCAGTGATGTCACCACCGATCTCTAGTGATGGATAGGGGGCATTCTCAGTGATGTCACCGCTGATCTCTAGTGATGGATAGGGGGCATTCTCAGTGATGTCACCGCTGATCTCTAGTGATGGATAGGGGGCATTCTCAGTGATGTCACCGCCGATCTCTAGTGATGGATAGGGGGCACTCTCAGTGATGTCACTGCTGATCTTTAGTGATGGATAGGCGGCATTCACAGTGATGTCACTGCTGATCTCGAGTGATGGATGGGGGCATTCTCAGTGATGTCACCGCTGATCTCTAGTGATGGATAGGCGGCATTCTCAATGATGTCACCGCTGATCTCTAGTGATGGATAGGCGTCATTCTCAGTGATGTCACTGCTGATCTCTAGTGATGGATAGGCGGCATTCTCAGTGATGTCACCGCTGATCTCTAGTGAGGGATAGGCGGCATTCTCAGTGATGTCACCGCTGATCTCTAGTGATGGATAGGCGGCATTCTCAATGCTGTCACCACTGATATCTAGTGATGGATAGGACGCATTCTCAGTGATGTCAGCATTGATTTCTGTTGATGAATAGGTGGCATTCTCAGTGATGTCACCGCTGATCTATAGTGATGGATAGGCGGCATTCTCAGTGATGTCACCACTGATCTCTAGTGATGGATAGGCGGCATTCTCAGTGATGTCACTGTTATGATCTGCTACAAGCACTAAGGAAAGAAAGGAGATCTGTCCCTACAATAGAACTAAGCTAGATCCCTACGATGTAACGGGGAACCTGATCCTGCGATCAGAGCCGCTAAAGTCCTCGGCTAGTCTGTACGAAGACCTATAGATGCAAGGGAGGGATCCCTACAAGAACTAGGGACTGGGATAAAGTTGGACACCTCCTAGCAGAAATTGTAGCAGTAAAAGACAAACACACAACATAGAACATAAAGGTCCGAAGACCAAGCTAAACTGACTGAGAAAGGTAACAAGCACCAGGCTAACTTAAGAGTAGAAATTACAATGAAGTCCAGCAAGGCCAGGAGGGCGGAGCAGGATTAAATAGGCAAAAAAGGTCATGTGACCAGCAAGATAGAAAAAACCTAACAGGAGAGTTCTAATAGTACCCCCTCTTCTAGGCCCAGGCTTATCTAGGCCCAGGCTTATCAGGAAACCTCTTGTGAAACGCTCTGACAAGTCTGGAAGCAGAAACATCATCCGCCCTCACCCATGAGTTATCCTCGGGTCCGAAACCCTTCCAAGCGACGAGATACTGCAAACTCCCTCTATATCGTCTAGAATTTAGGATGCGGGAAATTTCGTATTCCCCGTCCTCCACCACCAGAGGAACAGTGGCAGAGGCGTCTCCATCCGACACATAAGCTCTTTTCAACAGCGAAACCTGAAACACCGGATTAATCTTCCAGGAGGTAGGAACCTCCAACCTAACAGCAGATTGGTTAACTACCTGAAGCACCTTAAAGGGCCCTACAAACTTGGGACCCAGTTTTTTAGAAGGAATCCTCAACCGCAGATTCTTAGAGGACAACCAAACCATGTCACCAATAGCAAACAAAACCTCTTGCCGTTTCCTATCAAAGTACCTCTTAGATTTTTTGTTAGCCGCCTGAAGATTACCACGCACATCCGTCCAAACTCTCCAAATCACCGGAAAAACTCTCCTCCTCAGGCACAGCCGATACCAATTTGGAGAATGACCCAAAAGACGGATGTCTCCCAGAACAACAAAAAAAAGGCGAACAACCAGCAGAAGATGATGTATGGTTGTTAAGAGCAAATTCAGCAAGTGGCAGAAACTCAGACCACCCCTCCTGATTGTCTGCCACAAAACAACGCAAGAACTGCTCAACATCCTGATTCTTCCTTTCTGTCTGGCCATTAGACTCAGGATGATATCCGGATGAAAACGACAAATGAACTCCCAACCTGTCACAAAAAGCACGCCAAAAACGAGCCACGAACTGAGGTCCCCTATCCGAAACAATGTCAGTAGGAACACCATGTAGTCTGACAATTTCCTTGACAAAGGCCTTAGCGAGTGTCTTAGCGCAGGGCAGTTTGATGAACCAAGTGACACATCTTGCTAAAACGGTCCACGACCACCCAGATGACAGTGAAACCCTCAGAGGGGGGAAGGTCAGTAATAAAGTCCATAGCCAGATGTGTCCAAGGTGCACTAGGAACCTCCAGAGGGCAAAGCAACCCAGCTGCAGGAGTATGTGAAGACTTAGATCTAGCACACACCGTACATTGACGCACCCACTTAATGACTTCCTTCTGCCATCCAGGCCACCAAAAACTGCGACCCACAAGTCTCTTGGTCTCAGAAATTCCTGGATGACCTGCCAACCGAGACTCATGACACTCAACAAACAAATCTCTCCTAAAGGTCCTAGGCACAAACAACCTCCCATGGGGAGTGTTAGATGGGACATTCTCCTGTGCTTTAAGAATCTCATCTTCCAAAACGGAGTCCAATGCAGCAATCACAACACCTTCTTGTAAAATGCTCCCCTCCTCCTCAACACCGACCATGGGAGAAAAGCTGCGAGACAAAGCATCAGCTTTAACATTCTTGGTACCCGGGATGTAAGTAACGGAAAAATTAAACCGCGAGAAAAAAAGTGCCCACCTAGCCTGACGGGCATTCAAGCGCTTGGCAGCATCAAGATAGATCAGATTTTTATGATCAGTGAAAACCTGAATGGGAAATTCAGCACCTTCCAAGAGATGACGCCAGTGTTCAAATGCGAGTTTAATAGCCAGCAATTCCCGATTACCAATATCGTAATTAAGTTCAGTCTCAGAAAATTTTTTTGAAAAAAAGGCACAGGGATGTACTCCATCCTTGTTTTTCTGAGACAACACCGCACCGACCCCCACCGAAGAAGCATCAACCTCAACCAAAAACAGCTTAGTCACATCAGGCTGCATAAGGATGGGAGCAGAGCTGAACCTCTCCTTTAGAAACACAAAAGCTTCAATGGCCTCAGTAGTCCACTGAACCGCATTAGCACCTTTCCTGGTGAGATCGGTCAGTGGTTTGACAATAATAGAACATTTTTTAATGAATTTTCTGTAATAATTGGTGAAACCCAAAAACCTCTGTATCGATTTCAAACCAATAGGCCTAGGCCATTCCTGAACCGCCTGAACCTTCACAGGGTCCATCTCAAAGCCCTCGCTGGAGATAATGTAGCCCAAAAAACGAATTCTCTGTACAGCGAACTCACATTTCTCCAGCTTAGCAAAAAGCGAATTGTCAATTAATAACTGTAATACCTCACGTACGCTCCGCCAATGAGACTCCAGATCTGGTGAATAAATCAAAATGTCATCCAAATACACAACCACATTTTTGCCGATCAAAGATCTAAGGATGTCATTAATAAGATTCTGAAAAATGCTGGAGCATTGGTAAGACCAAAAGGCATAACCAGGTTCTCAAAATGACCCACAGGAGTGTTAAAAGCAGTCTTCCATTCATCACCCTCCTTCATGCGCAACAAATTGTATGCCCCCCGGAGATCAATTTTAGAGAACCACTTGGCCCCCACTAACTGGTTAAACAAATCAGGAATCAATGGCAGTGGGTAAGGATTGCGTACAGTAATTTTATTAATCTCACGAAAATCCAGACAAGGACGTAAACTGCCGTCCTTTTTTTTAACAAAAAAAAATCCAACAGCCACAGGAGACTTGGAAGGCCTAATGTGACCGGCGGCCAAGCTTGTCTGTATGTATTCCTCCAAAGCCTTTCTCTCAGGAATAGTAAGATTAAATAAACGACTTTTAGGAAGAGTCGCTCCAGGGACAAATTCAATGGTACAATCATAGAGTCTATGGGGAGGCAAAATTTGTGACTCCTCCTCAGAAAAAACTCTAAAAATCCTGAATAGGTACAGGTAATTCCCCTTTTTCCACCGCAGCAATACGTCCGTTACAACACTTGTCATAACACTTAGGGCTCCAGGACTTAATTTCATTGGTAGACCAATCCAGTACAGGATTGTGCAATTTTAACCAGGGTAACCCCAAAATTACTGGAGAAGGCAAATTATTTAATACCACCAAATCCAAATTTTCTTGGTGAATACCATTAATAGTGAGGGGAAATTCACAGACCTTGTGAGTAACACTCTTCAAGGGGGAGCCATCGACAGAAACCACAGCAATAGGGGATGACAAAGGTTTGGGTTTTAATTTAAGTTTTTCCAAGAATCCCCCATCAGTCACATTCAGAGTAGAACCACAATCCACAAATATCCGAAATTCAATTCATTCTTCCTGAGCAGCAGTAGTAGCAGAAAGAAATACCCCCTTAGTATTTAAACAGGCAATACAGGCGTAACTGACCTTTTTTTTTTCTTTGTTCATACGAAGCACACAGTTCTTAATAAAATGGTCAGAATTCCCGCAATAAAAGCACAAACCTTCAGAAGATCTGCGGTCTTTTTCCTGAGAGTGGGGTGCCTTCGCCCCAATCTCCATCGGCTCTCCAATGTCAGTACAGACCGTCTCAAGACTCGGAGCTGACATAGCAGAGGATTTACTCTCATTAACCCTTGCACGCAGTCTCCTGTCCACCCGTATAGCTAATTGCATTGCCTCCTGCAAGTTTCCAGGTGTGGGATAAGCAATCAGCAAATCCTTAACCCTTTCACCCAGCCCCGCAAGAAACAAACTTTTCAAAGCTGAATCATTCCACCCCACCTGGGCAGACCACCGACGGAAGTGAGAACAATATTTTTCCACATTACCTGATCCCTGCCTCAAACGTCTCAATTCAGTCTCAGCTGATGAGACACGATCAGGATCATCATACAACAAACCCAAAGCAGAAAAAAAACTATCCACTGATCTAAAGCATGGATCACTAGGTTGGAGAGAAAATGCCCATCCCTGAGGTTCTTTGTGCAAAAGTGACATTATGAACCCTATGCGCTGTGATTCATCACCAGAGGATCTGGGTCTCAAACGAAAATACAACAAACAAGCATTTTTAAAGGAAAAAAATTCTTCTTGATCACCAAAAAATAAATCAGGTTAACGTACCTTTGGCTCCACAAAATGTGCTCCAGAACAGCTACTCACGTGATGTTGGAGCTCGGCCACCTCCAGAGAGAGTCCCTGCAGGCGTTAAGCCAAATCCTGAACCGACACCATGATGGAAACTGGAAGTCTTTCCTTATAGATATTTTTGGGCTGGACTTACTGTTATGATCTGCTACAAGCACTAAGGAAAGAAAGGAGATCTGTCCCTACAATAGAACTAAGCTAGATCCCTACGATGTAACGGGGAACCAGATCCTGCGCTCAGACCCGCTAAAGTCCTCGGCTAGTCTGTACGAAGACCTATAGATGCAAGGGAGGGATCCCTACAAGAACTAGGGACTGGGATAAAGTTGGACACCTCCTAGCAGAAATTGTAGCAGTAAAAGACAAACACACAACATAGAACATAAAGGTCCGAAGACCAAGCTAAACTGACTGAGAAAGGTAACAAGCACCAGGCTAACTTAAGAGTAGAAATTACAATGAAGTCCAGCAAGGCCAGGAGGGCGGAGCAGAATTAAATAGGCAAAAAAGGTCATGTGACCAGCAAGATAGAAAAAAACTAACAGGAGAGTTCTAACAGTCACCGCTGATCGCTAGTGATGGATAGGCAGCATTCTCAGTGAAGTCACCGTTGATCTCTAGTGATGGATAGGCGGCATTCTCAGTGATGTCACCGCTGATCTCTAGTGATGGATAGGGGGCATTCTCAGTGATGTCACCGATGATCTTTAGTTATGGATAGGCTACATTCTCAGTGATGTCACCGCTGATCTCTAGTGATGGATAGGCGGCATTCTCAGTGATGCCACCGCTGATCTTCAGTGATGGATAGGCAGCATTCTCAGTGATGTCACCTTTGATCTCTGTTGAGGGATAGGCAGCATTCTCAGTGATGTCACCGCTTATCTCTAGTGATGAATAGGCGGCATTCTCAGTGATGTCACCACTGATCTCTAGTGATGGATAAGGGGCATTATCAGTGATGTCACCACTGACCTCTAGTGATGCATAGGCTGCATTCTCAGTGATGTCACCGCTGATCTCTAGTGATGGATAGGCGGCATTGTCAATGATGTCACCGCTGATCTCTAGTGATGGATAGGCGGCATTCTCAGTGATGTCACTGCTAATTTCTAGCGAGGGATAGGCAGCAATCTCAGTGATGTCACCGCTGATCTCTAGTGATGGATAGGCGGCATTCTCAGTGATGTCACCGCTGATCTCTAGTGATGGATAGGCGGCATTCTCAGTGATGTCACCGCTGATCTCTAGTGATGGATAGGCGGCATTCTCAGTGATGTCACCGCTGATCTTCAGTGATGGATAGGCGGCATTCTCAGTGATGTCACCGCTGATCTTCAGTGATGGATAGGCGGCATTCTCAGTGATGTCATCGCTGATCTCTAGTGAGGGATAGGCGGCATTCTCAGTGATGTCACCGCTGATCTCTAGTGATGAATAGGCGGCATTCTCAGTGATTTCACCTCTGATCTCTAGTGATGGATAGGACGCATACTCAGTGATGTCACCGCTGATCTCTAGTGATGGATAGGCGGCATTCTCAGTGATGTCACCGCTGATCTCTAGTGATGAATAGGCGGCATTCTCAGTGATTTCACCGCTGATCTCTAGTGATGGATAGGTGGCATTCTCAGTGATGTCACCGCTGATCTCTAGTGATGGATAGGCGGCATTCTCAGTGATGTCACCGCTGATCTCTAGTGATTGATAGGCGGCATTTTCACATTCTCTTGTACAGTGGGGGAAAAAAGTATTTAGTCAGCCACCAATTGTGCAAGTTCTCCCACTTAAGAAGATGAGAGAGGCCTGTAATTGACATCATAGGTAGACCTCAACTATGAGAGACAAAATGAGAAAACAAATCCTGAAAATCACATTGTCTGATTTGGAAAGAAAGTTTTTTAAAATTTTGGTGGAAAATAAGTATTTTGTCACCTACAAACAAGCAAGATTTCTATCTCACAGACCTGTAACGTCTTCTTTAAGAGGCTCCTCTATCCTCCACTCATTACCTGTAGTACTGCCACCTGTTTGAACTTATCAGTATAAAAGACACCGGTCCGCAACCTCAAACAGTCACACTCCAAACTCCACTATGGTGAAGACCAAATAGCTTTCGAAGGACACCAGAAACAAAATTGTTGCCCTGCACCAGGCTGGGAAGACTGAATCTGCAATAGGCAAGCAGCTTGGTGTGAAGAAATCAACTCTGGGAGCAATAATTAGAAAATGGAAGACATACAAGACCACTGATAATCTCCCTCGATCTGGTGATCCACACAAGATCTCACCCCATGGGGTCAAAATGATCTCAAGAACGGTGAGCAAAAATTCCAGAACCACAAGGGGGGACCTAATGAATGAATTGCAGAGAGTTGGGACCAACGTTACACAGGCTACCATCAGTAACACACTACACCGCCAGGGACTCAGATCCTGCAGTGCCAGACGTGTCCCCCTCTTAAGCCATTACATGTGCGAGCCCGTTGGAAGTTTGCTAGAGAGCATTTGGATGATCCAGAAGAGTATTGGGAGAATGTCATATATTCAGATGAAACCAAAGTAGAACGGTTTGGTAGAAACACAACTCGTCTTGTTTGGAGGAGAAAGAATGCTGAGTTGGATCCAAAGAACACCATACCTACTGTGAAGCATGGGGGTGGCAACATCATGCTTTGGGGCTGTTTCTCTGCTGAGGGACCAGGGCGACTGATCCGTGTACATGAAAGAATGAATGGGGCCATGTATCGTGAGATTTTGAGTGCAAACCTCCTTCCATCAGCAAGGGCATTGAAGATGAATCGTGGCTGGGTCTTTCAGCATGACAATGATCCCAAGCACACCGCCAGGGCAATGAAGGAGTGGCTTCGTAAGAAGCATTTCAAGGTCCTGGAGTGGCCTAGCCAGTCTCCAGATCTAAACCCTATAGAAAACCTTTGGAGGGAGTTGAAAGTCTGTGTTGCCCAGCGATAGCCCCAAAACATCACTGATCTAGAGGAGATCTGCATGGAGGAAGGGGCCAACATACCAGCAATAGTGTGTGCCAACCTTGTGAAGAATTACAGAAAACGTTTGACCTCTGTCTTTGCCAACAATGGATATATAACGAAGTATTGAGATGAACTTTTGTAGGTGACCAAATACTTATTTTCCACCAAAATTTGAAAAAATTTCTTTCCAAATCAGACAATGTGATTTTCAGGATTTGTTTTCTCATTTTGTCTCTCATAGTTGAGGTCTACCTATGATGTCAATTACAGGCCTCTCTCATCTTTTTAAGTGGGAGAACTTGCACAATTGGTGGCTGACTAAATACTTTTTTCCCCACTGTATATTCTATTGAGAATGTATGACAGTTATATTAGGCATGCAGAGAAAGCTCTTTAATTATGATGCAGGGTAGGAAAGAATTCCTTATAGGTGCTGCATGCTTCCAATAGAAAATATAGTCTTGTTCTCTATGTATTACATACTGTATGTGTAGTGTTTCACCTCTGCAATCTGTTCCTCAATACATATTGTACATTTCATCATATGAGTCATTGCAGGTGTTGAGACCTTTCATGATACAGTTTAGGGTTACAGAAAGTTGAGGGACCATTGCAGAACTCTCTACCCTTGATCTCCGAGCTGCTCCCTACAACCTAATTTAATCCATGAGGAATGACGAACATCTCAGGTCCTGTAAAAGGTGTTCAGCTCTTAAATCATATTTAAGGGAGACTTAAGGGACAGAAAGTATGTGGAGCTCATAGAAGATTTTGTGCAATTCATGAGCTGAAGTTGTATTCAGATTGAGTTTTACCCATTAATGGAAAGTCGATTCTAGATTTTATCACAAATGCAAGTCACAAAAAATATTACATTGCACATTCTAAAAATGCAGTGACACATAATGTCCAGGAGATCAGAGACTGATCAGATTAATAAACCAGAATATAGGAAACCTGTTTCCCAAGAATACATATAATTCAACAGGGTGAGGGTTCAGTCAGATAAGCATTTAATCGGTCTGTGCTCACCACGGCCCACACACGGAGAGCAGACAGCCACATTATAGCCAGTGTGGTAGTGCACATGGCTTATTTTACACACAGAATGATGGTCGGCATGGAAAAAAATGGCTGCATGCACTACTTTAGTCCATTTTATGGATCGGAATAATTCATGCAATGTAAAGGCAGCTCTAGCACCTGTCCGCAATGGGGAAGAGCACACGGAACTGCACACAGAGCTAGGACATGACTGACCTGATTTCCAAAATGGTAGTCTCAATCTGACCTTAAAGATATTGCAGATCTTATATATAAAGCCACTCCTTGTATATAATTATATATGTATGGCTGGTAAAACTTGGGCATATTCTGTATAGAATTATATAGGTACAGCTTGTATAACCTGGGCATCTCCTGTATAGAAGTATATAGGTACAGCTGGTATAACCTGGGCATCTAGTGTTTAGAATTATATATGTACAGCTGCTATAACCTGGGCATTCCCTGTATAGGATTATATATGTACAGCTGGTATAACCTGGGCATCTGCTGTATAGAATTATGTATGTACAGTTGCTATAACCTAGGCATCTCCTGTATATAATCATACATGTACAGCTGGCATAACTTGGGCATCTCCTGTATATAATTATATATGTACAGCTGGTATAACCTGGGCATCTGCTGTATAGAATTATGTTTGTACAGTTGGTATAACCTGGGCATCTCCTGTATATAATTATATATGTACAGTTTGGTATAACCTAGGCATATCCAGTATAGAATTACATAGGTACAGGTTGTATAACCTGAGCATCTGTTGTATAGAATTATATATGTACAGCTGATGTTATACTTGATCTGTGTTTTCAGGGACTTTGGCTGTTTTCTATGTAAATTTTTTAACTTTGTGAGGAGCTTGAACCCTTTCATTAAGTCATTCACACTGTAGAATTAGAATCCACAATATGACTAGTTTTCAGACGGAGTTTTCTTTTTTTTTTCAGCTTGTAGTCACTTTGCTTTCAGACTTTATTCAGCTCTTTGGCCAGGAATGGGTTAAGGGCAATTTAATGCATCGCCCTCTGAGCCCTGCGCCCCTGTGATAGAATGTACCACTCTTTGTACAATGCGCCTCCAGAGCAATCCATTAAGGCCCTGTCTCCTGGATCCTGAGTGGTCCTACCTTCGCTATATATTTTTTTATGATTATTTTGCTGAAAACTATGCATTTCCACCTATTCCTGCACATTCCAAAAACCAAGCCAGTATGACTCATAAATATACATGAATGAGGCTTTTGCGCGAAGCTGATGGTAAAAAAATAAAATATAGCGGACTTAACCCGTATTGTACATAATTGTATTAAATGCTTTCAGCTAACCTATAATAATGGAGGGTAGATGGCAGCGCAGCTCCGGCATCTGCCACTTGTGTGAAAATGAATAGACTGCGCACTATCTCTCATCTATCCACTTAATGCACTACATGTAGCTGGACACGTATCAGTCTCCATGTACCGGAGCAGGTGCTCTACCCACACAGATATAATATATATGTGTCTCGCCCCCGGTGGGGCCTTACTGTCTGGGGCAGTATATATGTATATCACGGTGGCTGGCCCAGGGCGGACAGTGCACCAAAAAAAAAGGGTTTTAGTAAAATGAAAATAAAAGTTTGTGACGCCACCTGTGGATTCTGGTAAGAGGTTACCAGCGCTGCGACAGTCCACTGAGGCTGATGTTAGGGCCAGCTTTGATGGGACGGCTCCCCACAGGTGGAGCAGGCCTCAGGGCTGTGTAGAATGAATGGAGGTGGGTGCGCTGGGCGTTGTGGTGCAGGTAGGGAACGATGGCACAGCCGAAGTAATGGACAGAGACAGGGGGTTTCTGCTTCGTTACCTTTACTGGTACAGCTGGTAGATATGTTCCAGGGTACTCTAGGTGAAGGGTGCACTTTCGGACTTCTCCCCAGTGAGCGGGTGTAAGGCCTCCTGTTCCGTGTCTGTCTCTGTGTAAGCTCCTTGCCAGCCTGCAACTGTGCCTAGCTTATGTGTCTTACTTTTTCCTCTACCTGTTGCTCTGAATTAGGACCTCCGGTTGGTGACCACTTTCCCTGGACGTCGGGGCCTTCGTGGTACCTAGTCCTGTGAGTCTATCTTCAGGTCTGCCAGGGACTTGTAGTCCTCCTGGGATTCCGGTTAACTCTACTGGGTGTGAAGGGTCCCTGTAGGCTCGGACCCGGTGTCCTGTAAATACACTGGGGTGAGCCTGGTATGCTCCTCTGCCCCCTTTTATCACTCCTTCTCTCCTCGCCGTCGGCCACGCTCGGGGCCTTCACTACAAGGCAGCTGGCGTGCTGCTTCTTCACCGCTCTCTAAGCATCGGCACGCTCTCTGTCTGGCTTCAGAGCTGCTGGAGGCCTAGCTTGCCTCTAACAGCAGCTTGTGTGCTGCTCGCTGTCTGAGCACACTGTAAACTCTCTGTAGACTCACTCAGCTGCCTGGCTCCACCTTCCCTTTATATATCCCTATTAGGGCTCCCTCTCCTGGTATGAGGAGGAAGGTGGAGGTGTTTGCATGTAGTGAGGGCCTCTTGTGGAGAAATCCATCCTTGCATCCTTCTGGGTTCTGTGGCACCATGCGCAGCAGGGCGCCACATTCCCCCTAGTAAAACTCAGTACTCCTGGACTGAAGTATTTTTGCAAAAACAGATTAAACAGCAATAATAACAATTACATTAATATTTACAATAATAACAATATGGCTACAGCAAGACCCGTAACCTGGTGTCCTTTTCACCAAAAGAACATGGTAGTATGAGGGACCCGTCCGCAAACCCCCCACGTAGGCCCTGGGCGTGGCTGCAGGCCATAGGTGATTCAGTGATGGACCACATCTTCCGCCACGCCAAACGGGTTTTTGGTCAACGCCAAGGCACTCCAGGGAGTGCAATTATTTACAGGAACAGTTTTTGGGCTGCTCACAGTCCTCAGCCACAGAGTCTTTTTATATATACCCTTACGGGTAACTAGAGATAAGGTTAAGTGTCCATAAGCAAGGCAAAACAAAACAATGATTAAATACATGACAATTTTACAATAATAACATACCCCAGGGGCAACTATTTATACAATCAGAATTTCCTTCTTCATTCTCTATATCTTGCAGGGATCTGACCTTTAGTACTACGTGTGGACCTGCGTGGTACTGGAATGCGTGTGGTACTGGTATTCGCACCACTTCCCATTCTGTCAGTACTAGTTGTGGAGGGGCTACAAGACTGCCTTGACCTCTCTGCGGAACTGGCAAGTGTACCATTAGCTGGGCCTTCCTGCTCCGCTCCAGCCGGGGATTATTCTTCCTGGAATTCTTCCCGAGCAGGCTCCTCTGGGGCACCTACAGGTTCTTCTTGCTGTGGGTAGAAGGTGATTACAGGTATGATTACTGCTCCTCCTAGTTGGGGCCAATCTGCCGAGAAATCTCCTAATTCAGTGTGTATTACTGCTTCTTTAGGCTCCTCCGGTACGGTGAGAGGCACTTCCTCTTGGGATTTTAGCAGACCTGGACACAACTTCAGATGGTTTGTGGTTTCTCCTTTTTCTTTTTAACACCACTTCTCCTGGTGTGAAAGGTTCTGCGGGTGCGCTTTTATTGTACTGAGCTTCCTGCTTGTCCCTCACCTGAGTGAGACCGTCTTCGACACAGGCCTGTACTCTTCTGTACTGCTCCTGTCTGGTCGTGTCCCAGTCCTCAGTGGACATATCTGCTTCGGGTTCTACTACACCAAGCTCCAGGTCCATGGGCAACTTTCCGGGTCTTGCTCGCATGAGATATGCTGGAGTACAATTGGTGGAACTCACAAGTATGTGGTTGTACAGATCTGCCAGGTCAGGTAGTAGGTCTGGCCACTGATTTCTCTCCTCTAGTGGTAAGGTCTTCAGCAGGTCGATGATGATGTTATTCATCTTTTCACAAAGTCCGTTGGTTTGGGGGTGGTACGGTGTAGTCCGGATCTTTTTACACCCGTACAGATGGCAGAACTCCTTGAACAATTCAGCCTCAAAGGCTGAGCCTTAATCTGTCAGCACCTGCTCCGGGTATCCATGGGGCCTGCAGAAGTACGCCTGAACTGTCTTCGCCGCAGTTTCTGCCGTCAGATCCTTGACGGGTGCGACCACCAGGAACCGGGAGTAGTGATCCACCATGGTCAGGGCATAGGAGTATCCTGACCTGCTGGGTGATAGCTTGACATGATCCAGGGCCACGATCTCCAGGGGTCGAGTCGTCTTGATGGGTTGCAGGGGTGCTTTCTGGCTGCTGTAGTCTTTTCTCCTGAGGCTACAGGGTCCACAGTCCCGGCACCACCTCTCAATGGAACTGCGCATTCCTACCCAATAGAACCAACACTTCAGCAGGGTTTCTAGCTTCTTCCAGCCAAAGTGCCCCGCTTGATCGTGGTAGGCCTCCAACACCATCAGGATGTCCGTCCTGGGTACTACGATCTGCCACACCATCTCATGGGTCCTTGGGTTGACGTACCTTCGGCACAGCTTCTCTTTATAGATGAACAGCTGGCTCCTCTCATTCCACAGCTGCTTGGCTTGTAGAGACGCGTCCTTCTCCAGGGAGGAACCTTCCTGGGTTATCAGTTCCTTAATACGGCTGACAACCGGGTCACTGTCCTGGGTCTCCTTCCAGCAGTGGTGAGGCAAAGGGTTTAACGTCTTACCGCAATGCCTCCTGGAGGCTCGTTGCTCGTGGACAATTCCATTACGGTGGAAGGCAGTTAGCTCAATCTCTTCCAGGTCGTCCACTTCTTCCTCAGTGTCCGACTGGTGAGGCATCCTGGACAGGGCATCGGCGTTGGCGTTCTTGCGGCCCGCCCGGTACTTAATAATGAATTGGTAATTTGACAGCCGAGCCATCCATCGTTGTTCCATGGCTCCTAGCTTGGCTGTTTCCAGATGAGTCAAGGGGTTGTTTTCCGTGTAGGCAGTGGACTTACTGGAGGCTAGATAGTGTTTGAACCGCTCGGTGATGGCCCAGACCAGGGCCAGGAACTCCAGCTTGAAGCTGCTATAGTTCTCCGGGTTCCTCTCGGTCGGGCGGAGCTTCCTGCTTGCATAGGCGATCACCTTCTCTTGGCCATTCTGCTTCTGACTTAGCACAGCTCCTCACCCCTCGTTGCTGGCATCAGTGTACAGCAGGAACGGTTGGCTGTAGTCAGGGTAGGCTAGGATCTCTTCGCCGGTCAGGATCTCCTTCATCACCTTAAAGGATTCAGCTTGCTCCTTACCCCACTGGAACAGAGGGTGTCTGCCTCTACCGGACTGTCCTACCAGGAGATCTTGCAAAGGCGCCGCCTTTTTGGTGTAGTCCTTCACAAACCTCCGGTAATACCCGACTAGTCCCAGGAACTGACGTACCTCCTTGAGGCTCTTCGGCTCCGGCCATTTCTGGATGGCAGTGACCTTCTCCGGGTCCGGTGCTACTCCTTCTGGACTGACGATGTGCCCCAGGTACTGTACCTTTCTCTTGAGCAGGTGGCACTTGGAGGGTTTCAGCTTCATCCCATACCGGGACAGGGATTCAAATACCTCTGCCAGGTGCTTCAAGTGGTCCTCGTAAGTTTTGGAGTACACTATCACGTCATCCAGGTATAGTAGTACAGTCTCGAAGTTGCGGTGTCCCAGGCAGCACTCCATCAATCTATGGAACGTTCCGGGGGCGTTGCAGAGTCCAAACGGCATACTATTGAACTCGCAGAGTCCCATCGGGGTAGTAAAGGCCGTCTTCTCCCGATCCTCCTCAGCAACGGCTACTTGCCAGTACCCACTAGTGAGGTCAAGGGTGGAAAAGTAATTTGCAGACTTTAAGGCAGCCAGGGATTCCTCTATACGTGGTAAAGGGTATGCATCTTTATGTGTAATGCGATTTACTTGTCTGTAATCTACACACATTCTCATGCTTCCATCCTTTTTCCTGACTAAAACTAGGGGAGCTGCCCAGGGACTACAACTATCCCTTACTACCCCTGCCTTTTTCATGTTGTGCAACATCTCCTTTGCCTTCTGGTAGTGTGCTGGTGTTATAGGCCGGTAACGTTCTTTGATGGGTGGATGGTCACCTGTGGGTATATGGTGTTGTACTCCCTTAATCCTTACAAAGTCAAGTGGGTGTTTACTGAATACCTGTTTGTATTTCTGAACCACCCGGTGTACTCCCTGCTTCTGATGGGCAGGAGTGGTGTCTGTCCCAACATGGAGCTGTTGACACCAATCCTCCACCTGGGTTCCCGGGTCATTATCCTCCACTTCGTCTGCTGAGGTTAAGGACTCCGCCGTGTGTATGGAGTTGTTATCTACTGTGTACAGTTTGGCAACAGTGGCGTAGCGTAGTAATCTAACCTCGTCCTCCCCATAGTTTAGGAGGCGTACGGGCACCCTCCCATTGCGTACATCCACCACCCCTCTGGCAGTCAAGAGTGTAGGTCTATTCTCCGAGCTAAGGGGCTCTTCTACCGCCTGGTAGCTCCGTCCTCTGAGACCTATTGCTGAGTCCCTGGTCCTTCAGTTTCACTCTTCCTACCTTTATTGCCACATGCTTAACCCCGACTTGGTTAAGGGGGAGGCCATTAGAGGCATACACGGAAAGGTTTGGGTCTGGCGGGTGAAGTTCGTCTATGGACCAGAACCTTTTGTAGAGTACATCAGGCATAATGGTTACCTGAGATCCTGTGTCCAGCAGGGCAGGGGTCGCAATGCCGTCCAGCACAATGGACAGGAAAGGCCTTCCTCCTATGAACCGGCGGTACCAGTTTGATGGGCCTGGTTGCTCTACTCCTGGGTGTTGGCCCTCACCCCCAGGGTTTTCTCGTTTAAAGGACAGGCCCAAGTGGTGTGGCCTGCTTTATGGCAGCGGTAGCAGATGAAGTGTTCTGGAGGGCACGGGGTGGCGTTGTCCTCCTCCGGGGTGGTGTTGTCCTCCTACGGGGTGGCGTTGTCCTTCTTTTTCTCCTCATCCAGGGGACATCCTCAGGGCTGTCGGCTAGCAGGATCCTTTCTTCCGGCTCAGGCTCTGTTTGTAGCTGTAGGGTACTCATGACAGTGGCCAGGGCTTTACTTAACTGGAGTACTTCAGTGCCTAGGGTGTCCAGCTCACCAGGGGGCACTGTTTGCATCCTTGTTTCAGCAGTCAGTGAAGGAATGGTGGGTGCTGCGGGCTCTGGGGTGGTCCCACCCTGGTAACGCTGGATAGCAGTATCTGTGGTTTCCAGGGGCTACAGGCCCTTTATAGCCATGTCCTTAAGGGTGTCAAAGGTGGCATCTGGATGGTCTAGAGCCCACCACCGTACAGTTCTGCTCTCTTCCTGGAACTTCAACCCCCGGATGAACTGTTCCGTCAGCATTTTATTTTCATCATGGATGCTGGCTGGACTAATCTGTTTCAGGGACCGCAGGGCCTCCTATAAGCGCCAGGCATAGTCCCGGATACTGTCCTCAGGCTTTTGGATGCAATGGTAGAACCTCATCCGGAGATCTGTCTGAGTGCGGTTTTCAAACGCTGCTTGCAGTCTTTTAAAGATAGTGGACACTGATTCTTGGTCTGCGGCTGGTCAGGTTTCAACTTCTCGCTCAGCGGCACTAGTCAATTGTCCTAATACTACAGCGGATCTCTGTTTGCCAGTCATAGAGTACATGTCCAGTATGCCGCATATCTTCCTCTTGAATCAGGACAAGGTGTCCGGTTTGCCGTTATACTGGGGGAACCACTTCGCTCCCGGGATATACGGCAGGGCCATAGGTATGACAGGGGTTACAGGCCCTGCTGGTGGAGCGGCCCCTTCAGCCTGCTCAGCACCGAGCGCAGGTGGGACATCGGGACTGTTAACCGATACTTCGGCATTCTGCTGGGCTTCTGACATCGTTGCGCCCTCCTGGTGAACCGCGGCCTACCTTCTTTACTTTTCTCCTGGTAGGCCACAGCTCCGCAGGTGACGGTCTTCTTAGGGACCTTGCGTCGCTTGCGTCCTACGTCAGGGCGTCCTCTCGCTCCTTCCAGGACTTGACGCTTCCTGGGTCGACGTCAGGGGCGGGGCGTGTCCTCGACTTCGCGCGCTTCCAGCGGTTACGCCCCTCTTCTTCCCGCGCGGCGTCCGGAAAATGGCGGCCATTGGCGGGAAACTCCGGAAAATGGCGGGAATAGCTTCACCATAGTGAGTTTTACAGTTTCTTAAGGCGCACAGTACCCGGTGGCAACGGGCACGCGATTCTGTTCGTTATTCCAAAAACGAGCTGTCTCACCCCCGGTGGGGCCTTACTGTCTGGGGCAGTATATATGTATATCACGGTGGCTGGCCCAGGGCGGACAGTGCGCCAAAAGAAAAGGGTTTTAGTAAAATGAAAATAAAAGTTTGTGACGCCACCTGTGGATTCTGGTAAGAGGTTACCAGCGCTGCGACAGTCCACTGAGGCTGATGTTAGGGGCAGCTTTGATGGGACGGCTCCCCACAGGTGGAGCAGGCTTCAGGGCAGTGTAGAATGAATGGAGGTGGGTGCGCTGGGCGTTGTGGTGCAGGTAGGGAACGATGGCACTGGTAGATATGGTCCAGGGTACTCTAGGTGAAGGGCGCACTTTCAGACTTCTCCCCAGTGAGCGGGTGTAAGGCCTCCTGTTCCGTGTCTGTCTCTGTGTAAGCTCCTTGCCAGCCTGCAACTGTGCCTAGCTTATGTGTCTTACTTTTTCCTCTACCTGTTGCTCTGAAGTAGGACCTCCGGTTGGTGACCACTTTCCCTGGACGTCGGGGCCTTCGTGGTACCTGGTCTTGTGAGTCTAGCTTCAGGTCTGCCAGGGTCTTGTAGACCTCCTGGGATTCCGGTTAACTCTACTGGGTGTGAAGGGTCCCTGTAGGCTCGGACCCGGTGTCCGGTAAATATACTGGGGTGAGCCTGTTATGCTCCTCTGCCCCCTTTTATCACTCCTTCTCTCCTCGCCGTCGGCCACGCTCGGGACCTTCACTACAAGGCAGCTGGCGTGCTGCTTCTTCACCACTCTCTAAGCGTCGGCACGCTCTCTGTCTAGCTTCAGAGCTGCTGGAGGCCTAGCTTGCCTCTAACAGCAGCTTGTGTGCTGCTCGCTGTCTGAGCACACTGTAAACTCTCTGTAGACTCACTCAGCTGCCTGGCTCCACCTTCGCTTTATATGTCCCTATCAGGGCTCCCTCTGCTGGTATGAGGTGGAAGGTAGAGGTGTTTGCATGTAGTGAGGGTCTCTTGTGGAGAAATCCGTCTGTGCATCCTTCTGGGTTCTCTGGCACCATGCGCAGCAGGGCGCCACATATGTAATAGCACTTTCTGATTCACTGAGACTATATCACACATTGTCAGTTTAGATACACAGCCTCACAGACATTGCCACACATGATAGGACTGCACACAGCAGTCAGTATTACACATGATGGGATTAGATACAGCAGTTCTGCAGACAGTATCACACATGGTAGGATTAGATACATAGCTCAGCAGACAGGACCACACATGGTGGGATTGGATACATAGCTCAGCAGACAGGATCACACATGGAAGAATTAGATACATAGCTCAGCAGACACGATCTTATATGGTAAGATTGGATACATAGCTCATCAGACAGCATCACACAGGATAGGATTAGATACATAGCTCAGTAGACAGCATCACACAAGATAGGATTAGATACATAGCTCAGCAGACAGTATCATACCAGATACAATTAGATACATAGCTCAGCAGACTGTATCACACAGGGTAGAATTAGATACATTGCTCAGCAGACAGTATCACATATGACAGGATTAGCAATACCATACCCTCCAACTATTTAAGAAAAGCGAGAGGGATACATTTTGGCTATACCCCTGGCCACACCCTAATCCACGCCCATTTAGCATTTCTTTCTAACCTGGCAGGAGGAGATATCAGAGGGTCAGTGGCAGTGAGGGACATTCAGCAGATGCCAGACCAGGCCGAGACTGCTGGGTGTAGACCCAAATCCAGGACTGTCCGCTGTATCCAGGACGGTTGGGACTAGAGATGACCAAATAGATTCACGGGACTCAGGTTCAGCGTCCAGATCAGTGGTACTTGGCGGCTGGATGGAACGCTGCAAATCTCTTACCATCCGGTGTTCCCAACACGGCATTTGATTTGGAGCGAAATCATCTGTGCATCCTGCTCATCTCTTGTTGGGACCTATGGATTTAATTTTTGTCATTCATTCACAGTCGTAGCAACCAGAATATTCTCATCCTCATGTAGCTTCACCATAGGCAGATTATAATTAGGGCAATCTGGGCTACCGCCCGGGGCCCAAGCCTTCGGGGGGGGGGCCATGAATTTCCCGCATTATAATGCGCAATCACGTGTTTTTTTGGTCACAGCAGCTGCAGCCGCATGTATAAAATCTTCACCACCGCGGCCGCAGGTGGTTTAAATGATGCTGGGCCTGCCCTGCTGCATGGCATCAGCCAGAGCAGGACCCAGCATACACAGCGCGGGCGCGTATATTCAAGCATTCTTCAAATGACTTACATCACCGCCGCTGCCGCATGTTTCAAGTTGTCACCGCTGCAGCCCGCAGCCGAGTGTTGCTGGGCCCGTCCTGCCGCGTGACATCAGGTAGAGCAGGGTCCAGCATAAATAGCGCCGGCGCCTCTATTTAAAGAAAGGAAATGACTCACACGCCTATCCAACGATCTGCCGAAGAGGAGCCGGCTCCAGCACCCAGATCTAAGCCATAGCCTGAGCTAAGATTGAGGAGCCTAAACAAGCCTGCATGGTCTGAGTCGAGTCCTGACTGCCTCGGTCCTCCTGTTGAGTCCTGCTCTCTATGGTCTGCCTAAAAAGTATGTGTTAATTATGTACATCATCATGTCTGTCTGTGGCAGTGGAACTAGTAGGCAGCCCACATCACTTTATATGAAAGGGCAGGGGCCATTATTGTTATTTTTTACATTTATATATAATGTGGGGGATGGGAGTGGACTGAAAACTACATGGTGCAAATGCCCCGGCACACTGTGCCCCTCCATCTTACAAATTTTGCTTGCATCATGTATTTATATAAATACATGATGCAAGCAAAATTTCCAAGGTGGAGGGGGCACAGTGTGCCGGGGCATTTGCACCATGTAGTTTTCAGTCCACTCCCATCCTTGCCCTTAGATACAGAGCACCACTGCCAATTATGCTTGTACATGCCCACGATCAGGAATAATAGCGTTTTGGACTCAGCGTATTTTCGCTGCATCCAAAACGCTGCGTTCAAATTACCGCACTGGTGTTTAGGTACATGCAGATTTACCACATCCAATGACATTCAATTGATCAAAATACAGCGGACATGCTAGTCTCCACTACAGAAATTGACATGCTGCAGTTGGTAAACCCGCACCACGGGTGAAATTGCGCAGCGTCATATAGAAGCACAGTGGGCATCGGATTTCTATAAATCCTATCCATGTGTTTGTATCATAGAACGCAGCGTTTTGTATGCAGCGCTGGTGAGTTGTGTACAAAATGCTGCTATTCCTGATCGTGGTCACATACCTTTATACTACTGTCACTATTTCTTGGTCTTGAGTTACAGAATGACTGCAGACTAATGTCCTTTAAAGGGAACCTGTCTAGTAAAATAAACACTATTGACCTGCAGATATGGGGTTAATCTGCAGATTAATAGCGTTCTGAAGCCGTGTGGTCACCGCACTTAGAGTCCGGCTGCCAGAAGGAAAAACTTTATTCCTCCCGGTAGCCTCAGGCTTTCAGTAATAGAGGTGCTGCTGGGCGGCTTCAGTAACGGCTCAGTGCATAGTGAGCGGCAGATGTAACTACACCCTTGCCCTCACTGCCGGCTCTAATGCTGAGCAGCTGTCAGTGCCGAGGCACAGTTACAGCCCGGATCTGTCTCTCGCAGCCATGGGTGGAACTGAGCTCCGCCGGCTGCTGTTAACTCCTTAAAGGGGTTTTCTGACGCACCCCCTGGGCCGTGGGGTACCCGGTGCCGGGTCGGTAGACGCTAGGGGGTTGTAGTCACAGTGGCGGTGACCCGGTCCGTGACCCAGGGCGGTCAATCCACGGGGTTATTTGTATATATGGGTTTTATTATGTCCGACTACGCCACCTGTGGAGTGCAGCTAAGGATGCCGCCGCTGCGGAACAGTCCTCTGAAGCTGATGGTTTGGCAGCACGGGTGGTATAACTTCCCACAGGAAGAGTGTAGCTTCAGGGCAGTGTGTGTGGATGATGGTGGTTGTAGTGCAGGGAGTCCGTAATGAACACAGAGTCCATGTGATGCAGTCCCAAGATCTTTACTCACAGTTGTTGCAGTTCTTGTTACAGGGACCCATGTAACGGCCCTCGTCGTTCTGTGCTCACTCAGTGAGGGGTTCAGCCGACCCCCAGGTAACTCCGGAGTATTTAGCAGGACCCCCTTCCGTGTGTCCTTTCTCTGGCCTTCTCCCTGCACCTCACACTCAGTGACACTTCTATCCGGTACCCTCGGGCCTTGGCGGGCGACGTGTGTTCCGTCCCCTGGGTCCTATGTGGCTACCTTCTTAGTGAGACTGGTGTGGACTTTTGGCTTACGGTACATAAAGTGCTGCAGCCTCCGGTTTCTAGTTGAGCCTTGCTGTTTCTCCGCTAGTTGAGGGACCGGTTCCCCTTATCTGGCCTGACCCCTCTACCTCCTGGTAGCAGCGGGCGTACGGGTGGCCTTCTGTACGGCCCGTACCCCTAGGGTCCCTTCGGTTCCTGGAGCCTTCCTGCTCCCACTCCTCTCTTCTCTCCTTCAGTCCTGGGCCTCACAGGCTAGGCCCACCTCTGGAGCAGAGCTCATACAGAGCCTCTGCTCCTGTCACTTCTCCTCCTCTGACTGGACTCTCTCTGATCTAAGATGATGTTTCTATTTTATACCTCCTTCTGAAGTGCTCCCCTGATCTATGTTCTCCACCCACACCTACTACATGGTTCCCCCTCCCTAGGTGGTCCCCCCCCACTCCAGCCAGGGACCAGGGACTGTGCTCTCCCGTAGGAGCAATCTTACCCTGTCCCCCGGAAATGTGGTGTAGTGAATGCAGGTGTTAGGGTCCCGAGCCATACTCCTTCCTTACCTGAGAGTGAGATACCAAACCTCTGGGTGAGATGCAGTACCTCTGTGGCGACTGAACCCTCAGGGGTGCCACATTTCCACTACTCGGACAACTCCATCTCAATCCATATGTTTCCCCCTTGTAAAATACCAACACTTCTACTCACCGCTGGTGCCATACCAATGCTGCAGCTAGTATGGCACCAGCAGTGAGTATAAGTGTTATTTTACAAGGGTGAAACATATGGATTGAGATGGGTTTGTCAGAGCAATGGAAAACCCTTTTAAATGGAAACTGTCATGTTGGATAACGCTACTAACCTGCAGATGTAGGGTCAATCTGCAGGTTAATAGTATAGAAAGGTGCACGACAGCTGTACTGAAAGTGCAGCTCATGGGGGAAAAAATGTACTTTATTCATCCCAGTAACCATATTGCCCTGGGCCTGTGAGCTGTTATCCTCACTGCAGTATGGCTTATAGTCTCCTTTTCTTGTCCTGATTGAAGGAATGCCCTGATGAAACCGTGAATGACCAAAAGAGGGAAAACACGTCAGAAGAAGATGCCATAAAGCTAAGTACACAAGTGTTCAGGCCATATAGGGTCTAATATACAGTATATGGGTTTAATTGAACTGCCATATAGGGGGGATGTCAAAACTTAATTCTGCTCAGCGTTAAGCCATAAAATCAATAATAAAAAAAAATTAATTTGTTAATATTGAGCAGAATTGATTTCAGTATATTGGTTTGGCCTCCGCAACAGTCATAGTCTCTCTTATGGCCCTTTGGGAATATTAATCTTCCTCCCCTGTTCTAGTATGTAGTGCTGTACATAAGGGAGAAATTTGCGATACGCGTGTCACTATCTGTAGTTTTTACATCTATAGATGAGAACCTGTGTGTTACTAACAGAACCTATCAAAAGGGATCATGTGACATGTCACGTGATACATTGGGTACCTAGGGCGGCCCACATCTTCTAAACTGCCCGGGGCCCTGGCAACTCTTGATTCACCCCTGAGCTTCACTATAAGACGTATCGCTTTTTGGTGTCTGTAAGGCTGTGTACACACGTTGCATAAATACTATGTTTTTTGTTTTCCTCAAGTGTCCACACCAAACTACACAATAACAATCTTCTCTGATTATTGCATTTGTGCTACAATTGCTCATTTTGCCTTTCTACACAGATAATTCTTCTCTTTTCCATTAGGTCTATGACATCACTAACTAGCTGAATCCTTCTAAGCTCTTTAAAGAAACAGGAAGTCAATTTTCTCTGTATGAGTCATAAGTCACAGCAAAAGTCCCTGGCAGGGGGGAGGAGCGGAGCAGATTGTTCAGGAGTTTAAGAGGGGAATGATAAATGTCAGGACAAGAGACTTTTTCTGCTCTATTTAGAAACAGGAAGAATTAGCTGGGTAGAAAGGCAAAATGAGCAATTGTAAGTACACAGTGCTGTATAACATAATGAGTACAATATATTAAGAGGATAAAAACTTTGATGGGAGTGCTTCTTTAAGTGGCCACGCCACCTACTGGTTAGTCAGACTAAAGGTATGTGTACACCACAAGTACAATCTGAAATAAAAAGTCACTGGCAAAGAGATGTTTGAAAAAACAACCGAAAAGACGCAAAAAAGATGCTTCAAGACAATATGCCGGTGTATCCTGAAGCGTCTACCCGCTGAAAAATTTGCCAGGTTTGCAGATGTCATGTTCACATAGTCTAATGATGGGTTGGACAATTTTGTACCCTAAAGGGTCGCATGAGAGGCCTTGACTGTCGTGCAGGATACAATGACAGTCAAGCTAGTCACCAAACCTAATTCTGCTCAATATTAAGCCATAAAATTAATATTAAAGAGGCTGTGCACTACTCTAACATTGATGACCTATCTTCGGTATAGGTCATCAATGTCTGATCGGTGGCGGTGTGGCACCCGTTATCCTCGCTGATCAGTAGGGGTGCTAGGTGTCGTAGCCCCAACGATTAGACATCCTAAGGATAGGTCATCAATGTTAAGGTAGTGGACAACCTCTTTGATATATATGCAAGGCAGGGCTGACACGTAGCAAGCAGGAAAGGAAAAAGATTTGTGCTGAAGTACAAAACCTGTCTAAAGGCTCGCTCTCACTTGCGATTAAATCGGACAAATGCAAACCGATAAAAAATCGGATTGCATTCGGACCAATTTAATCCTGTGTTTCTGTGCTCAGTTGTGTTTTTTTTTTACAGCGCTGATCGGATTGCGATTGGGCTGGAAAAAAAACGCAGCATGCTGCGATTGCATGTTGGAATCGGATCACACGCACCCATATAATCTATGGGTGTGTGTGAAACATCGCTCTGGACTCGGATATTACCCGAGTGCAGGGCGATTCCCACCGATGCCAGCAACAGAGGAGATGGAGAAATTACTTTCTCCATCCCCTCCGCAGCTGTGCTGCAATCCTCGCTGTGCGAGAGGATCGCAGCACAGAGCATAGACATTCAGCTCCCGCTCGCAGCAGCGCAGGAGCCGAATGTCATTAGCATATCGCTAATTCGCTAGTTGGACCCCGGCCTAATTGTAATGACATGCAGATGGAGATTTACGTGTGATGTTTTAAAGGATCAAGCAAATTTTACCTTTTATTGCACCTTTTTAGAGCGAAAAGACCAATGTAAAATTAGCGTCTTTGATTTTGCACAAAATTTATCAACCCTTGTTTTTTTGCACTAAATTTTTTAAAAATAGCGTACAGCAACAACAACAAATACCAGAAGACAAACAAGAAAAAGTCATTTAACCCCTTAAGGACCGAGCCACTTGGTAGGTCTCATTTTTTAAATTCTGACCAGTGTCACTTTATGAGGTAATAACTCTGGAACGCTTCAACGGATCCCACAGATTCTGAAATTGTTTTTTTCCATAACATATTGTACTTCATGACAGTGGTGAAATTTCTTCAATATAACTTGCGTTTATTTGTTAAAAAATCAAAAATTTGGCAAAAATGTTAAAAATTTCACAATTTTCAAACTTTACATTTTTATGCTCTTAAATCAGAGAGTTATGTCACACAAAATAGTTAATAAATAACATTTCCCACATGTCTACTTTACATCAGCACAATTTTTGAAACATTTTTTTTTGTTAGGAAGTTATAAGGGTTAAAAGTTTCTCATTTTTCCAACAAAATTTACAAAACCATTTTTTTAGGGACCACATCACATTTGAAGTGGCTTTGAGGGACCTATATGACAGAAAATACCCAAAAGTGACACCATTCTAAAAACTGCACCCCTCAAAGTGCTCAAAACCACATTCAAGAAGTTTATTAACCCTTCAGGTGATTCACAGGAACTGAAGCAGTGTGGAACGAAACAATTAACATTTAACTTTTTTTGACAAAAATTTTACTAAAGACCCATTTCTTTTTTATTTTAACCACTGTTTGGGCGCACGGCAGGGCTTGGAAGGGAAGTAGCATCATTTGACTTTTTGAACGCAAAATTGGCTGGAATCGAGAGCGGACGCCATATCGTGTTTGGAGAGCCCCATATGTGCCTAAACAGTGGAAACTCCCCACAAGTGACCCCATTTTGGAAAATAGACCCCTCAAGGAATTTATCTAGATGTGTGGTGAGCACCTTGAACCCCCAGGTGCTTCACAGAATTTTAGAATGTAGATCCATGAAAATAAAAAAAATCACATTTTTTCCACAAAAATGATTTTTAGCCCCAAATTTTTTATTTTCACAAGGGTAACAGGAGAAAGCAAGCTACAAAAATTGTTGTGTAATTTCTACAGAGTACGCCGAGTGGGCTCCCTCTCTGCTTCCATCGGCACAGCACGATGCGATCACGTCATGCTGTTGGTCTCTATAGTTACCTTCGGTCCCAAGATGGCCACTCAGCTGAGACGCCTCCTTCCTTCTGTCAGACGCTAATCTGATGCTCTGCAGTGCAGAAGCACTGCAGAGTATTAGATCAGCGATCAGGGCAGAGAAAGTTAATGTCCCATAGTGGAACAATGTGAAACAGTAAAAAAAAAGTTAATAAAAATTGCAAAAATGTTTTTAAAAAACACAAAATGAAGAACAAAGAAAGGAAAAAATATTAAGCCAATAAATACATTTATCTGTGTAAAAAAAAAAAAAAAAAAAGTACAAATATTTGGTATCGCTGCGTCCGGAACAACCCGGCCTATAAAATTGTCCCACTAGTTAACCCGTTCAGTGAACTCCGTAAAAAAAGAAAAGAAAAACAAGGCAAAAAACGGAGCTTTATCATCATACCACCAAACAAAAAGTGGAATAAAGCGCAATTAAAAAGACGCCTGTAAATAAATATGGTACCGCTGAAAACTTCATCTTGTTCAGCAATAAACAAGCCACCATACAGCTCCGTCAGCGGAAAAATAAAAAAGTTACAGCTCTCAAAATAAAATAGTTTTTATTGTGTAAAAGTGGCAAAACATAAAAAAACTATATAAATGTGGTATCGCTGTAATCGTACTGGCCCAAAAAATAAAGCTGCCTTATCAATTTTACCATACGCGGAAGGGCATAAAAAAAATCCCCAAAAAACAACTCCTGAATTGCTTGTTTTTGATCATTCTGCCTCCCCAAAAATTGAATAGAAAGCGATCAAAAAATGTCATTTCACGAAAATGGTACCAATAAAAACGTCAATTCGTCCCGCAAAAAACAAGCCGTCACATAACTCTATTGGCAGAAATATGGAAAAATTATAGCTCTCAAAATATGGCGATGCAAAAACTTGTTTTTACAGTAAAAAGCGTCTTTTAGCGTGTGACAGCAGCCAATCATAAAAACCCGATATAAATCTGGTATCGCATGATACTGCATGAGCAACGGCGTAAAAATAAAACCAATTCTTCTCCTGCTGCTGATTTGTTCATTCTGCATCCCAAAGATCGCAGTATGGCTCAGCTCACATTTATCCTGCGTTCTGCGCTGACTGCTTGCACTGGGTTTTCCGTGTAAATCTCTGAAATACATAATTCAGACGGAACCCCGGTGGAACATTCCCTATATTGAGGCAGATGGAGACACTGTGGACGCCGTCTAGCCTATGATCCAGAGGTGTAGGTCTTTTTATTAGGCTTGCATAAAAATGCCGTCGGCCACAGTTTTGTGCAATTCTGAAAAGAAGGACACCACTGAACAGAGGACAGATGGAGTCCAGAGTAACTCTGCTGCCTCATTATAGTGAATGGATCCCTTGCGGATTTCATTTGAATCATGTCACTCGGAGATTTAGATGGAAACCCCGATATAAGTGCTCAGCGTAGAGCGCAGGATAGACGTGATCCAAAATGTTATGTAAAATGTTCCCTTCCCAATAAAAGCTTCAACTCCATTCACAAAAAAAGCAAGTCCCCAGTCAGGTCCGTCATCTGTTAACGAAAATATAGGGGTCTATTATGTTACTGGTAGTACAAAGGCTCTGGAAAAACGAAAAGAAATCCAGCGAATTCTGCGCTCCCAAATCCAAATGTCCCCCCCCCCCCTTTTGAGCTCCAGTGTATGTCTAAACCGCAGTTAGCATCCACATGTTTGGCATTCCTGTAGCGATTAGAGCCTGCCTAATTTACGGGTGCATGTCCACAGAAGAACGAGCTGGGCATAACGTACTGGTCACTACAACGTACTGGTCACTACAACGGCAGTTTGCAATCTTCACTTAGGAACATCCACTGCTGCTTGTTTCTAGAAAACACCCATGGAGTCAAAATTGTCACTACACCTATAGATAAATTCACAAAGGGGTATAATTTCCAAAATGGGGTCACTTGAGGGGGATTCTGGTCTTCTAGCACATAGGGGCTCTGTATATGGAGTCTGCAAACTATTCTAGGAAAATCTGCGCTCCAGGAGGCAAAAAGCACTCCGTTCCTCCCGAGTCTCGCCGTGTGGCTAAGCAGTACTGTACAGCCACATATGGGGTATTTCTATATTCAGGATAAATTGTGGGACAAATTTTGGTACCATTTTTACCCATTTCCCAGTGTGAAAATGTAAAATCTGGGGCTAAAAAAAAATTTCCGTGGTAAAAATTTAATTATTTTTTCTTCACTGCACAATGGTTTAAAATTCTGTGACACACCTGTGGTGTCAGGTGTCAATATGATCACTGCACCCCTAGATGAATTCATTGAGAGGTTTAGTTTGTAAAATGGGGTCACTTATGGGGGGTTTGGCTTATGAAAATGCAAAATTTTGCGCTAAAAAACATTCTTGCGGGAAATTTTTTTTTTTTTTTTTCACAGCTCAATGTTATAAACTTCTGTGAAGCACCTGGGGGTTCAAGATGCTCACTACACATCTAGATAAGTTCCCTGAGGGGTCTAGTTTCCAAAATGGTGACACTTGTGGGGGTTCCCACTTTTTAGGCACGTCAGGTGTGACATGCAGAAGTAGTGCTGTTGCTTTAAAAGCATCTAGCAACTATAAGAGTTAACACAGTCACAAGAGACAGGAAGTGTTATGCTTCAGAAGCATCCAGCAACTAGAGGAGTTAACACAGTCACAGGAGACACGGAGTGTTTAGCAGAGCCCCAGAGGGATTGTAGGGAACTTGTTTATTAGTCTGGCTGGAGCCTAAGAGAAAGGTGGTGTGTGATCTGTATCTCACAGAAGGCAAGTGAACAGAATTCAGATCAGGAGGAAGCTAAACACGGGTCAGATAGACTCCCTGAACTAACAGTGCAGACTATTATCGGGCAGAAAGATAAGGACTGGAAGGAATTGTGTCACAGGGATCATCTCCCTCATCAAACCCTCCCTCCCTCCTTCTCCATGCAGGATAAAGAATGCTGTGCGCTATTGTGTACTTGTGAAGGAAAAACCTGTGGTTGTGTATGCATAGAAGTGTGCTGCAAAGAGATCTAATCTGTGCTGAATTATGCTACTGAAGAGACTGACGTTACTGTGCCTGCTTAGACTGTATTGTGGTGAAACCTGTTGCTTCAAAGAGTTAAATGGTACTGGCCATACTTGATTAAACTCCACTGTTCAACTGTTTATGAAGACTTTTGTCAGATGTGTCTAGTCAGCAATTGAATCTATCGTGTGCCTGAGAAAAGCTGCAGCCTATGGTTACCCTGGGTAACGGATCCCCCAGGATTCCAACGAATTCATGAAACTCATCTCGCCCTATCTGAACCTAGCGACGTGCGTGTGACATTGGTGGCCCATACGGGGAGTCCTGAGTGGGAATTAGCGTGTAGAGGGAGAAGAGGAAAAGTGTCTGGAAAAACACAGCAGCACAGCTCCTCAATTCAACTCTGCTACACCAGTTAAAGGGGACCAGCCCTAAAGAAAACTCGCTAGAGGCAATGGATGTGGAAATACAAATGGACAGAATTAGTGAGCTGCTTCTTCAGTTAAAATGAATGAGGCAGCTAGTTTGGAGTCAGAGAGCGAACAGAAGTTAAAGAAAGGCTCTGCTCCTAAAATCACCAAAATGAGTCAGCTGAAGTTGGAGACCCCCGGTGGCCAGTCCGAAGATCATCATGGAGACCCTCCAGTGCCACCTCCGAGAGGGAGCCTTAAATCACCAACAAAAGAGAGGACCGCCAGCGCTGACTGTGAGGAAGTAATAGGAGTACTGCGAACCGAGTTGATTGAGGTGAAAAAGTTGATTCGTTCCAGGTCAGAACCTGTATCCCTCAGACTCAGGAGTGGGTTCCAAAACAGAAGATACCCAGCTTGTGAAGCATGCCGTTCATCAAATCAGGGTATGGTATGTGTTCACTGTCTAAGAAGTGAGGAGGAAGGACATTATGCCAAGGAGTGCCAATGGTCACGGGCGTTTGGGTTAAAAGACAGGAGGTTGGTCAGTGCGGGGCGACTGGTAACCGTGACACGGATGAGGCCTCAGAAGCAAATCCACATCTCACCAAACCCCAGAACAGTGCATGAGGTAAAATAGCTGCGTCAGTACTATCCCCAAGTGTGTTCCCGTCTACAACAGCTGCAAGAGAGACAGGGGCATCAGTTACTCAATGCGGAGGTCAAAAGATGTACTCCTGGGAGAAGGATTCCTCGGTCAGTAAAGATAGCCTCATCAGCCTAATCGGTGAAAGGTGCTTTATACAGTGCCAGCTAGATGGACTCCTGGTAAAAGCACTGTGGGACACAGTAGCCCAAGCAAGCCTTTTAAATGAAGAATGGAGAAGGTGCTACCTGCCACATACCTGCCTTCGGTCGCTAAAAGAACTCTCAGGACCAGTGGAACTCCACGGCAAAGCAGTCAACAAGATCGAAATCCCTTTCATAGGCTGGGTGGAAGTGACTTTCCAACTGAGGGCCACGAACAACAGCAACACCATTGAGCTTTTGGTACCTTTTCTCGTGACTAGTGATCAGAACGTGGCAGAGGATCCTATCCTGGGTTACAATGTAATCAGTGAGGGCATCACGAAACACAAGTCAGGGACGCTGGTGGATGCAATTGCCACATCGCTTGCCATAACCAACGCCATGGCGGAAAATGTGATTCTGTTACGCACACGCCCGGGCAGACTAGCGTGAGCGTGATTAGTGATCCCACTGTACCATGAACCGAGGAGTGCCTGGAGAGGCGTAACTAAGTATCAACCCGATCCGACCAAGGTCACACGGCGGCTCAGTCGACTCCGTGAACCAGGGAGGAACCGAGCAGAGGGACCAGGTGCTACTCCAGGTCAGACCCCTGTCACAGCTGTTGACCCACACCGGGGAATGCAGGAACAGGCAGGTTAAACTGGCATATTGACTGGTGGGTACTAGCAGGCACGGCTGGTATGCAGACAGGTGGCTATTGACAAGCACAGCTGGTATGCAGACAGGTGGGCACTGGCAGGCACGGCTGGCATGCAGACAGGTGGGCACAGGCAGGCACGGCTGACATGCAGACAGGCGGGTACTGGCAAGTAGGAACTTAGGCAGGATGGGGACCAGTACAGACTGGGATACAGGAACAGAGCCGCAGGTGCGGTAGACAAGCAGAGCGGAGCAAAACCTGCAGATGAGGTGAACAAGCAAAGCAGAGCAAAACTGCAGATGCGGTGAACTAGCAAAGCAGAGCAAAACCCGCAGATGCGGTGAACAAGCAAAGCAGAGCAAAACCCGCAGATGAGGTGAACAAGCAAAGCAGAGCAAAACCTGCAGATGAGTTGAACAAGCAAAGCAGAGCAAAACCTGCAGATGCGGTGAACAAGCAAAGCAGAGCAAAACCTGCAGATGCGGTGAACAAGCAAAGCAGAGCAAAATCGCAGATGCGGTGAACAAGCAAAGCAGAGCAAAACCGCAGATGCGGTGAACAAGCAAAGCAGAGCAAAATCGCAGATGCGGTGAACAAGCAAAGCAGAGCAAAACCCGCAGATGCGGTGAACAAGCAAAGCAGAGCAAAACCGCAGATGCGGTGAACAAGCAAAGCAGAGCAAAAACGCATATGCGGTAAACTAGCAAAGCAGAGCAAAACCCGCAGATGCGATGAACAAGCAAAGCAGAGCAAAACCGCAGATACGGTGAACAAGCAAAGCAGAGCAAAACCCGGAGATGCGGTGAACAAGCAAAGCAGAGCAAAACCCGCAGATGCGGTGAACAAGTGAAGCAGAGCAAAATCGCAGATGCGGTGAACAAGCAGAGCAGAGCAAAACCCGCAGATGTGGTGAACAAGCCAAGCAGAGCAAAACCCGCAGATGCGGTGAACAAGCAAGGCAGAGCAAAACCGCAGATGCGGTGAACTAGCAAAGCAGAGCAAAACCCGCAGATGCGGTGAACAAGCAAAGCAGAGCAAAACCGCAGATGCGGTGAGCAAGCAGAGCAAAGCAAAACCCGCAGATGCGGTAGACAGGACAGGGCTCTGTACACATGGAACAGACTGGAAAACACAAGAAGATAGCTGGGACACAGGAGTTAGATACAGAGGCAGGGAAACAGAACGAGCAGAACCAGATACACACAAGGTACTTGCAATGAAGTAGCGAGTGGACACAAAACTCACAAACAGAAGTACAGAGACAACGAGTTGGAGTTAGGTGCAGGTTCAGATACTGCAGGAAAAAGAGAAGATACAGACATAGAGACAAACAAGTAACGGACTAGGACAATGTTCAGACAGGATCTGAACCAGGAACAAGATACAGGAACGAGCCTGGGAACTCAGCCCCCAGGGTGGCAGAAACTAACTAGAAGTCACAGGTACAGGTAGCGGCCCTGGATACTCAGCCCCCAGGGTGGCGGAAACAGACTAGAGTCAGGACAGGACCTGGCAACTCACAGAGAACACACTGTAAGAAAGTGTTGCTCAGGCACCTCCTGGGTGGAGGGGGTTTAAGTGTCCAGTGACTCACAGCAATAGCCTGTGGGATGCATTAAGACTGCACACACTGTAGCTTTAAGAATCAGAAATTAACAGCGCCGACGCCCTAAGCCAGCAGACAAGAGACATACAAACAGCAGGTCCTGGAGCAAAATGTGCAGCCTGGCCTGAAAGGTAAGATTGTGGTCTTGCATGGTGGGAGATGGTAAGCCATGCAAGCACGCCGCCAGGGATGTTACAGATTCATAGAGTAAAGAAAGCACAGAATACAATGGACCTAAAAGAAGTCAAGGTAGGCTGGCGCACTGCCATCATCCCTGCAAACCAAATGGTGAGGGTGAAGTGTGGAGTCCTGGTAGAACCGGGAAGAAAAGTCCAGAAAAGACTGTTCGTGCCAAAAGACTCCTCAGAACTTCTGGAAGGCCTAGTTCAAGGTGAGACTGTGCTTACGATCCCTACTGGTGGGTTTGCTCGAGTGACAGTACCGGCGATGAATACGAAAACACGAAATTAGACTGGATCCAAAGACTGTGTTAGGTCACATTAAAACTGTTAAAACGGTATATCCAGCCAGTGTGAGACCCGCCCAGGGCTCTACCATGAATTCAGTCTCCCCACCAATAAACTGGAGTTGCCCAGGGGAGGAAATTACACTACCCACCTCGGGGTCCTGGGATGCCATAGTACCCCTGGAACACTTGTGTGCTGAAGATAGAGCGGTAACAGATGCTGAGAGAAGAGTGTCATGCATTCTCCAAAGATGACTCTGATATAGGCTGTATCCCGTCGATGCAGTTGAAAATCAATTTGAAAGACACAACCTCAGTAACCAGAAGTTACATGTCTGTGCCGAAACCATTACACCGTGAAGTGAAAGAGTAGTTACAAGACCTAATCAACAGAGGTTGGGTCCAAAAGTCGAAGTCGTCTTATTCCTCTCCTATTGTCTGTGTTAGGAAGAAGGACGGTACGTTGAGACTCTGCTGTGATTACCGGAAACTATACCGAAAGTCAGTACCTGATCGTCACCCGATAACAAAGATTCAAGATATGCTGGATAGCCTATCAGGAAGTACCTGGTTCTCTGTCCTCGATCAGGGTAAAGCATACCATCAAGGGTTTGTTGAAGAGTCCTGTAGACCTTTGACAGAATTCATCACACCGTGGGGGTTATATGGGGGTTATATGAGTGGATCCGCATACCGTTTGGGCTCAGTTTAGCTCCAGCAGAATTTCAGAAGAGCATGGAGACCTGTTTAGAATGATTGAGGGCCGAAATCTGCCAGCCATACTTGGATGACAATGTGGTACACAGCATGTTGAACACGTGAGGACTTTATTACAGCGGTATCAACAACATGGAGTTAAGTTGACCCCAAAGAAGTGTGAACTGTTCAAAAGGCAAGTCCGAATTCTAGGGAAAATTGTGCCCTGTATCAGCATCAAGATGGAAAATTGAGCGTTATCGGTTACGGTTCTAGGACGTTGGCAGACTCCGAGAAGAATTACCATCTACATTCCGGAAAATTGGAGTTCCTGGTATTGAAATGGGCTATCTGTGAACGATTTAGAGATTATCTCTACTACAGCAAAGAGTTTGAGGTATATACTGACAATAACCCTTTGACCTATGTCCTCACTACAGCCAAACTGAATGCAACGGGTCAGAGATGCCACTAGAGCCTGAGAAGTTCATGCAAGAATGCTCGGAGGAAGTCAGTCTGGAAGCAATTGAGAGCACTACTCAAGCAGTACAAGCTTATCAAGAGGAAGACACACCATTATTGTTGATGCTGCGCACTTTAACAGGTGACCAGAAGAAAGACTGGAAGAGTTCTCTGTCAAAAGTGGTACGTGCCTATAACTGTACAAAGAGCGATGCAACGGGTTACTCACCCTTCTTCCTATTGTATGGACGATCGCCAAGACTGCCAATCGACATCATGTTCGATACTATGATGTCAGAGACTTACAGAACGTATCCGGAGTACGTTTGGAAATGGAAGGAACAGATGGCAGAGGCATACAACATAACGTCCAAAGTGGTTACGCAAGGACAGAGCAAGAGTAAGAAGTACTATGATCGAAAATGTTATGGAGCAAAATTGGCACCGGGAAGCCGGGTGCTAGTCAAGAACCTAAGTGAGAAAGGTGGTCCAGAAAAACTTTGTTTGTACTGGGAAGACAAGGTGTATGTGGTCGTAAGGAGGAAAGCCGATGACAGTCCAGTGTATGAAATCCGATTGGAAACGGGAGACAAGAAAACCAGAATAGTCCATATGAATTTACTACTACCGTGTGATTATCTCCCACCACAACAAGACTTCCCAGAAGTTGACCAGCATCGTACAAGATCGACTAAGGGACCACCACAGACTGAAGCTCCGGAGGTGGATAGTGACCTTGAAAGTTCCGATGAAGAAGAGCACACCGTTGTATTTCTCGGACCAGCAAGGAGAGGGATGTACCATCCTCAGGAGAGTGAACTAGGTCCCGAGGCTCCAGAGTTTGTACTAAGGAGTACAGATGAAGTCCAATTTAGATGTGATGATCGAACACCAGCCCCTGAAGAGACCGATCGACACTCAGGAGGAGCGGAATTACCAGACCGTGTGGAAACAGGCAAGTCAGGAGAAGTACAGGAGCTTACAGAGGCAGCTCCAAGAGCATCTGAGGAAGCACGGCAAATGAGTGCGGCGGAAGAAACTCCTGTGACCGAAGAACCCGTGGTATCTGAGGAACAACCCACCAGAAGGATGTCGACTCGAGAAGTGAGGAGGCCCGTGATGATGACGTACGAGACATTTGGTGAGCCGAGTCAAGTGCCAAGGACTGTCGACTGGAAACGGGTATCTCTGCCTGTGGACCATGTAAGCCAATTTGAGTGGTATTCACCACCGAGAGGCAGTATGGAAGATGTTGCCTGGTGGAAAGACTTGTTTTCATGCTTTTGACTTTCCTTAAAGACTTTGTAGAAACAAAGAACTATTAAGGCCTAGAGAGAGAGCTGGTTGAAGACGTACGAAAAGCTTCAGCTGAAGAGACGCTGATTGTTTTAATTGTGTTAATTGTTTATTTCTTACAGGAGTCCTACAAGAAAAAGGTCATAAGAATAGGTTGTTATCAATGTTAATGAATGTTATACCAAATTTGACAATGCCAATTTGTATATAAAGTTATTAAATTTTCACCACTGTCTCAGAATTGTTCAGATCGACCAATTAAGGCGAATGCCGAGAACGGCATTCAAATAGGAGGGAAGAGTGTGACATGCAGAAGTAGGGCTGTTGCTTCAAAAGCATTCAGCAACCATAAGAGTTAACACAGTCACAAGACACAGGAATTGTTGTGCTTCAGAAGCATCCAGCAACTAGAGGGGTTAGCACAGTCACAGGAGACAGGGAGTGTTTAGCAGAGCCCCAGGGGGATTGTGGGGAACTTGTTTATTAGTCTGGCTGAAGCCTAAGAGAAAGGTGGTGTGTGATCTGTATCTCACAGAAGGCAAGTGAACAGAATTCAGGTCAGGATGAAGCTTAACATGGGTCAGATAGACTCCTCAAACTAACAGTGCAGAGTATTATCGGGCAGAAAGATAAGGACTGGAAGGAATTGTGTCACAGGGATCAACTCCCTCATCAAACCCTCCCCCCTCCATCTCCATGCAGGATAAAGAATGCTGTGCACTATTGTGTCCTTGTGAAGGAAAAACCTGTTGTTGTGTATGCATAGAAGTGTGCTGCAAAGAGATCTAATCTGTTCTGAATTATGCTTCTGAAGAGACTGACGTTACTGTGCCTGCTTTAGTAGACTGTACTGTGGTGAAGCCTGTTGCTTCAAAGAGTTAAATGCTACTGGCCGTACTCGATTAAACTCCACTGTTCAACTGTTTATGAAGACTCTTGTCAGATGTGTCTAGTCAGCAAATGAATCTATCATGTGCCTGAGAGAAGCTGCCGCCTATGGTCGCCCTGGGTAACGGTTCCCCCAGGATTCCAACGAATTCATGAAACCCGTCTCGCCCTATCTGAACCTAGTGGCGTGCGTGTAACACAGGGGCTCTTCAAACGCGACATGGCGTCTGCTAATTATTCCAGCAAATTTTACATTCAAAAAGTCAAATGGCGCTCCTTTAGTTCCAAGCCCTTCTGTGCGCCCAAACAGTAGTCTTCCTACACATATTGGGTATCTGCGTATTCAGGAGAAATTGCACAACAAATTGTATGGTGCAATTTTTCCTGTTACCCTAGTGAAAATGCAAAATTTGGGGCTAAAAAAATGTTTTTGTGGAAAAATGTGATTTCTTTATTTTCACGACTCAACATTATAAATTTCTGTGAAGCACCTGGGGTTTCAAGGTGCTCACCACATATCTACATAAGTTCCCTGAGGGGTCTAGTTTCCAAAATGGTGTCACTTGTGGGGGGTTTCCACTGTTTAGGCACAGCAGCGGCCCTCCAAACGTGACATGGCGTTCGTTAATTATGCCAGTAAATTTTACATTCAAAAAGTCAAATGGTGCTTGTTCCCTTCTGAGCCCTGCCGTGCGCCCAAACAGTGTTTTTTCCCCCACAAATTGAGTATCTGTCTGCTCAGGAGAAGTTGCACCACAAATTTTGGGGTCCATTTTCTCCTGTTACCCTTGTGAGAGTAAAAAAAAATTGGGTCTAAAGTAAAATTTTAGTGAAAAAAAGTTAAATGTTTATTTTTTCCTTTCACATTCCATTAATTCCTATGAAGCACCCGAATGGATAATAAACTTCTTGAATGTGGTTTTCAGCACCTTGAGGAGTGCAGCTTTTAGAATGGTGTCATATGTATTTTCTGTCATATAGACCCCTCAAAGTCACTTCAAATGTGATGTGGTCCCTAAAAAATGGTTTTGTAAATTTTGTTGGAAATCGCTGAATAACTTTTAACCCTTATAACTTCGTAACAAAAATTTTTTTTACTTTCAAAATTGTGCTGATGTAAAGTAGACATGTGGGAAATGTTATTTATGAACTATTTTGTGTGACATAACGCTCTACTTTAAGGGCATAGAGATTAAAAGTTTGAAAATTGCTAAATTTTCACAATTTTCGCCAAATTTCCATTTCTTTTACAAATAAACCTAAGTCATATCAAAGAAATTTTACCATGAAGTACGATATGTCACGAAAAAATAATCTCAGAATCAGCGGGATCCGTTGAAGCGTTGCAGATTACCTCATAAAGTGACACTGGTCAGAATTCAAAAAATTGCCGTGGTCAGGAGGGTGAAAACAGGCTTCGGGATGAAGGGGTTAATCACAGGTGAATCTCTTTTGTGATTTACCACAGGCAAATCAGAAATGTGTTTCCATACTAAATTAATGTAAAGGGTGCCAGTACCAGTGACACAACAAGATTTAGGTTTTTCTATTTTTGCTTCCCATTGTTTTTTTTTTTTCATTATTGTTTATCATTTGCTCTTTCGTATTTAACACGAGTGCTCTATATAAAAAAAACTGTTTCACTTGATTCATTTTTTTCAGGCGATATTCCACATTATGTACTTAAACTTAATGGGTGCCAATAACGATGATCAGGACTGTATTTCTGTTGACAGATCACGGACCTGAGTGGGGACTTGCTTTTTTTCTGGATTGAGTTGAAGGTTTTATTGGGAACATTTTACATAATAATTTGTATCACATTTATCCTGCGCTCTACGCTGAGCCCTTATGATCAGGGTTTCCATCTAAATCTCGGAGTGACGTGATTTAGATGAAATCCTCAAGGGAGCCATTCAGTATAATGTGGCAGCAGAGTTACTCTGGACTCAGTCTGGTCTATGTTCAGCAGTGTTCTTCTTTTCAGAAGTGCACAAAACTGTGGCTGACGGCACTTTTATGCACGCCTAAAAAGACGGACACCGCCGGATCACAGGACAAACGGCGTCCACAGTGCCTCCATCTGTCTCATTATAAGGAATCTTCCGCTGGGGTTTCTGTCTAAATCACATATTTCAAAGATTTACACGGAAACCCTAGTGTAAGCACTCAGCGTAGAGCGCAGGATAAATGTGCGCCAAGCCTTACTGCGATCTTTGGGAGGCAAAAAGAACAAATCAACAGCAGGTGAAGAATTGGTTTTATTTATTTTTTACACCGTTCCTCGTACGGTATAAGTGATTAGACTACTTTATTCTTCGGATCTGTGCGATTACAGCGATGCCAGATTTATTTTGGGTTTTTATGTTTGGCTGCTGTCAAACACTAGAAGACACTTTTTATTGCAAAAATTAGTTTTTTGCATTGCCATATTTTGAGAGTTATAATTTTTCCATATTGCCGACAAAGTTATGTGAGGCCTAGTTTTTTGCGGGACAGGTTGACATTTTTATTGGTACTATTTTTGGGTACATGACATTTTTTGATCTCTCTCTATTCCGATTTTTGGGAGGCAGGATGACCAAAAACCAGCAATTCAGGAATTGTTTTTTTGTGTTTTTTTTTTATTTTGTTCCATGTGTGGTAAAATTGATAAGACAACTTTATGCTTTTGGGTCAGTACGATTTCATTGATACCACATTTATATATATTTTTTTTATGTTTTGACGCTTTTACACTATAAAAACTTTTTTAGAAAAAAGAATTACTGTTTTTTCGGATTATAAGACCCACTCCCCCCCTCCCAAATTTGGGTGGAAAAAGGTGGGGTGTCTTATAATGCGAAGATATGGTATTTTACCTGTGGGGGGGGGCGTTGGTGGAGCAGGATCACAGATACAGGAGGTTGGTGGCGGCTGCGGCAAAAGTTGGGAGATGCTGCGAGCCCTGTCCTCAGAAGAAGGGTCGCTGATTCAGGATGACCTGGGTGGTGGTGGTAGCGGCGGGAGTGGGGCGATGCTGCGGCCCCGTCCTCATAAGAAGTCGGCGGTGGGCTTCGGCAAAATAGCCGCCGGAGATCTCGATCTGCGCATGCTCCAGCGGCCATTTTCCCTAACCCCATCGCAGGGCTATGTACAGGATAAGGAACCTCCGCTCACCGCTGACTTCTTCTGACGGGGCTGCAACATCGCCCGACTCCTGCCGCCACCACCACCGCCCTGGTCATCCTGAATCAGCGTTCCTTCTTCTGAGGACGGGGTCTGCAGCATTGCCCGATTCCTGTCTCCACCGCCAATTTCCTGTATCTGTGACCCTGGCTCCTGTGACCCCCGCTTCACCACCGCCGCCCCCCAGGTAAAACGGATTATAAGGCGCACCATTTTAGTTAACCCCTTTAGTGAACACGGTAAAAAAATAAAAATAAAAAACTAAGCAAAAAACGATGCTTTATCATCATACCGCCAAACAAAACATGAAATAAAACGCGATCAAAAAGACGAATGTAAATAAAAAAGGTACCGCTGAAAATGTCATCTTGTCCCGCAAAAAAACAAGCTGCCATACAGCTCCATCAGCCGAAAAATAAAAAAGTTATAGCTCTCAGAATAAAGCGATACAAAAAAATTATTTTTTCTATAAAATAGTTTTTATTGTGTAAAATTATCAATTTTAACACACGCGGAACGGCATAAAAAAAAAAAAAAAAAACATAAAAATTCCTGAATTGTTGGTTTTTGTTTATTCTGCCTCCCAAAAATAGGAATAGAAAGTGACCAAGAAATGTCACGTGCCCGAAAATGATACCAATAAATAGGTCAACTTGTCCCGCAAAATACAAGCCCTTACAGTGGGTACAGAAAGTATTCAGACCCCTTTAAATTTCATAGAATCATAGAATCATAGAATCATAGAATGGTAGAGTTGGAAGGGACCTCCTGGGTCATCTGGTCCAACCCCCTGCTCAAAGCAGGATTCACTAAATCATCTCAGACAGATGTCTGTCCAGCCTCTGTCTGAGATGATTTAGTGAATCACTCTTTGAATCAATGCAGCTAATTGGTAAATTCTAAAAAGTTCATTTTTTTTATCTCATTAACCCCTTTACCCCCGAGGGTAGTTTGCACGTTAATGACCAGGCCAATTTTTACAATTCTGACCACTGTTACTTTATGAGGTAATTACTCTGGAACGCTTCAACGGATCCCCCTGATTCTGAGATTGTTTTTTCTTGACATATTGTATTTCATGATAGTGGTAAAATTTCTTCGATATCACTTGTGTTTATTTGTGAAAAAAATCGGAAATTTGGCAAAAATTTAGAAAATTTTGCAATTTTCAAAATTTTAATTTTTATGCCCTTAAATCAAAGAGATATGTTACACAAAATAGTTAATAAATAATATTTCCCACATGTCTACTTTACATCAGCACAATTTTGTAACAACATTTTTTTTTTAGTAGTAAGCTATAAGGGTTAAAAGTTGACAGCGATTTCTCATTTTAACAACAAAATTTACAAAACCATTTTTTTAGAGACCACATCACATTTGACGTGACTTTGAGGGGGCTTTATGACAGAAATACCCAAAAGTGACACCATTCTAAAAACTGCACCCCTCAAGGTGCTCAAAACCACATTCAGGAAGTTTACTAACCCTTCAGGTGCTTCACAGGAATTTTTGGAATGTGGAAGAAAAAAATGAACATTTAACTTTTTTCACAAAAATGTTACTTTAGACCCATTTTTTTTTATTTTTGCAGGGGTAACAGGAAAAAATGGACGCCAAAATTTGTTGTGCAATTTCCCCTGAGATACCCCATATGTGAGGAAAAAACACTGTTTGGGCGCACGGCAGGGTTTGGAAGGGAAGGAGCGCCATTTGACTTTTTGAATGTAAAATTTGCTTGTATAATTAGCAAACAACATGTTCCGTTTGGGGAGCCCCTGATGTGCCTAAACAGTGGAAACCCCCCACAAGTGACACCATTTTGGAAACTAGACCCCTTAGAGAACTTATCTAGATGCGTGGTGTGCACCTTGAACCCCCAGGTGCTTCACAGAAGTTTATAACATTGAGCCGTAAAAATAAAATTTTCAAATTTTTCCAACAAAAATGTTTTTTCAGCCCCCAATTTTGCATTTTCATAAGGGTAACAGGAGAAATTGCACCATGCAATTTGTTGTGCAATTTCTCCTGAATAAGCCGATACCCCATATGTGGGGGAAAACCACTGTTTGGGCGCACGGCAGGGTTCGGAAGGGAAGGAGCGCCATTTGACTTTTTGAATGTAAAATTTGCTTGAATAATTAGCGGACGCCATGTTGCGTTTGGGGAGCTCCTGATGTGCCTAAACAGTGGAAACCCCCCACAAGTGACACCATTTTGGAAACTAGACCCCTTAGGGAACTTATCTAGATGAGTGGTGAGCACCCTGAACCCCCAGGTGCTTCACATTGAACCGTAAAAATAACATTTTGAGATTTTTTCAACAAAAATGTTTTTCAGCCCCTAATTTTGCATTTTCACAAGGGTAACAGGTTGCGTTTGGGGAGTACCTGATGTGCCTAAATAGTGGAAACCACCCCACCCTCCCCCCAGTGACTCCATTTTGGAAGCTACACCCCTCCAGGATTATATCAAGGGGTATAGTGAACATTTTGAACCCAGAGGTACGACACAGAATTTGATAACATTAGGTCATCATATTGAATAAGTTGTCATTAGTCTTGAGTGCAAGTGCTCGCCATTTGAGTTTGCATCAGGCACTAGGGTATGCACCAAGTATCGCGGGTGCTCAAGTGACATGCTCGAATCCCTGCCCCGCATGTTTTTTTTATTAGACACCCAAAAAAAACATGCGGGGATCGCTCGGGCATGGCAGGCAATCCCCGGATGTTTTTTTGGGCTGTATAACAGCTGCAAAACATTTGGGGAGGAGACTCGAGCATGTCACTCGAGCACCCACCATACTCGGTGCATACCCAAGCACCCGATGCAAACTCAAGTAGCGAGTACTTGCGCTCACTAGTCGCCATATCGTCGTCATTTTTTTTCTTTACTTCTGAAAAAATCCCAACCCGAACTTTAGCCTAACCCTAACCTTAGCCTAACCCTAGCCCAACCCTAACCCTAGCCCAACCCCAACCCTAACCCCAACGTTAACCCAAACCCTAACCCCAACCCTAGCACAACCCTAACCTTAAAGTTTATTTTTTACACCGTTCCTCGTGTGGTATAAGTGATTAGACGACGTTATTCTTCGGGTCGGTGCAATTACAGCGATGCCAGATTCATATCGGGTTTTTATGATTGACAGCTGTCACACACTAAAAGACTCATTTTTTTGCAAAGACTAGTTTTTGCATCGCCATATTTTGAGAGCTATCATTTTTCCATATTTCGGCTGACAGAGTCATGTGACGGCTTGTTTTTTGTGGGACAAGTTGACGTTTTTATCGGTATCATTTTCGGGCAAGTGACATTTTTTGATCGCTTTCTATTCCGATTTTTGGGAGGCAGAATAAACAAAAGCCAACAATACAGGAATTGTTCTTTTTTTTTTATGCCTTTCTGCGTGTGGTAAAATTGATAAGGTAGCTTTATTCTTCGGGTCAGTACGTTTACAGCGGTACCGCATTTTTTTTATTTTTTTTTTATATTTTGGCGCTTTTGCACAATAAAAACTATTTTATAGAAACAAGAATTGTTTTTGCATCGCTTTATTCTGAGAGCTATAACTTTTTTATTTTTCTGTTGTTGGAGCTGTATTGAGGCTTGTTTTTTGCGGGACAAGATGACGTTTTCAGCGGTACCATTTTTATTTACATTCGTCTTTTTGATCGCGCTTTATTCCATTTTTTGTTTGGCGGTATGATGATAAAACATTGTTTTATGTTTCATATTTTTTTTACCGTGTTCACTAAAGGGGTTAACTAGTGGAACAGTTTTATAGGTCAGGTCGTTCAGGTTGCGGCGATACCAAATATGTGTACTTTTATTGGTTTATTTTTTTTTCATAAGATTATTTATTTATGGGTACAATATATATATATATATATATATATATATAATATGTATATTTTTTATTATTATTTTTTTCATTTTTTTTTTTTTTATATTTATACAATTTTTTTTTTTTTTTTCCCACTTTCTGATATTTCGGGGTTTAATGTGCCGGGAGCGGTGCGGGACCGCTCCCTGCACATAGCACAGGGTGTCAGCTGTGACAATCAGCTGACACCCGGGGCCGATCTCGCCCGCACCGCTTGTGTGCGGGGGAAGTCGCCAGGGCGTATTAATACATATCAGGCCCATAAGGCCCAGGGCACAGATATGTACTAATATGCCCTGGGTCAGAAAGGGGTTAATGTACACTCTGCACCCCATCTTGACTGAAAAAAAAACAGAAATGTAGAACTTTTTGCGAATTTATTAAAAAAGAAAAACTGAAATATCACATGGTCATAAGTATTCAGACCATTTGCTCAGACACTCATATTTAAGTCACATGCTGTCCATTTCCTTGTGATCCTCCTTGAGATGGTTCTACTCCTTCATTGGAGTCCAGCTGTGTTTAATTAAACTGATAGGACTTGATTTGGAAAGGCACACACCTGTCTATATAAGACCTGACAGCTCACAGTGCATGTCAGACCAAATGAGAATCATGAGCTCAAAGGAACTGCCCAAGGAGCTCAGAGACAGAATTGTGGCAAGGCACAGATCTGGCGAATGTTACAAAAGAATTTCTGCAGTACTCAAGGTTCCTAAGAGCACAGTGGCCTCCATAATCCTTAAATGGAAGAAGTTTGGGACCACCAGAAGTCTTCCTAGACCTGGCCATCCAGCCAAACTGAGCAATCATGGGAGAAGAGCCTTGATGAGAGAGGTAAAGAAGAACCCCAAGATCACTGTGGCTGAGCTCCAGAGATGCAGTAGGGAGATGGGAGAAAGTTCCACAAAGTCAATTATCACTGCAGCCCTCCACCAGTCAGGCCTTTATAGCAGAGTGGCCCGACGGAAGCCTCTCCTCAGTGCAAGACATATGAAAGCCCGCATAGAGTTTGCTCAAAAACACATGAAGGACTTCCAAACTATGAGAAATAAGATTCTCTGGTCTGATGAGATGAAGATAGAACTTTTTGGTGATAATTCTAAGCGATTTGTGTGGAGAAAATCAGGCACTGCTCATCACCTGCCCAATAAAATCCCAACAGTGAAACATAGTGGTGGCAGCATCATGCTATGGGGGTGTTTTCCAGCTGCAGGGACAGGACGACTGGTTGCAATTGAAGGAAACATGAATGCGGCCAAGTACAGAGATATCCTGGATGAAAACCTCTTCCAGAGTGCTCTGGACCTCAGACTTGGCCGAAGGTTCACCTATCAACAAGACAATAACCCTAAGCACACAGCTAAAATAACAAAGGAGTGGCTTCAGAACAAATCTATGACCATTCTTGACTGGCCCATCCAGAGCCCTGACCTAAACCCAATTGAGCATCTCTGGAGAGACCTGAAAATGGCTGTCCACCAACGTTCACCATCCAACCTGACGGCGCTGGAGAGGATCTGCAAGTAAGAATGGCAGAGGATCCCCAAATCTAGGTGTGAAAAACTTGTTGCCTCATTCCCAAGAAGACTCATGGCTGTACTAGCTCAAAAGGGTGCTTCTACTCAATACTAAGCAAAGGGTCTGTATACTTATGACCATGTGATATTTCAGTTTTTCTTTTTTAATAAATTTGCAAAAAATTCTACATTTCTGTTTTTTTTCAGTCAAGATGGGGTGCAGAGTGTACATTAATTAGAAAAAAATGAACGTTTTAGAATTTACCAATTGGCAGCAATGAAACAAAGAGTGAAAAATTTAAAGGGGTCTGAATACTTTCTGTACCCACTGTACATGACTGTCTGCCGAAATATAGAAAAATTATAGCTCTCAAAATATGGCGATGCAAAAACTAGTTTTTGCAAAAAAAAGGGGTTTTGAGTATGTGACAGCTCTCAATCATAAAAACCCGATATGAATCTGGTATTGCTGTAATCGCACCGAACCGAAGAATAAAGCCGTCTAATCACTTATACCGCACGAGGAAAGGCGTAAAAAATAAACTCTAGGGTTAGGGTTGTGCTAGGGTTAGGGTTGTGCTAAGGTTAGGGTTGTGTTAGAGTTAAAGTTGTGTTACGGTTAGGGTTGTGCAAGGGTTAGGGTTGTGCTAGGGTTAGGGTTGTGCTAGGGTTAGGGTTGTGCTTGGGTTAGTGTTAGGGTTAGGGTTGTGCTAGGGTTAGGGTTGTGCTAGGGTTAGGGTTGTGCTAGGGTTAGAGATAGGGCTGTGCTAGGGTTAGGGTTGTGCTATGGTCAGGGTTAGGATTGTGCTAGGGTTGGGATTTTTTCAAAAGTAAAGAAAAAAATGATGACGATATTATGACTAGTGTTGAGCGCAAGTGCTCGCTACTTGAGTTTGCATCGGGTGCTCGGGTATGCACCGAGTATCGCAGGTGCTCGAGTGACAGGCTCAAGTCTCCGCCCCGTATGTTTCAAGGCTGTTACACAATCAAAAAAAACCTTGCGGGGATTTGCTGCCATGCACGAGCGATCCCAGCATGCCTTTTTTGGGTGTCTAATAACCGTGAAACATGCGGGGCGGGGACTCAAGCATCCATGATACTTGGTGCATACCCGAGTACCTGATGCAAACTCAAGTAGCGAGCACTTGCGCTCAAGACTAATGACAACTTATTCAATATGATGACCTAATGTTATCAAATTCTGTGTCGTACCTCTGGGTTCAAAATGTTCACTATATCCCTTGATAAAATACTTGAGGGGTCTAGTTTCCAAAATGGGGTCACTTGTGGGGGGTTTCTACTGTTTAGGCGCATCAGGGGCTCTCCAAAAGCGACATGGCGTCCGCTCTCGATTCCAGCCAATTTTGCATTCTAAAAGTCACATAGTGCTCCTTGCCTTCTGAACCCTGCCGAATACCCAAAACAGTGTATTTTCCCCACATATGGGGGATATCTGCGTACTCAAGAGAAATTGCACAACAGTTTTTGGGGTCCATTTTCTCCTCTTACCCTTGTGAAAATAAACAATTTGGGGCTAAAAGATCATTTTTGTAGAAAAATGTTTACTTTTTTATTTTCACGGCTCTACGTTATAAACTTCTGTGAAGCACCTGGGAGTGCTTATTCAAGCAAATTTTACATTCAAAAAGTCAAATGGCGCTCATTCCCTTCCGAACCCTGCCGTGAGCCCAGACAGTTGTTTTCCCCCACATATGGAGTATTGGCTTACTCAGGAGAAATTGCACAAGTTGCATGGTGCAATTTCTCCTGTTACCCTTATGAAAATGCAAAATTGAGGGCTGAAAAACATTTTTGTGGGAAAAAAGTGAAAAATGTTATTTTTATGGCTTAATGTTATAAACTTATGTGAAGCATCTAGGGGTTCAAGGTGTTCACCATGCATCTAGATAAGTTCCCTGAGGGGTCTAGTTTCCAAAATGGTGTCACTTGTGGGGTGTTTTGTGACGCCAGGTGTGGGAAAGACTTAGTGCAACACAGAGGGAAAAGGGAAAGGGAGCCCAGACACTAGGGAAAAGGGGGAAGTGGAGACCTCCTACTCTGGTCTAGCATCACCCTGTCTCAACTAACGTCCCTATATTGCCTCTTCACCAATCGCCGCACGCGTGCCTCGCCCTACTCTCCATGGCGTATGGCTACGGCTAGGGATGGAAGGAGATGAGCACTAGTCAACCTCCACTAAACTCTATCGACAACAAGGGTGAACAAAACAGGGGAAATGGCTTAGCTTTAGATGAACTCCAAATAAGCACACGGCCTCAAGCTCCAGAGAGGACAAGGTACTGCTCCTGCTAAGCTTCACAAGTAGAAATGGATATAGCCAGCGACTCCCTCTCAGACACACCAGGTATATATACACCCAGGTCAGAGAGCTAATTAGCAAGAGAAAGTTAGCCGCTCGGTTCTAAAGACAGCCTCTTATCTAAGAAGCTGTCGGCAATGCCAAATGTAGAGATCTCCTGCAACCCACTGCAGGGCGACTGTCTGTCACCTCTGACACACCCGTGACAGGTTTCCACTGTTTAGGCACATCAGGGGATCCCCAAACGTGACATGGCGTCTGCTAATTATTCAAGCAAATTTTACATTAAAAAAAGTCAAATGGTGCTCTTTCCCTTCCAAACCCTGCCGTGCGCCCAAACTAGTTGCGTGGTGCAATTTTCCCTGGTACCCTTATGAAAATGCAAAATTAGGGGCTGAAAAACATTTTTGTCGGAAAAATGTGAAAATTTTATTTTTACGGCTCAATGTTATAAACTTCTGTGAAGCACCTGGGGGTTCAAGGTGTTCATTACACATCTAGATAAGTTCCCCGAGGAGTCTAGTTTCCAAAATGGTGTCACTTGTTGGGGGTTTCCACTGTTTAGGTACATCAGGGGCTCCCCAAATGTGACATGGCGTCTGCTAATTATTCAAACAAATTTTTACATTCAAAAAGTCAAATGGCGCTCCTTCCCTTCAGAGCCCTGCCGTGTGCCCAAACAGTATTTTTTCCCCACATATAGGGTATCTGCATGTAGTATCTATGTGCTCAGGAGAAAATGCACAACAAATTTTGGGGTCCATTCTTTCCTGTTACCATTGCGAAAATAAAAAAATTGGGTCTAAAGTAACCTTTTTGTGAAAAAAAATAAAAGTTCATTTTTTTCTTCCACATTCCAAAAATTCCTGTGAAGCACCTGAAGGGTTAATAAACTTCTTGAATGTGGTTTTGAGCACCTTGAGGGGTGCAGTTTTTAGAATGGTGTCACTATTGGGTATTTTCAATCATAAAGACCCCTCAAAGTCACTTCAAATGTGATGTGGTCCCTAAAAAAATGGTTTTGTAAATTTTGTTGGAACAATTATAAATCGCTGGTCAACTTTTAGCCCTTATAGCTTCCTAACAAAAAAAAATGTTGGTTCCAAAATTGTGCTGATGTAAAGTAGACATGTGGGAAATGTTATTTATTAACTATTTTGTGTGACATATCTCTCTGATTTAAGAGCATGAAAATTCAAATTTTATTTTTTTATTTTTTACAAATAAATGCAAGTTATATAGAAGAGATTTTACCACTATCATGAAGTACAAAATGTGATGAAAAAACAATCTCAGAATCAGCGGGATCCGTTGAAGCGTTCCAGAGTTATTACATCAGTAGTCAGAATTGTAAAAATTGGCCTGGTCATTAACGTGCAAACCACCTTCGGGGGTAAAGGGGTTAAAAAAAACATCTTTTCCTATTTTACACACCAAAATTTGTGTGCGTCTTATAATCCGGTGCATTTTATAATCCACAAAATACGGTATTTTTGCATCGCTTTATTCTGAGAGCTATAGATTTTTTTTTCGGCTAATGGAGCTTTTTTTTTAATGGAGTTCACTGAAGGGGTAAACTAATGTGACACTGTTAGAGATCGGGTTGTTCCGGACGCTTCAATGTCAAATATGTGCACCTTTTTTTTTTTTACTTAAAAATGTGTATTTAATAGTGTAATTTTTTTAATCATTTTTAAATATATATATTTTTTTACGTTTTTTTTTACTTAGTCCCTCTATGGGACTTTTTTTCACTGGTATAATGCATTGCAATGCACTAGCATTGCAGTGCATTGTACTAATAATGAAAGAATCTTAGACCATGCTTAGACCCGGGGGTCGTTATGATGTCGGGGGCGGGGGGGGGGCGCCAATCTGAAGGCAGAGGGAGCTCCCGTTCCCCTGCCTGCCTCCTGAATGTTGCGATCTCGCTCAATCGCAGCATTTAGGGGGTTAACAGCCAGTGGCAGTGCTGAGCTCCTGCTATGATCGGACAGGAGGTGCTGATATTTCAGCATTTCCTGCTCGATCATGCTGTGATTGGTCAGTCAGATTGAATGACTGATCACAGCGATCTGGGTGTGGAGACCGGCGGCATGGGTCTCAGCACCTCTTCCCGTGCCGCTGAGCTGTCAGTGACCGCTGTCGGCACTGTACTGTCACACGCAGTCACAGTTTAAAGTCATGATGGACATAGCACGGCAAGGAACGGGAACTGACACCCGCTCATGACGTGCTATGTCCATCATTCAGCTTTAAGGGGTTAAAAACCCCACATATGATTAACCTAAGTCTATAAGAAAGTTGCACAACTTTTCATTCTACAATATTTGAAGGGGTTTTCTAATTTAAGACCATCCATGTCCTCTTGCTGCAGTTTATAAACCCCCAAACAATTGTCTTTTACTCACCTTCACCAGGTCCATTGCTGAGTCTCTAACGCTGCTCTCAGTGTCTGTTATTGTCTGCAGCGATGACGTCACATCCACAGCATGGGATACAATCAGTGAGCTCTGCAGCTCGTGTCGTCCACTCAGTAGAACCGCTGAGCTCAGTTGCTGACTGCAGCTTAGATGTCACAACAGACACCAGGAGCAGCTGTGGAGACTCGGCGATGTGTGGCACCCCAGGGGTCTGGTTTCCACAGTAATAGCAATATTACGTCTGTGAGCAGGTGGGAGGTCTCCTGGGCAGGAATCCTAAGCATGCCACACCTCCTGCCCAGTCCTGGGAGGGGAAGAACTTCCCCTACATAAACTGGGGCTGAGGCAGGGTTAGAGAGAGGAGTTCCAGACAGAGACGGAGTCTGGTCTGGACACGCAGAAACAGGGACAGATAGACATCAGGAGCTCTGTAGGAGCCAAGGAGAAGCGCCAGGGGCTGGAGCTGTGCAGAGCTCGCCCTGGGAGAAGGTACTAAAACCGGACACAGGAGTCCGAGGCTGTGGGGACTAAGATATACCCAGCAGCAGAATCCATCCGGCAGGGGATTCCAGGTCCTCTGGCCATAAAAGCCCGGAGGCTCAGTCACAATGAAGGGACCAGCACCGCCATCCCGGAGCGGAGGCTAACAGGAGGCCCCAGGTCACCAGCCATACGGGTGAGCACCACACGGTATACCCAGGGACGTGGGCTACTTGTAACCGCCGAAAGCAGGGTAGCCAGGAAGGGTACAGACTAACGGGAAGGCCTACAACTCCACCTGGCCAGGGGAACTCCGGCTTACTCGCAGACTAACCAGGCCCCAACTACTAGCCAGTACTCCCGGGGAATTTGCCTTGTACCATCAGTAAAGACCCTGAACTGTACCCTCGCGTCTCCGTGCTTCCTTGTCGCACCATTAGTGCTGGGACATCCACACCATCACTCCCAACATCAACCTCATCCTCTGCCCTGAGGCCATACCCCTCCCGTTGGGGGTTATACCATCCACGCTGCACATCCGTACCACCGGCCTCAGCGGACTGCCCTGCAGCGGCGGCTTCATAGCCGCATTCAACGGGTGGCGTAGTCGGACACTAATACCATCATACCAATAACTGCCACTTAGTTTGACCACCCTGGGCACGGACCGGGTCACCGCCACACGAAGACTACTACCCCCATCGGATCCGGCTCCGGGTATTCCCCGCGCGCACGTGCGCCGCACTACAGCACTGGCCCAGGGGGCGCGTCAACTTTGGCGTAGTCGGCAGGATTTCGTGCCCGCAACCACCGGGTACTGCGTGCCTGAAAAAAGAGACTTTTATACTTACCTGTGGTGAAGTTTCCCGCCGTCCGGAGTCGTTTCCCGCCATCCGGAGCCAATTCCCGCCATCAGACGCCATCTTGGACCGTTTCCCGCCGTCTTCTGCCTTCTTCCCGCCATCCGCAGCTGCTTCCTGCCTTCGGACGCCATCTTCGGGACGCTGCACAGGAAGAAGAGGGGCGTGGACGCCGAAAGCGCGCGGGATCCGAAGCTCCGCCCCACACAGTGACGCTGCGCAAGGTCCTGGAAGGGAGGAAGAGCGACGCTGACGTCATCGGAGCGCGACGCCAGGTCCTCAACCCCGACGATCGACTGCGGAGCTGCGGCCTACGGAAGAAGAGCATCGCAAGGTAGGCCACGGTCCACTAGGGGGGAGGAGGATGCCGGACACCGAGGGGAGCTCCACTGCCACAGCCACCGCCAGCGCAACCGCTGCAACAGTTATGCCATTCACCATGCCCTATATCCCGGGGGCAGCCTGGCTACCCCAGTACTCAGGGGAGTCACATACCCTAAATGACTTTAGAGAAAGACTGGATAGCCTCTTCCAGGTGTACCCCCTCACAGAAGAGCAAAAAGTGAGCATCCTGGTGGCCCAATTAATCGGGGCAGCCCAAAGGGAGGTAAAGTCCTGGCCACCTGGGAGGAAGAGGACTGTCAGAGAGATACTAGCCCGGCTGAAAGACACATTTGACACCCGCACCTCAGCCGAAATAAAGCTCAGATTTTACGGGTGCAAACAGCGAGCACATGAGAGTATAAGAGACTATGCTTTAAACTTACAAGAGGCCCTGAGAGCCATTAAGCAGGCAGACCCTGACAGCGTGGGAAATGAAGATAAGCTGTTGACTGAACAATTTATTAAGGGTCTACTGTGCAATGCCCACCGAACCCAGTTGCGGGCAATGGCCTTACAGGACCCTGACCTGGACTTTGCACAGTTCAAGGACAGAGCCATCCGGGTGCTCCGAGAACCGGCACCAGGTGGCGCTGTGACCCACAGGCGCCCTGCTATCACTTACCACCAGGGGACGGCGCCCTTGTCTGCAGAGCCTGTGGGAGCTGATGCGCAGGCTTTAAACAGTGACCCGGCTACAGACCTGCACCATCAGGTCCAAGAGCTGACTAAGAGCGTTGCCGCGCTAACCAGAACTGTGCAGTCTTTACAGGTCTCTTCTCCAGGAAAGATCCAGCTGGCATCCGGACCGGAGGACGTCCCGTGGCGCCGACTGAGGAGGACCCCACCGGCCAGAGGAAGACCCAGCGACAGATACAACGAGGACGGACGACCTATTTGCCGCCGCTGCAATCAACCCGGACATGTGGCAAGGTACTGTCATTTAAACGGGCACAACCTGGGATAGAGGGCCAACCCCCAGGCATAAGACCATCAGGCCCATCAAACTGGCGTGATAAATACGTAGGGGGACGTCCAATCTTGCCTGTGGTACTGGATGGCATTCCTATGAGTGCCCTACTAGACACTGGGTCACAGGTCACCACCATCCCGTACGTGCTCTTCAAGCAGTACTGGAATGATTCGGACATAACCCGCTACCCAGACGACGACCTGAGTATCATCGCCAGCAATGGTCAGCCCGTGCCGCAGGTGGGATTCAAGGAGGTGACCATTAAAATCGGTAAAGTCGAACTAGCGGCACAAGGACTGATTATAGTGGACATCGACCGTCATGGGAGTCACCCTAGAATCACCCTGGGAACCAATGTAATTGAAAATTGTCTTGCAGAGGTGATTCTCATTTTACAGCAGGTGGCCAAGAACGCCAGTTCCGGCCAGCAGCGTGTGCTCCAAAAAGAGATCCGGGCGCTGATGAAGCGGCAACAGGTGGAACTATCTGGTGGTGAGATAGGTAGCGTGAGAATGTGTGACCCGTTCCCTATTGCCATGCCCCCAAAAAGTGAGATGATGATTTGGTGCCGGGCGGCTATTGGTCTAAGAGGTAGAGACTACCAAGCAATGGTAGAACCCGTCTACTCAGACAGTAGGCCCACCATTTTGACAGCACGGGGGGTGGTCGATGTACGCCATGGGAGGGTGCCCGTTCGCATCATAAATATCGGTGAGAGAGAAGTACACCTGCCCCGGTATGCCACGCTAGCTAAATTGTTCACCATAAACCAGAATTCTGTACAGGCCGTGGAACCCTTGCCTCCATCTCAACCAGAGGAAGGTAACGGCTCTAAGAAACCAATGGAGAACTGGTGTCAGCAACTACATCTGGGTACTGACTCCACTCCCTCACACCAGAAACAAGGAGTCTATCGGGTGGTTCAAGAGTACGAGAGAGTGTTTAGTAAACACCCGTTAGACTTCGGGCGAGTAAAGGGGGTAGAACACCACATCCCCACGGGAGACCATCCTCCCATAAAGGAGAGATACCGACCCGTACCCCCTGCACACTACCAACACGCCAAGGGGATGCTTAGAGACATGAAGGAGGCTGGGGTAATCAGGGACAGCTGTAGCCCCTGGGCAGCTCCACTAGTCTTAGTGAAAAAGAAGGACAACACTATGAGAATGTGTGTAGACTACAGGAAGGTCAACCGTATCACACACAAAGATGCGTACCCGTTACCAAGGATAGAAGAGTCCTTAGCTGCATTAAAATCTGCTAACTTCTTCTCTACTTTGGATCTCACTAGCGGGTACTGGCAGGTTCCTGTAGCAGAGGCAGACCGGGAGAAGACCGCATTCACCACCCCGATGGGTCTCAGCGAATTTAACTGTATGCCGTTCGGGCTCTGCAACGCACCAGGAACCTTCCAACGGTTGATGGAATGCTGTCTGGGACACCGGAACTTCGAGACGGTCCTGTTATACCTGGACGATGTCATCGTCTATTCCAAGACCTACGAGGACCACCTGAAACACCTGGCAGAAGTGTTCGAAGCTCTGGCAAACTACGGCCTGAAGGTGAAACCCTCCAAGTGTCACCTCCTGAAACCAAAGGTGCAATACCTGGGACACGTGGTGAGTGCTGACGGAGTGGCTCCTGACCCTGATAAGATCACCGTGATTAAGGACTGGCCAAGACCCTCCAGCATAAAGGAAGTGCGGCAGTTCCTCGGGTTGGTAGGCTACTACCGAAGATTCATTCCCGGTTTCACCAAAATGGCAGCCCCTATGCAGGACCTCCTGATAGGTCAATCTCGAAAAGCGAAAAACCAGAAGCCGCCCTTCAGGTGGGAAAAGCTGGAAGAGGAGTCCTTTTGCCAGCTGAAGATGGCCCTCACGGGGGATGAAATCCTGGCATATCCAGACTACAGCCAGCCCTTCATCCTCCACACGGACGCAAGCAACATCGGGCTAGGAGCCGTGCTGTCCCAGATCCAGCAAGGAAAAGAACGGGTAATCGCTTACGCTAGCCGAAAGCTACGACCCACCGAGAGGAACCCTGAGAATTATAGCTCATTCAAGCTGGAGTTCCTGGCAGTAGTGTGGGCAGTGACCGAACGTTTCAAGCATTACCTTGCCTCCTCCAAATTCATCGTATACACGGATAACAACCCGTTGACACACCTGGACACTGCAAGGCTCGGTGCTCTGGAACAGAGATGGATGGCTCACCTGTCCAACTTTGAATTCACCATCAAATACCGGGCAGGACGCTCCAATGCCAACGCGGATGCCCTGTCTAGAATGCCGAACTTACCGGACGTAGGGGAGGATCCAGAAGATCTGGAAGAAGTTGAGCTCCCTGCGTTCCACCGTCATGGGATTACCCTGTATTCCCACCGTGTGAAGGACAGGCGCTCCGCGACGTTCAATCCCTTGCCCCACTACAACTGGGCGGAGACGCAAGACAGTGATCCCGCAGTCCGTCTGGTGAAGGAAATGCTGACCCAAGCCGATGCCAGTCTGGACCCAGACGCCCCAGAGGAGACTAAGCAACTGTGGAAGGAGAAAAGTAGGCTGTTCCTCTACAGGGAGAAGTTGTGCCGGAGAATGGTTAACTCTCGAACACATGAGTTGACCTGGCAGGTAGTGGTCCCCAGACGAGACGCGGCTATGATTCTGGAGGCGTACCACAACGGAGCGGGACATTTCGGGTGGAAGAAGCTGGAGTTCTTGTTGCGTGAACGGTTCTACTGGGTAGGCATGAGAGGAGCCATCGAGAGGTGGTGCAGAGACTGTGGACCGTGCCACCTAAGAAGGAAGGACCGTGCCAGCCAGAAGACTCCCTTGCAGCCCATCATCACCCGACAGCCACTGGAACTGGTAGCCCTGGACCATGTGAAACTGGCTCCAAGCAGATCTGGGTATGTCTACGCCCTCACAATCGTAGATCATTACTCCTGGTTCCTGGTGGTGGTCCCGGTCAAGGACTTAACGGCTCAAACAGCAGCTAGAGCCTTCCAGCAGCACTTCTGCCGTCCACACGGGTACCCGGACCAAGTGCTGACAGACCAAGGGCCAGCCTTCGAAGCGGAAGTCTTCCAGGAGTTCTGCAACCTGTATGGCTGCACGAAGATAAGAACAACGCCCTATCACCCTCAAACCAATGGACTCTGCGAGAAGATGAACCAGGTGGTGATAGACCTCCTGAAAACATTGCCCCTGGAAGAACGCAGTATGTGGCCTGAGAAGCTGCCTGATCTGGTGGACCTATACAACCACATCCCTGTAGGTTCTACCAACTGTACCCCGGCTTACCTAATGAGAGCGAGACCTGGTAAGCTGCCTATCGACCTGGATATGGGAGTCCTGACGCCCGAGGACACCTCGCCGGAGGCAGACTGGGATACAGAATGGCAGCAGCAGTATTGGAAAGTACTGGAGAGCGTCGAGCGAAGTCTGTCTCAAGCTAGAGAAAGGCAAGAGAGGGCTTATAATCAGTATGCTCCCGCTGTTCCCCTGGTACCTGGAGAGCAGGTCTTGAAGAGGAAAAGACGGCTCCACAAGTTGGACGACCAGTGGGAGAAGGACCCGTACACCGTACTGCCATCAAGCCATGAGAACCCAAAGATTTGCGTGATCAGTAAGGATGGAGGAGAAACCACAGCCGTTGTCTCCAGAGACCACCTGAAGAAGTGTCCCGAGCAGCTGCAAAACCCTGAAGAAGAAGATCAAGAAAACCCTCGACCCGCAGAGGAAAGGGAAGAAATGATCAGGACTGTACTCGGAGACTTCCCCCGGTCTTGGACACAAGTAAACGGTGCTGTCGTGGTACCCGTCCTCACCTTTCTCCAACCAGCCCCGCAAGTGCCTACAGAGGAACCGGAAGAGCTGGAAGAGCAGCCGGCCCAAGAGGCAGAAGAGTCCACACCAGCAGTACAGGAGGATCAACCCTCTGCTAGTAGTGAGCCTGCCGTGCCCCTAGTGAGCCAAAGAGTGCGCAGAAAGCTGCCCAGCTTGCCCATAACACCTCCTACACCCTGTAGTGCAGGACCAGTGAGTGAGCTCCATAGGTCCACTAGGGTTACCAGAGGCCAGATGCCCGTACGTTGGAGAATCTAAGTTGGCTAATTGCTTTAACTATTTTATGTTTACCTGTTTTGTTGTAGCCGTTGCTAATTATGTTTTTCAGTTACAGATTTCTTTATATGGACTGACAGGTTATGGACAGTGAGTAACCGGAACTCTGTTGTAAATATGTTTGGAGCGTAACCCAGGAATGGACTAAAGACTGTTAAAGACTCGGGGCAGGACAGACCCCTACCTGGTTACGGCTCCCTGTTCTTTGGTGAAATGGACACCCTTATTGCTTCCCGGTTACGGACACTTCGTGACCATCTCATGTATTTAATTGTTATTGTTTATACCCTGTTATGTTTTCAAAAATATGTTTAGTCCGGGAGTACTAAATTTCACTAGGGGGGAATGTGGCACCCCAGGGGTCTGGTTTCCACAGTAATAGCAATATTACGTCTGTGAGCAGGTGGGAGGTCTCCTGGGCAGGAATCCTAAGCATGCCACACCTCCTGCCCAGTCCTGGGAGGGGAAGAACTTCCCCTACATAAACTGAGGCTGAGGCAGGGTTAGAGAGAGTAGTTCCAGACAGAGACGGAGTCTGGTCTGGACACGCAGAAACAGGGGCAGATAGACATCAGGAGCTCTGTAGGAGCCAAGGAGAAGCGCCAGGGGCTGGAGCTGTGCAGAGCTCGCCCTGGGAGAAGGTACTAAAACCGGACACAGGAGTCCGAGGCTGTGGGGACTAAGATATACCCAGCAGCAGAATCCATCCGGCAGGGGATTCCAGGTCCTCTGGCCATAAAAGCCCGGAGGCTCAGTCACAACGAAGGGACCAACACCGCCATCCCGGAGCGGAGGCTAACAGGAGGCCCCAGGTCACCAGCCATACGGGTGAGCACCACACGGTATACCCAGGGACGTGGGCTACTTGTAACCGCCGAAAGCAGGGTAGCCAGGAAGGGTACAGACTAACGGGAAGGCCTACAACTCCACCTGGCCAGGGGAACTCCGGCTTACTCGCAGACTAACCAGGCCCCAACTACTAGCCAGTACTCCCGGGGGAATTTGCCTTGTACCATCAGTAAAGACCCTGAACTGTACCCTCGCGTCTCCGTGCTTCCTTGTCGCACCATTAGTGCTGGGACATCCACACCATCACTCCCAACATCAACCTCATCCTCTGCCCTGAGGCCATACCCCTCCCGTTGGGGGTTATACCATCCACGCTGCACATCCGTACCACCGGCCTCAGCGGACTGCCCTGCAGCGGCGGCTTCATAGCCGCATTCAACGGGTGGCGTAGTCGGACACTAATACCATCATACCAATAACTGCCACTTAGTTTGACCACCCTGGGCACGGACCGGGTCACCGCCACACGAAGACTACTACCCCCATCGGATCCGGCTCCGGGTATTCCCCGCGCGCACGTGCGCCGCACTACAGCACTGGCCCAGGGGGCGCGTCAGATGGACCTGGGGAGGTGGGTAAAGGGCATTTTGTTTAAAAAAGCCACAAAACTGCAGTGTATGAGCAGGGTTTGAAACCACAAATTCCCTTTACGTCTTTTTATATAAACCCTATGATATCTGTATGTGGATATCCCTAACAGTGCTCTGACTACAAGAGTTCCTTTGCACAGTTTTCGGTATGTGGCGCACATCTGGGCTATGTCTGGATGCAGTTTTATCAGTATGGGAAAAAAGGGATAAAATGAATTGACAGAAGACTTGGAGCAATTATAACTCATATGTCGGCTTCACTGTGACTAAACCAAAATAGCAGCGAGACAGACTATGTCCCTCCCAAAATATATTGAGCTGCAGCAGTCCTGATACTAGATGCTACTGGGTGCCTGCAGACTTTTATAAGGCTGCTGCTTCTTCTTCTCCTTATCCTCAGTCTCATCCCAAAAAAGCCAGTTGGAACCCGTACAGCAACTTTCCCAGCATGCACCAGGCTTGCGCAAGCTGTGGGTTAAATTTTAACTAATTTCACATGGTTTTGTGAACTTTGTCTGACATCTGCAGGCATGCAAATTCTGTCATCAGGTTACACTTAAAGAATCGCAGTGGACGACTCATACAATCCTCACTTCGAACCAATTAAACACATCTCTCTGGAACTGAGGGGATGAAGGGCACAGTAACTTTTTGGAAATAAAGTACTTAACAGCAAAAATCTGGAGGTATATGATCAAAGTATTAAACTGATTCTAGTGAATCCGTTGTATGGTGATGTGACTTTGGTACGGTAGAACTGTAGGAAGCTGAGGCATATTATGGCCTACAACGCAGTCATGTTAGCAGCCCCATGTTCATCTTCATTTCCCTAGAAATGTGTTTAAGTGAATTTTCAACTTGGAGGTGCATAATATTTTTGAAAATTGCTCATATGACAATTCTGAAAACTGGATGTTATCCTAGGAAACATACCTTATTTTAGCTGTAGCAGCAGTCTAAGAAGAGGAGAGCAAATCAGACACCCTGAATAAAAGTCACATGATTGATAAGTTTCACTGCAGGCAAATCAACTCATCTGTCATAGTCTATGGGGCTGGCGAATCAAGGGACATTCTAAAAAGAATAAACATAAGGCTATGTGCCCACGATGCAGAAATGCTACGGATTTTTTCCTGAGCGTTTCTGCATCTCCCTGGCAGAAAAAACGCATGCGGATTGTACATGCGGATTGTACATGCGTTTTCCTGCCAGGGACAAGCGGAAGTGAAGCGTTCTTCACATGCATTTCTGCATGCGGGTTGTCAAGCGCTTTCCAAGCGATTTTAGGATCACTTGGAAAGTGCTTGACAACTTGGTCACACTATATAAATCCATGCAGCCGGCATGGATTTATATAGTGTGAACGAAAGAATGGTAAAAAATAAAAAATAAATATATACTTACCTTCTGATTGCCCCCGGTGTCCTTGTCTCGGCTTGCCGGCAGCTCACGGTAGACTAAAGGACCTGCCGACGTCAGCGGTCGCTTGACCCGTCACATGACTAAATGACGTCACCGCAGGTCCTTTAGTCTACCGCGAGCTGCCGGCAAGCCGAGACAAGGACACCGGGGGCCATCAGAAGGTAAGTATAATATTTATTTTTTATTTTATTCTTTTTTTTACAGGTACTATGGTACCCGGGTCCGGAGGAGAGTCTCCTCTTCTCCAAACCCGGGTACCATCCGCATATTGAAACGCATGGAATCCGCATGTACAGATTCAGTGATGCGGATTCCATGCATTCCAATGCAAGTCAATGGCGGCGAAAACGCAGTTCTTCTGCAAAATAATTGTTAGTGCTGCGGATTTTTCCGCAGTGATAATCCACAGAAGAAATTTCCGCAGCATGTGCACAGCACATGCGGATTATCATTGGCGAACATGGCAGACCTTCTACCAAGTGTTTTTTAAGCGTTTCTGCAGCGGAATTGCTACTGCGGAAATGCTTAAAAAACGCATAGTGGGCACACAGCCTAAGGAATAAGAATGAAATACAAACAGCACTTCCAGCCTCTCCTGCTATCAATTAGGTTATTAATGGGAATCTGAGGAAGGTTCTGCTGCTTAATGCACTTCAGCAAATCATCAGGATCCGCTGCTGGCAGCTCCTGTGTGATCACTGACCAACAACGTCCCCAATGTGCTTGATGGAGACAAGTCCGGAGGCTGTGGTAGCACATTTAGGCCATACAGGCTGCTCGTGCTAGCACCAGAAACATGCGGCCTCGCAATGTAGTGTGGAAAAACAGCTTCTGGGACATTTTGGAGAAATGGTAACTTGATAATTACTGGGGTTCTGAAGATTAGGACCCCCATCGATCCTGAGATCAGGGCTTTGAAACTCAGAGAACGGAGCTCCTGAGTGGAGTGGAGCGGAGATGCACATGCCTGGCCTCTGTTCCATTCATTGTTGGGCTTCATTGCAGTGTATAGCCTCGATTTTGCACTGTCTAATGTTGACTGCAGAATAATTTAACCAAGGATTAGGATAGGCCATCAATGTAAAAGTAGTGGACAACCTCTTTAACGCTAGAACAGGGAGCCATCAAAATCCCAATCCACCGTTCAATCTATGTAGAGAATGAAAGCTCCTGCTAGGATCTTTAGTCACATGACAGTCTTAGGTCACGTGACTTTCAGAGGATCAGGACAAGGAGTGGTGTGTGTGTTTGCCGGGATAGCCATGCTAGATTGGTCAAAGGGAATAAAAAAGAAAAAACACACAAGCATGAAAGGAGGATATTATGGATTCTCTATGGGAAGTGTCAGACCTTTAAATACTCCCCTAAATAGAAGAAAAAAGAAATGTGAATACACAAAAATCCATTAATCCACAATAGCAAATATCCATGCGAGTCTATTGTATGTGTATAGATAGTAAAGAAAATAATAATAAAAATAAGTATGAGAATAACACCACTCACACCTCAAAAGGAGCCAACTATTCCACACAGGTAAGGGACATCTCTTGTGTTTTGATATTTCAGAGCTGTGGGTGTTGATGTGGCAGAGCTGTGTATATGTGTCTCTAGGTACACATCATACTGTGTCAGTGTGTCATGGGCACTGTGGAGGCATTATACTGCGTGTGAACACTAATGATCTTCAGCAGGAGAATATTTCTGTGTGGGTACATCTACAGAACTAGGTAAGATTAGTGTTACGGGTCCGGGGGGTGGAACCTCTGTGCTACGGTGCAAGGAGGGACCCAGAGGGGCGTAACTAAGTATCAACCCGGACCGACCCTGGTCGTACGGTGGCTAACGACTCCGTAACCAGGGAGGGACCGAACCGAGGGACCAGGTGCTACTCTGGGGACGACCTTGTAAGGGAGCAGGAGACTCCCACGGTACAGATGGCAGGGACTGACCGGAATAGCAGGTAGGCACAGCAGGCAGGCTGGCGAGCAGAAGCCTCCAGGTAGGCTATCAGGTAGACACGGCAAGTGACGGCAGGAGTCTATAGGTGGGCTGGCAGGTGGTCACGGCAAGTGACGGTTGGAGCCTCTGGGTCGGCTTGTCAGGTGGTCACGGCAAGTGCTTCCAGGTAAGCGGGCTGGCAGGCACGGCAGGTAACAGGCAGGTGCTTCCAGGTAAGCGGTCTAGCAGGCACGGCAGGTAACTGGCAGGTAACAGGCGGGTGCTTCCAGGTAGGCGGGCTGGCAGGCACGGCAGGTAACAGACAGGACTAGTCAGGCTAGCAGTGGGACCTGAGGGCTGAAGCATAGATAAGTATACTGTGCAACAACTGTTGCTCGGGCACCTCCATTTTGGAGGAGGTGCCATATATATGGGAGGTCCTCCGGCAATTGGCCGGGGACTCCTTAGGATGGCGCGCGCGGCCCCTTTAAGAGAGAGGGAGCACGCGCGCGCCCTAAGCACAGTGCCCGGGAAGCTGCGCGTGTCGGCAGCAGCAGGAAGAGGAGCGCTGGAGGACGCTGAGCGGGGAGCGAGGAGGTGAGAGGGACGGCGTCTCTGCCTGGCAGGGGACAGAGACGCCGATGCTACAATTAGGGTATTTGTGACATGCAGAAGTAGTGCTGTTGCTTCAAAAGCATCCAGCAACTATAAGAGTTAACACAGTCACAAGAGACAGCAAGTGTTGTGCTTCAGAAGCATCCAGCAACTAAAGGGGTTAACACAGTCACAGGAGACAGGGAGTGTTTAGCAGAGCTCCAGGGGGATTGTGGGGAACTTGTTATTGTAGTCTGGCTGTAGCCAAAGAGAAAGGTGGTGTGTTATCTGTTTCTGACAGAAGGCAACTGAACAGGATTCAGATCAGTAGAGAAACTAAACACAGGTCACATAAACTCCCTGAACTAACAGGACTAACGGGCAGGAAGATAAGGACTGGAAGGAATTGTGTCACAGGGATCATCTCCCTCATCAAACCCTCCCCTCCTCCATCTCCATGCAGGATAAAGAATGCTGTGTACTATTGTGTCCTTGTGAAGGAAAAGTCTGTGGTTGTATATGCATAGAAGTGTGCTACCAAGAGATCTAATCTATGCTGAATTATGCTACTGAAGAGACTGTAATACTGTGCCTTGTGAAGAAACTACTGTATTGTTACTGTAGCCGGTTGCTCAAGAAACTCAGACTGTACTGTAATGAAGATTGTTGCTGTAATATTCCCTGAATTGCAGTGCTTCAGATTAAATTCCACTGTTAAACTGTTGAAAAGACTCTTGTCAGATGTGTCTGGTCGGCAATTGAATCTATCGTGTGCCTGAGAGAAGCTGCAGCCTATGGTCGCCCTGAGTAACGGTTCCCCCAGGATTCCAAAGAATTCATGAAACCCGTCTCGCACTATCTGAACCTAGCGGCGTGTGTGTAACATATTGGTTTAGCATGAAATATAAATTGCCGTGCAGTTTGTGTCCCTTTTTTTGTTTTTCAAAATTGGGAGATATAGACTCTGTTAGCTCCTTCTGCAGATAGCAATAGACCAAGGGTCTCAAACACACGGCCCGTGGGCCGCATGCGGCCCATGAGGCTGCTTTATGCGGCCCGCAGGCACCATAGACCCTCCTTGATGACCACGACCCAGTCTAGGAGCCGCCGACAGCAGAGCTTTATTTCAGTTGAATGTGCATCCTTGGTCACACATTCAATTGAAATATATTGCCGCGCAGAGACAGGCTCTCTGCACAGCAATACCGATGCCAGCCGCCGGCCAATCGGAGGCCAGCAGCTGACATCAGCATTCCGGCGCAGGAGCATATGACGTAACTGCCGTGCACAGATGTCAGTTGCTAGCCTCTGATTGGCCGGCGGCTGGTATTGGTATTGCTGAGAGCCGGACTCTGCGTGGCAATACCTCGGCGGCTCCTGGACTGGGCCGGATTATCAAGGGGTCTGTGGTGCCTGCATGTACAGAAAGGATGCTGAGGGAACGGAGGACAGGTAAGAAGAATCTTTTTTTACTCTCTTATATGTGTGTGTGTGTGTGTGTGTGTGAAGAACAGCACAATAGGGGACATATCCACAATATGGGGACATGGATGGGGACATATCCACAATATGGAGACCTGGATGGATACCTAACTACAATATGGGGACCTGGATGGGTACCTAACTACATATGGGGACCTAACTACAATATGGGGACCTGGATGGGGACATAACTACAATATGGGGACCTGGATGCTGACCTAACTACAATATGGGGACCTGGATGCTGACCTAACTACAATATGGGGACCTGGATGCTGACCTAACTACAATATGGGGACCTACTTACAATACGGGGACCTAACTACAATATGGGGACCTGGATGCTGACCTAACTACAATATGGGGACCTACTTATAATATGGGGACCTAACTACAATATGGGGACCTGGATGGGGACCTAACTACAATATGGGGACCTAACTACAATATGGGGCCTGGATGGGGACCTAACTACAATATGGGGACCTATCTACAATATGGGAATCTGGATGGGGACCTAACTAAAATATGGGGACCTACCTACAATATGGGGACCTAACTACAATATGGAGACCTGGATGGGGACCTAACTACAATATGGAATCTATCTACAATATGGGGACCTGGAAGGGGACCAAACTACAATATAGGGACCTAACTATAATATGGGGACCTAACTACAATATGGGATCTGGATGGGGACCTAACTACAACATGGGGACCTAACTATAATATGGGGACCTAACTACAATATGGGATCTGGATGGGGACCTAACTACAATATGGGGACCTAACTACAATATGGGAACCTGGATGGGGACCTAACTACAATATGAGGACCTATCTGCAATATGGGAATCTGGATGGGGACCTAACTAAAATATGGGGACCTAACTACAGTATGGGGACCTAATTACAATATGGGAACCTGGATGAGGATCTAACTACAATATGGGGACCTGGATGGGGATCTAACTACAATATGGGGACCTGGATAAGGACCTTACTACAATATGGGGACCTGGATGGGGACATTACTACAATATGGGGACATTATTACAACATAGGGACCAGGATGGGGGACATTACTACAAGATGAGGACCAGGATGGGGACATTACTACAAGATGGAGACCAGGATGAGGGACATTACTACAAGATGTTTGCCAGAATTACTATATGGTGCTAATTGTAAGGCAATATTACGGTATGTGGCCAATTGGGGGAAACAAAATTGTAAAAAATAAAAAATAAAAAAAAAAAAAGCATGAAAAAATATGTTGCCACTAAAAATGCTGTTTTATATATAAACTAAAGTAAACAAAAAAAGAAGTGCACAATTATTATCGCCACATTCATAACGACACAAGTTATAAAAAAATAAAATAAACACAACAAAAATATCACTTTTGTCCTACAAAGAATGCGGCCCCCCAAATTCACATTTTTTCCATGTACGGCCCTTATACCCAGCCTTGTTTGAGACCCCTGCAATAGACAATTCAATGTTGAAGCAATAGAAGAGAAACAGTGCATAATTTTTAATGAAAACAAATTGCAAAAATAATTTTAGCCCAAAATAAATGCATTTAAGTAAACAAAAGTTGCCCCCAATAACTCTTAAATTATACATTTCTGGTTGCCTGCATCTGTTACTAGAGGGCGCTCATTGCATACATATTTCTATAGTCACACTGGCCTATGAAAATCTATGCAATTAAGAGTTATTTCACAAATTAAGTTCATATAAAACTCCCAAAAGATTATTTACCACTGTATTAAACAATGTATATATTTTTCATCTTTATTACATTCTCTGTACCTCCTGGCTGCTGTCCATGTCTTAGCTCTCTTTTTTTCTGCCTTCAACTCTCAAAACCCCTTTTCATGTCTTTCATTCCCCTGCTTTACAATATCACCAGTCATTCTCCGTCGCCCTCTGGTAGTTATAAATGATGTCTTCGTTGAAAGGAATCTGTCACCCCCTGGGATGTTTTTACCTATGAATATGGGCATACAGGTAATAGAATTCATACCTGTATGCCCATATCTGCGGTATCTTGATGTGCAAAAATTGTCTTTTATTCGTGTATGCTAATGATTTCTTCCAGACTCTGGGGTGTGCGGTGACTGGAAGAAAACTTGGCCTCCGGTTTTTATTTGCATACCACCCCCCTCCCATCAGCGTCTCAGTGCCCTGTGACGTGTATTGCTGGCCCCGGAATCCCGTGCCTGCGCCCTGCAATTGCGAGATTAGACTTACCTTTTTTGCTATGGGCATTGGCTTCATTGTTCCTCTGCGCAGGCGCTGGCAAGTCACTGTTACTTGACTACTGGCTCTTTTCTTTCCTCCGTTTTGTCTCTAGAGACTGCGATCACAAACCAGCCCTGCGGTCCTTCTTCTTTTAGGAATTGCACCCCCTCGCACGCTTGCAGTCAGGGCCCCTGATGGAGGGAGCCGGTGTTGACATAGACCATGTGCCCGGTCTTCTCTTCTATGATTAAACCGAAACCCACGGTCATAATACATTACAGTGCCCTGTGTCTTCAGTTGGGCAAGTTCCTCCCCATCAGGGATGCTCAATTGGGCCCAGACCCACTGCTCCTTCTCCTTCTTGGCTTGGACCACCCCCACAATCCGCTTTGCCTGGGTAACCAGCGGTTCATATCCCGGGTTGGGGTTCACCTCTGGGCTAGGGGAGGGAACTCTCGGGAATGAAAGGGGACCCACCAGCTTCTTGGCCCACAAGTTTTCCAGATATTTTGCCGTTCCGCCACCCGCGAACCAGGCCACCGTCCATGGGCCTGGCTCCTGGTTGGCCTTGTTCTTCTCCAGCTGGCCACCCGGCTTCACCTCCTTGCTTACCATTTCCATAAACTGGCGCAACAGTCCTTAGCCAACTCTCTCCTCGGACAACTCACTCTGCACCAACATAATCTGCCACTTTGCTATCTCTGCACGATGCTGCTCTCTCGTAAACTTATAACCCACAAATAGTGTCTTCTCCTCTGTCTCCCGAGGCCGGTCATGGCCTCGCTTGTCGCTGGGTGGAGTCCTCTCTGAGTCACCATGCCGATTCTTGATTGTGTCTTCCCATTTTCTCGGGCTACACCTCAGTGGGCTGATTTTCTCCCTCCATTTCACTCTGTGACGATGGTCACTCCCCGCTTTGGGCTGGCACACTCTGTTCCAGCACTCCCCTCTGTAGACGTACCTCTTGAAGGGCTGGACACCGCTTTGCCCCTTTTCACTCCTTCCACGCCCACAATGATGGTCCTCTTGCCACTTCGCGCCACTCACCACCATTTTGCAGTCCTTGTTCGGGCCCATTTTAGACCGTGTAACGGTTACCATCTTTCCTGTAACTTGAGTCTTCCCTGCACTGCATTGTTCCTTCAGCTGCAAGACTCGATCCTGGTGCGGGGTGGTAGCCGCAGGCGAGGCACTCTTCTCTGTTGCCCCGGCACATTACACGAAAGTGTGGGTCCTGGCTGGGTGTCTGTCACGCCAGGTGTGAGTGCAACACAGAGGAGAAAGGGAAAGGGAGCCCAGACACTAGGGAAAGGGGGAAGAGGTGACCTCCTAATCTGGACTAGCGTCACCCTGTCTCCCCCTAACGTCCCTATACAGCCTCCGCAGCTGTCACCGAACACGTGCCTCGCCCTACTATCCCTGGCGTAAGGCTAAAGCTGGGGGTGGAAGGAGATGAGCACAAGTCAACCTCTGCTAGCACTCTAAAGACAAAAGGGGAAGACAACACAGGGAAATAATAACTTAGCTTTAGAAGAAGTCTAACAGGGCGCACGGCCTCAATACTCCAAAGAGGACGTGAAGCTGCTTCAGCCAAGTTCCAAGTAGAAATGAGTATAACCGGCAACGCCCACCTAGACACACCAGGTATATATACACCCAGACTAAAGGGAGGTAGTCGCTGGGTCCTAAACACAGCCTCCTATCTAGGCAGCTGTCTGCATTGCCAAACGTGGAGACCTCCTGCAAACCACTGCAGGGCGTCTGTCTGTCACCTCTGACACACCCGTGACAGTACCCCACCCTCTACTAGTGGCCTCTGGACACTCAGGACCGGGTTTCTAAGGAAAAGAGGTGTGAAAAGAGCGAACCAATCTGGAAGCGTTCACCTCTGATGCTGAAACCCACGTCCTCTCCGGACCATAGCCTTTCCAGTGCACCAAGTATTGCAGAGAACGACGTTGGAGATGAGAAGCTACTATCCTCGAAATCTCGAACTCCAAATTACCATCAACCATTACTGGGGGCGGTGGTAGAGGTGAGGGCTCAAGAGGTTCTACGTACCTTTTGAGTAAGGACCTGTGGAACACATTGTGACCCTTAAGGGCCCGAGAAAGTTCAAGACGAAACGCTGCTGGGTTAATGACGGCGGTAATTTTGTAGGGACCAATAAACCTAGGTCCCAGCTTCCAAGTTTCAATCTTATATTCTTGGTAGACAACCACACAAAGTCATTCACATTCAGGTCCGGACCTGGCAAGCGTTTTCTGTCAGCCATACGTTTATACCTGTCACCCATGGTCTTCAAATTACACAGAACACTCTGCCACACAGAGGAGAGCGACATAGCAAACCATTCTTCTTCAGGAACTCCTGAAGCTCCTCCCCCACTGAAAGTACCAAACTGTGGATGATAACCGTATGCACCGAAAAACGGTGACCCGCCAGTGGATTCTTGACGATGATTATTGATGGCAAATTCTGCCAGCGGTAAGTAGGATGCCCAATCCTCCTGATTTTCGGAGATGAAACACCTGAGGTATTTCTCCAAGTTCTGATTGACCCACTCGGTCTGACCATTGGACTGAGGGTGGAAGGCAGAGGAAAAGGACAGCTGCACCCTCAGTCGAGAACAGAATGCCTTCCAGAACTTGGAAACAAACTGGGTCCCCCGATCAGACGCCACATCGGAGGGAACCCCATGAAGCTTCACAATCTCATTTATGAACACCTGAGCAAGTGTCTTAGCATTGGGAAGTGCAGGTAAAGTAACAAAATGAACCATTTTACTGAACCTTTCTACTACTACCAAAACCACCGTTTTGCCTGCAGAAACCGGTAAGTCAGTAATAAAATCCATGGACAATTGTGTCAATGGCCTGCTAAGGATAGGTAGCGGAAGAAGAGTACCAGACGGACAGGTGTGCGAAACCTTAGAACGCACGCAAATACTACAAGCAGCTACGTGTTCAATTACATCCAGATGCAATCCCGGCCACCAAAAACGATGAGAGAGGAGGGCTGCGGTTGCCTTACCACCTGGATGCACAGCAAGCACAGAGTTATGATGTTCCTTGATTACTTTACGGCGCAGATCAGGTGGTGCAAATAACTTTCCTGAAGGGAAGGAGGTAGGGGCGTCCCACTGAGCCTCCAGCACCTCACCCTCCAATTCAGGAAAAAGAGCCGAAATAACTACCCCTTTCTGTAATATCGGAGCAGGGTTCTCATGGTCACCACCACCAGGAATGCTCCGGGACAAAGCATCAGCCTTGACGTTTTTGACCCCTGGACGAAAAGTGACAGACAACAAAATTGAAACTAGTAAAAAACAGGGACCATCTGGCTTGCCTAGGGTTGAGACGTTTAGCTGACTGGAGATATGACAGGTTCTTATGGTCAGTAATAACAGTAATAGGATAGACAGCCCCCTCCAACCAGTGTTGCCATTCCTTGAACGCCAATTTGATCGACAAAAGTTCCCTATTACCCACGTCATAATTTCTCTCAGCCAGAGACAGTTTTTTAGAAAAGAAGGCACATGGACGCCATTTACCAGGGGACGAACCCTGAGACAACACAGCCCCAACCCCGACATCCGAAGCATCGACGTCCACAATAAAGGGTTGAGAAACATTGGGTTGACTGAGAATAGGTGCAGTGGCAAAATGATTCTTTAAGGAAGAAAAAGCCTGGAGGGAAGCCCCTGACCAGTTGAAAAATCAGACCCCTTCTTAGTCATGTCAGTAAGGGGTTTCACTACCACCGAGTAATTTTGGATGAATTTCCTGTAAAAATTAGTAAAGCTCAGAAAACGTTGTAGAGCCTTCAGGTTTCTCAGGACGTTCCCAGTCAAGGACTGCACGGATCTTCTCCGGATCCATCCGAAAACCTGAAGATGACAACAAGTACCCCAAAAACTGCACCTCCTGAACAGCAAAAATATACTTCTTTAGTTTGGCATAGAGTTTGTTATCACTTAATATCTGGAGCACCTGCTTAACATGCCCCCGATGGGTCTCAAAATCAGGTGAATAAACCAAAATATCGTCCAGATGGACCACCACAAACCTCCCCACCAAATGATGAAAAATATGTTATGAAATGCTGGTGCATTGGTCAAGCCAAAAGGCATAACCAGACTCTCGAAATGACCTTCCGGGGTATTGAACACTGTCTTCCATTCGTCCCCTTCTCTGATTCTAACCAGATGGTAGTGTAGCACCCTGAGGACTCGGCTGCTACAGGGGTATTACACCTCAAGCCAGAGGTGTGGTATTCCACTCCCGGGTAAGGATGGAGTGTGGAACTGAGCTCAGATAGCTGCATACACTACATACATCCCATTTCCGGGGGACAGATCGACGGTACTCCCACCAATATATGTGCAGGTACGATAGTGTCTGTCCCTGGCTGGAGTGGGAGGGGGGTGGAACATCCCAGTAGTGTAGGGGCAGATAGGGGGAGCAGTCTGGGTAATGCTAGGAGCTCATTGGGTGCTGGTCACCTGAGCTCACACATAGAGGGAGTATATAAGGTGGGCACCATCTTAGGACAGGGTCTTTTGTAGAGTGAGTCAGTCTTTGTGGAGTCAGAGGAGCAGAGCGGAGAGGCTCAGCCAGAAGGGCTGACAGGGAGTTGTGGTTCCGGCTGGGCCCAGCTCCAAGGCCAAGTCTGAGAGAGAGAGAGGAGTCAGAAGGACCCAGAGAGAAGAAGAAGGAACCCCAAGACCCCAGAATACAAACAGCAGGGTGAAGGGTTGGCACCCAGGGTACCGGATCCCAAGCTGGCAGAGAGAAAAGCACACCTTAGCCAGGAACCGGAGGTCGTGGGCAGGATCTGCCACGACCCTCACTAAATCCACTAGGAAAGCATACCAAGTATAGGGTCAGGGAACCCAGAAGAGGTGTACCCACCAAGAGACCCGAGGGAGCCGGACATAAGTGGATCCCTAGTGAGAACGGCCAGAAGAGAGGGAAAGTCAGACAGGAGCTCAGGACCACGCTCCAGAATTGCTTGGGGGTTGGCCGAGTCCAGGACCTGGTGGACGCAGCACGGCTCGGGTGGTCGCTTCAGGCCAGAGTGACCATAAGAACACCCGTAAGTAAAAACCCCTGAACTGCACAGCCCGACTCTGAGTCTTCTTGCTTAGCTCTCCTGCACCTTCACAACCACCATCCTCTACATCTGACCCCCTGAGGCTATACCCCTCCCGTTGGGGGTTATACTACCACAGCTGCACACATACCACCAGCCTCAGCGGACCCTTCTGCAGCGGCGGCCTTTTGACCGCAAATCAACGGGTGGCGTAGTCGACACTAAAGAACATTTAACAACATCTGTAAAGACTGCCACACACTGAGTTTGACACCCTGGGCACGGACCGGGTCGCCGCCACTCGGAGACTACAACCCCCATCTGATCCGGTTCCGGGTATCCCCAAACAGCACTGGCCCAGGGGGCGCGTCAACTTTGGCGTAGTCGGCAGGATTTCGTGCCCACAACCACCGGGTACTGCGTGCCTGAAGAGAAGTTCAAATTTACCTTAAGAAGAAGTCTTCCGCCGGTTCCAGAGGGTCCCCGCCATGGGACGCCATCACGGATCGTTTCCCGCCGGTTGCCCGCCATCTGCAGCTTTTTCCCGCCATCCACGGAGTTTCCCGCCACTGGGAAACGATTCCCGCCATTTCCAGAAGATTTCCCGCCTTGGAAGAGCGGACGCCATTATGGGCGTGCCAGAGGGTGGCAAGAGGTCACCTCCCATCGTGGGCCAGGTCAAGGAATGGCGCCAAAAACGGAAACCGCCCCCACCAACAGAGACTGTGATGCTGGAGATGTCCATCAGCGTGAGAGAACTGCCCCTGGAACTGACAATCACAAAGTTGCCCCGGGACCACCTTCAATGTGGGCGGAGACAGAACAAAAGAGAGAAGATGGGTGCAGCCTGGAGGAGTCTGGAGAGAGCGCACCCGGAGACATGAAGTCTGGAGAGGACTCCGGAGAAGTCGTACCCGGAGATGGAAGGAGAGGCAGGCAGCACCGACCCAGTGGTCAGGAGCCTGTTGCAAGCGACAACCCCAGAAGGCCTGGTGGAGATCCTGGCACAGCTCCCCCGAGACCGGGAGTGTGCACAGACCGCACTGGAGGGCTTGGCTCAGAAGATGGCCCGAGTGCAGCGGGACGTACTGGCCGCATGGAGCAGAGAGATGGCCCAGCAGGCTGGAACCAGCCAGCGAAGCACGCCACCCGAGACGAGGAGACAGACCGCCTCTGAGGATGGTGCAGGAGGAGTGAAGGCCGGAGACGGCGCCGAGAAGGGAGCTGGACAGATGGAGGCAGGTAAAGGGGACGTCACAACTCCGAGCCGAGAAACCGCGTGCCTGCCCCAGCTCCCCGTCGCAGAGCCCGAAATTCCCCCTGCCGTGCCCGTCGCTGCATCGTCACCGCTCCAGACAAGGCCTCAAGCAGAAGCCGCGGCCGCGACCCCTGTGACGTCACGCGCCTCAACTCTGAGCGCGGCAAAGCAGGAAACACCACCGGCCTGGTCGCAAGGTCTAGTACCCCCGGGCGCCGCAGTACCAACAGCGCCCTCTACCTCTGCTGAGTCACCGGCCTGGTCGCTGGGCCAAGTAACCCCGGGCGCCGCCGTCTTCACGGTGCCCTTTACCTTCAGGGTGCCCCAAGCCTGGTCGCAAGGCCTAGTGAACCCGGGCGCCGCTACCACCACCACGCCCTCAGCGTCCACCGTGCCGCACCTGGGTGAAGACTTGTTTGCCCAGCACACGTGCCCGGATGGGCAGCCCTTTGTGTGGCCACCGGAGTTCCACCATCCCCGACTCCGGAAAGAAAGACCCCTAGATGAGCCCCTGATTCTGGTTCCGAAGCCCGTTAAGATCACCCCACTCTCGTTGGAGGAAGCGCAGTTTGCGTGGGACCCCACCGGAGGAGACCTCATGGGATTCACCCAAGAGACTCGGGCAGCCGCAGCTGAGCGTGCGGAGTGCTGCCGGCAGCAGTTAGAGGTCTTTGACCGCGAGCGAAGAGAGAGGCGGGTCCGAGAGCAGCGGCTGCAGGAACAGAGTGCAGAGCAGAAGAGCCGGACCAGGAGGAACCCCCGTGCAGCCCACGGTTCCCGTGCCACCGGGACTGTAATTAAATTCCAACTGCAGCACGGTTGGGGTTTCATCAGGGATCATCACACCCCCGGCGACGTCTTTGTCACCCGCAGAGACGTGGAGTCCCATCTGCCGGAGGGACACAGAGGTCGTGACCTATATGTAGGGGACGAGGTCACGTTCACCCGGCACAAGTGTGCCAAAGGACCCTACGCTCTCCATGTACACCGGCTGACGGAGGAGGAGCTACGGTGTGAAGAGGAGCAAGAGGATCCAGACGGGTCTGAAGGAGGAGCAGGAGTACGCCGTCATTAAAGTACGGTAAAGAGACTGTATATAGTTACCCGTCAGGGTATATGCCATGCTGCTAACTTAAAATAAGGTCCCCGTTGGGACAAGTGTGAACTGTTCCAGTGTGTCCCATCTCCCCACAGGCTGAGGACTGTGAGCAGCCATCCCTTTTCCCCACTGGTCGAGGACTGAGAGCGGCCACCTTCCCTTGTATATAGTTGCGCTTTCTAGGGCGCCCCCTACTGGTTTTATAGGAAACTGTTGTTTTTACTACAAGAGACTGTCGCACTTTACCCGGTCACAAGTTGCACCGTGGCCGGAGGAACAAGAGTGTTATTTATGAAAAGCTTTATATGAAAAGTTTATGCTGATAATATATGATGTTTTATATGTTTATGTTTTATGAAAAAAAAAATGTATGTTTGTGGATGTTTTTATTCTTTTACAGCCCGAGGACGTGCTGTGATTTACCAGGGGGGAATGTAGCACCCTGAGGACTCGGCTGCTACAGGGGTATTACACCTCAAGCCAGAGGTGTGGTATTCCACTCCCGGGTAAGGATGGAGTGTGGAACTGAGCTCAGATAGCTGCATACACTACATACATCCCATTTCCGGGGGACAGATCGACGGTACTCCCACCAATATATGTGCAGGTACGATAGTGTCTGTCCCTGGCTGGAGTGGGAGGGGGGTGGAACATCCCAGTAGTGTAGGGGCAGATAGGGGGAGCAGTCTGGGTAATGCTAGGAGCTCATTGGGTGCTGGTCACCTGAGCTCACACATAGAGGGAGTATATAAGGTGGGCACCATCTTAGGACAGGGTCTTTTGTAGAGTGAGTCAGTCTTTGTGGAGTCAGAGGAGCAGAGCGGAGAGGCTCAGCCAGAAGGGCTGACAGGGAGTTGTGGTTCCGGCTGGGCCCAGCTCCAAGGCCAAGTCTGAGAGAGAGAGAGGAGTCAGAAGGACCCAGAGAGAAGAAGAAGGAACCCCAAGACCCCAGAATACAAACAGCAGGGTGAAGGGTTGGCACCCAGGGTACCGGATCCCAAGCTGGCAGAGAGAAAAGCACACCTTAGCCAGGAACCGGAGGTCGTGGGCAGGATCTGCCACGACCCTCACTAAATCCACTAGGAAAGCATACCAAGTATAGGGTCAGGGAACCCAGAAGAGGTGTACCCACCAAGAGACCCGAGGGAGCCGGACATAAGTGGATCCCTAGTGAGAACGGCCAGAAGAGAGGGAAAGTCAGACAGGAGCTCAGGACCACGCTCCAGAATTGCTTGGGGGTTGGCCGAGTCCAGGACCTGGTGGACGCAGCACGGCTCGGGTGGTCGCTTCAGGCCAGAGTGACCATAAGAACACCCGTAAGTAAAAACCCCTGAACTGCACAGCCCGACTCTGAGTCTTCTTGCTTAGCTCTCCTGCACCTTCACAACCACCATCCTCTACATCTGACCCCCTGAGGCTATACCCCTCCCGTTGGGGGTTATACTACCACAGCTGCACACATACCACCAGCCTCAGCGGACCCTTCTGCAGCGGCGGCCTTTTGACCGCAAATCAACGGGTGGCGTAGTCGACACTAAAGAACATTTAACAACATCTGTAAAGACTGCCACACACTGAGTTTGACACCCTGGGCACGGACCGGGTCGCCGCCACTCGGAGACTACAACCCCCATCTGATCCGGTTCCGGGTATCCCCAAACAGCACTGGTCCAGGGGGCGCGTCAGTAGGCTCCCCTTAAATCCAACTTGGAGAATACCTTAGCTCCCACAACCTGGCTGAGCAAATCAGGAATCAGAGGAAGAGGGTATGGATCACGGATGGTAATTTGATATAATTCCCGGAAATCTAAACAGGGACGTAGACCCCCATCTTTTTTCTTCACAAAGAAGAACCCTGCCGCCACGGGCGAAGATGAGGGTCTGATATGTCCCTTCTCCAGACTTTCCGCAATGAAATCCTTAATGGCTTGTCTCTCAGGGCCAGAAAGATTATACAGTCTGGACTTGGGTAGTTTAGCTCCGGGGGCCAGGTTAATAGGACAGTCATAAGCATGATGAGGAGGCAAATCCTGACACCCCTTCTCAGAAAAAAAATTTGTCAAAACCAGACAGAAAAGCAGTCAGTATCTCCACAGAGACAGCAGCAATGGAAACATTCAGACAGTTCTCATGGCTGTAATCTCCCCATTCAATAATCTCCCCGATTTGACAATCCACCAATGGATTATGTTTAACAAGCCAGGAGATACCTAAAACAATCGGAGAAGGGAGATTCTCCAAAATATAGCAAGGAATGATTTCACAATGAACTGACCCCACCCTCAGTTTCACATTATGTACACTCTGAGTAAATGCTTTCTGTGCAAGTGGCGCCGAGTCAATGGCAAAGATGGAAATAGGTTAAGCAAAAGCACAGCAAGCAAGACCATGAGTTTTCACAAACTCAGCATCAACCATGCTGACCCCGACTCCACTGTTAACAAACACAGAATTTTTTTTTATTTTGCTCTCTAGCACCACCTCTGCAGTCAGGACAAAGCGGGAACTGCAGTTTGGCCACAAATTCACCCCTTGTTTATCCAACTACAGACTCTTGAGCGTTAATCGAGTCTCTTTTTGTTTAGGAATTGAAGGACAGGTCCCAACAAAGTGTCCCTTTTTCCCACAAAAAAAACATACGCCTTTTTTTCTTGCGAATCTCCAGGGAGATATATGATGTAGAGACACCCCCTGACTGCATAGGTTCCTCCACTTCCCCCAGTACTGGTTCACCCCCAGACCGCTCCCTTGGCAAAGGTACACAACCCCGACAAGAAGGCCCCAGAGAAGGAGGTCGCACCCATCTATCCCGAAGGCGCCTATCTAGACGTATGGCCAAAGACATGGCAGCCTTCAAGCACTGAGGAGTATCATATACAGCCAAGGCATCTTTCAACCTTTTCGTTAGCCCCTCACAAAATTGACTTTTAAGGGCTGAGTCATTCCATTTGCAATCCGTTGCCCATCTACGGAATTCCGAACTGTATGTTTCCACTGACCGAATACCCTGCTAAAGGCGACGTAGCTTCGACTCAGCCCAGGCGAATCGGTCAGGGTCATCATAGATGAGGGCAAGAGCTCCAAAAAAAAACCTCCACAGACTGGAAACAAACCGAATCCTGCGGTTAGGAAAACGCCCACGACTGAAGATCTCCCTGCAGTAGAGAGATCACAACGCCAACCAATTGCTCCTCATTACCGGAGGAGTAGGGACGAAGCTGGAAATACAATTTGCATGCCTCCTTAAACACAAAAAACCTGTCCCTACCTCCTGAAAACCTGTCCGGGAGGGCAACCTTGGGTTCAGGCTGCACAGGCCTACCTAAAGAGACCCCCACATTGGCGACCTGTAACCGCTGATACTGCTGCTGAATATCACAGCGGAGGTCATTCACCTCCAGAGACAGACAGCGGAACTGCTCTGTGAGCTCTGCAACTGATCCCATACTAAAGGGAGTAAGGAAAAAAAAGTACACGCCCAAAAACACACAAAGAAAAAAAAACAAAATGTCAATTTTGTGTAGGTTTTTTTTTTTTTTTTTCAAAAACGTGCTCGGTCGGTTATAATGTCACGCCAGGTGTGAGTGCAACACAGAGAGTCACGCCAGGTGTGAGTGCAACACAGAGGGGAAAGGGAAAGGGAGCCCAGACACTACGGAAAGGGGGAAGAGGTGACCTCCTAATCTGGACTAGCGTCACCTTGTCTCCCCCTAACGTCCCTATATAGCCTCCGCAGCTGTCGCCGATCACGAGCCTCGCCCTACTATCCCTGGCGTAAGGCTAAAGCTGGGGTGGAAGGAGATGAGCACAAGTCAACCTCCGCTAGCACTCTAAAGACAAAAGGGGAAGACAACACAGGGAAATAATAACTTAGCTTTAGAAGAACTCCAACAGGGCACACGGCTGCAAGACTCCAAACAGGACGTGAAGCTGCTTCAGCCAAGTTCCAAGTAGAAATGAGTATAACCGGCGACGCCCACCTAGACACACCAGGTATATATACACCCAGACTAAAGGGAGGTAGTCGCTGGGTCCTAAACACAGCCTCCTATCTAGGCAGCTGTCTGCATTGCCAAACGTAGAGACCTCCTGCAAACCACTGCAGGGCGACTGTCTGTCACCTCTGACACACCCTTGACAGTGTGTGGATCTGTGATGTGAGGGCCCCATGCCTGTGCAGGCCGCATGCAGCCGGTGCTGTATACTTGCCAGGACAAGATGTTTCCCAGTTCAATGAGGGAGACCACCATTCCAAAATAAGCTCTTTACTGAACGGTAATTTGGTAAGGGTTATATACAAGACATATCGGGTACAAAGCCTTATGGACCTTTCCTTTAGAGTATAAAACATTATTCCACACAACATCCTTCCTCTATAGTTTAATCCAGAGCTTTCAAAGCACACTGTTTCTCCCTACCTCACCACAACCCAGCTTTAACGCTACAGTCCTGATTACCAAGTAGCTCTTCCACTACTGGCACCCTGGATCTACAGCTCGGGACCCTTCATTAGTCCCCGTCTCTCAGTCCTTCTAAGGCCCATTACCTTCTGCGTTACAAACTCAGGGTCTCGTGGCTAGGCGTCCTCTCCTAGGACCCGTCTCTGGAAGGCCACTCTGTCTCGTTGGTCACTTTTCCTTAGGATACACTACCCTCCTTCTTCGGTCTCCTCTCACTTAGGGTCACCCTTTACTTGCAGCACTGCTCACTTTGCACTCCAAACCCTATCTCTCTAACTATCAGGAAACCAGACACTTTCCCAATCACTAACCCCTCCCAGTGTGGGCTAGTCCCAAACATTAACTCCTGACTTACCTTATCATCAAGTAGCTACATTACACATTATCATACCTTACATTATCACATCCTACATTATACATTACCAACATTTCCTATAACACTTTGCAATACATTACCCATCTTATAACACCATACCCCAATCTATGCATTACAATTCACATAACAACACATAACATGATTGGTGTCTTCAGGGGCAGGAATGCAAAAGCACAGTCTACCACCCTTACATTAGGATCAAATCCCACGAAGGACAACATCTGCATGGAGTTTGTATGTTCTCCCCGTATTTGCGTGGGTTTCCTCCTGGTTCTCCGCGTTCCTTCCACACGTCAACGACATACTGATAGGGGATTTAGATTGTGATCCCCAATAGGGACAGTGATGATAATGTCTTTAAAGCGCTGTGGAATTAATGGTACTGTATAAGTGAATAAAATAAATAAATAAAATACATTTTTCTTTGAACTGACCTTGGACGTCTAGACGAAGTGTGAGATCAGCAGCACTATAGGAGTCGCTGACTGCCTGCAGTTCTCACGTGGCATAACAACGTTACACGAGCCCTGGGAGACCCACTGCCAACATTGCTGAAATCGCAGCAAGTTGTAAATGTAGTGCCTTCTACAAAAGACCAAAGTGTGAGAAGAGTGACTGAGCATGTGTGTCTACCAGCACTTGGCTCCTTAGGTGGAGGTGACTGAGCATGTGTGTCCTACAGCACTCAGCAAAAGAGGTGGACATTGTTTTATTTATTGAAGATGACATTGCATGACAAACATATTGCTGGTGGGTAGTCGTTTAACACTTCATACAGACTAAATGAACATGAATCTTCCCTAAGGCCCCTTTCATACTACTTTCTTCCCACCGTTCAGTGGTCCCATCAGGACTTACGTCTGATCTCCGTAGTAGACTGTGTCTGGGTGTCCACCTCAAGTAGGCGTATACACTCGAAAATGATAAACGACAGAGCATGCTGTGACTCTGTCTGCACCATTATAGTCAATGGCCCTGTTTACCCATGCGCCCAAATCTCGTTTTGTGGAGGGTTTGGACGTACAGTGGTGGCCAAAAGTATTGGCACCCCTGCAATTCTGTCAGATAATACTCAGTTTCTTCCTGAAAATGATTGCAGTCACAAATTCTTTGGTATTATTATCTTCATTTAATTTTTCTTCAATGAAAAAACGCAAAAAGAATTGTCCTAAAGCCAAATTGGAAATAATTCCACACCAAACCTAAAAAAGGGGGTGGACAAAAGTATTGGCACTGTTTGAAAAATCATGTGATGCTTCTCTAATTCGAAGTAATTAACAGCACCTGTAACTTACCTGTGGCACCTAACAGGTGTTGGCAGTAACTAAATCACACTTGCAGCCAGTTAACAGGATTTGAGTTGACTCAACCTCTGTCCTGTGTCCTTGTGTGTACCACATTGAGCATGTAGAAAAGAAAGAAGACCTAAGAACTGTCTGAGGACTTGAGAAACCAAATTGTGAGGAAGAATGAGCAATCTCAAGGCTACAAGTCCATCTCCAAAGACCTGAATGTTCCTGGGTCTTCCGTGCACAGTGTCATCAAGAAGTTTAAAGCCCATGGCACTGTGGCTAACCTCCCTAGATGTGGACGAAAAAGAAAAATTGACGAGAGATTTCAACACAAGATTGTGCGGATGGTGGATAAAGAACCTCGACTAACATCCAAACAAGTTCAAGCTGCCCTGCAGTCCAAGGGTACAACAGTGTCAATATGTACTATCCGTCGACGTTTGAATGAAAAGGGACTGTATGGTAGGATACCCAGGAAGACCCCACTTCTTACCCCGAGACATAAAAAAGCCAGGCTGGAGTTTGCCAAAACTTACCTGAGAAAGCCTAAAACGTTTTAGAAGAATGTTCTCTGGTCAGATGAGACAAAAGTAGAGCTTTTTGGGAAAAAGCATCAACATAGAGTGTACAGGAAAAAAAAAAGAGGCATTCAAAGAAAAGAACACGGTCCTTACAGTCAAACATGGCGGAGGTTCCCTGATGTTTTGGGGTTGCTTTGCTGCCTCTGGCACTGGACTGCTTGACCGTGTGCATGGCATTATGAAGTCTGAAGACTACCAACAAATTTTGCAGCATAATGTAGGGCCAGTGTGAGAAAGCTGGGTCTCCCTCAGAGGTCATGGGTCTTCCAGCAGGACAATGACCCAAAACACACTTCCAAAAGCACTATAAAATGGTTTGAGAGAAAGCACTGGAGACTTCTAAGGTGGCCAGCAATGAGTCCAGACCTGAATCCCATAGAACACCTGTGGAGAGATCTCAAAATGGCAGTTTGGAGAAGGCACCCTTCAAATATCAGGGACCTGGAGCAGTTTGCCAAAGAAGAATGGTCTACAATTCCAGCAGAGCATTGTAAGAAACTCATTGATGTTTACAGGAAGCGGTTGTTCGCAGTTATTTTGGCTAAAGGTTGTGCAACCAAGTATTAGGCTGAGGGTGCCAATACTTTTGTCTGCCCCATTTTAGAAGTTTTGTGTGAAATGATCAATGATTTGATTTTTGCTTCATTCTCTTTTGTGTTTTTTCCTTGCAGCAAATTAAATGAAGATAATAATACCAAAGAATTTGTGATTGCAATAATGTTCAGGAAGAAGCTGAGTATTTTCTGACAGAATTGCAGGGGTGCCAATACTTTTGGCCACCACTGTAAGCCCCAATGGGGCCACTAAACTTATATGAAAACGCAGTGTGAGAGGGCCTTTAGTGGCAGATGTAGTCAGCCAGAATGTCAAGTGGAACTTTGGAGTTTGGACACCCAGAATCAGTAAAACCCACAAGATGAGATTCATTAGGACTGGCGTTTTGCATTGCCAGATTTGAAGCTTGGCATCTGATCATTTCAATGTTGCCGAAGAGTTGAAGCATTTCTGCCCTTGAAGCAGCTGTGCATTGTGGACAACGGGAAACAGTGGGACCCCCTCCTTCGTACCTCAATAGTGCAAAATAAGGAATGTTTGATTTTATCTTTTTGGTTTAAAGGACTTTTCACTAGCCTGTGAAAAACTACATTGAAATCCCCCACACACTCAGCAAACTGCACCCAGACAGTCGCCACATGCACACAGCTGTGCAGAGATGTCTGATGCAGGCTGGCCCTGTACTTCAATACATGATAACTGCTGGATACACAAAGCAAATCGTATTATCCAATTATCGCTCCAGATCCTCGCGTCCCTCGTGCACTGCGACAGCGTGTTTGGTAAATACAGAGAGCGGTAATTAAACAGAAAAATCCCTGCAGAGATTTACATCTGGAATACAAGCGAGACGGCTGCTCAGTGTGCAGAGGGGGAGACGCAGAAATAATAATCACATTATTAGCAATGCATATTGTCTGCATTGTCTTCTAACAGCTTTGGTTATGTTAAATGTATCTATCGTCATCTAACCAAAGCCTACAAAAAATGCTGCTAAACTAGTGGTGTGCCTTTAACCCAGGGCCGGCTCCAGGTTTTTCTGGGCTCCGGGCGAAAGAGTCTCAGTGGGCCCTTTTAACACATACACGATTCATGATGCACAGATACGGCGGAGAAATATATATATATATATATATATATATATATATATATATATATAGTACACAGGGCCCAGCCTGCCACCTCATCCTTCACATATGCAGACATGCGCACGCACACACGGTACGCAGACGCGCACGCACACACGGTACGCAGACATGCACACACGCGGTACGCAGACAGGTGCGCAGACATGCGCACACGGTACGCAGACAGGTACGCAGACATGCGCACACGGTACGCAGACACACGCGCACACGGTACACAGACACACACGCACACGGTACGCAGACACACGCGCACACGGTACGCAGACACACGCACACACGGTACGCAGACACACGCACACACGGTACGCAGACACACGCACACACGGTACGCAGACACACGCACACACGGTACGCAGACACGCACACACGGTACGCAGACACACGCACACACGGTACGCAGACACACGCACACACGGTACGCAGACACACGCACACACGGTACGCAGACACACGCACACACGGTACGCAGACATGCACACACGGTACGCAGACATGCACACACGGTACGCATACACACATGGTACACAGATATGTACACATACAAACACATATTTTTACACAAATTCTTAAAGACATATATAAAACAGACAAATATATATACACAGTCATACACACTGACATTCACATAGATGCACTCACACAGACCCATTACAAGTATTTTTAATATGGGGATTGGGGAAGCCTCACTCACCTGTCCCCGGTCCAGTGTCCTGTCCAGCAGCTCCTCAGGTATGGGGCAGTGCAGGGCCCCCGGCGTGTCACAGACTTCATGGCCCTGGACCATCAGAGGGGCCCACTTGCGGTCGGGTCCGGGGCGCCCCCCCCCCATCTGTGCAGGACCTCCGCTCCGACGGTGTTTGATGGCACTCCCCCAGACATGGCTGCGCGCTGTGCGACTGTGTCTGCTAGTAATGACGCGGCAGGGGCGACACACAAGCACAATTAAAGGTGCAGTGCCGTCGACCCTGCCGTGTCATTACTAGCAGACACAGCCTGACAGCGCGTGGCCATTTCTGGGACTGGGGGAGTGCCGGCAATCAAGCAGCGCCTGCGTCACTGAACAGGTGCCGAAGATGCGGCCATGGCCCCGACAGTGAGTGGGCGGGTGGGTGTGTGGGCCCGGCCCCGACAGTGAGTGGGCGGGTGGGTGTGTGGGCCCGGCCCCGACAGTGAGTGGGCGGGTGGGTGTGTGGGCCCGGCCCCGACAGTGAGTGGGCGGGTGGGTGTGTGGGCCCGGCCCCGACAGTGAGTGGGCGGGCGGGTGTGTGAGCCCGGCCCCGACAGTGAGTGGGCGGGTGGGTGTGTGGGCCCGGCCCCGACAGTGAGTGAGTGAGTGGGCGGGCGGGTGTGTGGGCCGGGCCCCGACAGTGAGTGGGCGGTGGGCCCCTCTGATTTTCCAGGGCCCCGGCACTTGCCCGGGTACGCCGGGTGCTGACGCCGGCCCTGCTTTAACCCTGTGTATGTTAGAGCCAGGCCCGGACTGATAATCTGCCTTATTGGGCAGATGCCCGGTGAGCTGGTCTGTTAGGTCATAAAATGGGCTGCCTAGCTACTGTTGTCAGTGTACCATTGTGTATCAGTGAGTCATGCATACTGTGTGGAGTCTGAGGTTATCTGCTTATCTACTTATCTTTATGGTATGTAAATAAACAAATGACTGGACAAAGAGTTTAGGATGGGCAATCCAGACACACATTTGACTTTGAAAAGCTGGTCTTTTATATTGTGCACTAATTAATAGCTTCTAATGACTCTAACTGCAGAGTTTGCTCTGAAGAGTTTGCCATTGTCAGATCAGTCATTCATACAGGTACAATTCCTCCAGTATTCACTGGGAAAATACTAATGTGGTTACACAATGACAGTGTTCATGAAGAAGAGCTGGGCTATGTTAAGGTGGGATGGGTTCCTGAAGTGACAAGGTTCCGGACTGAGACTGTGCAAATCTAAGGGTATGTGCACACGATGCAGAAATGCTCAGGATTTTTTCCTGAGCGTTTCTGCATCTCTCTGGCAGGAAAAAACGCATGCGGATTGTACATGCGGTTTCCTGCCAGGGACATGCGGAAATGAAGCGGTCTTCACTTTCATTTCCGCATGCGGGTTGACAAGCGCTTCCCAAGCGATTTTAGCATCACTTGGAAAGTGCTTGTCAACTTCACACTATATAAATCCATGCAACCGGCATGGATTTATATAGTGTGTGATGTCAAAAAATAAAAAATAAATATATACTTTACCCTCTGATGGCCCCCGGTGTCCTGCTTCATCGGTCCCGGCTGCCGGCAGTGAAGACTGTAGGACCTTCCGACGTCAGCGTCACGTGACCCGTCACATGACTCTGACGTCAGCGAAGGTCCTTCATTCAACCGCGAAGTGCGCGGAAAGCCGGCAGGACGCAGCGCGGGCCGTCAGAAGGTGAGAATATATATATTTTTTATTTTATTCTTTTTTTTTTAATGGTACCTGGGTCTGGATGAGAGTCCTCTCATCCACACCCGGGTACCATCCGCACATTAGACCGCATGAAAAGCGCATCAACATATACAGTGATGTGGATTCCATGCGGTCTAATGCAAGTCAATGGCGGCAAAAGAGCAGCGTTTCCGCAAAATTAATTGACATGCTGCGGATTTTTGACCGCAGCGTTTACGCTGCGGAAAAATCTGCATCATGGGCACAGCACATGCGGATTTCCATTGGGGAACATTGCTGCCCTTCTACCATGCGTTTTTCATGCGTTTCCGCTGCGTTTACGCAACTGCAAAAACGCCGCGGAAACGCATGAAAAACGCATCGTGTGAACTCAGCCTAAGTCTCTGTATATACACACACTGCACCATGCCATTTCTCCTGTCCTGTATATACAGTGGTGGCCAAAAGTATTGGTGCCCCTGCAATTCTGTCAGCTAATACTCAGTTTCTTCCTGAAAATGATTGCAATCACAAATTCTTTGATATTATTATCTTCATTTAATTTGCTTGCAAGGAAAAACACAAAGGAGAATGAAGCAAAAATCAAATCATTGATCATTTCACACAAAATTCCAAAAATGGGCCAGACAAAAGTATTGGCACCCTCAGCCTAATACTTGGTTGCACAACCTTTAGCCAAAATAACTGCGAACAACTGCTTCCGGTAACCATCAATGAGTTTCTTACAATGCTGTGCTGGAATTGTAGACCATTCTTCTTTGGCAAACTGTTCCAGGTCCCTGATATTTGAAGGGTGCCTTCTCCAAACTGCCATTTTGAGATCTCTCCACAGGTGTTCTATGGGATTCAGGTCTGGACTCATTGCTGGCCACCTTAGAAGTCTCCAGTGCTTTCTCTCAAACCATTTTATAGTGCTTTTGGAAGTGTGTTTTGGGTCATTGTCCTGCTGGAAGACCCATTACCTCTGAGGGAGACCCAGCTTTCTCACACTGGCCCTACATTATGCTGCAAAATTTATTGGTAGTCTTCAGACTTCATAATGCCATGCACACGGTCAAGCAGTCCAGTGCCAGAGGCAGCAAAGCAACCCCAAAACATCAGGGAACCTCCGCCATGTTTGACTGCAGGGACCGTGTTCTTTTCTTTTAATGCCTCTTTTTTTTTCCTGTACACTCTATGTTGATGCTTTTTCCCAAAAAGCTCTACTTTTGTCTCATCTGACCAGAGAACATTCTTCCAAAACGTTTTAGGCTTTCTCAGGTAAGTTTTGGCAAACTCCAGCCTGGCTTTTTTATGTCTCGGGGTAAGAAGTGGGGTCTTCCTGGGTATCCTACCATACAGTCCCTTTTCATTCAGACGCCGACGGATAGTACGGGTTGACACTGTTGTACCCTCGGACTGCAGGGCAGCTTGAACTTGTTTGGATGTTAGTCGAGGTTCTTTATCCACCATCCGCACAATCTTGCGCTGAAATCTCTCGTCAATTTTTCTTTTCCGTCCACATCTAGGGAGGTTAGCCACAGAGCCATGGGCTTTAAACTTCTTGATGACACTGCGCACGGAAGACATAGGAATATTCAGGTCTTTGGAGATGGACTTGTAGCCTTGAGATTGCTCATGCTTCCTCACAATTTGGTTTCTCAAGTCCTCAGACAGTTCTTTGGTCTTCTTTCTTTTCTCCATGCTCAATGTGGTACACACAAGGACACAGGACAGAGGTTGAGTCAACTTTAATCCATGTTAACTGGCTGCAAGTGTGATTTAGTTATTGCCAACACCTGTTAGGTGCCACAGGTAAGTTACAGGTGCTGTTAATTACACGAATTAGAGAAGCTAAAGGTTGTGCAACCAAGTATTAGGCTGAGGGTGCCAATACTTTTGTCTGGCCCATTTTTGGAGTTTTGTGTGAAATGATCAATGATTTGATTTTTGCTTCATTCTCTTTTGTGTTTTTTCCTTGCAAGCAAATTAAATTAAGATAATAATACCAAAGAATTTGTGATTGCAATCATTTTCAGGAAGAAACTGAGTATTATCTGACAGAATTCGAGGGGTGCCAATACTTTTGGCCAGCACTGTATACACTGCACAGTACCACGTCTCCTGTCCTGTATATACACACTGCAGGTCTTTTTTTTATTGATAGAATAAGTACAGTACATGACAGAACAATAATACATTACAGGACACCAAACATATGAACAAAACAAGACGACAAATCACAGAAAATAGAAGCAAAATAAATCCCCCCAGGAATATATACATATACAAGAAATAAATATTATAAAACCTATAAAACCCCCGGCCCAGCTTCATTCATACTACTATATACAACCCCACACAACGCTCACACTGTCCTATATACACATAAACACCGTCGTATATACAATATTATATACAATAAAACACTAGAAACAAAACACTAAACCTAATATAATGTATATACAACCGGAAACTAACACTAACCTACTGGTCCCACTGCCTGACCTTAGTCACACCATTACCGCAACTCATTCACACCACAGCAAACCAAAAATAACAATAAATACAATAGTGACATGAACAATTTTAAACCTTTTTTTTTTTTTTTTTTTTTTTTGTAATTTTTAATATATTTATAAAACACACACCTACACTAACTATCCCGCCACCCCTGATCCAGCTCTGGCCACAAAGTTCAGGATTACTCCGAGCTAGGATCAGGCCCCAAAGTTTTGCCCCAGGCGGGGCCTGGACCAGGCCAGATCAGTCCTCTTATCACCGCTGATGAAGAATCCCCCCCAAATCCCCCACCCAACCTAAATAAACCCCCTATTATACATTATATACAATATATACAGAACACAACCTACACACTCACCATCCAAGGCTCAAGTTCGATGCCGGCAAACCTTCTATTCAGGAGGCAGAAATACAAAACAAAAATCTAGGGTGGAAAGACATCAGCCCACCACCAGGATATAGGAGTACTACCGGACTAAGGCACCCTGAAGGAAATGCCCCTCCAGAGACGGGCCGCCCTCCGGGCACCCAGTCCTTCATACTCCAGAGAACGTACCTTCACCAGGTCACCTAGGATGTTCCTACAGACTTCATCTACATGGAGGATTTTACTCTGCGTCGAGACTAAAACTCGTGCGTTCCACGTGAAATACCTCACCACTGCGCTGAATATGAATAGTGTCTCGGTCCCTTCTCCCAAGGTCTCCGAACGCTCCATAGGCCCACCCGGCGTAGGACAGAGTAGCCAGCCGCGGCCAACCAATGGAAGCCCCCACCCTGTTGAACACCTCTGTATTAAAGGGACAATGAAGCAGGAAGTGCTCCATGCTTTCCAGCACGTTAGCACAAGCCTCACGGGGGCAATTCCTGTCCTCGGAGCTCCTGAACTTCAAATTGTCCCTCACATATGTAGCACCCTGAGGACTCGGCTGCTACAGGGGTATTACACCTCAAGCCAGAGGTGTGGTATTCCACTCCCGGGTAAGGATGGAGTGTGGAACTGAGCTAGTAGGCTGCATGTGACGCGCCCCCTGGGCCATATTCTTTAGGGGAATACCCGGAGCCGGATCAGATGGGGGTTGTAGTCTCCGAGTGGCTGTGACCCGGTCCGTGCCCAGGGTGTCAAGCTCAGTGTGTGGCAGTCCTTACTGATGTTACTAAAGTTCTTTATGTCGACTACGCCACCCGTTGAATTGCGGTCACTACGGCCGCCGCTGCAGCAGGGTCCGCTGAGGCTGATGGTGTTTGTGCAGCTTAGGTGGTATAACCCCCAACGGGAAGGGTATAGCCTCAGGGGGTCAGGTGCAGAGGATGGTGGTTGTGGAAGTGCAGGGAAGATGGTAATGAGAGTCAGAGTCGGGTTGTGCAGTTCAGGGTTCTTTACTTACTGCTGTTCTTGTACCGGTCACTCCGGCCTTGAGTGACCACCCGAGCCGCGCTGCGTCCACCAGGTCCTGGACTCGGCCAACCCCCAAGTAGTTCTGGAGCGTGGTTCTGAGCTCCCTTTCTGTCCTGTCCTCGTCTCTGGCCTTCCCCACCAGGGATCCACCTAAGTCCGGCTCCCTCGGGCCTTCTGTTGGTAAAACCCAACTCTGGGTTCCCTGACCCTTTTCGTGGTCTGCCTTCCGGGTGGATATGGTGGGTGGCCGTGGCAGATGCTGCCCACGGCCTCCGGTCTCTGGCTGAGGTATGCTGTAGCCCCCACCAGTTTGGGATCCGGTACCCTGTTGCCAACTCTTCACCCTGTGATTGTATTTGGGCTCTCAGAGTTCCTTCTTTCTCCCCCTCTGGGTCTTTCGTTCTCTCCTCTCTCACTCTGGGCCTGGGGCTGCTCTGCTCTTCTGCTCTCTTCCTCTGACTCTGCAAAAGGCTCACAGACTGACTGACTGTGGCTGACTGACCCTGATCTTAGATGGTGCCCACCTTATATACTCCCTCTATGTGTGAGCTCAGGTGACCAGCACCCAATGAGCTCCTATCTTTACCCAGGCTGCTCCCCCTATCTGCCCCTACACTACTGGGATGGTCCACCCCCCTCCCACTCCAGCCAGGAACAGACTCAGTCGTACCTGCACATTTCTAAGTGGGAGTACCGTTGGTCTGCTCCTCGGAAATGGGATGTGTGTAGTGCATGCAGCTTTCTGAGCTCAGTCCCACACTCCATCCTTACCCGGGAGTGGAATACCACACCTCTGGGTTGAGGTGCAATACCCCTGTAGCAGCCGAATCCTCAGGGTGCTACATTCCCCCCTGGTAAATCACAGCACGTCCTCGGGCTGTAAGATATAAACAACACCAAACATACAATTTTTGCATAAACAACATAATAAAACATCATATAAAACTTTTCATAAAAACTTTTCATTAGAAACATTCTTGTCTTCTGGTTCCTCCGGTCACTGTGCAACTTGTGACCGGGTAAAGTGCGACAGTCTCTTGTAGTAAAACAGTTCTCTATAAAACCGGTAGGGGGCGCTTTAGGAAGCGCAACTATATACAAGGAAATATGGCCGCTCTCAGTCCTCGGCCAGGTATTAGGAAAGGGATGACCGCTCTCAGTCCTCGGTCAGTGGGGTTAAGGGACACACGGGTTAACAGTTCAGTTTTGGCTGGTCCCAACGGGGACTATATTTTAAATAAGTAACAGTTCACTGTGCCCCGACGGGCAACTATATACAGTCTCTTTACTACCGTACTCAACGACGGCGTCCTCCTGCTCTTTCTTTGTGGACAGTTTCAGTTTCAGACCCATCCGGGTCCTCTTGCTCCTCCTCACACCGCAGCTCCTCCTCCGTCAGGCGATGCACATGGAGGGCGTAGGGTCCTTTGGCACACTTGTGCCGGGTGAAGGTGACCTCGTCCCCTAAATACAGGTCACGACCTCTGTGTCCCTCCGGTAGATGGGACTCAACGTCTCTCCTGGTCACGAAGACGTCGCCTGGGGTGCGGTGATCCCTGATGAAACCCCACCCATGCTGCAGATTGAATTTTATTACAGTCCCGATGGTACGGGGACCATGCGCTGCACGGGGGTTTCTCCTGGTCCGGCTCTTCTGCTCCGCGCTCCTTATTTGGGCTTGTTGTTCCCGGACCTGCCTCTCTCTCCGCTCCCTCTCAAAGACCTCGAGCTGCTGGCGGCAGCACTCTGCACGCTCCGCTGCGGCCGCCCGAGTCTCCTGAGTGAACCCCATGAGGTCTTCTCCGGTGGGATCCCACTCAAACTGGGTCTCTTCTAGCGGGGGCGAGATCCTCTTTACAGGCTTCGGAACCGGAATCAGGGATTCGTCTAGGGGTCTCTCTTTCCGGAGTCGAGGATGGTGAAACTCCGGTGGCCATATGAAGGGCTGCCCATCCGGGCACGTATGTTGGGCGAACAGGTCTTCACCCAGGTGCGGCACTCTTGATGTTACGGGCGCTGTGATGGTAGCGGCGCCCGGGTTGACCAGGCCTTGCGACCAGGCCTGGGGCACCTTGAAAGTAAAGGGCACCGTAAGAACGGCGGCGCCCTGTGTTACTTGGCCCTGCGACCAGGCCGGTGGCTCCGCGGAGGTAGGGGGCGCTGTTGGTATTGCGGCGCCCGGGGGTACTAGGCCTTGCGACCAGGCCGATGGTACTTCCTGCTTGGTCACGCTCGGGGTCGAGGCGTGTGACGTCACAGGGGTCGCGGCTCCCGTTTGAGGCCTAGTCTGCGGCGGTGACGTTGCAGCGACGGGCACGGCAGGGGATACTTCGGGCTCTGCGACGGGGAGCTGGGGCAGGTACGCGGTTTCCCGGTTTGGGGTAGAGACGTCCCCTTTACCTGCCTCCTTTCGTTCGGCTCCCTTCTCGGCGCCGTCTCCGGCCTTCAGTCCTCCTGCGCCATCCTCAGAGGCGGTCTGTCTCCTCGTCTCGGGTGGCGTGCTCCGCTGACGGGTTCTTGTCTGCTGGGCCATCTCACGGCTCCATTCCGCTAACGTCTCTCGCTGCACCCGGGCCATCCTCCGTGCGAGGCCCTCCAGCGCGGTCTGTGCACACTCCCGATCTCGGGGGAGCTGTGCCAAGACCTCCACTAAGCCTAGTGGGGTCGTTGCTTCTAGCAGGCTCCTGACCAACGGGTCGGTGCTGCTCTGCTCTCCTCCCGCTGTCTCCAGCAGGCCTTCTGGAGTGGCGACCGGCAACAGGCTCCTGACCACTGGGTCGGTGCTGCCTGGAGTGGCGGCCCGCATCAGGCTCCTGACCACTGGGTCGGTGCTGCCTGGCTCTCCCTCCATCTCCGGGTAGGCTCTTTCTGGACTCTGCTCCAGGCTTCTTGTCTCCGGGTGCGCTCTCTCCAGACTGCTCCAAGCGACACCCATCTTTGTTCTCTTGTTCTCAGTCCTCCCACTTCGAGGGCGGTCCCGGGGCCACTTGGTGATTGTCAGCTCCAGGGGCAGTTCTTTCACGCTGACAGACACCTCTAGCATCACAGTCTCTGTTGGTGGGCGCGGTTTCCGCTTTTGGCGCCATTCTTCGACCTGGCCCACGATGGGAGGTGGCCTCTTGCCACCCTCTGGCACGCCCATAATGGCGTCCGCTCCCCCAAGGCAGGAAATCTTCAGAAATGGCGGGAATCGTCTCCCAGTGGCGGGAAACTCCATGGATGGCGGGAAAAAGCTGCAAATGGCGGACAACCGGCGGGAAACGACCTGTGATGGGGCCCGATGGCGGGGACCCTCCGGAACCGGCAGGAGACTTCTTTTTAAGGTAACGATGTACTTTTCTTCAGGCACGCAGTACCCGGTTGTTGCGGGCACGGTATCCTGCCGACTACGCCAAAGTTGACGCGCCCCCTGGGCCATATTCTTTAGGGGAATACCCGGAGCCGGATCAGATGGGGGTTGTAGTCTCCGAGTGGCTGTGACCCGGTCCGTGCCCAGGGTGTCAAGCTCAGTGTGTGGCAGTCCTTACTGATGTTACTAAAGTTCTTTATGTCGACTACGCCACCCGTTGAATTGCGGTCACTACGGCCGCCGCTGCAGCAGGGTCCGCTGAGGCTGATGGTGTTTGTGCAGCTTAGGTGGTATAACCCCCAACGGGAAGGGTATAGCCTCAGGGGGTCAGGTGCAGAGGATGGTGGTTGTGGAAGTGCAGGGAAGATGGTAATGAGAGTCAGAGTCGGGTTGTGCAGTTCAGGGTTCTTTACTTACTGCTGTTCTTGTACCGGTCACTCCGGCCTTGAGTGACCACCCGAGCCGCGCTGCGTCCACCAGGTCCTGGACTCGGCCAACCCCCAAGTAGTTCTGGAGCGTGGTTCTGAGCTCCCTTTCTGTCCTGTCCTCGTCTCTGGCCTTCCCCACCAGGGATCCACCTAAGTCCGTCTCCCTCGGGCCTTCTGTTGGTAAAACCCGACTCTGGGTTCCCTGACCCTTTTCGTGGTCTGCCTTCCGGGTGGATATGGTGGGTGGCCGTGGCAGATGCTGCCCACGGCCTCCGGTCTCTGGCTGAGGTATGCTGTAGCCCCCACCAGTTTGGGATCCGGTACCCTGTTGCCAACTCTTCACCCTGTGATTGTATTTGGGCTCTCAGAGTTCCTTCTTTCTCCCCCTCTGGGTCTTTCGTTCTCTCCTCTCTCACTCTGGGCCTGGGGCTGCTCTGCTCTTCTGCTCTCTTCCTCTGACTCTGCAAAAGGCTCACAGACTGACTGACTGTGGCTGACTGACCCTGATCTTAGATGGTGCCCACCTTATATACTCCCTCTATGTGTGAGCTCAGGTGACCAGCACCCAATGAGCTCCTATCTTTACCCAGGCTGCTCCCCCTATCTGCCCCTACACTACTGGGATGGTCCACCCCCCTCCCACTCCAGCCAGGAACAGACTCAGTCGTACCTGCACATTTCTAAGTGGGAGTACCGTTGGTCTGCTCCTCGGAAATGGGATGTGTGTAGTGCATGCAGCTTTCTGAGCTCAGTCCCACACTCCATCCTTACCCGGGAGTGGAATACCACACCTCTGGGTTGAGGTGCAATACCCCTGTAGCAGCCGAATCCTCAGGGTGCTACACATGCACTACATACATCCCATTTCCGGGGGACAGAACGACGGTACTCCCACCAGTTTATGTGCAGGTACGACAGCGTCTGTCCCTGGCTGGAGTGGGAGGGGGGGTGGAACATCCCAGTAGTGTAGGGGCAGATAGGGGGAGTAGTCTGGGTAAAGATAGGAGCTCATTGGGTGCTGGTCACCTGAGCTCACACATAGAGGGAGTATATAAGGTGGGCACCATCTTAGAACAGGGTCAGTCAGTGAGAGTTTAGCCTGAGGAGCAGAGCAGAGGAGCTCAGCCAGAAGGGCTGACAGGGAGCTGTGGCTCCGGCTGTGCCCAGCTCCAGAGCAAGGCCTGCTGAGAGAGAGAGAGAGGAGTCAGAAGGACCCAGAGAGGAAAGAAGAAAGAACCCCAAGACCCCAGAATACAGACAAAAGGGTGAAGGGTTGGCGGACCAGGGTACCGGAACCCAAGCTGGCAGAGGCCAAAGCACACCTTAGCCAGGAACCGGAGGTCGTGGTCAGGATCTGCCACGACCCTCACCAAATCCACTAGAAAGGCACACCAAGCATAGGGTCAGGGAACCCAGAAAAGGTGCAACCAACAAGAGACCCGAGGGAGCCGGACATAAGTGGATCCCTGGTGGGAACGGCCAGAAGAAAGGGAAAGTCAGAAAGGAGATCAGGACCACGCTCCAGAATTGCCTGGGGGTTGGCCGAGTCCCGGACCTGGTGAACGCAGCACGGCTCGGGTGGTCACTCAAGGCCAGAGTGACCAAAAGAACATCAGTAAGTAAAAACCCTGAAACTGCATTTCATGCCTCTGAGTCTCCTTGCTGCACCTTCACAACCACCATCCTCCACGTCTGACCCCCTGAGGCTATACCCCTCCCGTTGGGGGTTATACTACCACAGCTGCACACACACCACCAGCCTCAGCGGACCATCCTGCAGCGGCGGCCTTTTGACCGCAAATCAACGGGTGGCGTAGTCGACACTAAGAACATCTGCAAGGACTGCCGCACACTGAGTTTGACACCCTGGGCACGGACCGGGTCACAGCCACTCGGAGACTACAACCCCCATCTGATCCGGCTCCGGGTATCCCTAACAACATGGCCCAGGGGGCGCGTCAACTTTGGCGTAGTCGGCAGGATCACGTGCCCGCAACAACCGGGTACTGCGTGCCTGAAGAAAAGTTCACATTTACCTCAAAAAGAAGTCTCCCGCCAATTCCAGAGGGTCCCCGCCATCGGACGCCATCTCGGATCAGTTCCCGCCATTTGCCCGTCATCTGCAGTCTTTTCCCACCATCCACAGAGTTTCCCGCCACTGGGAGAAGATTCCCGCCATTTCAGAAGATTTCCCGCCTTGGCAGAGCGGACGCCATTATGGGCGTGCCAGAGGATGGCAAGAGGCCACCTCCCATCGTGGGCCAGGATCGGAAATGGCGCCAAAAGTGGAAACCGCCCCCACCAGCAGAGACTGTGATGATTGATATGTCCATCAGCGTGAGGGAACTGCCCCTGGAACTGGCAATCACAAAGTTGCCCCAGGACCACCCCCAATGTGGGCGGAGACAGAACAAAAGAGCGAAGATGGGTGCAGCCTGGAGGAGTCTGGAGAGAGCGCACCCGGAGATGAGGAGTCTGGAGAGGAGTCCAGAGAGAACACACCCGGAGATGGAGGGAGAGTCAGGCACCACCGACCCTGTGGTCAGGAGCCTGTTGCAGGCCGCCACTCCAGAAGGCCTGCTGGAGATCCTGGCACAGCTCCCCTGAGACCGGGAGCGTGCACAGACCGCGCTGGAGGGCCTCGCACGAAGGATGGCCCGGGTGCAGCAGGAAACGCTGGCGGAGTGGACCCGAGAGATGGCCCTGCAGGCTGGAGCCTGCCAGCGAAGCATGTCACCCGCAGCGAGGAGCAAGTCCACCTCTGAGGACGGCGAAGGAGGGACGACGGCCGGAGACGACGCCGCGGAGGGAGCCGAAGAGATGAAGGCAGGTAATGGGGACGACAATATCCCGTGCCCAGAAGCCGTAAACCTGCCCCAGCTCCCCGTCGCAGAGCCCGAAGCCCCACTCACCGTTCCCGTAGCCGCTGCGCCATCGCTCCAAGCTAGGCCTCAAGCGGCCGGAGCCGCGACCACGCCCCCTGTGACGTCACGCGCCTCGATCCAGAGCGCGGCCAAGCAGGAGACGCCACCGGCCTGGTCGCAAGGCCGAGTGCCCCCGGGCGCCGCAGTGCCAACAGCGCCTTCTACCTCCACTGAGCCACCGGCCTGGTCACTGGGTCAGGCAACCCCGGGCGCCGCCGTCTTCACGGTGCCCTTTACATTCAGGGTGCCCCAGGCCTGGTCGCAAGGCCTGGTCAAACCGGGCGCCGCTTCCGCTACCGCGCCCTCAACATCTAGAGTGCCGCACCTGGGTGAAGATCTATTTGCCCAGCACACTTGCCCGGATGGGCAGCCCTTTATATGGCCACCGGAGTATTACCAACTTGAGCTCCAAAAGGAAAGGCCCCTGTGCGAGCCCCTGATTCCGGCTCCGAAGCCCGTCAAGAGGACCCCGCTCTCGTTGGAGGAGACACAGTTTGAGTGGGACCCCACTGGAGGAGATCTCATGGGGTTCACCCAAGAAACTCGGGCGGCCGCAGCTGAGCGTGCGGAGTGCTGCCGGCAGCAGTTAGAGGTCTTCGACCGGGAACGGAGAGAGAGGCGGGTCCGTGAGCAGCGGCTGCAGATACAGAGCGCAGAGCAGAAGAGCCGGACCAGGAGGAACCCCCGTGCAGCCCACGGTCCCCGTGCCACCGGGACTGTAATAAAATTCCAGTTGGAGCACGGGTGGGGTTTCATCCGGGACCACAAGACCCCCGGCGACGTCTTTGTCACCCGCAGAGACGTTGAAAGTCATCTGCCGGAGGGAAACAGAGGTCGTGACCTATACCTGGGTGATGAGGTCACCTTCACCCGGCATCAGTGCGCCAAGGGCCCGTATGCCCTGCACGTGCATAGACTTACTGAGAAGGAGCTACGGGGTGAGGAGGATCAAGAGGACCCGGACGGGTCTAAAGATTACCCTCAGCCAAGAGCACACCGCCACTGATGAACTGTAAATAGAACATGTAAATAATTACCCGTGTGGGTACAAAAACTGTTGCTACAAAAGTGTAGTCCCCGTTGGGACCAGTGAACTGTTACAGTGTGTCCCATCTCCCCACAGGCTGAGGACTGTGAGCAGCCATCCCTTTTCCCCACTGGCCGAGGACTGAGAGCGGCCATATTCCCCTTGTATATAGTTGCGCTTCTTAAAGTGCCCCCTACCGGTTTTATAGGAAACTGTTGTTATTACTACAAGAGACTGTTGCACTTTACCCGGTCACAAGTTGCACCGTGGCCGGAGGAACAAGAATGTTTATATGAAAAAGTTTTATGCTGATAGTATATATAATGTTTTATATGTTTATGATGTTTTGAAAAAATTTTGTATGTTTTTGGATATTTTATTCTTTTACAGCCCGAGGACGTGCTGTGATTTACCAGGGGGGAATGTAGCACCCTGAGGACTCGGCTGCTACAGGGGTATTACACCTCAAGCCAGAGGTGTGGTATTCCACTCCCGGGTAAGGATGGAGTGTGGAACTGAGCTAGTAGGCTGCATGCACTACATACATCCCATTTCCGGGGGACAGAACGACGGTACTCCCACCAGTTTATGTGCAGGTACGACAGCGTCTGTCCCTGGCTGGAGTGGGAGGGGGGGTGGAACATCCCAGTAGTGTAGGGGCAGATAGGGGGAGTAGTCTGGGTAAAGATAGGAGCTCATTGGGTGCTGGTCACCTGAGCTCACACATAGAGGGAGTATATAAGGTGGGCACCATCTTAGAACAGGGTCAGTCAGTGAGAGTTTAGCCTGAGGAGCAGAGCAGAGGAGCTCAGCCAGAAGGGCTGACAGGGAGCTGTGGCTCCGGCTGGGCCCAGCTCCAGAGCAAGGCCTGCTGAGAGAGAGAGAGAGGAGTCAGAAGGACCCAGAGAGGAAAGAAGAAAGAACCCCAAGACCCCAGAATACAGACAAAAGGGTGAAGGGTTGGCGGACCAGGGTACCAGAACCCAAGCTGGCAGAGGCCAAAGCACACCTTAGCCAGGAACCGGAGGTCGTGGTCAGGATCTGCCACGACCCTCACCAAATCCACTAGAAAGGCACACCAAGCATAGGGTCAGGGAACCCAGAAAAGGTGCAACCAACAAGAGACCCGAGGGAGCCGGACATAAGTGGATCCCTGGTGGGAACGGCCAGAAGAAAGGGAAAGTCAGAAAGGAGCTCAGGGCCACGCTCCAGAATTGCCTGGGGGTTGGCCGAGTCCCGGACCTGGTGAACGCAGCACGGCTCGGGTGGTCACTCTAGGCCAGAGTGACCAAAAGAACATCAGTAAGTAAAAACCCTGAAACTGCATTTCATGCCTCTGAGTCTCCTTGCTGCACCTTCACAACCACCATCCTCCTCGTCTGACCCCCTGAGGCTATACCCCTCCCGTTGGGGGTTATACTACCACAGCTGCACACACACCACCAGCCTCAGCTGACCATCCTGCAGCGGCGGCCTTTTGACCGCAAATCAACGGGTGGCGTAGTCGACACTAAGAACATCTGCAAGGACTGCCGCACACTGAGTTTGACACCCTGGGCACGGACCGGGTCACAGCCACTCGGAGACTACAACCCCCATCTGATCCGGCTCCGGGTATCCCTAACAACATGGCCCAGGGGGCGCGTCACATACAGCTTACCATGGAAGCAGCGCCAAGTCAAGTCCCAGTACTTCTCGGGGATCCTGCTAGAATTTAACAAACTCAACCCAACCTCCAGATCCCGACTTGGGCAGTCTTTGAGGGCCAATGGACTCTGAAAATGAGAAAGCAAGACCCTCATATCGAGGAATTTCCTCGGGAGGGACCTCACCTTCCACATTCCCAGACCCCACCGGCGGATCATTTTCAGAACTGGGGTAACATAAGCCGGGAGATGCCTGTGTGGTGTGCGAAGATCCTTCAATCTTCCCCCTGTCTCCCATTTCTGGAAGAAAGGCTGAAACCATCCCTTGCAGGAGAATACCCACAGAGGAGCCCTCTCTTTCCAGAGGTTTGCCACGTTCACTTTCAAGAAGGTGTTCACTAGGAACACCATGGGGTTCACCATATTCAAACCCCCTAGTCTCCTCGTGCGGTAAGTGACCGCCCGCTTGACTAGGTTCAGTCTGTTCCCCCATAACATCTGGAAGAACAGACTGTAGACCCGTGTCCAGAGAGGCTCTGGCAAGACACAGACGCTGCCCAGGCAGATTAGCAAGGGGAGCAGGAAAGCTTTGCACAGGCCAACCCTTTCCCTCAGGGTCAAAGACCAACCCATCCATTGGTCCACTCTTTCGGCGACACCTTTGATTCTGCCTTCCCAGTTTTTCGTGGGGTAATCACCCTGGCCGAATTCGATGCCCAGGACTTTGGCATGTTCTTGGGGTTCTGGGAGGGTGTCCGGAAGATCAAACCCGGGATCTCCGCCTCCCAGCCAGAGACTCTCACACTTATCCTGGTTGACCTTGGACCCGGATGCCTCCGAGTAGCGCTCCACTTCTGACATCACCACCACTGCCTCCTCTTGCGAAGAAACAAAGACGGTGACATCGTCCGCGTAGGCCACCACCCTCAGAATAGCCTCCGGCGCCGCCCCTCCCATCCGCACCCCCGCCAACGGTCCACAATCGATCCTTCTGAGGAAGGGATCGATTGCAAACGCGTAAAGCAAAGGGTTAAGAGGACAGCTCTGACGGACACCGGATCCTACCCCGAAAGGTCGTCCAATCCACCCATTCACCAGAGGGAAAGTCTCAGCCCCTGCATACAAGGTCTTAAGCCAGTCCACAAACCCTTCAGGCAGACCATACCTCAAAAGAGTGGACCAGAGGTACTCGTGGTTAACTCGATCAAAGGCTTTTGCCTGATCCAGGGTCAGCAAGAACCCCTTCCAGAGGCCCGCCCTGCCTTGCTCCACGGCCTCTCGGACACCTAGAACAGCACTAAAATTGCTACGGCCAGGAACGCAACAGTGCTGAACCTCCGAAAGGAGCCGGGGTGCAAACTTCACCAGCCTGTTGAAAAGTATCTTAGCCAAAATCTTCCTGTCCACATTGAGAAGTGCTATGGGACGCCAGTTCTCAATGCGTGACGGATCCTTACCCTTTGACAAAATGATCAAAGCTGACCTCCTTAATGATCTCGGCAGAGTGCCCGAGGAGACACACTCGTTAAACACCTGAGTCAAGAGGGGGGCCAAAGAGTCCCTAAAGGTCCTAAAGAACTCGGATGTTAAGCCATCCGGACCTGGCGACTTTTTGGGCCTAAGCCCATCGATCGCCAGTCTCACTTCCTCTTCTTTGATCGCTTCTGCCAAAACGCCCAGCGAGAGGTCAGCCCCTGGCTCAGGAACAGATTCAGCCAAGAAAGCCGACATCCCGTCACGATCAAGCTCCCTCCTTCCCAAGAGGTGCGAGTAGTAGGAACTGACGACCTCCAAGATCCCTGATCTGGACCTTCTCAGGGACCCCATACTGTCCACCAGCCCTGTCAATATCTTACTATTCACTGACATCTTACAGTTTCTGTAAGGGTCGGGCGAGCAGTACTTCCCGTAGTCCCTCTCGAAAACCAAAGATGCGTGCCTATCGTACTGACACCTCTTCAGCAAGGACTTCACTCTGGAGATCTCCTCGCGGCTACCTCCAGTCGAGACAAGATGCTCGAGTTTCCTCCTCAGGCTCTGATACAGGCGATCCCTGTTCAGGCTTCTGAGGTTCGAGAGCTGCCGGAAGAATCTCGCCACCCGATGTTTGAACATCTCCCACCACTCCGACTTAGTGTTACTTAGGCCCAGCAATGGTACCTGGCTCTGAAAGAATTCCTCAAAAGACCGTCTTACAGCTTCTTCCTCAAGGAGTGACGAATTCAGCTTCCAATAACCTCTTCCCATCCGAGGAGTCTCTGTAACGTTCAGAGAAAATATAATCAAACAGTGATCGGAGAACTCCACCTCCACAACCGACAACGGTGAAGAGACGGCCTCCTCCTTCAAATAAAACCTGTCTAGCCTAGACCTGCACTGACTATCTCTAAAAAAGGTGAATCCCGTGTCACCCGGGTTGTGCCAGATGTGGACATCCACCAGGCGAGCCTCACTCACTATCCTGTTTAGCGCGACGCAGTCATAAGCCAGCAGGTGTCCGGAACCTCCTCTATCACAGGATCTCGTGACATTGTTGAAATCCCCTCCGAAGACCACCTGCCGACTCGAAAATAACAAAGGTTTGATCTTCAGGAAGAGACATTTGCGGCCCCACTTGGACTGGGGACCATAGATGTTAATGAGCCGAAGCTCTTGTCCCCCCATGGAGACATCTAGGATCAAGCATCTCCCCATTTCTAATTCAATCACTCATCTGCATTCAACCGCTGCGGTCTTAAAAAGGACCGCCACCCCGCTATACGGTCGGCCGCAGGAGACCAGTAGGAGGGCCCATGCCTCCACTCCCGCCTTGCTTTATGCAAGGTTGATATATCGGTCAACCTGGTCTCCTGCAAAAACAAAATGTCGGCGTCAAGTTGGCCGAGAAAATGAAAGGCCGTGTACCTTGCCGCATCTGACTTTATGCTGCAAACATTAATAGTTGCCAGCGTCAACGGGGTGGGTGCCGCCATCATGATTGATTGAATTAGATAGCCTTTTTCTTCCCACCACTGACAGTCCCAACCTCTTCCTCTGATAATGACGGGTTTTTAGTGCGCTTAAGACAAACAGACTCGTCCATTCTCTCCTTACATACATTCTTGCCCTCGTCTGGTGGTCCTGGGTTAGTCGTCCCCCCAAAGGGCTTTGTATTTGCCCCCCGAGAGGAAGACCCAGCCATCTCCTGAGCCCCAACCACCTTGCCGCAACCTCCGGCCCCGGTTCCCCACTTCCCCCCTCCAGAGGGAGGTCCTGGAGAGCCCCGAACTGGTTAGAGAGATCCACCAGAGGGGGGGCGGCTGAACCCTCCAATGGCGCTTGGATCACGGCCAGAGAGTCAGAGGGGTCGCACTCCAAAGAGGCAGCTCGAGACCTGGTCCCCCTCCTACCTCTGGCCGTTTTCCTGTTACCCTTTTTCTTTTTCTGTGACCACTCCCCCTCTCCCTCATCTAGACTGTCACCAGAAGAGGGTTCCTGGGAAGACGTGGCGTCCTCTCGCTCTTCCCTTTCAAGTCTCCTGACTTCCTCACTCAATTCGCTGTCTTTAGGATCCTCAGCTGCAAGTGAAGTACCTGGGTCAGAGTTTAGGGACATTACTCCCTGCCCCCTGTCCCCACGGCGCTGCTCCTGCCGCCTGATGTTGGATGGCGGCATCTTGCTCCTCACCGGATCCCTGCCTCCCCCGCCTCTGCTGGTCCCTTCACCGGCAAGATTAGTCCCGGCTTTCGCCTGTCCCGCACTCGCCGCTTTCAGGACCGCATTGGCGAAGGAACGCGGACAGCGACTGAACGGGTGACCGAGGTCACCACACAAGTTACACCTAATCTTGCGACAGGCAGCAGCAAGATGACCGAGGTCCCCACACAGTGCGCATTTCTGGGTGGTACACTGCGCACTGAAGTGTGTGGGGCTACCGCACCTGTGACAGACCTTAGGCTGCCCCTGGTAGAAAATCAAGATCCTATCCCTCCCCAAAAAGGTTGAGGAGGGGATATGGGTAACAGTGTTTCCCGAAACCTTCAATTTCACCATGAAGGTCCAGGCCCCTGACCAGATACCATGGTCATCCAGATTCTTTTCGGGAATATTGGTGACCTCTCCGTATCGACTCACCCAGGTGGTAATGTCCATACAGGAAAGTGACTCGTTACTAGTCAAAACGGTCACTTTCCTGACTGAATCTTGGCGGGTTATTGCCAGGGGAAAGAGACCATGCCATTCGGGGCGACTCCGAGCCAGCTCATGGCGAGACCAGAAAAGCTCAAGGCCCTTCCGTCTCACGAAGCTGACATCGAAGTAGGAGGTCCCGTAGGGATGGATCAAGGCAAAGATGTCATATGCCGCAAAGCCCATCCCCAGCAGGAGCTCAACCACCTTCGACCTATCAGGACAGGCATCCTTGCTTACCCACTGGAGACGGACCACGTTCCTACGGTTACTCCTCTGCCCCGTTGTCAGCAGAGACCAGACAGTCTGCCCCTCTATCTCGGAAGGCTGAAAGACCATGTCTCTCTATCCAGAAAGACAGATCAACCTCCCTCCCCTCTACAGTGATGGAGCTCTCCCCTCTCCTCAGGGCGTCCAGGAGCTGCTGTTGCAAGTCATCATCCCCAGGGCCACCAGACGAGGGCGCACCACTACCCCCAGCACTGACAGCTCCTGAATAGCTTTGGGCTGAAGCCCCAGCCAATGCTGGGGGGGCAGCGGGACCAGCGCCTACTTCCCCCCCACCAACACCAGTGCTGCTCCCACCATTCACTCCACTACTACTCACACCATTCGCAGGACCATTACTCCCATCATTCACTCCACTACTTCTCCCACCATTTGCTGCATCACTACTACCACCATTCATTACACCACTACCCCCAACATTTGCTACACAACTACTCCCACCATTCCCACTACTCCCAACATTCATTCCACCACTACCCCCACCATTTGCTGCATCATCATTCACTGCACCACTACCCCCACCATTTGCTGCATCATCATTCACTGCACCACTACTTCCACCATTCCTACTACTCTCACCATCTGCTCCACCATTACTCCCACCATCTGCTCCACCATTACTCCCATCATTCACTGCACCACTACTTCCATTCCCTTTACTTGTCACCCCATTACCTCTGCTGTTCTCTGCACCTTCCACAGTCACCTCCATTCCTTCCTCCCTTGTGTCTGGTGTCTCTGCACTCACACCTGCTGGGCCGGGGGAGGGGAGCACTTCCAGAGACTCCTTTCCCTGCAGCACCACACCCGTTTCCCTTTGGTTGCTGCTGGCTTTCTGCAGGTCTTCTCCTGGAGCGCCCCGCCCCCCTACTGGAGCATTTTGGTCCTTGTGCTGGGCAGACTGTTTGTTGGGCACCGCTGCCCGCCCTGCACCCACGGACTTTGGGGTCTTAGTGTCCTTTTTGGGCGCTGGGGCACACTGCCCCCCTGTCGCAGCAGTGTGCCCAGTGTTCCTCGCAGATGTGTTTTTCACATCCTTCCCTGCCCCCCCAGCCCCGGTGATAACCGGCTTAGCCGCAGAGGGCAGGGAGGGAAACTCCACAGAACTCCCTATGTCCGGCGCTGTGAGTACCTCCACAGCCTCGCCCCCTGCACTGTTCCCCGCACAGATGACAGCATCGCCGGACGTCCTTCTCCTCTCCCCACCTTGCCTCTGCCTCGAGCCCAATGCAGAGCCCGTGCCTTTAGGTTTGGTGGGGTTTTAACAGAAGGTGGCAGGCGCAACATCAGACATTGGTACATACTTGTAACTCACCACCTCCTGTGCGGCTCCTCCGGTCTTCCTCTTCCTCCTCTTGGTCTCCTCCATTGGTTTGTCCTCACCGAAGGAAAACCATGTCAGGTCCACTGGAGACTCCATCAGTCGGAACTCCCTCAGCAGTCCTCCTTCCTCTTCCTCCCCCGACACTCCAGCCTCTACTGTCGGAGTCCTCTGCCCTGCAGGGAGACCACTTGAGCTCCGGCTCCCCCCTCACTGGCTCCAGCACCTGTGACTCCAGTCACCTCTTCATCCTCCTCTTCACTAAGGACGCCGGCTGGCGGTTCTCCTGAGGTGTTTAACCCCTTCATTTCTGAGAACCGCCGCTGGTTCTTAAACCTCTCCAGGAAGGGACCTGCGCTTTTCTCAATCCCCTCCCAGAGGAGCACTAACCTGACCACCTCGTCTCTGACGGCTTTAAACCTCTGGGAGGTCGCGGGTCTTTCCTTGTTGGACGCCCGGGTGTTCAGGATCCGGGCCTCCCTCAGCTCCTCTTTCAGCTGGGTTAGTGCTTTGCCGGCGTCCTTGTACTCTCGCAACGTGGCGACCACTCGGGAGGAGAAGGAACTTGTGCACTCGCTGGAGCTCATCTCCCCCCAGGATCTTGCTGGGCTCTTGTTCCTGGGGCCTGGGGTGCCCCGGTCTCCCTCTCTGGGCGGGCGGTGAACAGTCTCGGGGTTGGAGCAGGTGGATGTGCTCTTCCTCTCCCTTCCCGATCTCCTCACTCCCTCCTGGGCCGGTTGTTGAGACTCCTTCTCCCCCGCCGGCATAGACCGGGGGATAGGAGGCTGGGAAGCCATGCCGGCCTCCCAGTAGGCCTGCCTCTCCCTGGGGAGAAGAGAGGCAGACAACGACCCTCTTCCTGGAAGTGCTGGAGCTCAGGAGGCTGGTGCTACTCTCAGCACCACTCCTCCTGTCCTGTGTATATACACTGCACAGTACCACTTCTCCTTTCCTGTATATATACACTGCACAGTACCCCTCCTCCTGTCCTGTATATACACTGCACAGTACCACTTCTCCTTTCCTGTATATATACACTGCACATTACCACTCCTCCTGTTCTGTATATATGCACTGCACAGTACCACTTCTCCTGTCCTGTATATATACACTGCATAGTACCACTTCTCACCACTTCGCCTGTATATATACACTGCACAGTACCACTCCTCCTGTCCTATATATACACTGCATAGTACCACTTTTCCAGTCCTGTTGTTGGAGAGGCGTCAATATTGGTTTAGTATTTTCAATATTACTATGGGCAAATAAAAATAAATATTGGAAAACCTGTTTATATTGATTATCCCAAGTAATCCCCTCTCCTCTGGATAGGGGATAACTGTCCAATCGCTGGAGATCCGACTGATGGGACCCCCATGAACCCGAGAATGGGAGCTCTGTAGAGCACCATGTAAATGGAGCTGTGGTCGATCATACGCACTGTGGCGCCATTAACATCCAGCTCTTCAAATAACTCCTTTTAGGAGAGTGAGGGGCACGACAAAGTAAAGCAAAATTCACTGATCGGGGATAATGAGTGTTAGGGTATGTGCACACGATCAGTTATGCCAAGGGCCTCGTCGGGGGCTCTAATTTGCTGGAGATGTCACGGCCCAGGTCATATAGCTGCCCATTGTCGTCTGACCCCCGTGCAAATTGACTGTAGCATGGGATGCTGGTATTCATTCTATACATATCCAGCTTGCAATGTGGACTGTCCACCCAGCAAGGGGCCCCAAGTTCGTCCTGTGAAAGTGAATGACTGTACTACTAGGCTCAGGGAGTTTGGTGACCCTCGTGAGGACCACACTCTCTCTCCAATTGATCGCTGGGATGGTTGGCGTCCGCAGCATTCACGGGTATGCTAAAGACTATCCGGTGGGCAGAGTGGTCATTGAGACGGCCCGAGGTACTGAGTCCCATGAGGCCTGCATGGTCTCGGATTTATTGAACCCAATTATCATAGGCGGGGACTTTGTGTTATTTTGGGACTTGTGGGGAAGGGGTGGAGACCTTGATTGCTCAAGTAAGAAAAGGGTTGGCCCTAAAAAAGTCTCACCAACCCCAGAGTCTGATAGGTTTCCCTTCTGTGTAATAAACGGAAAAGCACAGAAGTCAGGGGCTGACACCAGGTCTCTCTATTTCATGTTGAGTGGGGACTTATTGTATCTGGGTTACTAAGGTGAGGGAGGAGATAGTGGAGCAGTTGTTGGTACCAGGACCCTAAAGACAAAGGGTGTTGGACAGGGCCCATTCACATGTCTTAGGTGGCCATCTGGGGGTGGACAAAACTCAAGAACGGGTCATGCAGAGGTTCTATTGGCCCAGATGTCACTGGGAAATCCTAAGGTATTGCAAATCATGTCCCAACTGCCAGTTAACTGCTACCACCTCTCACTTCCAAAATCCTCTCGTGCCGATACCCATGAAGGCAGGGCAACAGAGGGACCCCATTGAAACTTCATGTAGGCTGTACAAGCGAGAAAGGGACACTGAGGATGTCACAGTGGCAGAAACAATGTCAACCGCCCAAAAACAACAGTGCTGAGAACTGCTTCAGCGGAACCAGGACCTTTTTTCGGAATCGCCAGGACGTACACAGGTGGTTGAACATGAAATCCTGACAGAACCACATGTGCGCATGAACCAACAGCCGTATTGAATCCCTGAATCCCGCCACAAGGTGATTTAGAAGGAGGTGAGGAATAAGTTGAACCTGGGCGTCACTGACGAGTCAAAGAGCGGAGGGTCCAGCCCCACTGTCCTTGTGCGGAAGCCTGGGGGAGAGTCACGTTTGTGCAACAACCACAGGAAACTAAATGTGGTGTTGAAATGTGATGCGTATCTGGTGCTCCGCGTCGATGATCCCCTAGAAAAGCTAAGGTCTGCCAGATACATCACCACCCTGGAACTAACGAAAGGTTACTGGCAAATCCTTCTCTCTCAAAGTGCAAAGGAGAAGACAGCTTTTGCTACACCGGACGGTTGCTACCCAAGCTACCTTCTGGTGGGCCATGGAATGGATCTGAGCCCCTCACAAAAAGTACGCCGCAGCTTACCTCGACGACATGGTGATATTCAGTCCAGATTGGGGAAGTCATCTGCAGAAGGTCCAGGCTGTGCTGGATGCGCTGAGGAAGTAGGAGTTTACCATAAACCCAAAGAAGTGTGCCATGGAGAAAAAGAAGGGAAAATACTTGGGCTACGCCTACATAGTCGGAAGAGACTAAGTAAAGCCACAAGTGAATAAGGTAGAGGCAATCCAAAATTGGCCGAAACTGGTATCCAAGAAACAGGTTCGGGCATATCTAGGAATGGTGGGATACTATCAGAAATGTATCCCAAATTTCGCCATGACAGCCGCACCCCTGACCGACTTTTTTAAGGGCACGAAGACTTCAATGGCCAAATGGTCTCTTGAAGCAGAGATGGCATTCCAAGAATTGAAACTCAGGGATGCCGGACTTCAATTTTCATGTGGAACACAGGCCTGGGAAGCTACACGGCAACACAGATGCCCTGTCTAGACTTCTATGTTTGGTTACTGAAGGTGCCAAAACCCACGGATTTAGGCAGAGGGGGGGGGGGGGGTATATGTGACAAAGTCACTGGCAAAGTACTGTAGGGGAGATATGTAGCACTGAGGTTGTTAGCTTCAGTAAAATTAACCTAGGAAAAAATGATCCAGCACACTAAGTGCTGAGAGGGGTTAATCCGTCATATTTAGTGCTAGGATGATTGAACAGCTGTAGAGTGGGAGGAGTCCAGAGGATAAATACCCAGCTTTCTAGAGCAGTATGTCTGTGTGACTGTTATGCACACGCCCGGGCTGAGCGGCGTGTGCGTGTGATTGTAGTGATTCCACTGGACCGTGCCGGAGAGTGAATGCCTGGAGGGGCTTAACTAGGTATTCACCCGATCCGACCAGGGTCGCACGACGGCATACGACGCCAGTGCACCAAGGAGGAACCGAGCAGAGGGACCAGGTGCTACTCCAGGACAGACCCCGGACACGGCTGTTGACCCACACAGGGGAATACAGGAACAGACTGGTAGGCTGGCACACAGACTGGTGGGTATAGGCAGGCACGACTGGTATGCAGGCAGGCGGGTATGCAGGCAGGGGGGTACAGGCAAGCACAGCTAGAGTGCAGACAGGGAGGCACTAGCAGGTAGGGACACTGGCGGGATAGGACCCAGTACACACTGGGACTCAGGAACAGAACCACAGATGTGGCGGACAAACACAGCAGAGTGAGGCCGCCCAGAGAGGTGAGCGAGAACAGGGCAGGACAAGGCCACCTGGAGCGGTGAGCAAGAGTAGAGCAGGACAAGGCCGCCAGGAGCGGTGAACAAAGGATCAGAGCTGAGCGAGACTGCTGGAGCAGTGAGCAAGAGTAAAGCAGGACGAGGCCGCCTGGAGCGGTGAGCAAGAGTGGAGCGAGACTGCCGGAGCAGCGAGCAAAAGGGTCAGAGCGGAGCAAGGCTGCCGGAGCAGCGAGCAAAGGAGTCAGAGCAGGCTAGAACCGCCGGAGCGGTAAGCAAAGGAGTCAGAGCAGACTAGAACCGCCGGAGCGGTGAGCAAAGGAGTCAGAGTAGGCTAGAACCGCCGGAGCGGTGAGCAAAGGAGTCAGAGCAGGCAAGGCTGAGTAGGGGGGACAGGGCTCTGTTCACACGGAACAGACAGGAAGGGAAAGGCAGAGCCAGACACCCACAGGGTACTTGCAGTGAAGTAGCGAGTGGACCACAAACTCACAAACGGGAGTACAGAGACAACAGGCAGGAGTTAGGTACGAGTTCAGACTCTGCAGAAAAAGGAAAGGAACGGACATAGAGAAAAGACAGATGAAAGATAGGAGAGAGTACAGACTGGAACTGAGTGTACGGAGGAGACCGACACAGGAGCGGGTCTGGGAATACGGCCCCCAGAGAGGTGGGACGAACAGGCAAGGAGCGTGTTCAGACAGGACAGACAAGATACAGGAGCAGGTCTGGGTAATCGGCCCCCAGAGAGGCGGGACGAACAGGCAAGGAGCGTGTTCAGACAGGACAGACAAGATACAGGAACGGATCTAGGTAATCGGCCCCTAGAAGGCGGGAGGAACAGGCTAGGAGCGTGTTCAGACAGGCCTGGAAATACAGCCTCCAGGAAAGGCAGCAGGCAAGAGTACACAGACAGGACTCAGTTCAGACACGGGAACTGATACCGCAAGGCAGGAGACAAAGACAGGACTCAGCTCAGACACGGGAACTGATACCGCAAGGCAGGAGACATAGACAGGACTCAGTTCAGACACGGGAACTGATACCACAAGGCAGGAGACATAGACAGGACTCAGTTCAGACACGGGAACTGATACCGCAAGACAGGAGACAAAGAACGGGACCTGGCACCTTCAGAGTGAAAGCACACACTGAATGAAACACTATGCTCAGGCAGGGATAGATGGGAGCAGCTGAGCTATATACCAGGTGACAGATAGCAATAGGCTGAGGACGCACAAGGGGTGTGACCCACAGCAGGTACAAAAAGCAGGAAGTGATCGGGCACCGCCCTTAAGCAGCAGAAACAGACACAAACAGACAGCATGGAGGGAAGCCAGAGAGACATTCTGGACTGGAGATCAAGTGCGCGCTCTTGCACAGTGGGAGATGGACCACCATGCAAGGACGCCGCCAGGTATGTTACAGTACCCCCCCCCCTTACGCCCCCTCTTCTTCAGGCCTGCCAGAATCTTCCGCAGGGAATTCGAGGACCAGTCGTTCACTTCAAGGAGATCACTTCCACTGTCCACAGGAAAAACTGATCTCATCTGGTTAGCTAGGATGCTACCTCCTATCCAGCCATCCTCAGCAACAGACGAAATGGGTGGAGTACCAGGAACAGCACACAAGGAAGTCTCTCTCCACATATTTTCAGGTGGCACCCCAGAGGGTACAGGAGACAACTGGAAGTCCTTCACCGGGTTGGAGGGGGACAGAGACTTGGGGGTAATCTCTGCTTCGAGGTACATCTTGTCAAGCTCACAGGAAGAAATAGACGGGTTATCAGGTACATAATGAGGAAAAGTCACTGTCTCTTTGTTATCTGGTGGTACCCCGGAGGATTCAGGAAACAACTGGAGGTCCTCCGCCGGGTCAGAAGAGTGCAGAGGCTCAGAGAAAACATCTGCTTCAGAGTACACTAGGTCGGACTCACTGGACGAAGCAGGCGAGGTATCGGGTACCGAGTATAGGAAAGTCTCTGTCCATTCACCACCAGGTGGCACCCCGAAGGGTTCTGGAGACAACTGGCGGTCCTCCGCCTGGTCAGAAGGGTGTAGAGACTCACGGGTAACCTCTGCTTCAGAGTACACTAGGTCGGACTCACTGGACGAAGCAAGCGAGGTATCAGATCTAGGATATAGGAAAGTCTCTGTCCATTCACCACAAGGTGGCACCCAGAAGGGTTCTGGAGACAACTGGAGGTCCTCCGCCTGGTCGGAGGGGTGTAGAGACTCAGGAGTAACCACTGCTTCGGAGTACACAAGGTTGGACTCAGTGGACGAAGCGAGCGAGGTATCAGGTACAGAGTATAGGAGAGTCTCTGTCCTTTCGCTACCAGGTAGCACCCCGAAGGGTTCAGGAGACAACTGGAGGTCCTCCGCCTGGTCGGAGGGGTGTAGAGACTCGGGGGTAACTACCACTTTGGGGTACCCATTGTCAGGCTCACAGGACGAAGCGGACAAAGTATCGAGTACCGGGTGTAGAGAAGTCTCTCTCCATTTGTCATCGAGTGGTATCCCGGAGGATTCAGGAGGCAACAGGGGGTCCTCCACCAGGTAGTAGAGGTGCACAGACTCTGAGGTAACCACAGCTTTGGAGCATCCTTGGACATGCACACCGGTTAAAGTGGGTGAAGCATCTGATGCCGGGTGCAGGAAGTTCTCCTGTGTGGAGTCTGGATGGGCAGAAGTCTCTTCGGGCAGGAGAACTGGTGCACTACCCACGCACATTACCCGTTGGGGCTTCTCCGGGATACAGGGAGATGAAGCTTCAGTAGGGACTTCAAGGTTGGGGTCAGGAGGTCTCAGGGAGGACAGACCCTGGCGTGACGGCTTGCCTCTACGTCTAGCACGTCTGGACTGCCTCTTGAGGTTGGGAGAAGTATTCCGGAAAGCGTAGTCACCCTGTGAGGATTCTGGGTGGGCAGTAGTCTCATTGGGCTGGAGGACTATTGCGCTACCCACACACATTACCCGTCGGGGCTGCTCCGGGATATTGGGAAGTGAAGCTTCAGCAGGGGCTTCAGGGTTAGGGTCCTCGAAGACCATACAAAAGGCCACCAGGAAGGCCTGCAGGTCAAGGACGACAGGATCCCATGCTTCCCATAGGGGGGTGACCCATTTCAAGGCATCACCCGCTAGGTAGTCAATCATAAAGGCCACTTTAGCCCAATCGGAAGGAAAATAGAGAGGGTAGGCCTTAAAGTGTAGCATGCATTGCTCCACAAATGCACGACACTGTCTTGGATCCCCATAGTAACGTGGCGGATCCGCAGGAACGAGAGCTGATAGATCCATCTGGACGGTGCGTAATTCGCCTGGAACTCAGCTAAGGAAAAAAATTTTTATTTATTTATTTTAATGCATGTATTCGCTGGAAAACTTCTCAGAGAGCGAAGGCCGTGGGGCTCAACGGGAACCATGGCCTGAGCATGCTGTTATGCACACGCCCGGGCTGAGCGGCGTGTGCGTGTGATTGTAGTGATTCCACTGGACCGTGCCGGAGAGTGAATGCCTGGAGGGGCTTAACTAGGTATTCACCCGATCCGACCAGGGTCGCACGACGGCATACGACGCCAGTGCACCAAGGAGGAACCGAGCAGAGGGACCAGGTGCTACTCCAGGACAGACCCCGGACACGGCTGTTGACCCACACAGGGGAATACAGGAACAGACTGGTAGGCTGGCACACAGACTGGTGGGTATAGGCAGGCACGACTGGTATGCAGGCAGGCGGGTATGCAGGCAGGGGGGTACAGGCAAGCACAGCTAGAGTGCAGACAGGGAGGCACTAGCAGGTAGGAACACAGGCGGGATAGGACCCAGTACACACTGGGACTCAGGAACAATACAGGCAGAGGGGTACAGGCAAGCACAGCTAGAGTGCAGACAGGGAGGCACTAGCAGGTAGGGACACTGGCGGGATAGGACCCAGTACACACTGGGACTCAGGAACAGAACCACAGATGTGGCGGACAAACACAGCAGAGTGAGGCCGCCCAGAGAGGTGAGCGAGAACAGGGCAGGACAAGGCCACCTGGAGCGGTGAGCAAGAGTAGAGCAGGACAAGGCCGCCAGGAGCGGTGAACAAAGGATCAGAGCTGAGCAAGACTGCTGGAGCAGTGAGCAAGAGTAAAGCAGGGCGAGGCCGCCTGGAGCGGTGAGCAAGAGTGGAGCGAGACTGCCGGAGCAGCGAGCAAAAGGGTCAGAGCGTAGCAAGGCTGCCGGAGCAGCGAGCAAAGGAGTCAGAGCAGGCTAGAACCGCCGGAGCGGTAAGCAAAGGAGTCAGAGCAGACTAGAACCGCCGGAGCGGTGAGCAAAGGAGTCAGAGCAGGCTAGAACCGCCGGAGCGGTGAGCAAAGGAGTCAGAGCAGGCTAGAACCGCCGGAGCAGTGAGCAAAGGAGTCAGAGCAGGCAAGGCTGAGTAGGGGGGACAGGGCTCTGTTCACACGGAACAGACAGGAAGGGAAAGGCAGAGCCAGACACCCACAGGGTACTTGCAGTGAAGTAGCGAGTGGACCACAAACTCACAAACGGGAGTACAGAGACAACAGGCAGGAGTTAGGTACGAGTTCAGACTCTGCAGAAAAAGGAAAGGAACGGACATAGAGAAAAGACAGATGAAAGATAGGAGAGAGTACAGACTGGAACTGAGTGTACGGAGGAGACCGACACAGGAGCGGGTCTGGGAATACGGCCCCCAGAGAGGCGGGACGAACAGGCAAGGAGCGTGTTCAGACAGGACAGACAAGATACAGGAGCAGGTCTGGGTAATCGGCCCCCAGAGAGGCGGGACGAACAGGCAAGGAGCGTGTTCAGACAGGACAGACAAGATACAGGAACGGATCTAGGTAATCGGCCCCTAGAAGGCGGGAGGAACAGGCTAGGAGCGTGTTCAGACAGGCCTGGAAATACAGCCTCCAGGAAAGGCAGCAGGCAAGAGTACACAGACAGGACTCAGTTCAGACACGGGAACTGATACCGCAAGGCAGGAGACAAAGACAGGACTCAGCTCAGACACGGGAACTGATACCGCAAGGCAGGAGACATAGACAGGACTCAGTTCAGACACGGGAACTGATACCACAAGGCAGGAGACATAGACTGGACTCAGTTCAGACACGGGAACTGATACCGCAAGACAGGAGACAAAGAACGGGACCTGGCACCTTCAGAGTGAAAGCACACACTGAATGAAACACTATGCTCAGGCAGGGATAGATGGGAGCAGCTGAGCTATATATCAGGTGACAGATAGCAATAGGCTGAGGACGCACAAGGGGTGTGACCCACAGCAGGTACAAAAAGCAGGAAGTGATCGGGCACCGCCCTTAAGCAGCAGAAACAGACACAAACAGACAGCATGGAGGGAAGCCAGAGAGACATTCTGGACTGGAGATCAAGTGCGCGCTCTTGCACAGTGGGAGATGGACCACCATGCAAGGACGCCGCCAGGTATGTTACAGTGACCTTGTGTTGTGACCAGTATGTGTGACCTTGAGTTGATTGTTCCTGAAGCGGGCGGATTCCCATAGCAATAAGGACTGTGTCATAGTAATGTTTTTGTTTTCATGTTAGGCCGGGAAGGCCTTGTTTGTTTTGCTAATGATTTCCTGGTTTTATGCAGTATTTTTAATAAAACCAGTGGAAGATTTAAAAAGTCAGTGATCCTGTGTCTACCTCTATGTGCAGCCAAGTACGCCGATCTACCACATGAGCTACTACCAATCTGACCTTCTCCCAGTATACCCAGCTACATCCCTGGCAACTGGCTGCCATCTTTCCAATGCAAGATGCATGGACTAAGGAGCAATGTGTAAGGCGACGATCAAACGTTCAGCATTTGGTCAGTATTTTACATCAGTATTTGTAAGCCAAAATCATGAGTGGAACAATAAGAGGAAAAGTATAATAGAAACACATCACCACTTCTGCATTTTTTATCCACTCCTGGTTTTGGCTTATAAATACTGATGTAAAATACTGACGAAATACTGAAAGTGTGAATGTGGCCTAACATGCACACTCAGAGTCAAGAGATGTAGAAGGGCCACCTCTCCAGGAGAGATGTGTTGCTAGGCAGATGTCAACCAACTCTTGCAAATGGGATGCATTGCTAGCCATGAACCCATATACTATGCTATAGAAGGTTCTGAATGGGAAGAGTATTATTATCTGATATGTATTGTGGATGTGTTTGAAGTTTGCTTTTCTCCATTTGGCATACTTATCTGCACCAGGAATATAATTATACATAAGTACCCACAAATAGTACTACTACTAATAGTGTAATAAAAAAGGACAGCTGTTGTTGAAATGCAGAAGAGATTCGGGAAGAGTTTGTGCATATTGTCTAATTGTCTAAATTATCAGCTCCAGGCAAATTGAGAATGGAGGGAGGGACAAGAGACGAGAGATCAGCGGAAACCCACCAAGCCCACTGAATCTTCATCTAATTAGTTAAAGAGGGGAGGGTGGAAGGGAAGACTTGAAAGCGAGATCTGAGGAACAGATGCACTACACGCAGTTTGTATTTTTCTTTTCTTTCGATAGCAAATTTCTTCTGCATAGCAACACCCGGAAGAAGGAGACAAAATCAGGGGGCCAGGTCCCCTCTATTCATATGGCCAGTCCCAAGACAAGCAGCTGAACAAAGGGGAAAACATCATTTTTCAAGTGTCCTCCCCCCTTCACCCCCTTTTATATCAATCCCAAGAGCCGCCATGTGTCTTGTGCTATCGTCATAGCTCACAATAGACTCAATCTGGGAATGCGGCATCTTCTTAACACTGTCACAGCATCAGGGAATGGGGGGGACGTGAATATTTCACTCTTGTTGCAATTCTTTGGGGGTCCTTTTTTTGCAATGCATCTGAAGACATCAGATCCAATCCGCTATCAAAAATGTAGTTTTGACTGAACATAAACTATCTAGACAACATTCATTTGGGTTCAGGATGCTGGGATATAAGGCGCTGTATGCACTGAAGAGCTACTTCTACCATCCCAGTGAATTTATTCTCCATATTCCTGGATGCGTGTGACATGGTGGCATTACCTGCAGTCACACCTGAAGTTCAATAGAAATGCACTTTAATCTTAAAAGAAAACCCAACTCACCTTTAAAGACAACCGTGTGAACCCTGCCTCACATTGACTCCTCTGGGAATGGATGCAAGGGACTCGCTAAGCTCTAAATGGTGGTTGGGTCTTGGTCTTCAGATCAACTGAGGTTAGCGTAGCCCCAAGCCTCTGAATCTCCGCTTCTTTGTCAGTCCTGTCAACGATCTGACAACCACTCCCCTGGATTAGACAGCAAAATCAAAGCTCCTAATCGTCAGGGAGAACTTTATGAGCGTGGGGGTCTGAAAAATAATAACATAAGTCCCACAGTCATTCTCAACAGGTCAATCAAGGTCACCAGGAGAGCTTACATGTGAACCCCTGGATGGCAAGAGCATGCATAGTCAGGATGTGATCACATTCTATATACACTGCTCAAAAAAATAAAGGGAACACTCAAATAACACATCCTAGATCTGAATGAATGAAATATTCTCATTGAATACTTTATTCTGTACAAAGTTGAATGTGCTGACAACAAAATCACACAAAAATCATCAATGGAAATCAAATTTATTAACCAATGGAGGCCTGGATTTCGAGTCACCCCCAAAATTAAAGTGGAAAAACACACTACAGGCTGCTCCAACTTTGATGTAATGTCCTTAAAACAAGTCAAAGTAAGTCTCAGTATTGTGTGTGGCCTCCATGTGCCGGTATAACCTCCCTACAACGCCTGGGCATGCTCCTGATGAGGTTGCGGATGGTCTCCTGTGGGATCTCCTCCCAGACCTGGACTAAAGCATCCGCCAACTCCTGGACAGTCTGTGGTGCAACGTGATGTTGGTGGATGGAGCGAGACATGATGTCCCAGATGTGCTTAATCGGATTCAGGTCTGGGGAACGGGCAGGCCAGTCCATAGCTTCAATGTCTTCATCTTGCAGGAACTGCTGACACACTCCAGCCACATGAGGTCTGGCATTGTCCTGCATTAGGAGGAACCCAGGGCCAACCACACCAGCATATGGACTCACAAGGGGTCTGAGGATCTCATCTCTGTACTTAATGGCAGTCAGGCTACCTCTGGCGATCACATGGAGGGCTGTGCATCCCTCCAAAGAAATGCCACCCCACACCATTACTGACCCACTGCCAAACCGGTCATGCTGAAGGATGTTGCAGGCAGCAGATCGCTCTCCACGGCGTCTCCTGACTCTGTCACGTCTGTCACATGTCCTCAGTGTGAACCTGCTTTCATCTGTGAAGAGCACAGGGCGCCAGTGGCGACTTTGCCAATCCTGGTGTTCTGTGGCAAATGCAAAGCGTTCTGCACGGTGTTGGGCTGTGAGCACAACCCCCATCTGTGGACGTCAGGCCCTCATACCACCCTCATGGAGTCAGTTTGGTTTCTAACCGTTTGTGCAGACACATGCACATTTGTGGCCTGCTGGAGGTCATTTTGCAGGGCTCTGGCAGTGTTCCTCCTGTTCCTCTTTGCACAAAGGCGGAGGTAGCGGTCCTGTTGCTGGGTTGTTGCCCTCCTACGGCCCCCTCCATGTCTCCTGGTGTACTGGCCTGTCTCCTGGTAGCGCTTCCAGCCTCTGGACACTACACTGACAGACACAGCAAACCTTCTTGCCACAGCTCACATTGATGTGCCATCCTGAATGAGCTGCACTACCTGAGCAACTTCTGTGGGTTGTAGAGTCCGTCTCATGCTACCACGAGTGTGAAAGCACAACCAACATTCAAAAATGACCAAAACATCAGCCAGAAAGCATTGGTACTGAGATGTGATCTGTGGTCCCCACCTGCAGAACCACTCCTTTTTTGAGAGTGTCTTGATAATTACCAATAATTTCCATCTATTGTCTATTCCATTTGCACAACAGCATGTGAAATTGATTGTCAATCAGTGTTGCTTCCTAAGTGGACAGTTCGATTTCACAGAAGTTTGATTTCCTTGTAGTTATATTCTGTTGTTTAAATGTTCCCTTTATTTTTTTGAGCAGTGTATATTGTATACCTGATGTGTACAAGCATTGGAGCCTGTAACAGCGGCACCCAGGACCTATAGACCTCCTTAGTATAAAAAAAATAAAATAACTGTTCAGCGAGAAATTGTAGTCCTCTACATAACTCTATACCTTATACTGATATACTGTATACCTGCTGGGTGGTGTCTGTCTGACTAATACAGGCCTGTGGACACAGCGCTATTGGAGAGTTCCCACATGTCTAAGCCTAGGTTCACATCTGTAATCATATTTCTGGTACAGAAAAATGAAGAAAAAAAAAATCTGGATTCAAATGACGGACCTCATGGACTATAATGGGGTACATCATGATGCTGTGTGAGGGGGACATGGGCAGACAATTCCAGGGTCAGCTTAAATCAGGGGAGACAACTCTCCACCCCCTAAAAACCAAATGATGACGCCCTATAAAACAATAGGTTAACCACTTATTAGGGAATTGCTTAAATAGCTATTACCTAGAAGACTTAATATAAAAATTGTAAGAGCTGCTCTCCCATTGACATGTAAATTGTCTTTAATAAGGGTCTGCCATATTATTTTATTTGAGCAGTACCAGATCTACACTAAGTAATTGTTCTTTATGCAATGTTAAGAGGAGCCGCCATTATTTCAGGCACATAGTAAACCTATTCCTCTTGTGGCGATACTTTAATTGGTGCAGGGAGGGCTGTCATTGTAGTAACCTCACAGCATTTGTACTTCCATTCCCCGTGCGCTCCCACAGTAAGGCAGAGGGAGCTGTTTTGTGGCCCCTCCACATGAAGCATTTATCCATCAAGTCCACATCATTTGCGGCTGTCACACAACTGCTGATAAATAGAAGCTTTTGTCCTGGTCTTAGCTCGGTCTTCACACCAGGCTGGACCCCCTGCATAAAGCTAGGGGTCCTGTCTAAAGATGGAAGGTGGCCTTCTATTGGTGCTGTATGACAGTGCCCCGGTGACCCGTCTCTGACCCTACACTGCTGTCTTCCTAGCTGCTCATCCCTTTGGTACAAGATGAGAAAAAAGGAGTATCATTGAGATGGACTTCATGGGATGGAGAAGCAGGACTTGTGTTTTCTTCTGCATATGCAGCGGCATGGTAATCATTAACCATTGTGAAACCTGGATAGATAATCCATTTAATGCAAACTCTGATGGAAAGACTCATCCGTCAACATCTATTGTTCATCAGCATAAAGAAACGCGGATTATTTTGGGTCTCTTTTTTGTTGAGACGTACAGTGTGTACGGAAAGTATTCAGACCTCTTTAAATTTTTCACTCTTTGTTTCATTGCAGCCATTTGGTAAATTCTAAAATGTTCATTTTTTTTCTCATTAAAGTACACTCTGTACATATCTTGACTGAACAAAACAGAAATGTAGAAATTTTTGCAAATTTATTAAAAAAGAAAAACTGAAATATCACATGGTCATAAGTATTCAGACCCTTTGCTCAGACACTCATATTTAAGTCACATGCTGTCCATTTCCTTGTGATCCTCCTTGAGATGGTTCTACTCCTTCTTTGGAGTCCAACTGTGTTTAATTAAACTGATAGGACTTGATTTGGAAAGGCACACACCTGTCTATATAAGACCTCGCAGCTCACAGTGCATGTCAGACCAAATGAGAATCATGAGCTCAAAGGAACTGCCCAAGGAGCTCAGAGACAGAATTGTGGCAAGGCACAGATCTGGGCAAGGTTATAAAAGAATTTCTGCATTACTCAATGTTCCTAAGAGCACAGTGGCCTCCATAATCCTTAAATAGAAGAAGGTTGGGACCACCAGAAGTCTTCCTAGACCTGGCCGTCCAGCCAAACTGAGCAATCGTGGGAGAAGAGCCTTGGTGAGAGAGGTAAAGAAGAACCGCAAGATCACTGTGGCTGAGCTCCAGAGATGCAGTAGGGAGAAAGTTCCACAAAGTCAACTATCACTGCAGCCCTCCACCAGTCGGGCCTTTATGGCAGAGTGGCCCGACGGAAGCCTCTCCTCAGTACAAGACATATGAAAGCCCGCATAGAGTTTGCTCAAAAACACATGAAGGACTCCCAGACTATGAGAAATAAGATTCTCTGGTCCGATGAGACGAAGATAGAACTTTTTGTTGATAATTCTAAGCGGTATGTGTGGAGAAAACCAGGCACTGCTCATCACCTGCCCAATACAATCCCAACAGTGAAACATGGTGGTGGCAGCATCATGCTATGAGGGTGTTTTTCAGCTGCAGGGACAGGACGACTGGTTGCAATTGAAGGAAACATGAATGCGGTCAAGTACAGAGATATCCTGGATGAAAACCTCTTTCAGAATGCTGTGGACCTCAGACTTGGCCGGAGGTTCACCTTCCAACAAGACAATGACCCTAAGCACACCGCTAAAATAACAAAGGAGTGGCTTCAGAACAACTCTGTGACCAGGAAGAATGGCAGAAGATCCCCAAATCCAGGTGTGAAAAACTGGTTGCATCATTCCCAAGAACACTCATTGTTGTACTAGCTCAAAAGGGTGCTTCTACTCAATACTGAGCAAAGGGTCTGAATACTTATGACCATGTGATATTTCAGTTTTTTCTTTTTTAATAAATTTGCAAAAATTTCTACATTTCTGTTTTTTTTCCAGTCAAGATGGGGTGCAGAGTGTACTTTAATGAGAAAAAAATGAACTTTTTAGAATTTACCAAATGGCTGCATTGAAACAAAGAGTGAAAAATTTAAAGAGGTCTGAATACTTTGCTTACCTACTGTATGGTGGTATATTGCCTATTATTAGAATAACTCGAATCATGTACAAGATCCATTTACTGTAAGGTTTTCCATTCTCTCCATTAGGGAATATGGAAGGCATGGGGGGAGGGCTCACCTAAGACTCCCATTGTCGCCACAGTTGGTCTCAAGCTGGATGATTGGGCACTTGCATTATATGGTTAGTGTACCCTTAAGACACATCATAAGATGGTTTCAATTGGGATCTACAAGCTAATTGCTAAAATGAAGGGCGGCAGCACTCATGTCAGTCGCATACGTAGGAGAGAGGAAAATGGACTGGACCTCCATGAAGCCTCTGAGGACAGATAGGCATGCTGCACTCCTCAGACCATTATCACAACCCTTGTGTAAATCTCCCAGCCTACTGCAAGTGGCATTTTTTGGGGGGCAGTCCTTCGCTGATCCTTGTAGCAAAGGGAAATTGAACCCCCACTTTATACTGGCTCCATAGAACCCACCTGAAATCAATATGATTTTTAATGTACATGTCATCAGCATTAGTGCGCAGTCAGATGGACGTATAAATCGGACAGCAATGCTCTGACTGTCCGGCGGCTCTCCCTACCCGAGTGTGACAGCTTCATATATTTTTATATGAAAAACATGTCCATTTTTTAATCTAAGTCACAGATAATAGGTAGAAGAAGCTTTGCAATTTTTTTCTGCATATGAGAATAATTACTTGTGAAACAATTATGCCAAAAACAGATACACTGATGAAAATTGGTCTGTTTTTGTTACATGTGAAAAAAACAGTGTGAATGAGGCCTTAGACAACGCAATAGTGGCTGATAAACAACCGCCAATAGTCTACATGTAGGGTCCCATTTACAGAGACCATCCGCATTGCCATCAGCTCTGAACTATGGTTAGTGCAGAACTGTTGCTTTCACAGGACAATGTGCTGCCAATAATGATAATCTGTAAACTTAAGCATTGCACCCAATGAATTAGCATTTTGCTTGTTCATTGGGTGATTTCTGGTCTATAATTGATGAATGAGCTTGTGCCGACTTTCATTCTACAACCAGTAGAAGTGCTGACCCACTGATTGCCTTGCTATTATCTTCTGCTGCGCCTCTGAGGAGTTGGCCAGTTTGGACACCTACTGATCATCACATCCACCACAATCATCTGTGATCAATGTTTTTGCAGCTGTTCTTTGCAATACATTCCCTTTAAAGTGTAATAGCCAAAATACACATTAGAGAAGATTGTCCAATAGTCTACTATGTATAGAGGGCTCCTGACTCTCCTTACAGATGATGGCAGAGTCACAATAGCTAGTCCTGTTGTTGGAGACAAGCCACTGCCAGAGGGGTTCTGGTAGTGACTTTCTCATGGAGAATATAGGAGCTCTCGGTGAAGAGTTCCTGTGTGTGGGGACACAGGATTGATAGCGGTCAGCTGAATGATAGACCGAATGAATGTTTGGCTGACAGCTACCTATTTTGTGTGTGGGGGTTATTAACTTATTATACATTTCTTTTATTTATTTAGACACTACAAATAGTTGCCGATTAGTGGGGTCTGGGTCCTGAGACTTTTACTGATCGCACAAAACTCCGCTCTAAAGTGCGTCGCTCTTGTAAGCAGTGCAAACCAAAGACACCGCACTGTGACCCCCACCCCTACTGATCAGCAGCTATTTGGAGTGCCTACTACATAAAAAAAATATATTGTATAATGACAGTTACACTTTGATGCCAGCTAGAAAATCAACGTGAACCAACAGAGCATAGTGCTAAAATCCCAATAAATAATTTTTGTGTTGGACATCATCGCTTTCTAGCAAAAAAATAATACCACGGCTCCATGAAATGATGCTGAAACTTTCAACTTTTTTATTGATTTGTTTTGTCCTCTGCAGTGACTTGGTTAATACAGCATTATATGAGTAATCAAATTTCCATTCCCTTTCATAGATATAGTATCAAGTGCAAAAAAAAAATCTGCTCGGGTTATTTTAAAAATTCCTTTTGATGATTACTCTTTTGCCTCCAGAACTTTGAAATCCGAATCCCGCCTCAGACAGCGATAGCAGAACGTGGAGAAATTAGCAATCTGCAGCGAATGTTTTGTCTGTAATTGAAGCGGATCACACGCTCCATCCTTCCTTGCCTAGGGTGGATAATCAATGACAGGACCCTGCAGGCATATCCCGATCGCTCAGCAGATGAAAGCACTAAACAGGGAGTCATGCAAAAGCTTCACCCACTTGTAAAGCGACTGACAGTGCTGCATGAAACGATGGTATCTCACCCACTTGTAGGGGTGATCATAGTAGTAGCATGCCGCTGCCCCCAATAACAAGTCATCATATACTACGAAAGTCCAAAAATGGCACTTGAAAGCTTCACTCCCCACCAGGGTCCATAGGTGACAATGCAATTACCTAGCACACTGATGAACCGAGTCATCAACTGATCAGTGGCACTCACTAATGTAGATAGAATGCAGTTGTATCATAGTGATGTAAAATAAGGGGGCATCATAATTAAGGCAGAATTTTGCATGGATGCCTTGGGACAATACCGTAGCCATGTCCAGATGTATTCTAGCTTGACTAATACTATGGACTGTAATGCTTGGTCCCTCACCTGGGGACAATGCAAAGAGAAAGGTTTTGGATTGGAAGTTCTTACAAAATGTTGATTCTCCTTGTGAAGATCCTGTTGCGAGTCAGGCAATGCTTCCTGGGAAAAAAACATGCAAATTAGCTCTTCTCATGGGTTGGATTTTGACTTACAGGTTAGCTACATTTACAATGCAGTAGCCACTAGGACAGTCTTCTTCCTTCTGGAGATCAGCTGATCTGGATGTTTTTCTGCCATAGACACATATGGTCTGAAAACCAAAAAGCTCAGCTCAAAGCAAAGAGACCACCACAACAGGCAAAAGATCAGACCACTATAGGTTATGGACTATGGCATTGCAGCATAGATGTGAATCATTTGGACAAGATCTATGTAGCAGTAAGAGGCGACTGACAGTGTCATTAATAAATCACAGAGAAGACAGACATCGCCTTGAGTTATCTCCTGCTCAATGTCTCCCCATGGGCCCCGGGCTGAGCCACGGACAGCACAGTTGACATCTTTATTTTGAGATATATTCAAAGAAAATTGGCTATCTTTTGTATTTCATAGGAAGGCTACCATCAGGCCACAGTACTAGTCCCCGTTTTAGGGTTGCTTATTTTAAAGCTACCTCTAAATCGGACATGATGTGAAATCCAAGGACATTTCCATTTTCTAAACCCAGGAACCTCTGTAATACATTTTGTTAGGAGTCAGTTTCCCATATATGCAGGCTGACAACACTTTACACATTCACATACTATAGGACTAATTATTGAATACATTTTTGCATAAACTGTGCGTAATAACAACATGCCATCAGTCACAATGGAGTCATAACTAATTTCTCTTTCAGACCTGATATCCTGGCCAGTTCAGGGATCCCACGCACCACACAACATTTGTAGACATCAGGAATTGTGTTCTTACCAGCAGAAACAATTTGTGCTGGTTCTCAGAAATGCCGCAGACTGCAGTTATATATTGTAACCTTTCAAAGTATTAATAAATTCCCCCACTCATGGATCGAAAAAACAAGACCATGTCCTTGGCTGTACATGCCTGTTATTTTCTTTTATGCTACTACCTGGCATAACGCAATTCTCTTAGCTCTTTTTCTAAGGCCTAATGCAGTTGAGACCTTGCCTAAGTGTGCTTTCCAGTGGCCACACAGTTTCAAAGGCAATTCCTCCATTTTACCTGCAAATTGTGCAGCCATTGGCCATGTACAGTAGGCTTGTGTCTGCGTGAACTGGAGGTGCCTTCATCCCATTATCATGACCATTTGAGAACGCTACAGCCTCGATCACGTTCCTTTTCAGATTCTCAACACCTATTAAAAAAAGATTAAAAAGGAAAAAAATCATGAATGGGTCCCCTCTCTCCCAGGGCCCCATAGCAGTCACATAGAATACAAGCTCTGGAGGCAATTGACCCACTATGGTTCAAGAACAAGGGTGGACCTCTTCCTTTCGGCTTCAGGAAAACGGCTTTTACTTATTTTCTGTCTTAATTTCTCTTGAAACTTAAAGCCATTATTTTCTGAATTTCTGGCAAAGTTAATTAGGAATAGCCCTTAGCATCGCGCTTGCTCTCTCAGCTGGACAACCCAGTATAGCATTCCAGTTACTTGGATCTCATTAGACAGTACAATAGAAATAGTAAATATGATCATAAATGGGCATATCTGGAATAAGCACAAGGACCACAAGAGTTAAGGTCTCTATACACATTAGATTAATGTTGGCTGAACCAGCCAATATCAAGGGGCTTGGCTGACTGTCTAATGTATATGGGGGTGCTGCCCGACTGACAGTCGGGGGAATGTCAATCGCGCATGTCTGATTTTGAACATCCGATTGCATTAGAGTTTATAGCAACAACAAAACAGTTTCCCAGCTTTTTCCACATCCATTGTTACCAAGGTATAGCAATGGATACCATACTAAAATTGTACTGCTTTATTTTCCCTACAGCTACCATCTGATATTGAAGTGATAACATCTAAGCCTAAATTCCACTGATGAGGATATGGTGCAGATTTTCTGTAGCATTCCTGCATCAAGAAGCTAAATTAGATTACTTGTATTATTTCATTGCGTTTGAGTGCTTTTGTTTTTTTTACATGCATTTTTATTGCGTTTTTTTCTCAGCAATGTTTTTATCTCATTTATGTCTATTAAGAAAATCTGCAGATAAAACACATATTTACCGCAAGAGAAATTGACATGCTGAAGGTTTCAAAATCTCACCGCGAGTCAGTTTCAATAACATAAAAAAAAAAACCCACAGTTTCTTCTCTGTACTGATTATGCTCCGCGCCTGGCTGCACTATATATGGTTTCCAATGGATTTTAGTAACTTCATAATTGTAATACTAATAGCTTAAAATGTTCCCTTCCTTTCTTTTTCTTCCTATAACTTGATGTTTTATTGGACTGTTTATTCTTCGTTTTTTTGTATTTTTGTAATTGAAAATTATATAACCTTTCAATAAAAATTGAATTTAGAAAAAAAACAAACCATAGTGGCCATGAATGAGATTTATAGAAACATGCTTTGCTAGAACATTAATACGCTCGTCATTTTTTGTGCACAGGTATGCTTACCCTAATGGGTAAATTGCAACAGGTACCTTCAGTATGAACAGTGGGCATGCAGACCCCTTCAATGAGACACAGTAATGCCTGTCTAGTACAACTGGATGAATAGTCATCATAGCTCTGGCAACCTTACAACATATTAAGTAGCCTTGCATAATTGTGTGATGATATGATCCAAAGTTAAGTAAGAAGCAATAAAGTATTACGGTAGATGCTGAAAAGTAAAATGAGATTTATATATGTGAAAATGTAACAAACTGGAAAGTGAAACATGAAATAAACAAGACAAACAGGTGTGTTCACCAGTAATGTGTGAAAATGGAAAAATGGAAACACAAAAGAGACAATATTATATGCAGAAATTATATAAAATCTCAACACGGGCAGTTCTATACATTTATATACATATTTATATACGGTACATATGTGGCACCCCAGAGGGTCCGGTTGCCACAGTGGTATTGCCTCCCTCAAAAGAGGTGATGCCATGTCTGGAAGCAAGCAGGGGTTCTTTTAGCCAGGTAACACAATACATGCAACACTTCCTGGGTCTAGACCAGCAAGGGGAGGACCCTCCCCTTGGCAACTGGATCTGGAGGCGGGGTTAGTTTAGTTCAGTGCTAGGAGTTAAGTTTAGGACATCGAAGAGAGAGGAGCTAGGGACTGAAGCTGAGGTAGCTCGTTCTAGCTGAGTTTCACAAAGAAACGGACACCGGAGTCCGAGGCTGTGGGGCACTGCAGGCCCAGCAGCAGATACTGCAGGGCAGGAGATTGCAGGTCTCCTGGCCCCATCAGACGCCCGGAGGCTCAGTAGCACAGAGGGACCAGTACCGCCACGGATGAGCGAAGCATCCACAAGGCCCGCGCTACCAGCCATACGGGTGAGCACCGCACGTTACACTCAGGGACGTGGGCTACAACACAGCTACAAGCAGAATAGTATAGTAAGAATGGCAGGCCTACAACTCCACCTGTCAAGGAGGACTCTATGCTTGCTTCCAGGCTGACCGGACTCTTATCACTAGCCAGTACTCCAGTCCAGGCCTGTCTAAAGTGTCATCAGTAAAGACCCTGGGACTGTACTGCACGGACTCTGTGGTTATTTCTGCACCGCGACACCCTGCACAACCACCATCATCCACACACACTGCCCTGAAGCTACACTCTTCCTGTGGGGAGTTATACCACCCTCGCTGCCAAACCACCAGCTTCAGAGGACTGTTCCGCAGCGGCGGCCTCATTAGCCGCACTCCACAGGTGTCACATACCGTGGTGAAGTTTCCCGCCAATTGCCGCTGTTTCCCGCCATTGTCCGCCATTTCCGGTTCGCCGCGCGGGAAGAAGAGGGGCGTAACCGCTGGAAGCGCGCAAAGCCCAAGCCCCGCCTCAAGCACTGACGCAGCGCCAGGTCCTGGAAGGAGCCCCAGCGAGCGCTGACGTCAGACGCATGCGACGCCAGGTCCTAAAAGGAGACCATCGCCTGCGGAACTGCGGCCTATGGGAAGCAAAGTGAAAGAAGGTAGGCCACGGTTCACTAGGGGGAAGAAGACGCCCAATATGGAGGGAACTTCAGCCACAGGCGCGGCCGCTGCCGCGGTAATGCCATTCTCCATGCCATATATACCGAGGTCGGCGTGGTTGCCCCAGTACTCAGGAGAGTCACACACCCTGAGTGACTTTAAAGAAAGACTGAGCGGCTTATTTAAAGTGTACCCCCTGTCTGAGGAGCAGAAAGTGAGCATCCACATAGGCCAGTTGATTGGTGCAGCCCAGAGAGAAGTGAAGTCCTGGTCAGCCAGAGACAAAGGGACTGTGAAAGAGATACTGGCCCGCCTAAAGGACACCTTTGACACCCGTACTACAGCTGAGATAAAAATGAAGCTTTATGAGTGCAAACAACGGGCGCAGGACAGTGTACAGGACTATGCTTTAAATCTGCAGGAGGTGCTGCGGGCCATCAAACAGGTAGACCCCGACAGTGTGCATGATGAGAACAAATTGCTAACTGAGCAGTTTATTGAGGGACACCTGTCCAGCGCTCACCGGACACAGCTGCGCATAATGGCTCTGCAAAACCCCGATCTGGACTTTGCACAATTTAAAGAAAGCCATCCGGGTGCTACGAGAACCAATACATCCCACCGGTGCCCAGCTATCACATACCACCAGGAGGTGGCATCCTTATCCCCAGAACCTGTAGTGGCTGATGCACAGACTCTAGACAATGCCCCGTCTACAGACCTGCACCTTCAGGTCCAAGAGCTGACTAAACGTGTAGCTGCACTAACCAAAATGGTGCAGTCCTTGCAGGTGTCCCCCAAGGAAAAGATCCAGCTGGCTTCCAGTCCGGAGGATGTCCCGTGGCAACGACAGAGGAGGATTCCACCAACCAGAGGGAGGAACAGCGACCGCTACGACCAAGACGGACAACCCATCAACCGCCGCTGCCACAAGGCAGGACACTATGCAAGGTACTGTAATTTAAACGAGCAAAACCTGGGGCAGAGGGCCAACCCCCAGGAGTAAGACCAACAGGCCCACAAAGCTGGCGAGACAAGTACGTGGGAGGACGGCCGGTCCTACCTGTCGTGCTTGATGGCATCCCAATGAGCGCGCTGCTGGACACTGGATCCCAGGTGACCACTATCCCCTACATTCTTTATAAACGATACTGGACTGATTCGGACATTATCCGCCGTCCAGATGAACATTTAAGCATCTATGCCAGCAATGGTCAGCCCGTACCTCAAGTGGGGTTTAAAGAAGTGACCATAAAGGTTGGCAAAGTAGAGTTGCCATCACAAGGAATGATAATTGTTGACATTGACCGCAGAGAAAGTCATCCCATGATAACCTTAGGCACTAATGTCATTGAAAATTGTCTTTCAGAAATTATTGTCTTGTTACAGCAGGTTGCGGAGACCGCCAGTTCCAGTCAGCAGCGGGTTCTGCAGAGAGAGATCAGAGCCCTGATGAGAAGACAACAGGTAGGACTGTCTGGTGGTGAAATTGGCAGTGTCAGGATGATTGACCCGTTCCCTATTGCCATGCCCCCAAGAAGTGAAATGTTGATATGGTGCTGGGCAGCAATCGGTCTCAGGGGTAGAGATTACCAGGCCCTGGTAGAACCCGTATACTCTGACAGTAGGCCCACCATCTTGACAGCCAGGGGGGTGGTTGATGTCCGCCATGGGAGAGTGCGAGTCCGCATCCTAAATATTGGGGAGAAAGAAGTCCATTTGCCCCAGTATGATACCCTTGCCAAATTATTCACCGTCAGCAACAATTCTATAAAAACAGTGGAACCCTTACCTCCATCCAAACCGGTGGAGGATAATGGCTCCAAGGGACAGATGGAGGACTGGTGTCAAAAGCTACACGTGGGCACTGACTCCACCCCTTAGCACCAAAAACATGGAGTATACCGGGTGGTCCAGGAGTATGAAAGGGTCTTCAGCAAACACCCGCTCGACTTCGGGCAGGTAAAAGGGGTTCAACACCATATCCCCACGGGAAACCATCCACCCATTAAAGAGCGGTACCGGCCTGTACCCCCTGCACACTACCAAAATGCCAAAGGGATGTTACGAGAGATGAAGGAGGCTGGGGTGATAAGAGATAGTTGTAGCCCCTTGGCAGCTCCATTAGTTCTCGTAAGGAAAAAAGATGGCACGATGAGAATGTGTGTAGACTACAGGCAAATTAACCGCATTACGCATAAAGATGCCTACCCGTTAACCAGGATTGAGGAGTCGCTAGCTGAAGAACTTCGAGACAGTCCTGCTGTACCTGGATGACGTCATAGTATACTCCAAGTCCTATGAAGATCACCTGAAGCACCTGGGAGAGGTGTTTGAAGCCCTAGCTGGTTTTGGCCTGAAGGTGAAGCCATCAAAATGCCACCTGTTGAAGCCCAAGGTACAGTACCTAGGTCATGTGGTAAGCGCTGAAGGTGTAGCACCAGACCCTGACAAGGTCACAGTAATCAAGGACTGGCCAAGACCCTCCACTATCAAGGAAGTGCGGCAGTTCCTCGGGTTGGTGGGCTACTACCGAAGATTTATCCAAGGCTTCACCAAGATGGCGGCACCCATGCAGGACCTCCTAGTAGGCCAGTCCAGGAAGGCCAAAAACCCGAAGCCTCCATTCAAATGGGATAAGCCGAATCCTTCAGTAGGCTGAAGATGGCTCTCACAGGAGACGACATCCTGGCCTACCCTGACTATGGCCAACCCTTCATACTCCATACAGACGCAAGTAACGTGGGGCTAGGAGCGGTGCTGTCCCAGATACAGCAAGGCAGAGAAAGAGTGATTGCCTATGCCAGCAGGAAGCTCCGGCCCACAGAAAGGAATCCCGAAAATTACAGTTCCTTCAAGTTGGAGTTCCTCGCTGTAGTCTGGGCTGTGACAGAGCGCTTCAAGCATTATCTCGCCTCCCCCAAATTCACCGTCTTCACGGATAATAACCCGCTGACGCACCTGGACACTGCGAAACTTGGTGCCCTGGAACAAAGATGGATGGCCCGACTGTCTAATTATGAGTTCACTATCAAGTACCGGGCTGGGCGCAAGAATACAAACGCCGATGCGCTGTCCAGGATGCCTAACTTGCCAGATGGGGGAGAAGACCCGGAGGAGATAGAGATCCCCGCTTTCCACCATCATGGAGTAACCCAGTGCTCCCAATGTGTGAAGAACAGGTGCTACGCCAACAGAGAGGCCACGTTCAATCCATTGCCCCACCATGGATGGGCAGAGACACAAGATAGTGACCCGGCTGTCCGCCTAGTCAAGGAATTGCTGACACGAGCTGACTCGTACCCTGATCCAGATGCTCCAGAGGAGACCAAACAGCTGTGGAAGGAGAAGGGCAAGCTATTCATCTATGAAGGGAAGCTGTGTCGAAGAGCTGTCAACTCCCGGACACATGAATTGGTCTGGCAGGTGGTAGTCCTGAGGCGGGATGCGTCAATGGTCTTGGAAGCGTACCACGATGGAGCGGGACACTTTGGCTGGAAGAAGTTGGAAGTCCTGCTACGTGAACGGTTCTACTGGGCTGGCATGAGGAAAGCAATCGAGAGGCGGTGTCGAGAATGCGGACCATGCAACCTGAGACGAAAAGACTGTGACAGCCAGAGGGCTCCCCTGCAGCCCATCATCACCAAACAGCCACTTGAACTGGTAGCCTTGGACCACGTGAAGCTAGCCCCAAGCAGGTCAGGCTATGTCTACGCTCTCACCATCGTAGACCACTACTCCCGGTTCCTGGTAGTAGTGCCAGTAAAGGACCAGACGGCTCAGACAGCAGCCATAGCATTCCAACAGCACTTCTGTTGCCCGCACACGGACCGGGTCACCGCCACTGTGACTACAACCCCCAGCATCTACCGGCCCGGTTCCGGGTGCCCCACGGCCCAGGGGGCGCATCACATGCACACACACACTCATAGTCAGATATAATTTAGGTAACTGTGGGACGATCAGAGAAGGAGAGGTGATCAATCAAGGAAACTGGGCACTGATCAATATGGCTGCCTACCATACCTTATTCCACTGCATTCATAGAGGATACAATAGGAAATCATTACTTTGGGGACATCTCTAGTCTCCTGACAAGTCTGTTTTAGTAAATACTTGTGTCGCCCATGAAATACCAACATTGGAGCATCTTTTCTTTGTGCTCCCAGTTGTGCTGGTCCTCTCTTATTCCTCCTAGAAATGTATAAATAAGTTAACAACTGGTTATTACAATTCGGCTTGTCAACAGCATGTGACGATACACATTCTGGTGTTGCCAGTACTTACTGGACAGTGTCAAAAGCTTGTAAGGACGCCACTTTTCACAAGTTGAGTGGTAACATCCAATAGTCAATTTGTTGATAAATTTTCAGGAGGACTAACAGAAGAATATGACAATGTATAATTCTAATACGAGATGCTTTAGGATTTTTATGACATGGGTAATGCAAGCATTAAATAAAACTTGACTTATTAGTAGCGCCAACAGGTTTCTTTATTTAGCTATATGCTCCTAAATTCTCTGTACCTATGGCACAATGCTTGAGGCTTTTAGGGGTGCTGTATTATGACTGCACACAACAGTGAACATGCACATCTAAGTGTGTATGAAGCCAAACATCGATATGAATGGATTAGTTATTTATGGATATGTAATGATGGCCATATTAGTTGGCACTCAGGTTTCCAAAAACAGATGTGTCTTACTTTTTGCGTCGCTAATTGCAGACATAAGTAAAGGCATTGTTGGGGTTATTTGTGGAGATATGAAAATAAGCTGCAGGTCCATAAACGTCTCCTTCACTCAATGCTATTGTCGTTGTGCCAAGGGCCGTCCAGCACTCCCACAGCTGGAACTGCCTGGGAACATGGGTCATAGACATAGCCTCCTGAAATCACATGTAGAAGGAGTACTGTGCCTGTTTCCAACAGTGGCTTTGTGCTCCCGGCTCAGATACAGAACAGGAAATTATCGTACAGAACCTTAAGCCAAATTCAACACCTATCTAATCCGTCCTTATCTGCTGTGAACCACAGGCCACCGAATAATTGCCTGCCTGCTTGGATCTGTGTTATACAAACAGTTATTTGCGCTGTCTGGATGGCAGAGAGGTTTTCAGAATTTCATGTTAAGAATAAAGCCTGCAAAACAGTCACAACTAAATTTCCATAAATTCAAATGTATTTTTTTTATAAAAAAAAAACTTTATAAAAATGTATTATAACAATGTGCGCTAAAAATGACAGTATCAGTGTAAAGCAACAGCCCAAGCTAAACTAAGGTGACCACAATATGTGCACTTAGGCTTTACTATTGCGTGGTGGTCACCTTTCTGTGCGGAGCTGGGCATCCTTTATCCATATATACTGTAATGTACACAGATTGTAGCCCATTATACAGATACAGTACTCTTGCAAATGTTGGGAGCACATGTAGTGCTGGCTTCCGGCAGATCATCTATGCACTGTACAGTGGCATACAGTCAATGGCGGCAGGCAACGCGGCTGCGATGGGGCCAGTCATCGCATGTTCAACTGTATCCGCATCCTAGATGCCAATACAGTTGAAAGTAAATGATGTAAGATGGTGCGTCAGCGGACGCTTCCTCCTCCATCATTCTTCCTCAGCGTCTGACATCTCAGCGCAGCAGCCTTGATGAAGTCACTACATGGTGCCCGCTGTGCTGAGATGTGCGGCTCTTCAGAGTGCTCGCTGCAGAGACTCGAGCAGTGGAGGAACGAGGCGGAGAGGTGAGTATTGTTTTCTTGTTGTTGTTCGAAATTGTGGTGGCCATAATACTGTATGGAAGACTATGGGCAGTGCATTAAACTGTATGGAGGACTATGGGTAGTGCATTATACTGTATGGAGGACTATGTGGAGTGCATTGTACTATATGGATGACTATCGGGGTGCATTATACTATATGGTGGACTACGGGGGTTCATTATACTATATGGAGGATTATGGGGTGCAGTATACTATGTGGGGGACTATGGGATCCATTATACTATATGCAGGGCTAGGTGGGGGCCATTATAATATTTGGAGGGCTATGTGGGGGCCATTATACTGTATGCAAGCAATAATACAGTGTGGGGTCCATCATATTATGTGGAGGGCTGTGTGGGAACCATTATACTCTTTGTAGGGCTAGTGGAGGTAATTATACAGCGTTGTGAGTTGGGGGCCATTATACTGTATGTAGGACCATTATACTGCATGGAGGGCTGTGTGGATGTCACAGCTGGGAGATCATACTGTCTTGGGGTCACCATACTTTGCATGTGGAGGGTACGGTGGTGGAAGTCATTGTGGGGGTATCATACAGTGTTTGTGTAGAACTTTTGTTGGCATCATACTTTATGGGTGCAATGAGGGCCGGCTCCAGTTTTTCATGGGCCCCGGGTGAAAGAGTCTCAGTGGGCCCCTTTAACACATACCACGATTCATGATGCACAGATACGGCAGAGAAATATAGGTATAGTACAATGCCAAAGATTTCACTTACTTCTTACATTACATGAGTGATATCTATTGTAAATTTTACAATACCATACAGCAGAGGGGATTCAGGTGATCTAGGGTCCACAGGTTTCAGGGTTTCAGTACCTGTAGTATTAGAGGTAATCGGGATATTGATAAATGTACCCTACCAGTAGAAACTGTCCTCAGCAGTATACCCTTTACAAAAGTCATTTTCCTCCTATATAGTCCTCCATACAGTATTATGGCCACTACATAGTCCTCTATACTGTATTTTGGGCACCATATAGTGCTCCATACAGTATAATGGGCCACATATAATGCTACATTCAGTATAACGAGCCCCATATATTGCTCCATTCATTATAATGGGCCCCATATAGTGCTCCATACATTAAAAATAAATAAACAAATACTCACCTCTCCCCGCTCTCTGGTCTCTGCAGCGCATCTTCTGACCCTCACAGAGCTCAGATGATTAAGGTGAATGATGGGAGAGGGAGGGTCAGCTGACGGCTCCCTCACCCATCATTGGTTTAAACTGTATCGGCATGAAACAGTTAAAAGTACAATGCGGGGGGCGTTGGCACAGGGTGCCCCTGACTCACGGGCCCCATAGCGGCCGTGTGGTCTGCCGCCATTTCACAGTATGCCACTGAGTGGGCCCCCCGTTTTCCACTTTTTCACTTGCCTGGCTGCTGACGCCGGCCCTGGGTGCAATGAAAGGGAAATCTAGGACTTTGGTAGGGGAATAATTACTTTTTAAAGGCTGCAAAGTTGTGAGATATGCTCCTCTGTGACCCCACCGAATATTATTTTATTTTTCTGTTGAGGAGCCTAATTAGAACTTCTGCTACGGGGCTCCATGATTTCTATGTACGTCCCTGTATGCACAGATAGTAGTACCTCCCTGTCTCTTCCTGTAAATGACTGTCTGGTTGTATGGTCTTCTGACTTTTCTCTGGAAATATTGTAGGTATAGGTAGTACTGCGTCACTACCTCTCTATGTAAACTAGGTAGCAACCATAGTAGTGCTTTCCTATCTGTTGATGTAAATGGTGTGAACATACAGTAAATGGTAGGTGATATAGTGATCCAGGTGCAGATAGTGCTTGCTGTCTCTCTTGAAATCATGTAGATACAGTGGGTACGGAAAGTATTCAGACCTCTTTACATTTTTCACTCTTTGTTTCATTGCAGCCATTTGGTAAATTATAAAAAGTGATTTTTTTTCTCCTTAAAGAACACTCTGCACCCCATCTTGACTGAAAAAAAACCTGAAATGTAGAAATTTTTGCAAATTTATTAAAAATGAAAAACTGAAATATCACATGGTCATAAGTATTCAGACCCTTTGCTCAGACACTCATATTTAAGTCACATGCTGTCCATTTCCTTGTGATCCTCCTTGAGATGGTTCTACTCCTTCATCGAATCCAGCTGTGTTTAATCAAACTTATAGGACTTTATTAGGAAAGGCACACACCTGTCTATATAAGACCTCACAGCTCACAGTGCTTGTCAGACCTAATGAGAATCATGAGCTCAAAAGAACTGCCCAAAGAGCCCAGAGACAGTATTGTGGCAAGGCACAGATCTGGCCAAGGTTACAAAAGAATTTCTGCATTACTCAAGGTTCCTAAGAGCACAGTGGCCTCCATAATCCTTAGATGGAAGAAGTTTGGGACCACCAGAAGTCTTCCTAGACCTGGCCGTCCAGCCAAACTGAGCAATCGTGGGACAAGAGCCTTGGTGAGAGAGCTAAAGAAGAACCCCAAGATCACTGTGGCTGAGCTCTAGAGATGCAGTAGGGAGATGGGAGAACGTTCCACAAAGTCAACTATCACTGTAGCCCTCCACCAGTCGGGCCTTTATGGCAGAGTGGCCCGAAGGAAGCCTCTCCTCAGTGCAAGACATATGAAAGCCCGCATAGAGTTTGCTCAAAAACACATGAAGGACTCCCAGACTATGAGAAATAAGATTCTCTGGTCTAATGAGACGAAGATAGAACTTTTTGGTGATAATTCTAAGCGGTATGTGTGGAGAAAACCAGGCACTGCTCATCACCTGCCCAATACAATCCCAACAGTAAAACATCATGGTGGCTGCATCATGCTATGGGGGTGTTTTTCAGCTGCAGGGACAGGACGACTGGTTGAAATTGAAGGAAACATGAATGCGGCCAAGTAGAGAGATATCCTGGATGAAAACCTCTTCCAGAGTGCTCTGGACCTCAGACTTGGCGAAAGTTCACCTTCCAACAAGACAATGACCTTAAACACACAGCTAAAATAACAAAGGAGTGGCTTCAGAACAACTCTGTGACCATTCTTGACTGGCCCAGCCAGAACCCTGACCTAAACCCAATTGAGCATCTCTGGAGAGACCTGAAAATGGCTGTCCACCAACGTTCACCATCCAACCTGACGGAACTGGAGAGGATCTGCAAAGAAGTATGGCAGAGGATCCCCAAATCCAGGTGTGAAAAACTGGTTGCATTATTCCCAAGAAGACTCATGGCTGTACTAGCTCAAAAGGGTGCTTCTACTCAATACTGAGCAAAGAGTCTGAATACTTATGACCATGTGATATTTCAGTTTTTGTTTTTTAATAAATTTTCCAAAATTTCTACATTTCTGTTTTTTTTTCAGTCAAGATGGGGTGCAGAGTGTACTTTGATGAGAAAAAAATGAACTTTTTAGAATTTACCAAATGGCTACAATGAAACAAAGAGTGAAAAATTTAAAGGGGTCTGAATTCTTTCCGTACATATATTACTGCTCTCTATCTCCCCTTGTGAATTAGATAGTTAGAGATAGAACCGCTTCCCACACAACCTTTAGGCTATGTTCACATGTCTAGTAATGATCCGTTAGAACGGATACAGCAGCAATCCATTGGCAAAAAAGTTAGGTAGACACAACTTTTTTATCTGCCTGAAAAAAGCTGATTTCAACTGGATCCATTTTTTTAACATTGAAGTCTATGGACAACGAATCCGTTAATTAGCCATCCATTGTCTTCCATTTCTAACGGATGCAGCAAGCAAAAAACGGATCCATTAGAAATGGTAGAACAATGGATGGTTAATTAACAAATCCATTGTCCATAGACTTCAATGTTAAAAAAATCGGATCCAGCAGAGATCAGTTTTTGAAAAACAGACTAAAAAATTGTGTCTGCACAACTTGTTTGCCAACGGATTGCTGTTGGATCCGTTCAAATGAATTATTACTGATATGTGAACATGGCCTTAAATGATCACAGAAAAATATACAGCCTTACCAACACTAGCCAGATTACCAATGCACTAGCAGGATGCAGCAGACCCCCATGATAAAGGTGTGGGGGGGGGCAGCACAGGTGCAAAGTACTCATGAATCGGCCACTCACAAACCTAACAATTCATGGAAGGGGTGGTTGCCTAGTATTAAAAATGCACACAAATGAGGCTTGTATAGTGCGCCAATCACACAGGTACATGTGATGCACAGTGTCTGGTTTACAGTTCATGGATGTTACATATCCATACAATTAGATCATGCGGGTTTCCCAGCAGTATGTGACATGTAGAAGCAGTGCTGTTGCAGAGTGTGACATGCAGAAGTAGTGCTGTTGCTTTAAAAGCATTCAGCAACTATTAGAAGAAACACAAGCACATGAGACAGGAAGTGTTGTGCTCCAGAAGCATCCAGAAACTAAAGGGGTTAACACAGTCACAGGAGAAGGGGAGTGTTTTAGCAGAGCCCCAGGGAGATTGTGGGGAATTTGTTTACTGTCTGGCTGGAGCGAAGAGAAAGGTGGTGTGTGTGTTCTGTATCTCACAGAAGTGCTCCTGCAAGTGAAAAGGATTCAAGTCAGGAGTGAAGCTAAGCACAGGTCAGATAGAGTTCCTGAACTAGCAGTGCAGAGTATTGTCAGGCAGAAAGATAAGGACTGGAAGAAATGGTGTCACAGGGATTATCTCCCTCAGCAACCCCCCCCCCCTCCTCCAACTCACTGTGCTGTAAAGAATGCTGTGTTCATTAATGTTCCTTTGCATTAGAACTATGCTGTCCTGTACTACTGGGAAGACTGTGAACTGCTGTGCTGCTAAGGAAACTGTACTGTTTGTCACTGGAGCCTGTTGCTCATAAGACTTAACTTGCACTGGCTGTGCGGTTTCTTATTAAATGCTACTGTTCTACCATTTATGAGGTGTAATGCAGCGACTTGCTGGCATTACGGTAATGGTCTAGGATGTGTTTTACCTGACCATATACCTTCCCCCTCAGGTGACTGGTCACGTGACTGTGACATCGCACAGGTCCTGTATGCACAGTAAAGGTCTGTACATCTGACTGGGACAGCACACAGGACCTATACACACAGCTGACTGATCACATGACTGTGACATCAGCAAGGTCCTGTCAGTATGTGTGTGTGTGCACAGGATATATAAACCCTGGTAATTTGAGAGAGGTGGTTCGGTGAGAGAGGCGTAAGGCCTTTTCCCGTGTGTGTGGGAACACCATTCGTGTGAGGCCTAGTGAGGCCGAGAGTGAAGCCTGGCAGCCTGGAAGGCCGAGCCTGGGTCCGGTGCGTGGATGTCAGTGGCCTTTGAGGGAGAGCCGGCTTGGTGCAGAACCCTGAAAGGCGCAGGCTGGATGTCAAGTGTGGAAGACATACCAGTAGCCTACGAGGGGATGACGGCTAGAGACCCCCACCTGGGAAAGCCGCAAAGCCACAGTGGTGGCGGAATAAACGGACTGTAGCAGCCAAAACCCGCTAAAGGTAAAAACGCTGCGTTATATGGACATTTATGTTGTTGCCTAGCCGAGGGCTATAACGGGAGCCAAGTGGACGTATCTGTCGCTGGAAAGGCTCCCGAGTGTGATGTGTGTAATATGCCGGTCTGCCACTTGAGAAGCTCCCGGAGGTGATAGGTGTAAACATGCTGGGCGTATACTAAGATGGACTGTGTGATTAGCGGTTTATGCTGAAATAATAAACTGCATTGTGAATTATCGGAAGGACATTGCTTATGTGCCTTAATTGACCCGGTGCATCGAGTATTCCCCATTATGATGACTAGCGCTGCCTTACATATGGTTCGAGAATGCGGGCAACGGCAGCCCGGTTGCTAGCGGCAACGACAACCGGTTGCTAGGGGCAACGGCACAGGACGACGAGTGTGGATAAAGCATCTTGCTGCAACTCTGCGGGGTTGCGAAGATTGTCGTCGCACTCAAATCCGGTTGTTTGCTGCAACTCGGCGGGGTTGCGAAGATTGGCGTCGCACTCGAACCTGGTTTGCTGTGGCTCGGCGGGGCTCACAAAATTAAAAGCATCTGGTTGCAACTCGGCGGGGTTGCGAAGATTATCGTCGCACTCAAACCTGGTTTGCGGTGGCTCGGCGGGGCCACCAATATTTTTTCCGGGAGAGCGGTGAAGTTCTAGTGTGAACAGCGTACCGCGATGGCTGTGAGCAAAGCAGCAGATCTGTCTGGAGCTATTGAGCGATTGAAGGGCCGGTTGGGACCGGAGCAGGTATTTGGGAAACTTTTACTGGACATGGTGCAGGAACCGCAGGAGCTGTGGGCACCATATGGAATGGCGGCAGTGGACCATTCTATGGACTCTCCGGGGGCGCCAGTGTTGTCCCAGAGTGCCCTGGGAGGTGGTAAGAGATGTTGTGAACTGAGTCCTAAGACTACTGCTGATTTTTTGTGTAAAAATTACCCTGCCGTTGTGGTTGTTAAAAAGGAGGCGGAGTCTAAAAAAGGGGCGGATTTTCACAAGAGTGTGGACTGCAGAAAACTGGAAATTGTTACTGGTTGTGGGTTGGTACCTCCTAAAAATGACAGTGTGACCGTTGATAACGGGGTAACTCCAGTAGAAGGGGGTGACGTCAAAATGGGAGGTGACCTGTTAGTCCACAACACCATGGGGAGTGACACAGACCCCGTAGCTGACTGTGACACTATGAAAGTAAAAAGTGAGTTCGGTCAGGAGGGGCTAGACGAGGGGAGAGAGTCCCCCTCTCCTCGTCGACGGCGCAAGGGCCACAAAAAGGTTGCTCCGGTAGTACTCCCTGAAAATGAAAATAAAGAGAATATAGTACTGTGTGCCTATGCTTCAAGTGTGGATCCTCCTTTAGAGGTAGAAGAGGAGATGACGTTGCCAGTAGCAACCTCCGGTACGGTACTGAGACTGACGGATCAGGATCCGACAGCCCTGAAAGGGGAGGCGGCCAGTCATGACCAAGAACGGGAGCCTATCAGGCCGCAGTGTCAGATTGACATGCAGCAGTTATGTGAAAACCTGGGGAACGTGTCCTCAGACCAGCTGAAACTGGAGTCTGAGCAGCGGAAAATATACCAGGTTATGAGGAACTGGCAGCGAGACATGGAGGGAAGCAATGCGGAAATTAACCATTGGAAAGAAATGTTCTACGGAATTAAGGAGGACCGCCGCAAAATTAAGGAGGAGGTTTTTCAATTACAGATTGACAAAGCGGTGTGTGAAGATGAGTTATGCGAGGTGAAAGATCGCTTCTCCCTGGTACAGTTAGAGCTGTCTGCCCTCAAAGAGGCGCTGCAGCATGAAGTTGCTGGGCGTGAACAAAACCTAGAACGATTGCGCGAACAGTTCAACCAGGAGCTGTGGGACTCCAAGAAGGAGTGTGATGAAAAGTTCGGTAGGGAACTGCAACAACTTAAGAGAGACTATGAGGATCTCCTCAAGGTAAAAGAAAAACTAGAGGAGGATAAGGCGGGTGCAGAGCAAGTGCACCAAGTGGTTGAGACCACTCTGCAAGAGACCCGTGAGGAGAATGATGATCTCAGTGGAAAGACCCTAGGTCAGGTGAAGGAGCTACAGATGTCCTGTGAAACTCTCCAGAGGGCGGAGACGTGCCTAAGGCTATGTGCCCACGATGCAGAAATGAAGCAGAAAATTTCTGCAGCATTTCTGCATCTCCCTGGCAGAAAAAACGCATGCAGATTGTGCATGCGTTTTTCCTGCAGAATACATGCGGATCCACATGCGGATTCACATGCGTTTCCGCATGCAGATTGACAAGCGCTTTCCAGGCGATAGCATCACTTGGAAAGTGCTTGACAACTAGGTTACACTATATAAATCCATGCAAACGGCATGGATTTATACAGTGTGAACCGTAAAAATTAAAACAAATAAAGCTATACTCACCCCCGAGGCCCCGGTGTGTGCAGCAGCGCTCGTTCCTGTCTGGTTCCCGGCTGCCGGCATATCGCGAGACAGAGCGGTGAAGGGCCTGCGGTCACATGACTGTGACGTCACCACAGGTCCTCAAGCGATGCCGGCATTCAGAGAAAAGCCTTCGGAAAGGTGAGTATAAACTTTATTTGTTATTTTATTCTTTTTTTACGGGTAGAATGGTACCCAGGTCTGGATGAGAGTCTCCTCTCCTCCAGAACTGGGTACCATCCGCACATAGAGATGCATAGAAGCCGCTTGTACAAATGAACAGTCGCGGTTTCTATGCGTTTCAATGCAAGTCAATGGCGGGAGTTCCGCTGCGCTTCCGCAAAATTAAATGACATGCTGCGGATTTTTGTACGCAGCATAAACGCTGCGGAAAAATCCGCAGCATGTGCATAGAACATGCGGAATCCCCTTGGGGACCATGGGGTGCGGATTACCTAGCGTTTCACAAGCGTTTCCGCTGCGGAAATTCCGCAGCATAAACGCTTGAAAAACACTACGTGGGCACCCAGCCTTAAAGAAACAGTCAGCAAGATGGAAGCTGAGCGGAAAAAGATGGAGGAGTCCATCGGAGAAGCCACAGACCAGGGCCAGGAGTTGGCAGCTGGTGATGGGAGGTATGAAGCAGATACCTCCTCGAGTGATGCGAGCTTGGATGATTCGGTGGAAGTAAGAGCCGAGATCAGGGAGCTCAAGGAATTGTTTCAGGCCCATTTGAAGCAAGAGAGGTCTGAGAGAACTCTACTGTTAAAAGAGCAGTTGAAGCAGGAAGAGCTTCAGAGACGGGCCACTGAGAGGCGAGTGACGGAACTAGAGGAAGAGGTTTCCGGGCTCAAAAGTCGCCTGACAAAGTATCATTCGGTGAACGAGGCCTCCCTGGAGAAGGAAAAGGGCAAACACATTGCACTCACTCCCTTATACCATGAGAAGGTGGACCTGAGGAGAGCTAAGAGCCTGGTAACAGAAGATAAATATGAAGTGGAAGTGGTCAAGCCGAAAATTCGTGAATTTGTAGCTGTGAGTCAGCTCAGGGTAAGCATACAGGGGGAAGAAGCTGAAAGTCAGTTGTCCCTGAACTCTGAGCTGGTTGATCGTCTGGAAACTACTGGTGAGACCAAAACGTCTTGGTACAAATGCCTTGTAGATGTACCCGAGGATTTGAGGGAAGAATGCACCCGTGAGTCCGTGCATGAAGAGTTTAAGAAGGCTGTGGGAGCCTGTAAGGTGTACTTGACCTCCGAAGCTAAACAGCTGGTGGTTCTGTCCATGACCGAAGTCACAGTGAAGAGGGTGGCGATCCTAAGTGATATGCATTGGCGATGTATTCGCACGAAGCGGTTTCTCCGGTTGAAGACGGAACAAGCCGTTAGACAACTGGAGCTGATGAGGAAAGCTCACAGTATGCGTGAATAGGTCATCCAGGTGCCTCATGTTCTGGTGAGAAAGCTCATTGGGAGAAGCGGTCGAGCCATGCAGATGATGGTCAAGAAGTCTGGTGTGGTTAAAGTAAGCAGTCCACGTGATCATCAGGACTGGATACCAGACGACGACGGCATGGTGTCCTTCTCCGCTGTAGGAACAGAAGAAAGCCTAGAATATATACGCATGCTGATTGAGTACCGAGTGACCTACCTGCAGGAGGTAGAACAATTGAATCTCGCTAGACTGCGAGTAGATAGACAGCATCATCTGAGCAGCAGAAGATGGAAGCCGTCTAGAAATAGTGAGACCCGACAGAGAAAGGGCCCCCTAAATTACAGAACAGCTACAGCTGGAGTTAGGGACCTTTCAAGATGTCCTGAGAGTAGTGGGCGTGGGTTTAGAGGTAGTGAGACCTCCAGTAACTCAGGTTTGAGCAGCCCATACAAACGACCCCATAGAGGACGGGACAGTACGGAGTCGAACCGGACCTTAAATACCAGGGCATGTGAGTCACACCGCTGTAAGACTGACCGCTGGGAGCGGGGGAGGTCTGACAAAATTATGACTGACAACTGGGAGCGGGGGAGACCTGATAAGGTTACAACTGACCGCTGGGAGCGGGGGAGCTCTGACAAGGTTACGACCCGGAAAGGTGACCCGACGAAGTCAGTGACAGTGACAAATGGTAGGTCCCTAAGGAATGGGCTAATGTCATTGACTAATATTCCAGGGGCTGAACAGCGCAATTGACAAGTACATGGTCTCGGTATGAGCTGTTGGATATGAGGTGATTGTGTATATTATGTGTTCAACCCCACAAGTTTGAACAGAGGGGGGGATATGTAATGCAGCGACTTGCTGGCATTACGGTAATGGTCTAGGATGTGTTTTACCTGACCATATACCTTCCCCCTCAGGTGACTGGTCACGTGACTGTGACATCGCACAGGTCCTGTATGCACAGTAAAGGTCTGTACATCTGACTGGGACAGCACACAGGGCCTATACACACAGCTGACTGATCACATGACTGTGACATCAGCAAGGTCCTGTCAGTATGTGTGTGTGTGTGCACAGGATATATAAACCCTGGTAATTTGAGACAGGTGGTTCGGTGAGAGAGGCGTAAGGCCTGTTCCCGTGTGTGTGGGATCACCGTTCGTGTGAGGCCTAGTGAGGCCGAGAGTGAAGCCTAGCAGCCTGGAAGGCCGAGCCTGGATCTGGTGCGTGGATGTCAGTGGCCTTTGAGGGAGAGCCGGATTGGTGCAGAACCCTGAAAGGCGCAGGCTGGATGTCAAGTGTGGAAGACATACCAGTAGCCTACGAGGGGAAGACGGCTAGAGACCCCCACCTGGGAAAGCCGCAAAGCCACAGTGGTGGTGGAATAAACGGACTGTAGCAGCCAAAACCCGCTAAAGGTAAAAACGCTGCGTTATATGGACATTTATGTTGTTGCCTAGCCGAGGGCTATAACAGGAGCCAAGTGGACGTATCTGTCGCTGGAAAGGCTCCCGAGTGTGATGTGTGTAATATGCCGGTCTGCCACTTGAGAAGCTCCCGGAGGTGATAGGTGTAAACATGCTGGGCGTATACTAAGATGGACTGTGTGATTAGCGGTTTATGACGAAATAATAAACTGCATTGTGAATTATCGGAAGGACATTGCTTATGTGCCTTAATTGACCCGCTGCAGCGAGTATTCCCCATTATGATGACTAGCGCTGCCTTACAGAGGACTCTTGTCAAGTGTATCTGCTCAGCAAGTGAAACAACCTACGTGTCTGTGCCTGAGGGTCAATACCCCTGTGTGCCTGAGAGAAGCTGCAGCACATGGTCTATGGTCGCCCTGAGTAACGGTTCCCCCAGGATTCCAAGTAACCTGTCTCACCCCTATCTGAACCTAGTGGCGTGCGTGTAACAAGTATATAAGTGGAACCTACAAGGTCAGACACCCCAATTTACCCAACGAACACTAAAGGACCTGGCTGCATCCTGCATATAAATGAAAAAATGTGGAATAAAAGATGAAAAATTATTTATAAAGTACATGAGGTATTGGTCAATATTTTGGCCAAAATACACAAGCTTTCAACCCACGTCATACTTGCAAATCCCTACTCTAAATTAAAAAATGGCTCACACAGGACATACCTGTGCATTCAAAAAAACATCACAGAAAAAAGAAGCAGCCTTACCAACACCAGGTTAGATTAGCAATGCACTAGCAGGATGTGGCAGACCGCCATGATAAAAGTGGGGGCAATACAGGTACAAAATATTGATGAAACTACCACTCACAAACCTACAAATTCATGCAGGAGGAGGTTGCCTAGTATTAAAAATGCACACTGATGAGGCTTGCATAGGGTGCCAGTCACACAGGTACGTGTGATGGACACTGTCTGGATTACAGTCTATGGATGACTCCCCAACTCTTAGGCTGTGTGCCCACGATGCGTTTTTTAAACGTTTCTGCAGCGGCAAAAACGCTGCAGACACGCTTAAAAAACTCATGGTAGAAGGCCTGCCATGTTCCCCAATGATAATCTGCAAGTACTGTTCACATGCTGCGGAAATTTGCTGCGGGTTATCATTGCGGGAGAAAACACAGCACTACCAATTATTTTGCGGAAGCGCTGCGTTTTCGCCGCCATTGACTTGCAATGGAACGCATGGAATCCACATCACTGGATCTGTACATGCGGAATCCAAGCGTTTCAATGTGCTTATGGTACCCGGGTGTGGAGGAGAGGAGACTCTCCTCCGGACCCGGGTACCATAGTACCTGTAAAAAAAAGAATAAAATAAAAAATAAATATTATATTTACCTTCTGATGGCCCGCGGTGCGCTTGTCTTCACTTGCCGGCAGCTCGCGGTGGACTGAAGGACCTGCGCTGATGTAATTTAGTCATGTGACGGCAGGTCCTTCAGTGTAGTGTACCGCGAGCTGCCGGCAAGCCAGGACGGAGCGAAGCAAGACTCCCTTCGGCCATCAGAAGGTAAGTATAGATTTATTTCTTTATTTTTTGACATTCTCTCGGGTCACACTATATAAATCCATGCCGTTTGCATGGATTTATATAGTGTGACCTAGTTGTCAAGCACTTTCCAAGTGATGCTAAAATCGCTTGGAAAGCGCTTGTCAACCCGCATGCGGAAATGCATGTGAAGAACGCTTCACATCCGCATGTCCCTGGCAGGAAAAACGCATGTACAATCCGCAAGCGTTTTTTCTGCCAGGGAGATGCAGAAATGCTCAGGAAAAAATCTGGAGCATTTCTGCATCGTGGGCACATAGCCTTATATAGTGCTGGGCAGCCTGCCTGATCTAAGTGCACCAGACAAGGTCAGACACCCCAGTACACCCAACCAACACTAAAGGGCCTGGCTGCATCCTGCATAAAAATGAAAAAATGTGCAATAAAAAGATGAAAAATTCTGTCAGAACAGATATTACTATTTCCCTCTTTCTCCCTGTAAATGATGTTGGTATAGATAGTGCTTCCCTGTCTCTCCCTGTATATTATATAGGAACAGACAGTACTACCATCCTGTAAATGATGTATGTACAGAGGGTTCTACCTGTACCCTGTAAATAATAGAAATACAGATAGTACTTTTCTCCTGTACATGATGTTACTGCTTCTCCCTGTAATTTATATAGGAACAGATAGTACTACCTCCCATTAAATAATTTAGATACAGATAGTGCTGTCTCCATGTAAATTATATACTTCCCCTTTGCCTCATCATGTGAACACTCCCTCCTTGTGAATGGTATAGATCTGTATAGTACTATCGCTCTATAAATGATGTAGCTATAGAATAATACCACCTCTTTGTAGGTAGTACTACCACCCTGTAATAATGTAGCTACTGTATAAAATAGTACCACCTCTTTGTAGATAGTACTACCGCCCTGTAAAAAATTAGGTAGGTATAGATAGTTCCGCCTCCTTGTAGATAGTACTACTGCCCTGTAAATGATGTAACTATACATAGTACCACATCTTTGTAGGTAGCACTACCGCCCTGTAATAATGTAGCTATAGAATAGTGCCGCCTCTTTCTAAATAGTACTACCGCTCTGTAAATGATGTAGCTATAGATAGTACTGCCTCCTTGTAGATCATACATGTCATACTATGGCCCATGGGCCAAATCTGGCCAGCAGGGTGGTTTTATTTGGCCTGCGACACCAGAACCACCACTCCTATGTGGGGCCATTATTCTGTATAGAGGACTATTATTCTGCATGGAGGACTATGTGCTGCCATTATACTGTATGGAGGACTATGTGCTGCCATTATACTGTATGGAGGACTATGTGGGACCCATTATACTGTATGGAGGACTATGTGCTGCCATTATACTGTATGGAGGACTATGTGGTGCCCATAATACTGTATGGAGGACTATGTGAAGCCCATTATTATGTATGGAGGACTTTGTGAGGCCCATTGTTCTGTATGGAGGACTATGTGGGCCCATTATTCTGTATGGCGGACTATGTGCTGCCCATAATACTGTATGGAGGACTATGTGGGCCCATTATTATGTATGGAGGACTTGGTGAGGCCCATTGTTCTGTATGGAGGACTATGTGGGGCTATTATACTGTATGGAGGACTATGTGGGGCCATTATACTGTTTGGAGGACTATGTGGGGTCCATTATCCTGTATACTGGTTGGCCCGCTACTTTGTTCAAGTTTTTCATTTAGGCCCTTTGTGTGTTTGAGTTTGGCATCCCTGTAGTAGATAGTACTACCGCCCTGTAAATGATGTAGCTATAGATAGCACTGCCTCTTTGTTGTTATTACCGTAGTCTGCGCCCTGTGAGAATAATGTATTGAGAGCCAACACTATGTCTTTCTTGTAATGTCAGATACAGATAGTGCTGCGCCCGCAGGAGCCACCGGACTTTCCGCAGCCGCGCTACATGTATTAAGTGCACAGTTGCTATGACACATTTCTATTAAACTACAAGTAAATACCTCACTATAGCAATGAACACTTTTATTACACTGCTTATCATCATCTCCTGCCGCACCCGTCATTGACGGAGAGGTGTGGAGTCCAGGAATAGATTTTGTACCATGGCCCTTGAGTTTTGAGCCACAATAGCTCATTTCCACAGACAGGATGGAAACTAAATTTCTGTCCATAGAGGCCTTGGGCACAAAGTGTCATCATTGCCCTTCCTGCTATCAATTCACACATATTCCATGAAGAGTTTGCGTCTTACAATCCAGGGCCTGATCTTCTATAACCTTAGGGTAAATCACACTGTCAGAAAGCAGTTATGAAATCAGGGGTCTTTTTCCTGCAGTCAGCCGATTAATCAAAACTCTATTCATGATATATTCTGCAGAACCAATGTAGATGGTGATATGATGGGCATCTAACTTACCCACCTGAAAGTGGGAGAAGCCTCCAATAATCTGAAAATGTTACATTCAAAAAACAACCCCCTACAGTCTTGAGTAACATTTAAACAGATAAAATCACATTCATATAGAAGTGCAAAGAAATGCCCCTAAATGGGTGACAATCAATCACAATCAGTCATATCACATCTCACATAGGGCCACACATGCAGTGGTGTATACCAGGTTTGGATTAAGAGTAGCAAGGGCCCCGGGCAGTTTAGAAGGCGTGCCCCCCCCCCCCCCCACACCTGATGTATCACGTGACATGTCACATGATCCCCTGTGATAGTTCACGTGAAATTAATTTGGCACAATATTAATTTATTAATTATAATAATTTTTTTTACATTAATTGTATGACTAAATATTGAGCACAATTAAGTATGCTGACATCCCCTATATACAGTATGAGACCCTACACATAATATGGGCTGCCACAATCCTCCTATACACAGCAGGAGGCCGCACGTAGCCATCTATACACAGCAGGAGGCCGCAAGTAGCCATCTATACACAGCAGGAGGCCGCACGGTGCCATCTATACACAGCGGGAGGCCACATGTAGCCATCAATACACAGCGGGAGACTTCACGTAGCCATTTATACACAGCGGGAGGCCACAGGGTGCCATCTATACACAGCAGGACGCCGCACGTAACCATCTATACACAGCGGGAGGCTGCACGGTGCCATCTATACACAGCGGGAGGCTGCACGGTGCCATCTATACACAGCAGGAGGCTGCTTGAAGCCATCTATACACAGCGGGAGGCCGCACAGTGCCATCTATACACAGCAGGAGGCCGCACGGCACCCCCCAGATACAGCGGGAGGCCTCACGGCACCATCTATACACAGCGGGAGGCCGCACAGTGCCATCTATACACAGCGGGAGGCCACACTGTGCCATCTATACACAGCGGGAAGCTGCACAGTGCCATCTATACACAGCGGGAGGCCGCACGGCGCCCCCCAGATACAGCGGGAGGCCGCACGGCGCCCCCCCAGAGACTGCGGGAGACCACACGTAGCCATCTATACACAGCGGGAGGCCGCACGGCGCCCCCCAGATACAGCGGGAGGCCGCACGGCACCCCCCAGAGACAGCAGGAGGCCGCACGGCGCCCCCCTAGAGACAGCGGGAGGCCGCACGGCAACCCCCAGAGACAGCAGGAGGCCGCACACAGTCACGCACACACACAAACATATACAGACATATACATACACGCATAAACACATTTGAAACACAAAAATACGTATAAACAGACAGCACACAATGATATCTGCCTGCACACACACACTCACTCACACACTCAATCACACAATCAATCACACACTCAATCACACACTCAATCACACACACACACACACACACACACTCACTCACCATTCGCTGGCTCGGCTCTAGTCGTCCAGCTCCTCTCCAGTGCAGCAGTGCAGGGCGTCATCTATACACAGCAGGGGGCCGCACAGCGCCATCTGTACACAGCAGGAGGCCGCACGTAGCCATCTATACACAGCGGGAGGCCGCACATAGCCATCTATACACAGCGGCAGGTTTCACGTAGCCATCTATGAACAGCGGGAGGCCGCACATAGCTATCTATGCACAGCGGGAGGCTGCACGTAGCCGTCTATACACAGCGGGAGGCCGCACGGTCCCGTCTATACACAGCGGGAGGCCGCATGGTGCCATCTATACACAGCGGGAGGCCGCATGGTGCCATCTATACACAGCGGGAGGCCGCACGGTGACATCTATACACAGCGGGTGGCCACACGGTGACATCTATACACAGCGGGAGGCCACACGGCGCCCCCCAGATACAACAGGAGGCCACACGGTGCCCCCCAGATACAGCGGGAGGCCACATGGCGCCCCCCAGAGACAGCGGGAGGCCACATGTTGCCCCCCCAGAGACAGCGGGAGGCTGCACGCAGTCACACACAAACATATACAGACAAATACATACACGCATAAACACATTTGAAACAGAAAAATACATATAAACAGACATCACACAATGATATCTGCCTGCACACACACACACTCACTCACACACTCACTCACACACTCACTCACACTCAATCACACACTCACACACTCAATCACACACGCACTCACCATTCCCTGGCTCGGCTCTAGTTGTCCAGCTCCTCTCCGGTGCAGCAGTGTAGGGCGCACACTGCGTGACGTCACACTAGCAGACACGGCCGCGCACAGGGCCATGTCTCCTAGCTGTGACGCGGCTGGGCCAGCACACGGTGAAGTTAACAGGTGCAGTGCTGGCCCGGTCGAAGAAGAAGCAGCGGCCCCGCGCAGCTGCTGGGGGAGCGGTCCGGGGTCCCCCCACCTCTGCCTGCTGGCATGTGCCACACTGGTGCCGGCGCCGCACATATTATAATGAGGGCAATCTGGCCATGGGCCCCCCAGGCCCCGGGCGGTAGCCCAGGCTGCCTTCATTATAATCCGCCTATGGGTGTAACTACAGTCTTATTGGCCCCAGTGCAAGATTTATATACAAGTGCTTCTCACTAAATTAGAATATCATCAAAAAGTTAATTTATTTCAGTTCTTCAATACAAAAAGTGAAACTCATATATTATATAGAGTCATTAAAAACAGAGTGATCTATTTCAAGTGTTAATTTCTGTTAATGTTGATGATTATGGCTTACAGCCAATGAAAACACAAAAGTCATTATCTCAGTAAATTAGAATAATTAACAAAAAACACCTGCAGAGGCTTCCGATGCGTTTAAAAAGGTCCCTTAGTCTGTTTCAGTAGGCTCCTTAATCATGGGGAAGACTGCTGACTTGACAGATGTTCAAAAAGCAGTCATTAACACACTCCACAAGGAGGGTAAGTCACAAAAGGTCATTGCTAAAGAAGCTGGCTGTTCCAAGCATATTAGTGGAAAGTTGAGTGGAAGGAAAAACTGTGGTAGAAAAAGGTGCACAAGCAACCGGGATAACCGCAGCCTTGAAAGGGTTGTTAAGAAAAGGCCATTCAAAAATTTGGGGGAGATTCACAAGGAGTGGAGTGCTGCTGGAGTCATTGCTTCAAGAGCTACCACCCACAAACGTATCCAGGACATGGGCTACAAGTGTTGCATTCCTTGTGTCAAGCCACTCTTGACCAATAGACAACGCCAGAAGCATCTTACCTGGGCCAAGGAGAAAAACACCTGGACTGTTGCTCAGTGGTCCAAGGTGTTGTTTTCAGATTAAAGTAAATTTTGCATTTCATTTGGAAATCAAGGTCCCAGAATCTGGAGGAAGAGTGGAGAGGCCACAATGCAAGCTGCTTGAGGCCTAGTGTGAAGTTTCCACAATCAGTGATGGTTTGGGGAGCCATGTCATCTGCTGGCTGGTGTAGGTCCACTGTGTTCTATCAAGACCAAAGTCAGCACAGCCGTCTACCAGGAAATTTTAGAGCACTTCATGCTTCCCTCTGTCGACAAGGTTTTTGGAGATGGAAATTTCATTCTCCAACAGGACTTGGCACCTGTACACACTGCCAAAAGTACCAATACCAGGTTTAAAAACAACAGTATCACTGTGCTTGATTGGCCAGCAAACTCGCCTGACCTTAACCCCATAGAGAATCATAGAGAATTGATGCAGTAATTGATGCAAAAAGAGCCCCAACCAAGTATTGCGTGCATTCAGTAGGCCAACATTTCGGATTTTAAAAACATTTCTCAAGCTGTTGCTATAAAGTATTCTAATTTACTGAAATAATGACTTTTGTGTTTTCATTGGATGTAAGCCACAATCATCAACATTAACATAAATAAACACTTGAAATAGATCACTCTGTTTGTAATGACTCTATATATGAGTTTCACTTTTTGTATTGAAGAACTGAAATAAATTAACTTTTTGATGATATTCTAATTTAGTGAGAAGCCATTGTATATACAGTGAGTGCGGAAAGTATTCAGACCCCTTTAAATTTTTCACTCTTTGTTTCATTGCAGCCATTTGGTAAATTCTAAAATGTTCATTTTTTTTCTCATTAAAGTACACTCTGTACATATCTTGACTGAACAAAACAGAAATGTAGAAATTTTTGCAAATTTATTAAAAAAGAAAAACTGAAATATCACATGGTTGTAAGTATTCAGACCCTTTGCTCAGACACTCATATTTAAGTCACATGCTGTCCATTTCCTTGTGATCCTCCTTGAGATGGTTCTACTCATTCATTGGAGTCCTGCTGTGTTTAATTAAACTGATAGGACTTGATTTGGAAAGGCACACACCTGTCTATATAAGACCTCACAGCTCACAGTGCATGTCAGACCAAATGAGAATCATGAGCTCAAAGGAACTGCCCAAGGAGCTCAGAGACAGAATTGTGGCAAGGCACAGATCTGGCCAAGGTTACAAAAGAATTTCTGCAGTACTCAAGGTTCCTAAGAGCACAGTGGCCTCCATAATCCTTAAGTGGAAGAAGTTTGGGACCACCAGAAGTCTTCCTAGATCTGGCCGTCCAGCCAAACTGAGCAATCGTGGGAGAAGAGTCTTGGTGAGAGAGGTAAAAAAGAACCCCAAGATCACTGTGGCTGAGTTCCAAAGATGCACTAGGGAGATGGGAGAAAGTTCCACAAAGTCAACTATCACTGCAGCCCTCCAACAGTCGGGCCTTTATGGCAGAGTGGCCCGACGGAAGTCTCCTCAGTGCAAGACATATGAAAGCCCACATAGAGTTTGCTCAAAAACACATGAAGGACTCCCAGACTATGAGAAATAAGATTCTCTGGTCTGATGAGACGAAGATAGAACTTTTTGATGATAATTCTAAGCTGTATGTGTGGAGAAAACCAGGCACTGCTCATCACCTGCCCAATACAATCCCAACAGTGAAACATGGTGGTGGCAGCATCATCATGCTATGGGGGTGTTTTTCAGCTGCAGGGTCAGGACGATTGGTTACAATTGAAGGAAACATGAATGCAGCCAAGTACAGAGATATCCTGTATGAAAACTTCTTCCAGAGTCCTCTGGACCTCAGACTTGTCCGTAGGTTCACCTTCCAACAAGACAATGACCCTAAGCACACAGCTAAAATAACAAAGGAGTGGCTTCAGAACAACTCTGTGACCATTCTTGACTGGCCCAGCCAGAGCCCTGACCTAAACCCAATTGAGCATCGCTGGAGAGACCTGAAAATGGCTGTCCACCAATGTTCACCATCCAACCTGACGGAACTGGAGAGGATCTGCAAGGAAGAATGGCAGAGGATCCCCAAATCCAGGTGTGAAAAACTTGTTGCATCATTCCCAAGAACACTCATGGCTGTACTAGCTCAAAAGGGTGCTTCTACTCAATACTGAACAAGGGTCTGAATACTTATGACCATGTGATATTTCAGTTTTTCTTTTTTAATAAATTTGCAAAAATTTCTACATTTCTGTTTTTTTTCAGTCAAGATGGAGTGCAGAACATACTTTAATGAGAAAAAAAAATCACTTTATAGAATTTACCAAATGGCTGCAATGAAACAAAGAGTGAAAAATTTAAAGGGGTCTGAATACTTTCCATACCTACTGTATATATATATGTGGCACCCCAGGGGTCCGGTTGCCACAGTGGCATTGCCTCCCTCAAAAGAGGTAATGCCATGCCTGGAAGCAAGCAGGGATCCCCTAGTCAGGTATACTAAACATGCAACACTTTCCTGGCTCCAGACCAGCAAGGGGAGCCACTCCCCTTGGCAACTGGGATCTGGGGGCGGGGTTAGTTAGCCTTAATGTGAGGAGTTGAAGAGAGGACTTCGAGGAGAGAGGAGCTGGGGACTGGAGCTGTGCGGCAGCTCACCCCAGAAGTACTGCACAGAAGAACCGGACACCGGAGTCCGAGGCTGTGGGGCACCGAATGCCCAGCAGCAGAAACCGGAGGGCGGGAGACTGCAGGTCTCCTGGCCCCATCAGACGCCCGGAGGCTCAGCAGCACCGCAGAGTCCAGCACCGCCACGTGGGAGCGACGCACCAGCAAGGCCCGAGCTGCCTGCCATACGGGTGAGCACAGAAACGTTGCACTCAGGGACGAGGGCCACCGCACAGCTACAATCAGCAGGGCCAAAGAGTTTAGTGGAAAGGGAAGGCCTCCAACTTCACCTGGCAAGGAGGATTCTTTACTTGCTTCCAGGCTGCCCGGACTTCCACTTCTAGCCAGTACCCTAGTCCCAGCTTGTCTAATCACCACCAGTAAAGACAAGAGTAAACTGCCATTAAGTTGTGGACTGATTATTGCTGCGCCATCAACCCCTGCACTACAACGCCTAGCACAACCTGCAACATCTACACTGCCCTGGAGCTAAGCTCTTCCTGTGGAGAGCCACACCATCCCTGCTGCAGTAACATCAGCTTCAGCGGACTGCTCCGCAGCGGCGGATCCCTTTAGCCGCATTCCACAGGTGGCGTCACAAACTCTATAAAAACACTATAAATCCCCTATCCATAACCCCTTTTATTGACCGCCCTGGGTCACGGACCGGGTCACCGCCACTGTGACATTCCCCAGCATCCACCGGCCCGGCACCGGGTACCCCACGGCCCAGGGGGCGCGTCATATATATATATGTACAATGAGGAAAATAAGTATTTGAGACACTGCCGATTTTGCAAGTTTCCCCACCTACAAAGAATGTAGAGGTCTTTATCATAAGTACACTTCAACTGTGAGAGACAGAATCTAAAAATAAAATCCAGAAAATCACATTGTGTGATTTTTACATAATTAATTTTCATTTTATTGCATGAAATAAGTATTTGATACAATATACAATAGAAAAACAGATCTTAATATTTAGTACAGAAACCTTTGTTTGCAATTACAGAGGTCAGACATTTCCTGCAGTTCTTGACCACGTTTGCACACACTGCAGCAGGGATTTTGGCCCACTCCCCCATACAGATCTTCTCCAGATTTTTCAGGTTTCGGGGCTGTCCCTGGGCAACATTGAGATTCAGCTCCCTCCAAAGATTTTCTATTGGCTTCAGGTCTGGAGACTCCAGGACCTTGAAATGCTTCTTACGGAGCCAATCCTTAGTTGCCCTGGCTGTGTGTTTCGGGTCATTGTCATGCTGAAAGACCCAGCCACGATCCATATTCAATGCTCTTACTGAGGGAAGGAGGTTGCTGGCCAAAATCTCGCAACACATGACCCCATCCATCCTCCCTTCAATATGGTGCAGTCGTCTTGCCCCCTTTACAGAAAAGCACCCCCAAAGTATAATGTTTCCCCAGTCATACTTCATGGTTGAGACAGTGTTCTTGAGGTTGTACTCATCCTTCTTCTTCCCCCCTAACACAGAGAGTGGAATTGATACCAAAAAGTTCTATTTTGGTCTCATCTGACCACATGACCTTCTCCCATGCCTCCTCTGGACCATCTAGATGGCCAATGGCGAACCTCAAACCGGCTGGACATGTGCTGGCGTGAGCAGGGGGATCTTCAGTGCCCTGCAGGGTTTTAATCCATGACGGCGTAGTGTGTTACTAACGGTAATGTTTGAGACTGTGGTCCCAGCTCTCTTCTGGTCATTGACCAGGTCCTCCCATGTAGTTCTGGGCTGATTCCTGACCTTTTTCAGAATCATCCTTACCCCACGAGGTGAGATCTTGCATGGAGCCCCAGACCGAGGAAGATTGACAGTCACCTTGTGTTTCTTCTATTTTCTAATAATTGTGCCAACAGTTGTTGCCTTCTCACCAAGCTGCTTGCCTATTGTCCTGTAGCCCATCCCAGCTTTGTGCAGGTCTACAATTTTGTACCTGGTGTCCTTAGATAGCTCTTTGGTCTTGGCCATGGTGGAGAGGTTGGAGTGTGATTGATAGAGTGTGTGGACAGGTGTCTTTTAAACGGGTAACGAGTTCAAACAGGTGCAATTAATACAGGTAATGAGTCTGGAGTAGGAGGGCTTCTTAAAGAAAAACTAACAGGTCTGTGAGAGCCAGAATTCTTGCTGGTTGGTAGGTGATCGAATACTTATTTCTTGCAATAAAATGCAATTTAATTATGTAAAAATCATACAATGTGATTTTCTGGATTTTTTTTTTAGATTCTGTCTCTCACAGTTCAAGTGTACCTACGGTAAAAATTACGGACCTTTCCATTCTTTGTAGTTGGGAAAATTTACAAAATAGGCAGTGTATCAAATACTTATTTTCCCCACAGTATATAGGTCCTCCATACTGGTATATATATATCCCCCATCCTTGTATATATCCCTTATCCTGGGCCCCATCCTGGTATATATATCCCCCATCCGGGTTTGTATGTCACTTATTCTGGGCCCCATCCTGGTATATATATCCCCCATCCTGGTATACATGTCCCTTGTCCTGGGCCCCATCCTGGTATATATGTCCCCCATCCTGGTATATGTCCCTTATCCTGGGCCCATCCTGGTAATATGTCCCTTATCCTGGTATATATCCCTTATTCTGGACCCCATGCTGGTATATATCCTGCGTTCTGACGCTGTTCTTTAACGCATAGAAAAAAAAAACCCATTATACTCACCTTCTCTCCGCTCCCCCGCCGCGCGACGTCCTCTCCTGAACCTGGCAGCTGACTTCATTGTGCAAGTGACAGGAGTGCATGACGTCACTGCCATGCGCCCCCAGTCACATGCACCCTGACGTCAGCCGCTGGCCTCTAATTGGCTGGCAGCGTGTATTGCTGCGCATGGAACCAACGGGTCTGTGTCCTGCAATATGCTTCAACTGGATGTGCATCTGAGGACACACATTCAGACAAAGTTTTTGCTGGCTTCGGCGGATTGCTCACCAACACGGGCCCGGCCACGGTCGCATCCTCTGCGACCGCGGTCGATGCACCCCTGAACACATGGGGGAAAATATAACAAAACTGGAAAACCGTAGTTGCCACCGCCATGGGCAACCCTAATTACTTGACTTTTCCTTTGCTCTAGTATTGATACATTGCTCCCATGATGCTTCTTAGCTGCCACTGATGAAATTTGCAATGAAAGCTGGCACAGAGCGAACCAACGAAGGAAAATGTGACAGTGGAATGTGTGGAAAAAAATAAATAAATCCCTGAGTATTTATGAGCAAGTCCATCAAAATTGTAAGAAAGAGCATAAAGGGCCCATTGTCATCAATTAAATTAATCTCATGATATCCGGTGAATGCCGCCCAGACACAAACTGCACAGTGCTGACCTATATAAACAGTTCTCTGCAAACAGCTAAAAGGAGACTATTCATATAGGGAAGAGTGCAAAATGATCGTCTTATCCTGATTATCTCACTTATACAATCCAATACCAATGTCTGTCTGAGCATATGGGACTTAAAAGGGTACTGCGCTATTGCTGATTCTGCAATATGGAGGGTAACTTGAAGAGTCTCAGTTGGGGGCACCCTAAGCTCACTAGGAGTGCAGCAATAATTATTATTATTATTATTATAGCGCCATTTATTCCATGACACTTTACATGTGAAAAGGGGTATACATAATAAAAACAAGTGCAATAATGCAGAAGTGTTGTGCTGCTCGACACAACTGTAACTGCACAGAATAAGTCGTACCCAGCACAGATTGCAAGGTCAGACACAGAGAGAAGAGGGCCCCTGTGAAAGAACAGTATATGGACTCTTAGCATCCAATAGTTAATCACAATGCACCCTACTATATATCGGTGTCAGAAGCTGCCTGCTGTTCTGGAGGTAGAAGCCGGCCCTTTTACCTCTTGGGCTCTTCTGCAGCTGCACAGGTTGCACCACCGGTATGTCCACCCGTGGTAGGACATATCCTTACAGGGCATATCCTGGTAAATGGGATGTGCTGCTCACAATATGCATACTGTATAGGGACCAAACACTTGTAATAATGATTGTTTGTACCCTTACACTTTGCATCGCCCCATGTAAAATGGCCTTAAATTATCAACTTGTGACATTGTTCAGAGCTTATCCAAAATTACTGCTGACATAAGAGAAGTCAGGAGCACAAGCATGGTATATATAGCAATGTGCAAAAGTGTTAGGTGCGAAAAAATGCTGCAAAGTTTAAAGTATAGCTATTCTCTATATGAATCAGTCACTGCACCCAAACCAAGTTTTGCAGAGCAAGGGAAAATCATGGCAGGAGACTAAACTTGTGACCTAGTTATTACACTATGGGTGCTTTCACTGCGTTCTGGCACCTGTTCATTGGTCCCATTGGGGCCATATGTCCGAACCCCCAGTAAAATGGGATTCGGGTGTATGCGCTGATGGGGCCATAGACTATAATGGTGCCGAAAGAGCAAACCTGTGCTCTGACATGCTTCATTTTTGGGCATAAACGCCTACTGTAGATACTCAGATGTAGTAGACTGCGTCTGGATGTCCAACTCCAATAGGCGTATACACCTCAAAATTATGCAGACAGAGCGCACGTTCGCTCTGCTGGTACCATTGTAGTCTATGGACCCATTGGCACATACGTCCAAATCCTGTTTTGTGGGGTAAGGTGGGGGTCGGATGCAAGCCCCGACAGGACCAACGAACGTGAAGATAAGCTCAATGTGAATGCACCCTATATGGCAGTACATACTTTGTTATTTTGTTTCCTGGTGGCCCCAAACTATCTAAATCAGGGATTTACTAATGTAAATACAAGTTCTCAGCTCCCACATGCCGTGATAGATGCACAGTGACAGAAGTCGGACATGACGGATCAATAGCCTATCCTGGACCTTCTGTTCACATTGTCTGCAGAATACAAATCCCCATTGAACATCTCTGTGTTAATCTCTGCAGCTCGTTGATCTTTAATTACTTGTATCTGAACCTATTATATGTAATTACTATACTGAGATGAAAGGCGGCTGGTCAGCAGGTCCATTGCAGCCTGTCATGTGAGATACTAGAGCATCTAAGCTTATCATGTGTGGTTCTTGTGTGTGTAGACCTATATCTGTATTACAAAGGGATATAAGCCTATTATTTGGGATACTAGTCTAAAGTCTAATAATATTTAATATTAGTGTATCTAACTTAGGATACTAGGGTATCCAAGCATCATATCTATACTTATCATGGCAACACTAGTGTGTCTCATCCTATAATGTGTGAGCCTGGTGTATCTAAGCCTACTACATGACACACCTAGCCTACACACATACTTTTGTATCTAAGGCCAAGTTCACACATTCAGTATTTGGTCAGTATTTTACATCAGTATGTATAAGCCAAAACCAGGAGTGGGTGAATAGTGCAGAAGTGGTGATGTGTTTCTATTATACTTTTCCTCTGATTGTTCCACTCCTGGTTTTGGCTTGCAAATACTGAGGTAAAATACTGATCGAATACTGAACGTTTGAATGTGGCCTTAACTTCTCACATATGATACTGACAGTTTTAACCGCTCCTGTGTGATTCTAGTGTATCTAAGCCTACTATCTATAAAACTAATTTACTTAAGTCTATCATGGGCGCATCTACGCCAACCATGTGTGATATTTGTGTATGTGTGACTATATCCCCATCATATATTTCTTTTTTCAACCATCCTGACTTTTTCAGAGGAGAGCCAATCCGAGTTTTTGCACTTGGTAATTAGTAACCATAGCTACTGATAATTGGAGGAATTAGATTATGATGGTAATTATTACCAACTAATCAATAAAGCAGAAATGGCAGAGATTACTGGATAATCAGATTATAGGTCTGGGCGAGGAACAATAGAAGTGGAAGTTATAGACAATTCACATACACAATACTTATTGATCCTGTAACAGTGTAGGACCAGCTGCCAAAAAGTGGGACATCTGAGGGGGTCTCATTAGGTAGCCATGGGGAGGGCTGCAGCACTGCAGTTACCCCAGAACCTGATTCTTGTGGCTTTAAAGCCCCTCAGATGAGAAGGTAACAGGACTACAGATGATGGTGCCACATGGTGGTCTGCACTGGGACATGGAAGTATTTTCCGCTGTAGAATTAATATGAATTAATTGCAAATCCATGGATTTTACCTTATGTATTGCCAAGGGTAAATTGTGATGTGAAAATCACCACTGTAAATTGAAATGGTAGAAATTTAAAAGCCTCACCACTTCCACTTCCATTTTTGTATGTATTTTTCCCATCTGGAAATGAAATCTAGATGGAAAAATATGGCCAGTGTATCATTAAAAAAGCTACCTATATGTGCAGAGTGGTCCAATCCCCATGATCATCACTAGTACCAGTGTCCAATGTGTGCCACAGTGCTCCAATATCTGTCTGGGGACAGGGGCTGATCCATATGTGCAGATGGGCCTGCAACTGACAGTGATAGAGACAGAGCTAAAGTACCAGATACACATCCATAGGAGTCCCAAGGGTTGATGACATGATCATAATTGAACATGAATGTGGTAACATAATACCCATAGCAATAAGCCACCTTGAGTTTCCGAAATCAGAACTTTTTAAATTTCAGACAACCACTTGCAAGTGTGCCCATACTGTAGGGACGGTCTGCGGGGCTGTTTTGATGCCCTTAGACTGGATTCACACGGACAGATATTGACCATCATATATTATAGTTGGTTGCGCATGGTGCCTTGTGACATTACTATTTATTTACCTGAAGTACTCACTATGTATTATTATTATCATTTTCTGTCACCACATGCATCATTGGGCGCCAAGTACTACCATCTACGCCACATTTGCTAGATTGGCTTTGACATACCCATTGCAATTGCTGTATACCAGTTTTCTGTGATCCAATTTGATCATGTTTATTGCAATTGTTGTATACCTGTTTTCTGTGATCCAATTTGATCATGTTTATTGACCACATTGATGTTGTATATATACTATTGCGATTGCGGACAATCTTGTGTCTGTAATACCACTATGACCATTCTGTTAATAAAGTTTTTTTATATACAGTGCTGGCCAAAAGTATTGGCACCCCTGCAATTCTGTCAAATAATACTCAGTTTCTTCCTGAAAATGATTGCAATCACAAATTCTTTGCTATTATTCTCTTCATTTAATTTGCCTTCAATGAAAAAAACACAAAAAGAATTGCCCTAAAGCCAAATTGGATATAATTCCACACCAAACCTAAAAAAGGGGGTGGAAAAAAGTATTGGCACCCTTTGAAAATCATGTGATGCTTCTCTAATTCGTGTAATTAACAGCATGTTATGCACACGCCCGGGCTAAGCGGCGTGTGCGTGGGATTGGTAGTGATTCCACTGGACCGTGCCGGAGAGTGAATGCCTGGAGGGGCGTGACTAAGTATTCACCCGATCCGACCAGGGTCGCACGACGGCATACGACGCCAGTGCACCAAGGAGGAACCGAGCAGAGGGACCAGGTGCTACTCCAGGACAGACCCCGGACACGGCTGTTGACCCACACAGGGGAATACAGGAACAGGCTGGTAGGCTGGCACACAGACTGGTATGCAGGCAGGCGGGTATGCAGGCAGGCGGGTATGCAGGCAGGGGGGTAAAGGCAAGCACAGCTAGAGTGCAGACAGGGAGGCACTAGCAGGCAGGAACACAGGCGGGATAGGACCCAGTACACACCGGGACTCAGGAACAATACAGGCAGAGGGTTACAGGCAAGCACAGCTAGAGTGCAGACAAGGCTGAGCAGGGAGGACAGGGCTCTGTTCACACGGAACAGACAGGAAGGGAAAGACAGAGCCAGATACTCACACAGTACTTGCAGAGACAACAAGCAGGAGTTAGGTACGAGTTCAGACTCTGCAGAAAAAGGAAGGGAACGGACATAGAGGCAAAACAGGTAAAGGACAGGAGAGAGTTCAGACTGGAACTGAGTGTACGGAGAAGACCGACACTGCAGAGGGATACAGGAGCGGGTCTGGGAATACGGCCCCCAGAGAGGCGGAACGAACAGGCAAGGAGCGTGTTCAGACAGGACAGACCAGACACAGGAGCGGGTCTAGGAAAACGGCCACTAGAAGGCGAGAGGAACAGGCTAGGAGCGAGTTCAGACAGGACAGACAAGAGAACACAGAAAGGACTCAGTTCAGACACGGGAACTAATACCGCAAAGCAGGAGACATACAGGACTTAGTTCAGACACGGGAACTAATACCGCAAAGCAGGAGACATACAGGACACAGTTCAGACACGGGAGCTGATACCGCAAAGCAGGAGACATACAGGACTCAGTTCAGACACGGGAACTGATACAAAAAGCAGGAGACATACAGGACTCAGTTCAGTCACGGGAACTGATACAAAAAGCAGGAGACATACAGGACTAGTTCAGACACGGGAACTAATACCGCAAAGCAGGAGAAATACAGGACTCAGTTCAGACACGGAAACTGATACAAAAAGCAGGAGACATACAGGACTCAGTTCAGACACGGGAACTGATACAAAAAGCAGGAGACATACAGGACTCAGTTCAGACACGGGAACTAATACCGAAAAGCAGGAGACATACAGGACTTAGTTCAGACACGGGAACTAATACCGCAAAGCAGGAGACATACAGGACTAAGTTCAGACAGGCCTGGAAATACAGCCTCCAGGAAAGGCAGACAAGGAAACAAAGACGGGACCTGGCACCTTCAGAGTGCAAGCACACACTGAAGGAAAACACTATGCTCAGGCAGGGATAGAAGGGAGCTGCTGAGCTATATACCAAGTGTCAGACAGCAATAGGCTGAGGACGCACAAGGGGTGTGACCCACAGCAGGTACAAAAAGCAGGAAGTGATCGGGCGCCGCCCTTAAGCAGCAGAGACAGACACAAACAGACAGCATGGAGGGAAGCCAGAGAGACATTCCGGACAGGAGATCAAGTGCGCGCTCCTGCACAGTGGGAAATGGACCACTATGCAAGGACGCCGCCAGGTATGTTACACAGCACCTGTAACTTACTTGTGGCACCTAACAGGTGTTGGCAATAACTAAATCACACCTGCAGCCAGTTAACATGGATTAAAGTTGACTCAACCTCTGTCCTGTGTCCTTGTGTGTACCACATTGAGCATGGAGAAAAGAAAGAAGACCAAAGAACTGTCTGAGGACTTGAGAAACCAAATTGTGAGGAAGCATGAGCAATCTCAAGGCTACAAGTGCATCTCCAAAGACCTGAATGTTCCTGTGTCTTCCGTGCGCAGTGTCATCAAGAAGTGTAAAGCCCATGGCACTGTGGCTAACCTCCCTAGATGTGGACGGAAAAGGAAAATTGCCGAGAGATTTCTACACAAGATTGTGCGGATGGTGGATAAAGAACCTCGACTAACATCCAAACAAGTTCAAGCTGCCCTGCAGTTTGAGGGTACAACAGTGTCAACCCGTACTATCCGTCGAAGTCTGAATGAAAAGGGACTGTATGGTAGGATATCCAGGAAGACCCCACTTCTTACCCCGAGACATAAAAAAGCTAGGCTGGAGTTTGCCAAAACTTACCTGAGAAAGCCTAAAACGTTTTGGAAGAATGTGCTCTGGTCAGATGAGACAAAAGTAGAGCTTTTTGGGAAAAAGCATCAACATAAAGTGTACAGGAAAAAAAAAGAGGCATTCAAAGAAAAGAACACGGTCCATACAGTCAAACATGGTGGAGGTTCCCTGATGTTTTGGGGTTGCTTTGCTGCCTCTGGCACTGGACTGCTTGACCATGTGCATGGCATTATGAAGTCTGAAGACTACCAACAAATTTTGCAGCATAATGTAGGGCCCAGTGTGAGAAAGCTGGGTCTCCCTCAGAGGTCATGGGTCTTCCAGCAGGACAATGACCCAAAACACACTTCCAAAAGCACTATAAAATGGTTTTAGAGAAAGCACTGGAGACTTCTAAGGTGGCCAGCAATGAGTCCAGACCTAAATCCCATAGAACACCTGTGGAGAGATCTCAAAATGGCAGTTTGGAGAAGGCACCCTTCAAATATCAGGGACCTGGAGCAGTTTGCCAAAGAAGAATGGTCTACAATTCCAGCAGAGCATTGTAAGAAACTCATTGATGGTTACTGGAAGCGGTTGTTTGCAGTTATTTTGGCTAAAGGTTGTGCAACCAAGTATTAGGCTGAGGGTGCCAATACATTTGTCCGGCCCTTTTTTGGAGTTTTGTGTGAAATGATCAATGATTTGATTTTTGCTTCATTCTCTTTTGTGTTTTTTCCTTGCAAGCAAATTAAATGAAGATAATAATACCAAAGAATTTATGATTGCAATCATTTTCACGAAGAAACTGAGTATTATCTGACAGAATTGCAGGGGTGCCAATACTTTTGGCCAGCACTGTATAGCCAATGTTTAATTGATTTTTGGACCTGACATTCGGTGGTTCTCCTCTTTTTGTGTTCTCATCCGAATGGTCTGCCATTCATTGTGTCCACACAGTATACAAATCTCATTTGTATGAGTTTTCTATATTGACCAATGAGTCTCTATTGAAATTTCCCATTGATGTGGATTTCCTTAAAGGGAGTTTCCCACGAACGAAAGCTGATTATTTTTGTGAGGTAAAACATTTCACTGCCTGTTTTTAAACAATGTTTTACTTCAAAGAAAGAATAATTTGTGATCCCGTGCTGTAATATCTGTATAATCTCTTTTGCCTCCTCCCCTGCCCAGGAGCTGTGGTATAATCAGACTATGTCCCTGCACGGTCAGATACGGCCATTACACAGTACACAGCAGGGGAACATTTATAAGATTATCTCGGGACAGGAACATTTTATTTAAATACATCCAAGTGTGGAAGTTATTATTATTCCAAGATCTATGGATTAAAATTAACTTTTGTTCGTGGGAAAACCCCTTTAAGTGCTATTTGTGTGGATTCACACGTTGCATATTTGGTGTGGATTTTCCATGCCGTTTTCTGCTCATAAATCCACAGCATTTTATGGTACAAGGAAAGTGAATGAGTTTTAAATTAATGTCATATACATGCTGCTGTTTATTTTTATTTTATTTGTAGAATCCATACAGAAATTGGCTTTTGCTGAATTTTTCAAATCCACAGCTCATCAATTTCTGTGGCATAAATGCACCTTTTTGATGCAATGGAGACCAAAAATTTGCAGGTTAAACCTTTGACTTTACATTGTTGTGTTGTGTTTTTTTTGGTGCAATTCTGCAATAGAAAACACACATTAATAAGTGTGGAAAATATGCACGGATTTTGAATGAAAAAAGCTGCGGATTTCAGCTTAGAAATCCACACGTAAAATACGCACCAAGTATGTGATATATAAGCCCAGCCTAAGGGTTTATTCACACATCAGTATTTGTATGCCTAAACCAGGAGAGTCTCCAAAACACAGAACAGGTGTCAATATTTCAATTACAGTTTTTCTCCCGGTTTTGGTATACAAACACTTTTCTATTAATTGAAAATCCTGCTTTTGCGGGCTTAAGAGTCCAATGGGCCCCAATCAGTGATTGATTGATAGTTATCACTGTATGTACACTTAAGGAAGACTGTCAATCACCCCTGGACTCCTAAATTCAAAATAGGGAGATATTTTAATTAGTTATTACAATGCATATTGTCCTTTTTCCTACAAGCTTATATCAATCTGCCCATAAATAGTGCAGCATTTACCAAGCTGAAAGTTCTCTTTGGTGACTGCAGTCATAATTCTGGAAAAAAACAACTAGTCTAGGGTGGTGGATGTGAATGCAAAGCCATGACAACAAGTATTGCTGAAATATTCTAGTAATGTTGCATCACCTATCATAATAATATGACCATTAGGTGGCGCTGATTTATTATTGTTTTCATTCTCTCGTTCATAAAAGTGAATGTCCTATATGGGAAACCGTGGCTCACTGTTCCACATACATTATCCTTTGTTGTTTCCTGGAGATTTATAGCCTATATAAGCCCATTGTATAAATATATAAGTATGAGCGTGGGTTTTACACAGCGGGAGGAATGTACAGCGCTGCTCCGCGAGTCCCTCTGGCGTTCCTGTCTGGACATTTGTTTCTGTTATATAACCTCATCTACTCTAAGTATAGCCGCCGCTGATCCATAGTCTTGTAGAAGTGCCATTTAGGATATAATGAGCCGATCAGCTACTGCAGATCCGTAGTGTGGCACAGAGCGGCCGCCTTCCACAGTCTGGAACATGCAGTATCAATCAGAAGGACACAATGAAGATGTATGTGCACACATCAACATCCAGAACAAAAGCCCTTATGGTGCCTCATTTACAGGAGCCCCACAAAGAATGCCTGTTATGTATGAGGGCTGAACTTAAAGGGCCAGTCCCAGAAGTGCCGGAGAAGTAACATAAATGAGTGGTCTACAACCTGTGGCTTCCCAGCTGGGCATACTGGGAGTTCTGGATTTACAATAGTTGGAGACCACAACTTTATGACACATACGATTAGGTCCAGAAATACTTGGACAGTGACAAGTTTTGGCATTTTAGCTGTTTACAAAAACATATTCAAGACACAGTTATATAATCAAAATGGGCTTAAAGTGCAGACTCTCAGCTTTAATTTGAGGGTATTTACATCCTAATTGGAGTAAGGGTTTATGAATTACAGCTCTCTAATTTGTAGCTGCCTCTTTTTCGAGGGACCAAAAGTAATTGGACAATTATCTCATAAGCGCTTTAATGGGCTGCATGGACTATTCCCTCATTAATCCATCATCAGTTAAGCAGATAAAAGGTCTGGAGCCTAGTCCAGGTGTGGCATTTGCATTTGGAAGCTGTGGCTGTGAACCCACAACACACAGTCAATGGAAGAGATACAGACCATCATTAGGCTGACCGAAAAGAAAAAATTCACTCAGAGAGATAGCAGAAATGTTAGGAGTGGCCATATCAATAGTTTGGTACATTCTGCAAAAAAAAAAAAAGAGCGCACTGGTGAGCTTTGGAACTCAAAGCGGCCTGGACTTCTGAAGAAGACAACAGTGGTGAATGATCACAGAATCCTTTCCATGGTGAAGAAAAAGCCCTTCACAACATCCACCCAACTGAAGAACACTCTCCAGGAAGTAGGTGTTTCAATATCTAAGTCTACCATAAAGAGAAGACTTTGTTAGAGCAAATACAGAGGGTTCACCACAAGGTGCAAACAGCCTTAAATCATTAATCAAACTTTAAAAGAGAAAGCCCAGATTAGACTTTGCCAAAAAAAAACATCTAAAGAAGCCATCCAGTTCTGGAAAAGCATTCTGTAGACAGATGAAACTAAGATCAACGTGTACCAGAATGATGGGAAGAAGAAAGTATGGAGAATCTTGAAATGGCTCATGATCCAAAGCACAGCACATCCTCTGTAACACATGGTGGAGGCAGTGTTATGGCTTGGCATGCATGCTTTCCAATGGGGTCACTAGTATTTATTGATGATGTGACTGAAGACAGAAGCAGTTGGCTGAATTCTGGGGTGTACAGGGCGATTCATTCTGCTCAGATTCAACCAAATGAAACAAGGTTGATTGGATTCCGCTTCACAGGACAGATGGATAATGACCCAAAACATACTGCAAAAGTAACCCAGGAGTTTAAGGCAAAGAAGTGGAATATTCTGCAATGGCCGAGTCAATCACCTGATCTCACCCCCATCGAGCAGCATTACACAAGCTTAAGACAAAAATTTAAGGCAGAAAGACCCCAAGCTAGCAACAACTGAAGTCAGCTGCAGTAAAGGCGGCAAAGCATTACAGAGGAGGAAACCCAGCGTTTGGTGATGTCCATGGATCCCAGACTTCAGGCAGTCATTGCCTGCAAAAGGATTCTCTACAAAGTATTAAAAGTGAACATTTTAACATTTTATTTATGGTAAGGTTAATTTTTCCAGTTACGTTTGAGCCCCTGAAATGAGGAGGCTTCGTAGAAAATGGTTACAATTCCTAAGGCTATGTTCCCACGATCAGGCTATATCAGTGCTTGGACACAGCGTATTTTTGCTGCGTCCGATCACACAGGTAAATTCGCATGTATTCATTGAACACATGCGGAGTTACCGCATCCAATACATTCTATTGGGGAAAGTTCTGTTGCGCAGACTTGTGTCTCTGCAACAGAAATTTACATGCTGCTGCTCATAAAGCCACGCAGCGGGTGAATTTATGCGGCGTCAAATAGAAGCACAGTGGGCATGGGATTTCTCTAACTCCCATCCACTGTGCTTCTAATGTAATGCAGGTGAGCTGCATCCAAAATGCTGCTATTACGGATCGTGGGCATGCAGCCTAGATGTTTCACAGGATATTTTTGTTCAGCTCCTTTAATTAAATCTGAAAGTCTCCACTTCAATTGCATCTCAGTTGTTTAATTTTAAATAAAAAATAGTGGCCTGCAGAGCTGAAATCACAGAGATTCAGTCACTGTCCAAATATTTCTGGACCTAACTGTACTGTATGTGTAGTGCTGGGACATTCTAGAGCAGTGGTCTCTAACCAGTAGCTCTCCAATTGTTGGAAGTTTTAGTTGTGGGTAGCCACACATTAGAAACCACTGTGCTAGAGGCTGTAATCACTAGGTCTCAAAGTCTTGGTCTCCTACCCGTGGCCCTTCAACATTTGCATTGCCTGAAATGACTGATAACTGATCAGCTCTCTAATTTAATTTTAATATGTCAGCAAGGGTCAATTTCACACCTATGCAGAGGATTACAGTGACATACGTCTCCCACATTAAGAAGCATACATTTTTTGGTGGGATGTCTCTCAGCAGTCGGTGCTCTTCCATATGGCACAAAAATTCATTGCTGAACAGAATGGAGCAAAATTTTTAGCAGGACCCTTGTCCAGTGGCCACGTTGGTAGTCCACTGCCGAACCAGATCCTCTTATCTCCTCCTACTGGCCGGCATCCCCAGATTCTCTTTTAATTAGAAGGTCCAGTGTGATGTCATTGTTGTAATGTGACACATGCATGATGTCTCTGCAGGCTTATTAACCAGAAGCAGTGCCAGGGATGCTGGTCGCTAGGAGATTCTCAGGGCTCTGGTCCGGTGGCCATAGACTATTGACACAGCTGCTGGGTCAGGATCCTACCATGTGCCACTGTAATACTGGTATCATCTCAGGCAGTGGTGGTCTTTTGGCTCCCCTAGGAACTTGAGTTCGGATGTAACTGCTACCTCTGCTTCTTGTAGTTACGCTCCTGTGCTGGATTAATGGAATTTTACTGCATTCGCCTATACAGTCTCATATCCTTAAATCCCCCTGCATTTCCCCCACATAATGTGTCCAGGCATGAGGGGTCTGACAGGCAGCATTCTCCCGGCCGCTCAGTGTCGGCTGTGCCTGATACATAAATATTACCGGTACGGTCTGCCAAACAGACGCTGACATTGTTGTTCAGCGCGGGGTGAAAGTATTCTTTGTTAACCTGTCTGAAAGGTCTATTAAAAAAATAAACAGACCATTATAATCATATTACGGAGAAGTGTTTTCTCGGAGCATACGTCGCCCTATAAACACATTAGTTAAGAAAATAAATGGCTCTCCCTGTGAAGGTTCTGAGGGCGGTTTTATTTCTCTGCTAGTGAACTGAGTTTTCGCAATCCTTCTCTGTAACTAGAACGGAGGGATGTTTTGGGGTCCCTTTTGGTCACTAGTGCCCATGATGATACGCACACTTTAGGCGTCGTTCAGACATCAGTGATTTTTCTCATACGCAAAAAAAAGAATGATTTTTGTTTTGGATCAGAGCTTGGTCAATGTTGACTTTTACCATCAGAGTTTCACTGTTTTTTGTTGTAGATTTCTCAAACTTTTATCATCAAATAGTTGGTGAACACCAAACTGCACAGGTATGGCGTCAGAGTGCTGTCTGATTTTTCTCATGGACCCATAGACTTGCATTGGCGAGTGTTTGATGAGTGTCATGTCTCCGTATGTTGATGTGAAACCCTCAGTCCATAAAATACAGACATGTGAACAAACCCATAGACTATAATAGACACATGTCCCAAGTGTGCCAAAAACACATCTTACATGAAAAACTGATGTCTGAATAGTACGTTACCAGCTCATCATCTATTACTGCTGACAACCAGCCTGTATACCGTGTGAGAGGTTGTCGGCCACACCCCCTGGTGATGACATCACTAAATAGCTTAATAATCTACCATAAGTAATAACTACAAGTAACAGCAAATTTAAAACCATTTCTAGTTCTGTTTCTTGGCTCTGGATCCATTAGAACGATGGAAAGGAAGTGAGTAATATCTTGTTATTATATTATGCTCGTTCAGCTACACCCATAACATTTCTGATTTTGGGTGGAGGCCGTCTTTAAATGTCCCTCATAGCAGAAAGTAGCAGCTGGACGTTGTAAATGGCAGCTAGGTGAATATACAGTATAACACAGTATGTACTATATACAGAACGTTGGCTATGGTATATTATATACAGCTGATTACATCCATTACTGGAGGAGGGGGATGACAAGGAGGAGGAGATCTTCAGAAATGTTCAATTAAGGACAAATTAAAAAGAAAATACAAATCCAGCAGAGAACAAAATTAGAAAAGGCGCAGAGAATCTGGAAGTCGCTGTGATCAATATATAATCATCTTATTAGGAAGAGCCGGTAATAAGGACAGGAGATAAGAGGACAGAGGGTCAAAGAGGTGAAGAGACGAGGGGGTCTCAGTGGAGGGGAGTAAGGAGTCGAATTCTCCAAATGCATTTACATGAAGACTTGTACAAAGTCCTGAATTTTTTAGTTTCACATTTCCTTTCAAATAGGTCATAATTTCAACAACTCTGCTTGCTGTCAGTAAGTTGAAACATTGTCCTCTATATCAGACTAAAGAGGCCTTACTTACCAATATCTGGCCACAATACTGCAGCACTGTGTGACCGGCACCTTATACAAGCTGTATCCATGTGCATCCATAATACTAAGCATCCTCACCTCATGGATGATCAATAATACTAAGCATACTCATGGATGATTCGAGAAAGAGTGTTTAGTTCTGCAGTATTTTACACCTGTGCTGCCTCTGCCTGTTATCCGCTGCATCCACTATATTGGTATTGTGACCATTTTCCTGTGATGTGTTTTCTTTTATATTTAGGCTGGACTCCCACTAGCGTAAAGCATCCCATGCGAGAGCATCGGATGCGATATACTAATGACCCTCGGCTCCAGCTCTGCTGCGAGTTTGAGCTGAGTGTCAGTGCTCTGTGCTCCATCCTCTTGCATCAAATGTACGGAGCAAGGATTTCAAGTTCCCATTGGTTTTTGTCAACAGATGAATTTGACAATCTAGAGCTCTTCTGACAAATCCCGCACACCACAGAATAGTTGTGTTCATGTTCAGCAGAATATAATTTCTTTCCATTATTTCTTCTAGTTTATGTACCATTAGCAGTGAGTAGAAGCACACAGAAGTTAAAATAGGCTTTTAAGCGCATGGTCCAGGCTTCCTGTAAATGCAGCATTTTTCCTGTGATTAATGCTCGTTCCATGAAAAACCTTCGGCCTCAAATCCACTCTGACAAATTTCCACTTAGAACTAAACTGTTTATGAAGTTTATAACCTAATCCAGAGCCCCCCGGTCTGAACACTCCGAGAGAAAAAAAAAAAAAGAAATAAATAAAAATTCTACTAAAATCAATGTACATTCCTCCAAAAGCCTCACATTACAGTGCAGCGCGGAGCCCATACATCTGCTTTATGTTTAAATACATATCTATTACAATAATTTAGAAGATTATTACATTGTGGAAGCGATAAATCTGTTTTATGTTTAATGCTCGCTCCTTCCACCCGCTCCAGTCAATACTAAAAGGGTTACGGGGCCAGATTTATTAAGCAGATGCTTTAATTGCTCAACCAAAGCCCCGACTCTGGGAGCCGCCATATTCCAACCTGTACCATTATCAGTGGAAAAGTTATAAAAAGTGACATTTTGACACTGAAAATTGGTGCTGATACAAACTGCAATGTTTAAAAAATGTTACACAGATGTTTGTTGAGTCTCAAATTTGCGTCTTTTCATCTATATTCTGTATATACCTCAGTGCTGGGATTAGTTTCCCCATGTATGGTGACAGTTCTTAAAGATGCTGTCTATTTTTTATTTGTTTTTTCCTTGAGGAATGAAATCCATGTTGAATCACGTGTCCACTGCAGCCAATCAGCAGCTGCTCATCAATATTCCGTCATGGCGGACGTCTGACAAAATAGTAAAGGCTGCAGCTAAATAGTGGCCCCTGATTGGCTGCAGAAGCTACGTGGCACAACAATGTCACATCACCCTCCGGGAATAATGGTGCCACCACGGTGCGGGAGGAGAGTATCCACTGTTTTTCTTTTAATTGGGGTCTTGAATTGATTAAGCTGGAGTCTCCCGTCCCGAACAACTGCTGTAATATATCCTGTCATTTATCGCACATAGCAAGCATGATGCTGTTTTTTTGTCAGCTTGTCTCCCCACCCGCCCTAAAAAATGGAATAAAACGTGACCAAAATTTGTGTGTATTGCACCAATAAACACTGCAACTTGTCCCATAAAAATACAATACCAAAAGTAGCACTCAGAACATAACACAATGCAATTTTTAAAGGGGTTGCCTTTGTTTGAGAGCAAAGACTGCAGTGACTCTATGTGACTGCAGACTTCTGAATTGTCAGCGTGTAATGCACACACTGTCATGATTCCTGGTATTGCTGGTGCCAGCGAGAGGTCACATGACCGCATGTATGCAATTATAGTGTGACTGCAGACTTTGCTCTCAAACCTGGACAACCCCTTTAATGGTGAACACAGTAAAATTCAAACCCAAAAACAATGGTAGAATTGTTTGGCTTTATATACTTTTTTTCCCCAATTTTATTCCACAAAGATTTATTTTTTCAATACATGAAATGGAGCTATTAAAAAAATAACAACTCTCACTGCAAAAATGGGGATGAAAATGCAATAGCTAGTATAGACTACAAGTGCCTGATTGTCAGGGATTCAACCATTAGGACCCCTGCCAAATAATATGAAAGAGGGAAGGCCACCTCACGTAGTTTTGGCTCCACACGCCTTTCTATGGGCGGACGCATGGAGGGCCCTCGGACATAAGTGAAGAGGAAATATTATTTCTCTATGATTGAAATAGATATAGCTCTATTGCCCATAGCAGCCAGATTCCTCTCTTGATGCGTGGTGGTCCTGGGCTGAAAACCCATTCTCCCTAATTAGCGTCAGCGTGAAAACCCCAACCACAATGGTACATGCGGTGGCATATGTCAGTTTCTTTTTGGTTGCTATGGTCAACTTCCACCTCTGATGCGTTCGTGTCACATTCCCGCTTCCCCATAAGTTTTAGGGGCTTTTTTTTCTTAGATTTACACTTTGAGTTGCACGAGGAACCTCAGGTCACGTTACCACCAATAACTGCCCTCACTATGTTGTAATATTGCAATATATTAGCCACATATCGGCAAAGAAAAATGGGGGAGATTTTTCAAAGCGAAATGTGCCAGAATTCTGTCACAAATTTTAATGAAGAAATGGTACCTGCCATATTTCTTACATGTTTTAGACAGCTCCCTTTGGTCGTGGCAGTGCGCAAAAAATAGGAACATATTAAGTCCAATTTGTGGCAATTTTTGTGGCACACGTAAGTGTGGAGTACAACAGAACTGCAAAAAAATATTTGACTTTGGCAACAAATGTGAAAGTGAGCATGGTCTTTAAGGAAATGGGGTTCAAGTAATTTTTCCACGTCCTGCTCATAGCCTGGTGCTGTTTTTCCACTGGAGTTGAGAATCGGACGCCATTGCCGTTCATTATTTTCTTTAAAAGTTCTCGCACCAATTACATCTCCAGCATGTGAGTCTATGGTAATGTCAGTATACACATCCGGAGATCAGACATTGGCGTGAGTACTTTGTCTGATCTCCGGATCTGTATACTGATGTTACCATAGACTCACATGATGGAGATGTGCACCGGGAGTATTTGCTGAGCTATGCCTCTGATGTGCACCACTGTATACACATCCAGTGCCGTACGTCATACCACTTTTCTGTGATACGCTATATATGATATGTTACATATGGGAATGGATTATGTATGTGATACATTGTATGTGATGCATTTGTGTTATGTTATACTATATGTAAGGTATGATGTCCAGTGGATATAAAAAGTATACACACCCCTGGCTAAATGCCAGGTTTTTTATCATGTAACAAAATCCTACCAAGAATCATTTCAGGACTTTTTCCATCTTTAATGTCGCTCATGGTATGTAGAAATCCATTAAAGAATCAAACTTAAACGATTTTGAGGCAGAAAAAAACAAAAACAAAACTAAAATCTGGTTGCATAACTGTGAGCACCCTCTTATAAATAGGAATGTGATTGTGTTCAGAATCAGCAGATCACATTTACCCTCATATTACATAGTAGTCAGTACACGGCCGTTGTCATTTACAGCGATTCTGATTAACCCCAGAGAGAGTATTGCTGTTCTAGGAGGATTTTCCTGACATTTTCTGGTCTGTAAACAGCTGAAAACACAGGAAAGGATCTCACTGTGCAAAGTTCCCAGGCGTTAGATTTACCATGGACACTGTGAACACGTCATCCAGAAATGGCTGAAATTTGGCACAATAGTGACATTATCTAGAACTGGACGTTTCTCAATAATTGATGAAAATACAAAAAGAAAATTGGTCAGGGAAGCTGCCAAGAGGCCGACAGCAACATTAAAGGAGTTGCAGGAATTTCTGGCCAGTCCTGGTTGTGTCCTGTATGTGACAACAATCTCCCGTATTCTTCATATCTCCAGCCTGTGGGGTTGGGTGGCAAGACGGAAGCTTTTCTTTCACAGAAAAACTTTCAAGCCTGGCTATGTTTTGGCAAAAACTCCATCACGTCTCATGTAGGAAACGTATTATGTCTGATGAGGCCAAGGTCTATTTGGCTATTATTCTAAAAGGTGCAAAGTCAACACTGCGCATCACCAGAAAATCAACATTCCCACAGTAAGGCATGGTGGAGGCAGAATTGTGCTTTGGGGCCATTTTTCGGCAGCTGGAACTGGGGAATAAGTCAAGGTGGAGGGAATGATGAACAGTCCAAATATCAGTCAATTTTGCAACAAAATCTTCAGGCCACTGCTAAAAAGCCGAAGATAATGAGGAATTTCACCTTTCAGCACAACAATGATGCTAAGCAACCTCCAAGTCACCAAAAGAATAGCTTCACCAGAAGAAGATGGAAGTTATGGAATGGCCCAGCCCTGGATCCAAATAACAGTCTGTGGTGACCTGAAAAGGGCACTGTACACATGAGATGCCCCTGTAATCTGACAGATGTGGAGGTACTGCAAGGAAGAGAATGCACCCTCCTTCTTGTGTGACATGTGGGGTACACCCCGTCCACACGTTAGACATGTGGGGTGCACCCCGTCCTCACATGAAACATGTGGGGTGCACCCTCTTACCTGTATGACATGTGGGGGTGTACTCTCCTTCTTGTGACATGTGGAGTGCACCCCGTGCTCCCATGAGACATGTGAGGTGCACCCTTTTACCTGTATGACATGGGGAGTGTACCCTCCTTCTTGTGTGACGTGGAGAGCATCCTCTTTCCTGTGTAACATGTGGGGTGCACCCTCTTTCCTGTGTAACATGGAGTGCACCCCCCTTCCCTTGTGATATGTGGGGTGCACCTTTTTCTCTGTGACATGTAGGGTGTACTCACCTTCCTGTGTGACATGGGGTGCACTTTTTCTTCTGTGAAGTGGGGGTGCACAGTTGTCCCCGTCTCCTGTGTGACATATGAGGTGCACTCCCTTTCCTGTGTAACATGTGGGGTGCACCCTCTTACCTGAGTGACATGTGGGGTGCGCCCTCTTTCCTGCGACATGTGGGGTGCACCCCATCCTTTCATGAGACATGTGGGGTGCATCCTCTTACCTGTATGACATGTGGGGTGCACCCCGGCCACACGTGAGACATGTGGGGTGCACTCTGTCCTCACATGAGACATGTGCGGTGCACCCTCTTACCTGTATGACATGTGGAGTATACCCTCCTTCTTCTGTGACGTGGGGTGCACCTTTTTCTCTGTGTGACATGTGGGGTGCACCTTCCTTCCTGTATGACATGGGGTGCACTCTTTCTTCTGTGAAGTGGGGGGATGCACAGCTGTCCCCGTCTCCTGTGTGACATATGAGGTGCACCATGTCTTGGGATGCACCCTCTTTCTTCTGTGACATGTGGGGTGCAACCTCCTTCCCCTGTGACATGTGGGGTGCACCCTCCCCTGTGACATGTGGGGTGCAGCTTCCTTCCCCTGTGTGACATGTTGGGTGCAGCAGCACTCTCCTTCCCCTGTGTGACATGTGGGGCGCACCCTCCTTCCCCTGTGTGACATGTGGGGCGCACCCTCCTTCCCCTGTGTGACATGTGGAGCGAACCCTCCTTCCCCTGTGTGACATGTGGAGCGCACCCTCATTCCCCTGTGTGACATGTGGAGCTCAGTCTCCTTCCCCTGTGTGGCATGTGGGGTGCAGCCTCCTTCACCTGTGTGGCATGTGGGTCGCAGCCTCCTTCCCCTGTGTTGCATGTGGGGCGCAGCCTCCTTCCCCTGTGTGACATGTGGGGCGCAGCCTCCTTCCCCTGTGTGACATGTGGGGCGCAGCCTCCTTCCCCTGTGTGACATGTGGGGCGCAGCCTCCTTCCCCTGTGTGACATGTGGGGCGCAGCCTCCTTCCCGTGTGACATGTGGGGTGCAACTTCCTTCCCCTGTGTGACGTGTGGGGTGCACCCCGTCCTCCCATGAAACATGTGGGGTGCACCCTCTTACCTGTATGACATGTGGGGGTGTACTCTCCTTCTTGTGACATGTGGGGTGCACCCCATGCTCCCATGAGACATGTGAGGTGCACCCTTTTACCTGTATGACATGGGGAGTGTACCCTCCTTCTTGTGTGACATGGAGAGCATCCTCTTTCCTGTGTAACATGTGGGGTGCACCATCTTTCCTGTATAACATGGAGTGCACCCCCATTCCCTTGTGATATGTGGGGTGCACCTTTTTCTCTGTGACATGTAGGGTGTACTCACCTTCCTGTGTGACATGGGGTGCACTTTTTCTTCTGTGAAGTGGGGGTGCACAGTTGTCCCCGTCTCCTGTGTGACATATGAGGTGCACCGTGTTTCCAGTATGACATGTGGAGTGCACTTCCTTTCCTGTGTAATATGTGGGGTGCACCCTCTTACCTGAGTGACATGTTGGGTGCGCCCTCTTTCCTGCCACATGTGGGGTGCACCCCATCCTTTCATGAGACATGTGGGGTGCACCCTCTTACCTGTATGACATGTGGGGTGCACCCTGTCCTCACATGAGACATGTGGGGTGCACCCTCTTACCTGTATGACATGTGGAGTATACCCTCCTTCTTCTGTGACGTGGGGTGCACCTTTTTCTCTGTGTGACATGTGGGGTGCACCTTCCTTCCTGTGTGACATGGGGTGCACTCTTTCTTCTGTGAAGTGGGGGGATGCACAGCTGTCCCCGTCTCCTGTGTGACATATGAGGTGCACCATGTCTTGGGATGCACCCTCTTTCTTCTGTGACATGTGGGGTGCAGCTTCCTTCCCCTGTGTGACATGTGGGGCGCACCCTCCTTCCCCTGTGTGACATGTGGAGCGCTCCCTCCTTTCCCTGTGTGACATGTTGGGTGCAGCAGCACTATCCTTCCCCTGTGTGACATGTGGGGTGCACCCTCCTTCCCCTGTCACATGTGGGGTGCAGCTTCCTTCCCCTGTGTGACATGTGGGGTGCAGCTTCCTTCCCCTGTGTGACATGTGGGGCGCAACCTCCTTCCCCTGTGTGACATGTGGGGCGCACCCTCCTTCCCCTGTGTGACATGTGGGGCGCACCCTCCTTCCCCTGTGTGACATGTGGGGTGCAGCCTCCTTCCCCTGTGTGACATGTGGGATGCAGCCTCCTTCCCCTGTGTGACATGTGGGGCGCACCCTCCTTCCCCTGTGTGACATGTGGGGTGCAGCCTCCTTCCCCTGTGTGACATGTGGGATGCAGCCTCCTTCCCCTGTGTGACATGTGGGGCGCACCCTCCTTCCCCTGTGTGACATGTGGGGCGCACCCTCCTTCCCCTGTGTGACATGTGGGGTGCAGCCTCCTTCCCCTGTGTGACATGTGGGATGCAGCCTCCTTCCCCTGTGTGACATGTGGGGCGCAGCCTCCTTCCCCTGTGTGACATTTGGGGTGCAGCCTCCTTCCCCTGTGTGACATGTGGGGTGCAGCCTCCTTCCCCTGTGTGACATGTGGGATGCAGCCTCCTTCCCCTGTGTGACATGTGGGATGCAGCCTCCTTCCCCTGTGTGACATGTGGGGGCGCAGCCTCCTTCCCCTGTGTGACATTTGGGGTGCAGCCTCCTTCCCCTGTGTGACATGTGGGGGCGCAGCCTCCTTCCCCTGTGTGACATGTGGGGCGCAGCCTCCTTCCCCTGTGTGACATGTGGGGGCGCAGCCTCCTTCCCCTGTGTGACATTTGGGGTGCAGCCTCCTTCCCCTGTGTGACATGTGGGGGCGCAGCCTCCTTCCCCTGTGTGACATTTGGGGTGCAGCCTCCTTCCCCTGTGTGACATGTGGGGCGCAGCCTCCTTCCCCTGTGTGACATGTGGGGCGCAGCCTCCTTCCCCTGTGTGACATTTGGGGTGCAGCCTCCTTCCCCTGTGTGACATTTGGGGTGCAGCGTCCTTCCCCTGTGTGACATTTGGGGCGCAGCCTCCTTCCCCTGTGTGACATTTGGGGCGCAGCCTCCTTCCCCTGTGTGACATGTGGGGTGCACACTCTTTCGGTGCGCTCAGACTGAGGCTGCAGGTCCCGGTCGCTGCGGCAGAGGTCGCTGCTCGCTCCCCCCCTGGCGGGGCCCCGCAGTTGCAGTGAGTGGAGCCGGAGACACTTTTCTTACATTGTTGGTGAGTTTTGCTACAACTCGTCCGCCGCGCCTCCCCGGCTCTGGATTCTGCTGCCCCCCCGGGACCCCGCGTCCTCACTCCCCGGAGCCCCGAGCCGTGCACCTCGGAGAGGCCGACCTTCCCTTACTCCTCGCCGGGCATGAGTTAACAGCGATGGACACGAAGCATTTCCTGCCGCTGGGTGAGTGCATCTCTCGGCTGCATTCTGCGGGCGCTGCGCTCTTCTTAACCCCCCGTCTGCCGCAGCCGGCTCCTTATCCTGGGCCCCTGGGACTGCTGGGGGCCACATCCTCTGTGTGCCCCGCTGCCCGGGACACTCTGCTCTCCATGTGCCCAAGTTGTAGTCCAGTTGTGGGACAGGAGATGGGCACCAGTGCAAAACTTCCCTCCGCGGGGTTAAGTGCAGGTTTAGGGTCAGGGAGAGGTGTGCTGGGGGAGGGGGAATGAGGGGCTCATGTTGCCCCCAATAACTCATCTAATACTTTATAATTTCGAGAATGCCATTAATACCCAGTTAACTCTTTGCGTCCAGATTTTGCAGAACTTCTGCGCTGCGTGTGGATGACATTTTTGCAGTAGATATTAACCCCTGACATGCCAAAGATTTCATTAGCGCTTGGATACCTTGTGTATCCCCACCCCACCCCACCCAGCATAGTGTTAAACAACATGGGGCTGAAAGCCAAGGCTAAATGATTTTTAAAGATTCCCCCCCCCTCCCAGGACCCGTGAAGTGACAGTCTGCCACCCTCGCCCGCTCAGTGCCCAGGTATCACTTCATTTCTGCCTGAAATGTCTTACTGTGGTTTGTACAAGACTACTACAAAAAAAAACCCAGTGTGAGAAAAACACATATAACCTCAAGTCTGACGAATTTAGCACCTTTCTCATCTGATCAGTGACACCCACTATTAACCCAAGTTGTCATTTACTGGCAGTGCTGGCATTTAGGGTTTAGGCTTATAGCTAATTTTCAGTATCTGGACACAATCAGATCTGTGTTATCATGAATCTACAACTCCCACCATCAGGGCTTTCAGCAGTTAGAACTTGCTGGGGGTTGTAGTTGCACAGCAGCTGCAGATTTGGGGGTTTTCATGCTGTAATTACCTGTAATTGGATATAAAGATGCATTTTCTATGATTTAGTGCAGATATAGAAAATATTGATTCTCATTGTTCTTATTACATGTCGGTGTGATTGTTGTATCTAAAATCTCTGTCCCCGAGGACTCATAAAATTTAAACAAAATCCAGATGTGGAATTCCCTGCGCGTCTCGTAGGTCGCAGTGAGCCATCGCCGCTCGCAGGTCTTCACTTGCTGTAGTCGTGCACAAGTTTTGATTGACTTTTTGCTCTTTTTTTGGGTTGTTTTGTGCTTGTTCTAGTGTTGAACCCAGTACTCAGCCACTTATGTAAAGATTCTTTTTGAATCGTTTGGGCCTCCGTACATCACATGATGTTATAATATGAAACCACATGAAGTGGAATGGAGCCTACTCACTGGCTGCAAATAATGAGCTCAGGTCTGAAGTCAGGGACTGCCTAGTTTGTCGTGTGTGCACCATTTTGCTCCAGGCTTTATGATATTGCGGCCTATCCATTAAAATAACTGACAATGTTGTGAGCGGTGAGATGCATCGTGCCTCGGTCATCACCCAATGAGCCGTCATAGGCCTCTGTGTTGAGATGAGTTCACACAGGCTTTGTCAACTTTGTTGATCTGCTCCGTCATAGGAGCCAAAAAACCCAAACTTGATGGAACTGCCTTATGCATGACGTAACAGACACCAACCTTGTCACGTGGATCCCTTTGACTATAATGGGGGGGAGGGTCTAATGTTTTAATGGGGAAAATGGCACTGCATACTGCTCTGTGCTTTTTTTAAAATATGACGCAGATGTGAACATCGCTGAAGCGCTTATTCATATGACCTCATAGTGACCATATCTTCTAATCTATATTATGGCTGGAAATCGTGGCCCACTGCGGCTCTCATAGTTGGCAATAGATGCCATGGTTCCGCTGTAATACCGGTAAGAAAATACGGTTCCTGTTCTGTCACGTAAATTAGCCCTGAGATCATCCAGTCTGAACCGACAGTGAAATTCTTTTAATCTGGTAACTGATTGTTTGATATTCTGGCGCTTGTTCCCTGGAAGGTGAATTCACATGCAGCAGAATTGATGCAGAAATTTATGCAATTGTCCCCGATTTCTGCAATCTGATTCACATGAATGAAGCTTATCAACCACGTGGAAATTCACCTGAAAACTGAATGAAGAAAACTAACCAGTAGACTCCTCTCGTTAGAAGGAATACTAATACTATGCATTTGTGTTTGGTTTTGGCTGCTTCTTTTGAAGTTTTCTCCCCTCCATAATGGAGTTTTCATGATTTTATGCAAATGTCTGATAATCCAGAATCTCTTCATCCAGCACCTGTCGAGTCCTGATAATGTCAGGCCGTGTTCAGTCTTTGCAGGTTTGCGATGTGGATTCTGTAAGCCAAATTTGTAGTGATTTCATGTGTGGATGTGGTTGTCATAGCCTTATGTGGAGCACACGTTCAGTCATGTGCGGATTTTCCCCACGGATTTTATTCATTGCAATATATAAAGTAAAATCTACAGTAAATCTGCATGTTAATCTGTAATGTTTGCAGATGCCCCCTAGCTGTAGGTGAGACTAATACTTAGAGGTATACTTGCCATTTGCATTATGTTAATAGGACACCAAGTTAATGAATTGCACTTACAAAAAAGCAAAAATGAAAGTTGCTTCTCCAGTTTCTTTCTTTACGACCTGTGCCAGAGTAATGTGATCACAGCCACATCATCTCAAGTGCTGCTTATAGAAAGTCAGCCGTAGCGGCAGTATATCCGTGCTCCTTTGTCTGAATTATTTAGTTTGTCCCTCTTCTCCTTCTCCTTTCGGTCCTTACCTTGTGATGGTAAATGCCAGGCTGAACCATCTGAGCCCCCTATAAAGACTGTGTCACCAGTAGAGTTGCGGAGCGTGCCAAGACTTCCATCAAACGCCTTACGCCATGTATCACGTTGCTTTTCGACAGCTCCGTGTCTCATTGCTCGTCACCGGTATAAATAAACTATTAATGGTTTGTAATACCAGCAGGGACCAGGAGAAGCTTCGCGTTCTGCACTTTCTGTAATGACACTTGCTGTGTATTTACCGGACGATAGTATTACTTTAGTGCAGAACTACCTGTGATACTCCTGTTTCATTGGGAATCCACAGATGATGACAATTATTAAATGTTCTCTGATGAGCAATCACAACCACCCTCCACCCCCTCAAAATAAATGAGGAAACTATAGATCTGTACATCCAGGGGTACCTGCTTCACAAACACAATTCTGTGTCTACAGTGAAGACCGGCAGGCCGAGGGGTGAAGGTAACTCTACAGAATGGATAGAAGGGTTTCAAACTTTTTTAAACCCCCAAATTAAATCAGATTCCTGATCCCAGAAACCAAAATCACTGCAGACCCCAAAATGTCAAACCACAAAATTTAATTCAGACCCCAAACATACCCCAGACATCAGAACCTGCAATTATTTCAGATGAGAAGCCCCAAATTAATGCAACTTTAATTCAGACCCAATACCTTAGATGCCAGAATTAATTCAGATTGCAGACATAAAACCAGGGCTGTGGAGTCGGAGTTTATATAAAATGGTCCGACTCAGACTCCTAAAATATATAGTAAATTGGGTACAGTAGTTCAATGCAGGATGAGCTGTAAATGTTTTCATAAAAATTTGGCAAAGTTATGAAATGTCCTATAAATGTATGTTCTGTTCCTGATCTAAGGATTTAGACTTTTAGTTGCACTTTATGTACATGCTCAGTAGTGAGGTGGTGCTGTGGAGTTGGAGTCGTGTAGTCGGTGGTTTGGCTTACCGACTCCACAACCCTGCATAAAACCCCAAAAGCAATTCAAACCCCACACAGCAAAAGTATTATTAGATGTCAGAACACACAATTAATTGAAACCCTGACCTTTTAGACCCTAAGTTAATTCAGACCCCATAGGTACCTCCCCAATAATTAGAGATGCCAGGACCCATAGAGCAAAGTTAATTCAGACTCAACAGCATCATACCCCATAATTAATTTAGGCCTTATAGGTCTAAATGATTTTAAACTCATCAGACCTCAACTTAATTTAGGCCCCGCATAGTAGAGATTAATTCAGACCTCACAATTTATCGAGACCCCCCCAATGAGCACAGAAACCAGTCTGGAACCAAACAGTGTGCAGAATACTGGTATGGAAACGCTAATCTAGGGGGTTTACGGAAAACTAGACATACAGTTATATGAAAAAGTTTGGGCACCCCTATTAATCTTAAGCTTAATGTTTTAGAAAAATTGGTGTTTTTGCAACAGCTATTTCAGTTTGATATATGTAATAACTGTTGGACACAGTAATGTTTCTGCCTTGAAATGAGGTTTATTGTACTAACAGAAAATGTGCAATCTGCATTAAAACAAAATTTGACAGGTGCATAAGTATGGGCACCCTTATCATTTTCTTGTTTTAAATACTCCTACCTACTTTTTACTGACTTACTAATGCACTTTTTTTGGTTTTGTAACCTCATTGAGCTTTGAACTTCATAGCCAGGTGTATGCAATCATGAGAAAAGCTTCTTAAAGTGGCACTTGCAAGTTGTTCTCCTGTTTGAATCTCCTCTGAAGAGTGGCATCATGGGCTCCTCAAAACAACTGTCAAATGATCTGAAAACAAAGATTATTCAACATAGTTGTTCAGGGGAAGGATACAAAAAGCTGTCTCAGAGATTTAACCTGTCAGTTTCCACTGTGAGGAACATAGTAAGGAAATGGAAGAACACAGGGACAGTTCTTGTTAAGGCCAGATGTGGCAGGCCAAGAATACATCAGAAAGGCAGAGAAGAAGAATGGTGAGATCAGTCAAGGACAATCCTCAGACCACCTCCAGAGAGCTGCAGCATCAACTTGCTGCAGATGGTGTCACTGTGCATCGGTCAACTATACAACGCACTTTGCACAAGGAGAAGCTGTATGGGAGAGTGATGCGAAAGAAGCCGTTTCTGCAAGCACGCCACAAACGGAGTCGGCTGAGGTATGCAAAAGCACATTTGGAGAAGCCAATTTCTTTTTGGAAGAAGGTCCTGTGGACTGATGAAACCAAGATTGAGTTGTTTGGTCATACAAAAAGGCGTTATGCATGGCGGCAAAAAAAACACAGCATTCCAAGAAAAACACTTGCTACCCACAGTAAAATTTGGTGGAGGTTCCATCATGCTTTGGGGCTGTGTGGCCAATGCCGGCACCGGGAATCTTGTTAAAGTTGAGGGACGCATGGATTCCACTCAGTATCAGCAGATTCTTGACAATAATCTTCAAGAATCAGTGATAAAGTTGAAGTTACGCAGGGGATGGATCTTTCAGCAAGACAATGATCCAAAACACCACTCCAAATCTACTCAGGCATTCATGCAGAGGAACAATTACAATGTTCTGGAATGGCCATCCCAGTCCCCAGACCTGAATATCATTGAACATCTGTGGGATCATTTGAAGAGGGCTGTCCATGCTCGGCGACCATCAAACTTAACTGAACTGGAATTGTTTTGTAAAGAGGAATGGTCAAAAATACATTCATCCAGGATCCAGGAACTCATTAAAAGCTACAGGAAGCGACTAGAGGCTGTTATTTTTGCAAAAGGAGGATCTACTAAATATTAATGTCACTTTTCTGGTGGGGTGCCCATACTTATGCACCTGTCAAATTTTGTTTGAATGCAAATTGCACATTTTCTGTTAGTACAATAAACCTCATTTCAAGGCAGAAACATTACTGTGTCCAACAGTTATTACATATATCAAACTGAAATAGCTGTTGCAAAAACACCAATTTTTATAAAACATTAAGCTTAAGATTAATAGGGGTGCCCAAACTTTTTAATATAACTGTATTTAGGGAGTTTTTTTTTATTTTAAAGGGTAAACGCCATAGAAAACACTGAATAATCCCAAGAGTTTACAGTCTAAATGTTTAGGTAGTAACACTTCTGCATTCATCGCGACTTGGCAGAGCCTCAGTATATACAGGGCACCTTATTCACTCTGATATATAGGATATGTTATTCAGGCTGGCCTGAAATCCTAGATTATTTTTCAAGTCCATCATATAAATATTTGAGTTTTTTTATTTTTATTTAAGCGCTTGTGGTTGAAAGAAGCGTCACGGGGATGTGGCGGCGAGCTGAGGAGCTTTATGGGATTATTAGAGGTGAAGCTGCGTCATGTCCTTGAGGAAAGATGCCCAGATTTGGGCAATATTACAGTGTTTGGGGTGTGCCAGGCGACTGGCCTGAACAATATGACAAGTGCAGTCGCTCTGGTATATGGACTGATTATCAGTGCTACGCTCCTAAGTCTCATCTTGGGTTCATCTGTGTATGGGGTTCACACATGGCTGTCACATTGCTTTTTTTTGTCCTGCAAGTTTTCAAATTTGCATGAAATTACTGTCATTTTGGTAACTCAATGTGAGAATTGTCTTCTAAAAAGGTGCAGCTTTTGCCACATTCCCCTAACAGTATCCAATCTTGGCCAGAGAGCGGTAATATGGCCTTTTGGGTAAAGCTTTTTCTTAAAATGTTGGAAACAAAAGTATGGCTGCCGACATCCTTATAGCCAGGTATTGTCCCCGCTTGTTTTCTACAGTATTTCCAACATATCTGCTGACATCTGTATGTTAGGTGTCTTCTGGTTCCAAAACCGACGGCGTTGTGTATTGCGTTACGCAGAGCGACTGATCCTGTATGTAATAGAGGAGGGGGCGGCTGGACTTTCATCTCGCACACGTGAATATAAAAAAAAAAAAAAATAGGAGTCCAGGGTTCAAGTCCATCTTGCCGATTCAGCGACCAGTGTTAACCCTTTCTGCGCTGGATTCTGTACGGAGCAGAATTAAAACTCAAGTCTCTGCCAGGTCCAAAGGGGAATATTCCAATCCCTTCCCTAAGAGGGCTGCTAGACTCTGGTATTCAGCCGATTGACACACTTATTTTCCTGTGTGTTTTTTTTTTTTTTTCCTGTCTGAAGCCCAAGATTCCCTGGTTTGGTGTTATTTCAGTGTTTTGCCGTCTTATTTACCCAGACCTGATTGTTGGCTCCTCCCAGTGTCGTAGTGCTGCTTTTTTTGCAAAGCCTGATGCTCATGGATGAGTTCACAAGGCAGGCGCTTGCTGGTCGTGTGTCATGTTACCTGTCCTACACATGGATGGCCATACCAGTCTATTAAATGGATAACTGGACCAATAGATTAACTTCTCCTGTGCTTCAGTCAGGCCTTCCTCCTGCAAGTAAAGACATAACAGAGAGCACTAGGCAGGTTTACATGCACAGATATTTATTAGTAATACCTATCATGTATCCAAAGCAAATAACTAATCAATAATACTCATCATTAGTGGCTGGATTGTTACTAGTGATCAGGGGCTTTCCCACAGCTGACTATCATGTCTTACCTCTGGATGCGCCCATTCATTCGCCCCTCTCCGCTCTCAGGGTCCGTGTGTCTCTGGTGTGAATGGAAATAAACGACTTCCCTTTTGTGGTCACAATAATAAATATTTAACTAAATAACTTTTGACGGATCGCCAGCTTTCCTCCAGCGCTTTCTTCTGCCCTGTTTGTAAAACCTTCTTCTATTTCACCTTCTAATGCAGATGCTGCAAACCTCTTGTCTGTGTAAATAAATGAGTCCAGGAAATAGATTTTTTTTTTTTTTTTATAGATGCTGGGGTTCAGTGCTCTGCTCTATAATACATGTTTGTGTACAGATGTGGTATTGCAACTAGTGGATGTATAACAAACCAGTGGTCTGTTTATCCAAATGTCTAAGGGGCCGAGCACTGTACTCTGTCCCTCAATAGACCTAGAACGGAGTGGCAGAAGCGCATGCTCCATCACCAATGCATGAAATCCCTATTTACTGCAGTCATGCATTAAGAAGAGCAGGGGCTTTGAGACCCCTCACCACCATTACCACCAGTTGCCTACACACTTTGCTGGTGATTATTCCACTAAGCTCATGCACGCTGAACTGATGGCTGACTATTCCAACAGGCGCATGCATGCTTAAGTGATGAATATTTCACCAGGTGCAACCACACTCATCTGATAACATCTGACCAGGCACATGCATGCTCAGCTTGTGCTCAGTGGATGACTTTTCCACCAGGAGCAAGCACGCTCAACTGATGGCTATTTCAAAAGCTTCATGCTCACTCAGCTGATGTCTGTTCCAGCAGGCGCATGCATGCTCCTCTGATGACTATTGCAACAGGCGCATGCACGCTCCTCTGATGACTATTGCAACAGGCGCATGCATGCTCCTCTGATGACTATTGCAACAGGCGCATGCACGCTCCTCTGATGACTATTGCAACAGGTGCATGGACGCTCCTGTGATGACTATTGCAACAGGCGCATGCACGCTCCTCTGATGACTATTGCTACAGGCGCATGCACGCTCCTCTGATGACTACTGCAACAGGCGCATGCACGCTCCTCTGATGACTACTGCAACAGGCGCGTGCACGCTCCTCTGATGACTATTGCAAAAGGCGCGTGCACGCTCCTCTGATGACTATTGCAACAGGCGCGTGCAAGCTCCTCTGATGACTATTGCAACAGGCGCGTTCACGCTCCTCTGATGACTATTGCAACAAGCGCATGTACGCTCCTCTGATGACTATTGCAACAGGCGCATGCACGCTCCTCTGATGACTATTGCAACAGGCGCATGCACGCTCCTCTGATGACTATTGCAACAGGCGCATGCACGCTCCTCTGATGACTATTGCAACAGGCGCATGCACGCTCCTCTGATGACTATTGCAACAGGCGCATGCACGCTCCTCTGATGACTATTGCAACAGGCGCGTGCACGCTCCTCTGATGACTATTGCAACAGGCGCGTGCACGCTCCTCTGATGACTATTGCAACAGGCGCGTGCACGCTCCTCTGATGACTATTGCAACAGGCGCGTGCACGCTCCTCTGATGACTATTGCAACAGGCGCGTGCACGCTCCTCTGATGACTATTGCTACAGGCGCATGCACGCTCCTCTGATGACTACTGCAACAGGCGCATGCACTCTCCTCTGATGACTATTGCAACAGGCGCGTGCACGCTCCTCTGATGACTATTGCAACAGGCGCGTGCACGCTCCTCTGATGACTATTGCAACAGGCGCGTGCACGCTCCTCTGATGACTATTGCAACAGGCGCGTGCACGCTCCTCTGATGACTATTGCAACAGGCGCGTGCACGCTCCTCTGATGACTATTGCTACAGGCGCGTGCACGCTCCTCTGATGACTATTGCAACAGGCGCGTGCACGCTCCTCTGATGACTATTGCAACAGGCGCGTGCACGCTCCTCTGATGACTATTGCAACAGGCGCGTGCACGCTCCTCTGATGACTATTGCTACAGGCGCATGCACGCTCCTCTGATGACTACTGCAACAGGCGCATGCACGCTCCTCTGATGACTATTGCAACAGGCGCGTGCACGCTCCTCTGATGACTATTGCAACAGGCGCATGCACGCTCCTCTGACTATTGCAACAGGCGCATGCACGCTCCTCTGATGACTATTGCAACAGGCGCATGCACGCTCAGCTAATACCCATTCCATCTGACGCTCAGCGCGTTCGGCCAACATTCTTTTCATGTGTATGGCCACCTTTACATTTCTCCCTGGAGCAGAGTAGTAAATACACCCAGAAATGTGTAGTGATGTCCTAATAATGCCTGTTGCATCATTTATCCTGCAGGGAAAAGTGTGTAATTGGTGGAGGAAAGTTGAACTTTATGGACCTAGTTCTTTTTTTTTTCAACCTATGTAACTATGTGTATATGAAATCTGCGCATTCAGCCTTCATTAAAGGTATGGTCCCAATTAGCAAGTTATCTGGCATCCAATAGGTCAGTGTTCCCCAGCTCATGTCTTCAAGAGCCACCAACAGATCATGTTTTCTGGATTTCCTTAGTATTGCCCTGGCGATAATTCCATCACCTGCACAGGCAATAATTCCATTACCTGTGTAATACTAAGGAAATCCTGACAACATGACCTGTTGGTGGCTCTGGAGGACTGGAGTTGGAGAACACTACAATAGGTGATAACTTTGGTGGTGATCCTGTGGATATCGGCCTATAGAGTTCAGTGAGCAGCATATCCTAAGGATTAAGGACCATTAACCATTGAAATTCACTGCAAGTATGTGCTCTACAACCCCGGGCACACTCCAGGCCTTATGAAGTCCCTATCATGTTTTCATGGCATGCTGGAAGTTGTAGTTTCCCGACAGTGGATGAACGCCTTAGACCCTATAAGTGTGATATCTGATGACTTTCCATAGAGTATGATTTATATACAGTGGTGGCCAAAAGTATTGGCACCCCTGCAATTCTATCAGATAATACTCAGTTTCTTCCTGAAAATGATTGGAATCACAAATTCTTTGGTATTATTATCTTCATTTAATTTGCTTCCAAGGAAAAAACACAAGAGAATGAAGCAAAAATCAAATCATTGATCATTTCACACAAAACTCCAAAAATGGGCCAGACAAAAGTATTGGCACCTTTAGCCAAAATAACTGCGAACAACCGCTTCCGGTAACAATCAATGAGTTTCTTACAATGCTCTGCTGGAATTGTAGACCATTCTTCTTTGGCAAACTGCTCCAGGTCCCTGATATTTGAAGGGTGCCTTCTCCAAACTGCCATTTTGAGATCTCTCCACAGGTGTTCTATGGGATTCAGGTCTGGACTCATTGCTGGCCACCTTAGAAGTCTCCAGTGCTTTCTCTCAAACCATTTTATAGTGCTTTTGGAAGTGTGTTTTGGGTCATTGTCCTGCTGGAAGACCCATTACCTCTGAGGGAGACCCAGCTTTCTCACACTGGGCCCTACATTATGCTGCAAAATTTGTTGGTAGTCTTCAGACTTCATAATGCCATGCACACGGTCAAGCAGTCCAGTGCCAGAGGCAGCAAAGCAACCCCAAAACATCAGGGAACCTCCGCCATGTTTGACTGTAGGGACCGTGTTCTTTTCTTTGAATGCCTCTTTTTTTTTTCCTGTACACTCTATGTTGATGCTTTTTCCCAAAAAGCTCTACTTTTGTCTCATTTGACCAGAGAACATTCTTCCAAAATGTTTTAGGCTTTCTCAGGTAAGTTTTGGCAAACTCCAGCCTGGCTTTTTTTATGTCTCGGGGTAAGAAGTGGGGTCTTCCTGGGTATCCTACCATACAGTCCCTTTTCATTCAGACGCCGACGGATAGTACGGGTTGACACTGTTGTACCCTCGGACTGCAGAGCAGCTTGAACTTGTTTGGATGTTAGTCAAGGTTCTTTATCCACCATCTGCACAATCTTGCGTTAAAATCTCTCGTCCATTTTCCTTTTCCGTCCACATCTAGGGAGGTTAGCCACAGTGCCATGGGCTTTAAACTTCTTGATGACACTGCGCACGGAAGACACAGGAACATTCAGGTCTTTGGAGATGGACTTGTAGCCTTGAGATTGCTCATGCTTCCTCAAAATTTGGTTTCTCAAGTCCTCAGACAGTTCTTTGGTCTTCTTTCTTTTCTCCATGCTCAATGTGGTACACACAAGGACACAGGACAGAGGTTGAGTCAACTTTAATCCATGTTAACTGGCTGCAAGTGTGATTTAGTTACTGCCAACACCTGTTAGGTGCCACAGGTAAGTTACAGGTGCTGTTAATTACACGAATTAGAGAAGCATCACATGATTTTTCAAACCGTGCCAATACTTTTGTCCACCCCCTTTTTTAGGTTTGGTGTGGAATTGTACCCAATTTGGCTTTAGGACAATTCCTTTTGTGTTTTTTCGTTGAAGACAAATTAAATGAAGATAATAATACCAAAGAATTTGTGATTGCAATCATTTTCAGGAAGAAACTGAGTATTATCTGACAGAATTGCAGGGGTGCCAATACTTTTGGCCACCACTGTATGTTGTATGCTTATTGTGTGGATTTTTTCCCATTGAGCACAGATTAAAGTGCTTTTCAGAAAGTTTTCACTTCCAGGACGGAGCTGTGATTTTTATTTTTTTTTATAAACTTGTGCAGTGGTAATCAAACTTGTGAAGCTGTGGAGGAAAGCTCTGCAGCTATAAAACTTAGGGCTTTGTGTTATCAGGAAGAGGTGCGGTTTAGTGGTAAAGCAGAGTCTTGTGACTGCAGCTTCTTGTGGAGGCAGAGCATTTAAAGGCACATGGACTCTATAAAAAGGGACCTTCCAAGATTTCCTGTTTGTGTTCTTAGGTTGACCTACTGAAATGTGCGTTGCCTTTCTGACACCGGCTCTTATCCTCAGAGCCCCGGTTCACAGGCTAATGGGGGTAATTGAGCATGGACTCGATTTTCTAAAACTTCCAGAGCTGTTCTTGAAGGCTTCATTAACATGTATAAAAAGTAAAAAAAAATTATTCATCTTACTTTTTTAGCATTTTTTGTGGTCCTAAGTTTGATGGAGCCAATAGGCGGTTATCAAGTGCTTCTAAGTAATGAAAATAAAAGTGAGCCCTGCGGTCAAGACTTAAATCTATGGAGGCCAAACTTCAGAAGAGACCGAGCTGGGAGGATTAAAATGCAGATTTATATGTCATGCAGGCTCTGAGTAAAGCTGGGTGACAACCCCCATGAGCCTGACAGAGCCTGACTTTTTTATATACAGTTATCATTGTAGTGATGTGGATCTTCTCTCACTCTGGTCGCGTTAAGATGAGTGCACACATAGCGTATTTTCTGCTTATTTTTCACAGATAAACAGTAGTTAAATTCACAGATGTTACGTGCACATTGTGGCCCAGTGATTGAAATCCGCAAAAAAAATAAAGGAATTGACCTGCTGTAAAATTCAAATCTGCCGCTGAGAATTTGCAGGTGATGGTGCCAGTACAGCGGGTCCATGTTCTATGTCACTTTTCTATCCCAGCCACGTACAGTACCAAAGACTGGTAAATTCGCATGTTCAGGAATTTCTATGACTATGCTATTAATCTGAATGGAGTTTGCAGAAATCAATCAGCTTTCCTCCAAAACATACCAATTCAGATGAATGAGACCCTTGCAGAAATCTGCCGACGTCTGAGTATCCCCTGATTGACAGTTGCTTCATGTCAGCGGCCTCTGGTCTTCTCTCATCCATGATGGGATTGTACCTGATCGGCATCTGGACATGTGGTTCTTGCATTACCCTCTTTATGAGATCTAATTGGCATATTGTATGAAATGATATTCCATGATTACTGCGATTTATCTTGCTGCCATGATCACTATCTTCACGGGCTCCTTCATGTTATTTGTAAAACAGTGAGAGAAACTGAGTAAATGAAACCCCACTAAAAGATTGACTGACTGTTACAGTGAATTTTCTGTAGGTATCTGTGTAGAAGGACAGATTGCAAGCTCCTTTGTCTTTTGCTTTCCCTCTTTAAACGGAGTAAACTGGTATCAGCATGGGCAATCTGACCGATCTGCATCTATACACCTTTCTATCATTGCCACAATGGTCTGCGTGTTCTGCCACTTTACTATCATAGCTGACAGCGTCCCGTGAGACCCGCCGTATACGGGGGCACCCCGTGAGACCCGCCATTTTGGCAATGCTTGAACCCGGTCCTCTAGTCATCAGTTTGCCCCTTGTCACGCTGTTTATTAAGTTTGCAAAATGTTCCAATACATTAACTTCCAGAAGTGACTGATCACTTGCTGATAATATATTGGGGTCACAGGTGCCATTGTCACATGATAATCAGCGTTACATCAGCTGTCAGTGGGATTAATGTTATGGCCGATGAGTGTATATGGCGGTGTCATCTTTTTATTCTTCTGACCTTTCCTTCAGCTCTGGAGTTTCTATGACTTTCGCATTATCATTGTATATTCCTGTACTGCTGGCATTTTCTTTCTTTGCGCATATAATCGTTTCAGTGCTGGGAATAATGGGAATCTTCTATTCGGTTTTCTCAGTCGCTCTGCATCATTATTTGATCAACCCTGGCAGCTTCTTTATAATCCTCTTCATTTTACCTAGCTTCGCTCAATGGCTCTCATCCTATACAGTAGACACGGCTTTCATCCCTTTAAATGGCAAACTAACCTTCACTTCTGTAGTCGTTTCCTTTAAGTTCCTCTTTTAGAAACCATTCGTACATCGACCTTCTCCTTATAGAGGCTTTGCTCACAGTAGACGCTTTTCTCACAGTCGTCCTCGTAATTGTCGGGCACCTCGGCATTGTTTTGCAGCCCTCAGCCAATTTGGAATAAACTTTATTTTATGCTATGAAGGGAATGGAAAAAGTGGATTAACTTGCCTTGGAAATCTTTCTAGATCTTTTTTTGTTTTCTTTGTCACCGTACACTGTAGCTGGTCCTCCATTTACTGCATGTTGGCATATAAATGGCGCTGTATGCAATCATCTGGTTTTAGCAGGACCTCCTGTACTAGGATGACACTTCCACATGTGCCAGAATTTTTCAGAGGGAAGATCTGCTGTAGAAACAACAATAGCAAAGTGGATGAAGTGTGGAAAAATTGGAAATGGTGGTGCAATCTTTATTGCAGATTAGGTCAGACTATACAACACTTCCCGAATTGTGCAGATTGGGTTTTATACATACAGTGGTGGCCAAAAGTATTGGCACCCCTGCAATTCTGTCAGATAATACTCAGTTTCTTCCTGAAAATGATTGCAATCACAAATTCTTTGGTATTATTATCTTCATTTAATTTGTCTTCAATGAAAAAACACAAAAAGAATTGTCCTAAAGCCAAATTGGATATAATTCCACACCAAACCTAAAAAAGGGGGTGGACAAAAGTATTGGCACTCTTTGAAAAATCATGTGATGCTTCTCTAATTCGTGTAATTAACAGCACCTGTAACTTACCTGTGGCACCTAACAGGTGTTGGCAATAACTAAATCACACTTGCAGCCAGTTAACATGGATTAAAGTTGACTCAACCTCTGTCCTGTGTCCTTGTGTGTACCACATTGAGCATGGAGAAAAGAAAGAAAACCAAAGAACTGTCTGAGGACTTGAGAAACCAAATTGTGAGGAAGCATGAGCAATCTCAAGACTACAAGTCCATCTCCAAAGACCTGAATGTTCCTGTGTCTTCCGTGCGCAGTGTCATCAAGAAGTTTAAAGCCCATGGCACTGTGGCTAACCTCCCTAGATGTGGACGGAAAAGAAAAATTGAGAGATTTCAACGCAAGATTGTGCGGATGGTGGATAAAGAACCTTGACTAACATCCAAACAAGTTCAAGCTGCCCTGCAGTCCGAGGGTACAACAGTGTCAACCCGTACTATCCGTCGGCGTCTGAATGAAAAGGGACTGTATGGTAGGATACCCAGGAAGACCCCACTTCTTACCCCGAGACATAAAAAAGCCAGGCTGGAGTTTGCCAAAACTTACCTGAGAAAGCCGAAAACGTTTTGGAAGAATGTTCTCTGGTCAGATGAGACAAAAGTAGAGCTTTTTGGGAAAAAGCATCAACATAGAGTGTACAGGAAAAAAAAAGAGGCATTCAAAGAAAAGAACACGGTCCCTACAGTCAAACATGGCGGAGGTTCCCTGATGTTTTAGGTTTGCTTTGCTGCCTCTGGCACTGGACTGCTTGACCGTGTGCATGGCATTATGAAGTCTGAAGACTACCAACAAATTTTGCAGCATAATGTAGGGCCCAGTGTGAGAAAGCTGGGTCTCCCTCAGAGGTCATGGGTCTTCCAGCAGGACAATGACCCAAAACACACTTCCAAAAGCACTATAAAGTGGTTTGAGAGAAAGCACTGGAGACTTCTAAGGTTGCCAGCAATGAGTCCAGACCTGAATCCCATAGAACACATGTGGAGAGATCTCAAAATGGTAGTTTGGAGAAGGCGCCTTCAAATATCAGGGACCTGGAGCAGTTTGCCAAAGAAGAATGGTCTACAATTCCAGCAGAGCATTGTAAGAAACTCATTGATGGTTACCTGAAGCGGTTGTTTGCAGTTATTTTGGCTAAAGGTTGTGCAACCAAGTATTATGCTGAGGGTGCTAATACTTTTGTCTGGCCCATTTTTGGAGTTTTGTGTGAAATGATCAATGATTTGATTTTTGCTTCATTCTCTTTTGTGTTTTTTTCCTTGCAAGCAAATTAAATGAAGATAATAATACCAAAGAATTTGTGATTGCAATCATTTTCAGGAAGAAACGGAGTATTATCTGACAGAATTGCAGGGGTGCCTATACTTTTGGCCACCACTGTACTTATGTGTCTGGTTTGCTTCTGAAAAAAAAGAGAACATTTTTCTTCCTAATAAATATAGTGGAGGAACGTTGATTGTGATCATCCCTGTGATGATCCGTTATTCATCCTCCAGCTTACTCTTTCATTTTTTTTTTGCCATCCACCTTTTTTTATCTGTACGCTGAAAACTGAAGGTTTCCCAAGAGCCGCTAAGCAACCAGACTATGAAAACGGACAGCACACGTCTGTTCTTTTGTGGGCCCATGCTTCAAATGGATCAGATTAGGATAAGGCTGAGATTTTTTTTTTGTTAATGCAAATTAGTTGGACATGTGAATAGTCCCATAGAAAATACGTGTATATAATGTCCATGGAGAAAAATGAGCACCACACGTACAATTACAGACATGTAAGTACTGCGCCAAATGAATAAGTCCTAATCTGCTGAAAAGGAAAAAAGAAAACACTTTTTTTTTTTTTTTTTTTTTTAATAAAGTTGCGCTCCTATTTTAAAAGCAGCCAGCGGTGACTTCTGCAGCCAATCATCATCGCTGTGAGCAAGAATACAGAGATTGGCAGGTGATCAGACTGTCCGACCGGAAGGGAGTATACAGATTTTTATCTTAATTTGCTTCAAATCTGAACGTCCTCAATACTTTAGATGCTGCTTCCTGTAGATTTGCGCGTGGGCTTTTTTTCCACAACAGATCTGCTACATGTGAATGCACCCTTACTGGAAGCGTGAGTTGAGGGTCCTTTTGCCATGTCCCCTAATATTTGGCTTAATTAGTGCTGTTGAATGCCTGAGTTTTGCGTGTTTTTTCCACAGATGTGACCTGACGCTAAGACTGCCTGTTCCCTTAATCAGTGAAATGCAATTTAATATCATCATTGTTTGTAGGCAGGAACCAGTTGTCCTGTTTTCGGTGAGAATATTATACCTTATCGGCTTCTTGTTTGCAACCCATTGATCGTCGCCATTATGATTGCAAATTAAAATAGCGCTGCTGATTCCATCTATTAGCCTGCACTTTTCTCTGCTAATTGTGCCTCCTAATTGGAGCATTCATTCCTCGTTCTGCTGGAGTGTTTGCAACCGTTGCTACGTGGATACAAATGGAAAGATGAAACTTCTATTAGGAGAAGAAAAGAAAGAACATAACAGACGAATGGGAACAGAATCGCCGGTCAAGGGGTGGCTTATTTATTCTTTTCCATTATTGCATATACTCGGGTGTATCGCTGCGGATTTGTGGAGTTTAGTTACCTTGTAATTTTTTTTTTGTGTGGGAGGGAGTACGATTGATGCATTACTGTACAAAGTCCCGTAGACCTAAAAAGAAAACAACCCAGATTTTAATTGCCAGCAGAAATATATAGATGACTTTTCACTTGTTATCCAGCTCCTAATATATGTAATTATTATAGGTAACATAGGATTGAGGTATCCAGTGCATCTCGAAATGCGCTCCCTTTTCTGTTCATTTTTGAGTTATTTTCCATTGTTGGATCAAATATCAAATTTTCACATGAATTGGTTAAATTGCCAGTTTGGGCTTGAAACGTGAAAGAATTTCTCATGTTGGCAGATCATTGGCGCTGCATGTGAAGGGGGTTAATTGACTTGCCTATGTCCGTAACCAAGCCAGCCCCCTTCTCCATCACACAGAGAAGGGGGGCTGGCTTAGCTAATTAAACTTAGCCATTGAGCCCTATTGATTTCCATCATGATATTCATACTATTAGGTCTGCCCGCTGCACTATTTTACAGTACATCCTTCTGTAATGATCAGTGTATCAATGGGGGAATATATTGGGGTGTTGGACACTGCAGGCTATGGCCAGCTCAACCTGATATCATCTAATCTCCTCTGATCTGATGAGATCCAACGCTATTCATGCATTTCCTGACCAGTAATAATTGACCTCCATTATCTCCGTTATCCAGGCAGCTCTATACTTTTACTGATTATATAGTAATGCATTTACGCCATTATTTTAGACTATCCCAGGACTCGCCACCGGGAAGGCGTTTATCCAAGGTGCCGCTGCAGTGCATTAACTCTTTCTATTCCATCTCATACTGGTCACTTTCTTTTTCCCGGAGGGGTTAGCGGCTTCTTTCACAATGGTCATTGAATTTTATAAAGTGATTGTTTGGCTCCGCAGCCCGGTGAGCATGAATGGACCAAAAGGACTTGGAATGAATTGGTGTTAGGAAGTCAAAATGAAGACATCACTGCTGTTGATGGTAAAATAAAACTTGAAAATCAAGGACTAAAACATAATAATAGTCATCATTTGAATGCAAAATAGGCTTAAAAATGTGTTTTATTTTCTTATTCATACAGACTGGCTCCACTTTTCAACTTGTTCCTTCTGTTTTTCTGCTTCTTCGTAATGACAATGAATTCCCTCCATGTTGGGACATAAGGAGGGAACGCAGCTTGACATCTGTGACCTTTCACTCCACAGAGATCATCTCAGCTTTTCCACATTGCCCTTTCTTCCACTGAACAGCCCTTGTGGGTGAGATGTGTAGGGCCCAGTGTTCTTTTGTCGCAGTGGGTGACCTCAGACATGACCTTGAAAGGACCCTCTCTTAAGTGTACTTTTACAATGGAGGAGTCACGGGGCGCCATCTCTCACCACGGTGGCATTTTTAAGACTTGGGCATTTTTATGCCTATGATGTTACTGCTCTGCTGAGGCCCTTATTCTAGCAGGATAACGCTGAAATTTTGCTGATATCTATTGAGGCTGTTTTTATTTTTTCCTTCGGAATTCAGGATTTCTGTAGGTTCTCCATAAGTTTTCTAGTCTGAGTGTATCTATGGGCTCTCAAGATTGGACGGCTGTTTATTAGTGCAGGGTTTTTAATTTGCTGCATATTTTTATTTAGAAAGTTCTTTCCATGTTTCCGGCTTCCGGACTAGCAGGTTCCTTTCTTTAGATACTTGAATTGATCTGCAAGTCTCCTGTGAGATCGGGGCCCCTGGGAATCCCACGTAAATTGGAAATGTTCTTTTGGGCCCCTTGCAGAATCGTCTGTGATCACTTTATTGTACAGCAGTGAACTATAAGTATTCCTTCTGCCAGGAGTTTGCACGCTGCTATTTAATGTCATGTTTCATAGAGCAGCAGTGTGGTAATCTGTCTACATTCTGGCAGTTTAGCTTGGCTGATGTTGGGAAAAAAAAAAAATCTGTGTTTCGGACATGGCTATTAAAGTCACAGCATCGGTTACTAATGAAAACACATTTTTTTTCTAAGCAAAATAATTTTGTTTTAATCTGATCCTTGTTCTGCAGCGCTCCATATCGGTTCAGACTAATCTGCCTAGTTCATGAAGGATACCAGAACTACAGAGAAGAGGGTTCTGTGAAGATGGACAGATGTCTCGCCAACAAAATGGCTTTTATTGAGGCAGTGGCAGTAATGTGCCAAAATGTAGAAAACCACATGCCATAGCCTCACATAGTTTACCCCTAATTGCTGCAGATGCATGGCAAGTTTACGTGAGGCATCGTTCACAGCTGCTGTGAAAGATTTGTCGCAGATTCCATCAAGGTGGAAAAATAGGGTGACATGCTGTAACCCCCCCTCCATTTTATTCTTCAAAATTACGGCAAACAGATGAGCGCTGTTAGTATCCATACTGTGCCTTCCATGAATTCTGGATTTCAGCTCCTATAACAGAGCAAAAACCCATAATTCATTGGGCACATGTGAGCCTTAAAAAACATGTGCATCACTTGTACTTGATACTGCTCTATGATGATCCGTGAGCGGTTTGGCGGCATACTACCACCCGTGCAGGCGCAATGTGAGGACCCTGATTTAAAGTCGAAATGTTTATTCTAATACCTAGGATCATAGAAGCTAGAGGGTTGGTTTTAAGCAGAATTTGTCTCCAACTAATTCTGGGGGTGGAGGTTGTATTTTAACTAAAGGGAAAAACACCACTAAAAGGATGATCCAATTAAACCAGTTTATATGTTAACGTAGACGCTGTTTGTGGTTTAGAAGCTAAACTAATTTCCATTGTTTGCGAGAGAAAAGCTGAAGTCACATAGAGAAGGCGTGGAGCAGCCCTCCTCTCTGGGGCCATCAAAGTACTTAATAATGTGACCTTCTAGATAGAGCTTGGGGACAATGCTTTCAGGCCACCACCCCCCCCCCCCTTTTAAGGAAGACAGGGCTGTACAAGGGGTTGGTGACAATGTCACTGCTAGGGTAGAGTTCAGCTTGTTGCCCCATCTTACTGGCTCATTTGCAATCATTGTGCTTCCAGCAAAATTTTCTTTTTTCTTTTATTTGTTCATTGCTTTTACATCTTAAAAAGCAATTGAAAAAAAAAAAAAATGATATATATAATATAATATTTTTTGCATATGCAATGCTATAAGTTTTCATGAATTGCCCCATGTACACAATAGTGCCGTAACAATCCTGACATTGCATCTGTGTTGTGTTTCTTTTTATTTTCATTCATCTGAGTTTGCTACTTTTGGAAAAGACATGAGCCGTCAGTCTGTGTCATTATACGGGGGTACACCTTGCTCATGGAGTACCCATTGGCATTTTATAAATGTTTTTCCTGACTTATCTTGGATGATTTTGTGTCAGCCCCTTTTTGTGTTCACCATGGCAGTCTGCGATTTGTTATGTAATGTTTTTTTTACTTTCTATCTGTTTTTTTGGCCTTATCTATGGCTACCATGGCTCTCTCTTCTGCTCAGGTTTTATCAAAAGCCTAAATACTGAGAAAAGAAAAAAATAAGTTAAAAAAAAACAAACAAAAGATACAGTGTCTGTCTTTAGCATACCAAAAATGCTCCTTTATGGAGTTTCCAACCTAATTTTTCTATCTCAGACATGGACTAGAACATAAAACTACGAGGGCACTCGTATGGCCTAAGGCCTTGTTCAAACGTCCATGTTTAAACATGTATGTGAAAAAGCGGTACCCGTGTCATCAGTGGTTTCCATCGGTGTCATCCGTGTTTTTCTAGTTTGGATAAAGAAATAAATGACAAAGCTTTTCCTATAATTTGCAATATTAAACCCTGACTGTACACGGCTGCCATCCGTGTGCTGTACGTGTTTTTCACAGACCCATAGACTTGTATTGGCCCTTGTCAACTGTGCTGCCGGAAAATACAGACATGTTTCTATGTGTTTTGCACGGACACACGGTCTGTGTAAAAACATGGACATGTGTATAGCTGCATAGGTTATAATTGGTTCTTGTCGTATTCGTGAAAAAATGGATACCACATGGACGTGTGAAGAAGACCTAAAGGGGAACTCTGGCACCTCAGCGATTTCTCTCATTGATTATTGCACCAAGCAAAGATGCCAAAAGAATAATCTTGACTTGCTTTTTACCGTGGGGAATAATTATTGTAATTCTGGAAAACGCAGTTGTATGTCGGTCATCTCTAACGCTTCTGCCCATGTAATCTCCGTTGTGGGGATGACTCCATCCTGGATATTGCCGTCAGTTCACACACCGCAGCCGCAGCACAGCTGAGAACAGTAATGCACATCTCTGGGATGGAAGATCTCGCACGCTCTTAATAACCGCACTCTTGTCTTTAGTTCCTTTCACTAAATCTGATAGCTATGGGTGATGGATGCAGTTGTACAGTAACCATTAAACACGAACGCCATGAGCTTTTCAATAGATGTATCCATTAAACGGATATGTGTCTATGGGTGACATGCATTATGCAGATGCTTAACGGAAGTATCCATCACCCACCAGTGATAATGGCATCCGCTTAAAGGGTATGTCATGACAAAGCTCCGTTAAACAACTTCTAGTAGTCAATAGGTGTCAGTTGCTACTGTTAGGCATCCATTATGACCTCTATGTATTTTATCCATTTGGAGTATCTCCTGCCATATACGCAAAGCAAAGGCAACAAAAGTGATGTGAACAGGACCTAACCTGTCTAGTATTTTCCTGCCGCTATCATCTGTGCAGTGATGGATGTGCAGCCTTGTATCTGCAATCATGAATGTGTAGTCTAGTATCTGTACTATGACTAATACTGCAATCCTCTCGTGTATGGGTGTCATCCCTGCAGCACTAGTGGGCCATACATCCTACTGATCGCTGCTCAATACCCTCTCCTGAGCCAAAAGCAAAGATTTCTCCTCTACTGCCACAACCAGAGACTCAGATTCCAGGAGCTTTCTGAATCAGAGAGCGATTCAGAGGAAACACAGGCCCGTCAGACCCCTGCTTGATGTGCCAACTCGTTAAATTGGCTCTAACTATAAGCTATTTAACCCGAGGCCCCTGAGATTTTCATCAGGAACAGACACAAAAGTGTCCATTCTGTCGCTGGAAAGCAGGGCAGAGCCCGGACAGTGTCCTGTATACTCCACAAATACTTGTGATGGCATCGGCGCCAATAACGCGGAGCGACTGCTCGCTTATAAAAGGGTAGAATTCCTGGTGTAACTTCAGCCCCCTCCCCGATCGATCAGCGCCTCTCGGGTTCCCTATACTAAAACCGCTCTCGAATCTCTTCAATATCTTAATGGCGTCATTAGGCTTGTTACCTGTTTGTGATCGCTCACAGCTGGCCCAGGATTTAGATGCAGTAATAGATATTGTAAAGGATTAGACCTGTGTAAATGTAATTTAAGACCTCCCGTAGCTTTAGCTCCTATTGTTTGCCAGGAAATTGTGTACACTATGAAAGAAACAAACCTATCAGTTCTGGATCACATATACCCCGCTCTGATTGTACACAATGGTGGAGATAGCGAGCACATGGGGAGTCCTGGTGCACCCACCACCCTGGCCTGATTCTTACTGGCCTGGAGGCCGATAGATGAATCTTCTAGTCTATAGTTTATATCCGCTTACAGACTTCAGGAATAAAGCCACATCTTATAAGAGTGATATTGATAGTCCTGACATGATCACGGCTGTATCAGGAGGCGACAATCACATCTATGGAGTAATAGAAATTGTATAGATGTGTGCCCCCTTACCGGTCTGCAGATTATGTGACAAACAACCAATTTCTCACTATATAAATGCAGCCCATTCTCACGTGTGATTTGATTCTCATGCAGACACAAACAGCATAAGCAATGCCCCACAGAGTAATGTCATCTTGGGATATTTCAACCAAAAGGGAAAAGTTAGGCTATGTTCACACCCATAAGGAGAAATGCAACACATCAGTAATTAAAGGGGTTGTCTCATTTCAGACTCTCAGACATTTGTGACAGATCTATAGGAAATGAAATGTCTAATGTATGCAGATCCCTCCACTGAGATCTGCTTGTATTTCGATAGGACGCCCCATCTCGTAACATAGAGGGGGCTGTGCACTCGCAACTCTCTTCATTCATTTGTATGGAAGTTCCTAATACTGCCGAGTGCACTTGCTCCCAGGGGTCCCATTTTTGAGCTTGAGGCTGCCCCTGCAGTTGGGTCTGGATCTTTTAGTCATCTTAATCCAGGTATCTTTATTGCTGCCACCACTTGATTGTAAATGGTGTTCACATGCAATAAAACCTTTCTACAGCGGATTTTACTCATCTACAGCAAAACATTGTATGTGTTGTATTGCAGAGCGTGAAATCCGCTGCAAAGTCTCTGTTCTAGAGCCCACCATACACTATAGATGGCTATTGGCTGAGCGATGGATCGGATATGCCGGACCCTTATCTTCCCCCTAGCATCAACTGTTGTAGGAGAGTCGGGGGTCCCCCACACACATTAGACTGTTAGACCGTCAATGTTGGTGGGAATAGACGACATGTTTGCAGGGAACTTGATGTCAAAATATTTGCAGAACTTGATTTTAAAATAGAATTGAATGGCCTATACATCATGATATCTATATGTCTTTTCAGTCTATGTGAATTCAGTATGTCTCAGTTGTTCATACCCTGCAGAGGAATCAGTAGTATCAGGAACTGTAAGCTATGATTGAAAGAACTACTACTCCCAGCATACTTTGCGTTCCCCTTGTTTAGGACATGAAGATTGGGAAACCAAATGCTAGCATTACTATACACTGCAGATTTTAGTGCGCATGCGCCACAAATGCTACATAACAGAGGCGGGCATTCAGCCACGGGCATGTGGGGCACAGGTTATATCATCTGACTTCTGGGGCATGATGTCTGAGATGTGGGGAATGCGGTGAACACACACGCATATATATATATATATATATATATATATATAATATAATATAATATATTTAGAGTCAAATAAATAAATACTGTCATATCCATCATATTAGCGGTGCTATGTGACTGATGAGTGCAGTTTACGGCGTGCAGTGATATTTCCAGGTCTTTATATAGTATCTGCTGTTTTTTCTTCTTTGTTTCCCAATATGTTTGTACGTTCTTGCATAACAAGAATAACTTTATTAGGTTAAAGTCTCTTCCTAACACGCCAGCCCTGGACTTTCACCTTGGTGTAAAGACACCAAACACGGTGTACGGAGCCCAACAAACTTTCACCTGTATAGAAAGTGTCAGAACTACAAGTCCCAACAAACCCTGCTAGTAGAATATATGTCTTGATGTCATCATGATATAGAGCAATAAATCTCCTGAGTTAGATATTTATAATGTGCCATGGACATGAATGCATCTATCCTTCATTATGCCAATATTGGTCCAATTGGCCGTAAATCAACTAATATTTGTGTCTGTCTTTATTAATATTGGGTCAGCGGTGCAGTAAATGTACAGTGACCATCCATAGCTGCGTCCTGTGCCATTCAGCTGTGACAAAACTACAACTCCCAGGCTTTCATGCTTTTGTACAACTACAACTCCCAACATCCTCATCCCAAACTGTGACTTTCCTCCTAACTTTGAGTTCTCAAACTGCTAAACTACAACTCCCAGCAACCTAAACCCATCCCCTGACTCTTAGGCTATGTTCACACTTTGCATTTTTGCAGCATTTTTTTTGCTGCTTTTTTTTATGCAAATTTTAAGCTGTGTTTTACAGTACCAGCAAAAGCTATGATATTTCAGAAATCTCATGCACACAGATTGTTTTTTTTTTTTCCTCACTGATTTGGTAAACTACTGTTTTCTTGCAAACTGCAGCATGTCACTTTTCAGCGTTTTTATAGTGTTTTTTCACCCATAGAAAGCAATTGATAAGTGCAAAACTGCCAAAAAAGCGCAGATATCAGTTTTTTTTTGCTTTTTTGGTGCAAAAACCTAAGGAAGTTGCATCATCTTTTTTTGGGGGCACAGAACTTCATCAGCATGCACAAGATACAATAAAAACTCAGCAAATACGCAGAAAAACCTCCTTTTTTTTAAGCTGCTTCTTTGAACATAGCCTTCTGCTGTTGCAAGCCTACAATGTCCAGCACGCCAACTGAAGCATGAAACTCTCCAGCAGATGCAATACTACAACTTCCAACATCCTGATTCCAAAATCTGGCTCAGTAATTACTGCAGATCAGCAACATTCAGCACCGTCATCCCAAACTAAGGCTCTCTGACTCTAGCATAACTCAAACCACCATCATCCCAAATCTGAGGTTCCCATTCTGTTTCAAAACTACAACTCCCAACATCAAAGCCATAGATTTGTCTCTAATTGTTGCAATGCTGCAACATTCAGCATCCCACCCAACCTTAAAACTCTCCAGCTGTTGGAGCACTACATCTCCCAGCATCCTGACCGTAGTCGGTGTCTCTCCAGCTGCTATGTCTGCAGTTTGGCACCAGCTGGATATCCACAGGTTGGAGACCTCTGATTTCGATCTTTACATTGCAGTCTGATGTGATGAAGGATGTCCGCCCCCTGCCCCTCATCGTCTTGGGATGAGAGCACTAATTCCTGCAGCTTTCCTCACTTTACTGTGTGAATACATATAGGAATAAAATGTCAGATTTGGCTCAGAATGCCGCCCAGGGCGATCGCGCTGACTATGAGGACGCAGGAACGTCAGCTACTGCTACAAGTCGGCTCTTGTTGACTTCCTTGACAAAAGCCGCTCTCAGTGCGAGCAGCGAACATTCCCATGTCGGGCCTGTTAACCTCATCAGTGCTGGAGAACGCCAGCGGTTACGATGGCAAGAGACGTCTGTCTGTCGTCTCTCTCGCCTCTCTTGTCTATATTTGTGATGAACATAAAATTAGCCACTAAGGTCAACAATCCTGTCTGTGGCCCTTCACCGACTGTACATGTTCTACTTTTCTTATTAGCCCCAATACATATTGTGCCAAAATCTCATTATACTCCTAGGCTCGCCTACCGAGGGAGCCTGCAGTCTAATTTCTGTTCTACATGCACAAACACAAGTTGGCACCAGTTTCCCAGTGATTTCCCTGTTCAAAGCATCAATTTGGCCCTTTGTAATTAGTGATATAGGTGATACCAATGCAAAGCAGTTGTGCAAACTTCCGCGTAGTTTGTAGTAGGCTTTCCTGTGGTTACTTCCACAGGAATGTGCATCTAAATCCTCACCAAATCTGCATGTCTTACTACTGCTGATCTTTGGAAGAATAAAAATCTCATTCTATTGCCGCACGATAATCTGCTGCAAAATCTGCAGCAAACATTTTACCTGCAGATTTCGTCTCCTCCATTGAACTCAACTGGCAGTCTGTAACAAACCTGTGCTCATTAGGGACTGGGGATATAAAATTCTAAACCACAGGTCCATTTCCAAGTGGAGTATTTCCACAGCACGTGAATACAGTTTAGTAAAATGTTATCCCTCTTTCTTTTGTATTGCAAGTTTTTCCAAAGCAAATTTGCAGAAAAATGTGTCTGTCTCTCCATCTCTCGTGAAGACACTCTTAGGGTAAATCCAAACTAGTTGGAATTGCTGCAAATTGGCACCATTAAAATCCTCAGCAAATTATAGGAGCAGGCAGATTTTACTGATATGGCCCAGAAATACGAGCGTGCGGTGGATTGTCAGCTCTGTATCGTGTGTTCCTACTTTTACAGATTTTACGCAGCATTTCCCACAGATTTCGCTGCTTACAATATTGCAGGGGTAAAAGCCTATGTGAATACCATGGCTTATTGTACAATTTCTACTGATCGTGGCATGGCTATATCTCCCAATAAGTGTTACAGCTAGAATCCCACTGGATTGTGAATGTGGCCCCCCTGATTGATAGGCAAGCTGTGTACAGGAGATATATGTGCACACTGTATACACAGCGGATAACATATCATTTGCACCTCGTACAGAAGTTACCCAAGGCTCTGAATCTGACTGTATCAGAGGAGCGTTGCCCCTTTCCGCTGATAAACAATGCTTCTCTTTTTGTAGGCTTGTTAATTGTAACGAGGGCGTTGTGTCTCGCTGCCCCCCTCGCCTACCCCTGCACTGTCATGTGCTGTGTACTGCTGACATGGATGTCTTCATGTTGCTGGAGTTAATGATTAGCCTGCGAGTGTTCAACGCAAGCCACTAGCCGTATACTGTATGTGCGTGTATACTCTGCTGGCCACCAGCCATATACTGTATATAGATACAGTGGCATGTAAAATTGGGCACCCCTGGTCAAAATTACTGTTATTGCGAACAGTTAACCAAGTTGAAGATGAAATGATCTCTAAAAGGCCTAAAGTTAAAGATGACACATTTCCTTTGTATTTTAGGCAAAAATATATATATTTTCATTTTTTTACATTTTAAAAATTACAAAAAATAAAATGGGCCAATGCAAAATTTTGGGCACCCTTGGAGATTTGTGTGCTCAGATAAGTTTGACCAAGGTTTCAGACTTTATTTAGCCTGTTAGGGTTATGGCTTGTTCACTATCATGGTTAGGAAAGACAGGTGATGCAAATATCCCAGCTTCATAAAATCCCAGCCTCCTCTAACCTTGGGCCAGAAAACAGCAGCCATGGGTTCTTCTAGGCAGCTGCCTAGCACTCTGAAAATGGTGGCGGCCCACAAAGCAGGAGAAGGCTATAAGAAGATAGCAAAGTGTTTTCAAGTTGCCCTTTTCTCAGTTTGAAATGTAATTAAGACATGGCAGTTACCAGGAACAGTGGAGGTCAAGATGAGGAAGGCCAAGCAAAATTTCAGTGAGTGCTGCTGGTAGGATTACTAGAGAGGCAAATCAGAACCCCCGCTTGACAGCAAAAGTGCTTCAGGAAGATTTAGCAGACTCTGGAGTTGTGGTACATTGTTCTACTGTTCAGAGACACCTGCACAAATATGGCTTTCATGGAAGAGTCATGAAAACAAAACCTCTCCTACGTCCTCACCATTAAATTCAGCGTCAAAAGTATGGAAAACAACATCTAAACAAGCCTGATGCATTTTGGAAACAAGTCCTGTGGACCGATGTGGTGAAAATAGAATTCTTTGGTCACAATGATCAAAGGTATGTGTAGAAAAAAGGGCCCAGAATTTCAGGAGAAGAACATCTCGCCAACCATTAAGCATGGGGGTGGATCAATCATGCTTTGGAGTTGTGTTATAGTCAATGGCACGGGGAACATTTCACGGGTAGAGGGAAGAATGGATTCAATGAAATTTCAACAAATTCTTGATGCAAACATAACACCATCTGTAAAAAAGCTGAAGTTGAAAAAAGGATGGCTTCTACAAATGGCTTTTTTTTCTTCCCGGCTATATTTTTTCCAGTAGTGATTTTGTGCACAGGCCCCGGGACGTCACTGCGACTTCCTGGCGTTTGTGCACAAGATCACTGCTGGAAAAAATATAGCCGGGAGAAAAAAAAGCTCACCTTGCTTTAATAGTAATTTGCGCATGCACAGGATCTGGACGAGAAGACTGCACGTCACAGGTTAGGGGGAGCATATTGAAATTCACTAAGTAGGTGGGGATTTCTTCCTGTCCCCCCGGCCGGCAAGCATAGGAAAACTGATTTAATAAAAAGACTTTTCAAAGCAACCAAACCTCTAATATGGGACATACAGGTATGTATAAATTTACATTTCTATCACCTGTGTGCCCATATTAGAGGTCTGATAAGTCCCAGTGGGGTGACAGATTCCCTTTAACTTCTGGCCTTTTAGAGATCATTTCATCTTCAACTTGCTTAACTGTTCACATTAACAGTAATTTTGACCAGGGGTGCCCAAACTTTTTCATGTCACAGTATATAAACCCTATGGTCCATATACTGTATACAGTGGGGAAAAAAGTATTTAGTATACCCAGAACTAGGACAAAACCTTTTACTGTGGTGAAAATGCTGATATTATAGTCCTGCCCATTACATGCCATACGGGACCCCAGATCTGCAATCTACTGGGTGGTCTCCTTACTCTTATCAAGAGCAGAATCTTTAGAGATTAGGATATATTCTATCTGTATATAAAGTATATGGATGGCAGGCTATATACATATACAGTGGGGAAAAAAGTATTTAATCAGGCACCAATTGTGCAAGGTCTCCCACTTAAAAAGATAAGAGAGGCCTGTAATTGACATCATAGGTAGACCTCAACTATGAGAGACAAAATGAGAAAACAAATCCTGAAAATCACATTGTCTGATTTGGAAAGAAATTTTTTTCAAATTCTAGTGGAAAATAAGTATTTGGTCAGTTACAAATAAGCAAGATTTCTGTCTCTCACAGACCTGTAACTTCTTCTTTAAGAGGCTCCTCTGTCCTCCACTCATTACCTGTAGTACTGGCACCTGTTTGAACTTGTTATCAGTATAAAAGACACCTGTCTGCAACCTCAAACAGTCGCACTCCAAACTCCACTATGGTGAAGACCAAAGAGCTGTCGAAGGACAACAGAAACAAAATTGTAGCCCTGCACCAGGCTGGAAAGACTGAATGTGCAATAGGCAAGCAGCTTGGTGTGAAGAAATCAACTGTGGGAACAATAATTAGAAAATGGAAGACATATAAGACCACTGATAATCTCCCTCGATCTGGGGCTCCACGTAAGATCTCACCCCGTGGGGTCAAAATGATCTCAAGAACAGTGAGCAGAAATCCCAGAACCACACGGGGGGGGGGGGGCTAGTGAATGACCTGCAGAGAGCTGGGACCAACGTTATACAGGCTACCATCAGTAACACACTACGCTGCCAGGGACTCATCCTGCAGTGCCAGATGTGTCCCCCTGCTTAAGCCATTACATGTCTAGGCCCATCTGAAGTTTGTTAGAGAACATTTGTATGATCCAGAAGAGTATTAGGAGAATGTCATATGGTCAGATGAAACCAAACTAGAACTGTTTGGTAGAAACACAACTCGGCGTGTTTGGAGGAGAAAGAATGTCGAGTTGCATCCAAAGAACACCATACCTACTGTGAAGCATGGGGGTGGCAACATAATGCTTTGGGGCTGTTTCTCTGCCAAGGGACCAGGACGACTGATCCGTGTACATGAAAGAATGAATGGGGCCATGTATCTTGAGATTTTGAGTGAAAACCTCCTTCCATCATCAAGGGCATTGAAGATGAAACGTGGCTGGGTCTTTCAGCATGACAATGATCCCAAGCACACCACCAGGGCAACGAAGGAGTGGCTTCGTAAGAAGCATTTCAAGGTCCTGGAGTGGCCTAGCCAGTCTCCAGATCTAAACCCTATAGAAAACCTTTGGAGGGAGTTGAAAGTCCGTGTTGCCCAGCGACAGCCCCAAAACATCACTGCTCTAGAGGAGATCTGCATGGAGGAATTGGCCAACATACCAGCAACAGTGTGTGCCAACCTTGTGAAGAATTACAGAAAACTTTTTACCTCTGTCATTGCCAACAAAGGATATATAACAAAGTATTGAGATGAACTTTTGTAGGTGACCAAATACTTATTTTCCACCAAAATTTGAAAAAAAAATACTTTCCAAATCAGACAATGTGATTTTCAGGATTTGTTTTCTCATTTTGTCTCTCATAGTTGAGGTCTACCTATGATGTCAATTACAGGCCTCCCTCATCTTTTTAAGTGGGAGAACTTGCACAATTGGTGCCTGACTAAATACTTTTTTCCCTACTGTATATGTATATAGCCTGCCATCCATATACTTTATATACAGATAGAATATATCCTAATCTCTTCAGATTCTGCTCTTGATAAGGTAAGGAGACCACCCAGTAGATTGCAGATCTGGGGTCCCGTATGACATGTAATGGGCAGGACTATAACATCAGCATTTTCACCACAGTAAAAGGTTTTGTTCTAGTTCTGGGTATAACTGTCGTGTAGTAAGCTGCTGTATACATGAACTATATATAGATCAATTTAGTGCAGTTTTGGAGACCCTAAGGAAGGGTTGTAAGGTCCTGGTCATAACTTACAACTTGCAGCAATAGAAACTCTCCTTGAAAAAGAGGAGACTCATAAAGCCCCCTACACATTAGATGAATGTCACCCAAACCTGCCGTTTTGTTGGGACCTGCTGACTTAATGTATATTGGGGGTTGACCAATATTCGGAAAGGATATGGCTGTTTGATTCCATTCTCTGTTCTTACCTGTAAGATTTCATTCTTTCTTCTTATAAGCAGCCGTCAGATTTGTCTGGAGCGGGGCGGAGGGCTTTGGCTGTGGCTTTCTCCCCTCTCCCCTTTGAGATCACAATGGTCAGCCAAGCATGCATGTTTATGGGAGACCGTGAAGAACAATTATCGCTTGTGCCTAATGCACGTGTATCTTGGTGGTCAGAAGGAACAGTGTTGGCTGAGCATGTGCGTGGGGAAATCGAAAGCAATAGCTCTCATCGAAACAGCCACCCGCTATCCAGGTGTATGGGCTCATATAAAGATTTTGAAGCTAATACACCCTTCCCCGCCTTTACATTTTTCTTTTTAGAAAATCAGAACTGTGTGTATTTTCTATGCCTCCTGCACATTGGTAGCTTTTTCTTACCTCATGTCCTAAGCTGCCTATACAGGATGATGCTCATATGTGTGTTTGTAACCTGTTTCTGATGTCAAAATGTATCAAAGTGCTGGAGACAGGTAAGGCCGCGTAGGACAGGAGTGTCTGATTGTAGCCATCTGCAGTGTTTGGTGACCTTCTTGGCCCTCCTTCCTTTCACATGTGTATGACCGTATCCAGTCCCCGCAGTTCTCCAGTGATTTAATATCTGTTATATGTGACTGATGGTGTAAAAAGATTGCCCTCAGTGGGAAAAACAAGATAATCTTGCAGTTATGATACCTTTTAATGGCTAACAAATAAAATAAATGTTACACCGCAAGCTTTCGAGACTTCTTAGGCTTCTTCATCAGGCATGGCATAACAAAGTATCTGAAAAAACAGAAATATATACACAAAAAGAGCAGAGGCATGGCATATTTATGTATTATGCCATGCCTCTTCTCTTTTTGTGTATATATTTGTGTTTTTTTCAGATACTTTGTTATGCCATGCCTGATGAAGAAGCCTAAGAAGTCTCAAAAGCTTGCTATGTAACATCATTTATTTTATTTTTGTTAGCCATTAAAGGGTATCATAACTACAAGATTATCATTTTGTTTTTCCCGCTGAGATCAATTTTTTTTCAACTGGCTAACATGGTACCAAGACTTTTTTTCTTTCAACCTGATGGTGTAAAGACGCAGCTGAAGGGTTTAGGGACCAAAGACGAATTGAAAGTTTTTAGTTAAGAGATTTTCATCCACTAAATTTTGTATTTTTAAGGAAGATATAAAAATTGCAGCTTCATCTCCCCCCTCCCGATATGTCACCTGATGCGGAAGCATCATGATAATAAGACAGCGAATGAGGAAGTCATTAATTAGGAGAATTAGTGGCCTGCACTGGACAGTATCCTAGTGAATGAATAGTCCTATGTGCATGGCAGTCTCATTACTGTATATGGGCTTCCTGCAGCATGGCTCTTTTGTGTGGCATATACAGATGTTTGGATTGAAGTGGTTAATTTAGGCACAGGATGCTTTTATTTCCCTGTACTTTAATATTCAGCACTACTGCATGGCTGCAGGTGGCATTGCATTACTGTACAGTACAGGGGTAATAAGTGGAGCAAACATTGGCCCGTTTGCTCCACATGACATCCAGCCTGGCTGCCAGCTAGACCGTGCTTGTGTGTCTGGAGGGTAATGACGCTGAAGAGGTCAATGAGTTGTAGACAATCACCCCAGCTGTTCCACTGCACCCAGGGTGTATCATTGGGGCTATATTTAGCCTCCTCACCTACCTCTATCATGAGAACCATGCCTGTGCTACAAATATTGTGGGAAGTCAACCCTGCAGCTGGAAGGAATTCATAAGCTGCATCCAAAGTGATGTCACCGCTGATCTCTAGTGATGGATAGGCGGCATTCTCAGTGATGTCACCGCTGATCTCTAGTGATGGATAGGCGGCATTCTCAGTGATGTCACCGCTGATCTCTAGTGATGGATAGGCGGCATTCTCAGTGATGTCACCGCTGATCTCTAGTGATGGATAGGCGGCATTCTCAGTGATGTCACCGCTGATCTCTAGTGATGGATAGGAGGCATTCTCAGTGATGTCACCGCTGATCTCTAGTAATGGATAGGCGGCATTCTCAGTGATGTCACCACTGATCTCTAGTGATGGATAGGCGGCATTCTCAGTGATGTCACAGCTGATCTCTAGTGATGGATAGGAGGCATTCTGAGTGATGTCACCGCTGATCTCTAGTGATGGATAGGAGGCATTCTCAGTGATGTCACCACTGATCTCTAGTGATGGATAGGCGGCATTCTCAGTGATGTCACCGCTGATCTCTAGTGATGGATAGGAGGCATTCTCAGTGATGTCACCACTGATCTCTAGTGATGGATAGGCGGCATTCTCAGTGATGTCACTGCTGATCTCTAGTGATGGATAGGAGGCATTCTCAGTGATGTCACTGCTGATCTCTAGTGATGGATAGGCGGCATTCTCAGTGATGTCACTGCTGATCTCTAGTGATGGATAGGAGGCATTCTCAGTGATGTCACCGCTGATCTCTAGTGATGGATAGGCGGCATTCTCAGTGATGTCACTGCTGATCTCTAGTGATGGATAGGAGGCATTCTCAGTGATGTCACCGCTGATCTCTAGTGATGGATAGGCGGCATTCTCAGTGATGTCACCGCTGATCTCTAGTGATGGATAGGCAGCATTCTCAGTGATGTCACCGCTGATCTCTAGTGATGGATAGGCGGCATTCTCAGTGATGTCACCGCTGATCTCTAGTGATGGATAGGAGGCATTCTCAGTGATGTCACCACTGATCTCTAGTGATGGATAGGCGGCATTCTCAGTGATGTCACTGCTGATCTCTAGTGATGGATAGGAGGCATTCTCAGTGATGTCACTGCTGATCTCTAGTAATGGATAGGCGGCATTCTCAGTGATGTCACCGCTGATCTCTAGTGATGGATAGGCGGCATTCTCAGTGATGTCACTGCTGATCTCTAGTGATGGATAGGAGGCATTCTCAGTGATGTCACCGCTGATCTCTAGTGATGGATAGGCAGCATTCTCAGTGATGTCACCTCTGATCTCTAGTGATGGATAGGAGGCATTCTCAGTGATGTCACTGCTGATCTCTGGTGATGGATAGGCGGCATTCTCAGTGATGTCACCGCTGATCTCTAGTGATGGATAGGCGGCATTCTCAGTGATGTCACCGCTGATCTCTAGTGATGGATAGGTGGCATTCTCAGTGATGTCACCGCTGATCTCTAGTGATGAATAGGCAGCATTCTCAGTGATGTCACCGCTGATCTCTGGTGATGGATAGGCGGCATTCTCAGTGATGTCACCGCTGATCTCTAGTGATGGATAGGCGGCATTCTCAGTGATGTCACCGCTGATCTCTAGTGATGGATAGGCGGCATTCTCAGTGATGTCACCGCTGATCTCTAGTGATGGATAGGCGGCATTCTCAGTGATGTCACCGCTGATCTCTAGTGATGGATAGGCGGCATTCTCAGTGATGTCACCGCTGATCTCTAGTGATGGATAGGAGGCATTCTCAGTGATGTCAACTCTGATCTCTAGTGATGGATAGGAGGCATTCTCAGTGATGTCACCGCTGATCTCTAGTGATGGATAGGAGGCATTCTCAGTGATGTCAACTCTGATCTCTAGTGATGGATAGGCGGCATTCTCAGTGATGTCACCGCTGATCTCTAGTGATGGATAGGCGGCATTCTCAGTGATGTCACCGCTGATCTCTAGTGATGGATAGGAGGCATTCTCAGTGATGTCAACTCTGATCTCTAGTGATGGATAGGAGGCATTCTCAGTGATGTCACCGCTGATCTCTAGTGATGGATAGGAGGCATTCTCAGTGATGTCACCGCTGATCTCTAGTGATGGATAGGAGGCATTCTCAGTGATGTCACCGCTGATCTCTAGTGATGGATAGGCGGCATTCTCAGTGATGTCACCGCTGATCTCTAGTGATGGATAGGCGGCATTCTCAGTGATGTCACCGCCGATCTCTAGTGATGGATAGGCGGCATTCTCAGTGATGTCACCGCTGATCTCTAGTGATGGATAGGCGGCATTCTCAGTGATGTCACCGCTGATCTCTAGTGATGGATAGGAGGCATTCTCAGTGATGTCACCGCTGATCTCTAGTGATGGATAGGCGGCATTCTCAGTGATGTCACCGCTGATCTCTAGTGATGGATAGGAGGCATTCTCAGTGATGTCACCGCTGATCTCTAGTGATGGATAGGTGGCATTCTCAGTGATGTCACCGCTGATCTCTAGTGATGGATAGGAGGCATTCTCAGTGTTGTCACCGCTGATCTCTAGTGATGGATAGGCGGCATTCTCAGTGATGTCACCGCTGATCTCTAGTGATGGATAGGCGGCATTCTCAGTGATGTCACCGCTGATCTCTAGTGATGGATAGGAGGCATTCTCAGTGATGTCACTGCTGATCTCTGGTGATGGATAGGCGGCATTCTCAGTGATGTCAACTCTGATCTCTAGTGATGGATAGGCGGCATTCTCAGTGATGTCACCGCTGATCTCTAGTGATGGATAGGCGGCATTCTCAGTGATGTCAACTCTGATCTCTAGTGATGGATAGGCGGCATTCTCAGTGATGTCACCGCTGATCTCTAGTGATGGATAGGCGGCATTCTCAGTGATGTCACCGCTGATCTCTAGTGATGGATAGGAGGCATTCTCAGTGATGTCACTGCTGATCTCTGGTGATGGATAGGCGGCATTCTCAGTGATGTCACCGCTGATCTCTAGTGATGGATAGGCGGCATTCTCAGTGATGTCACCGCTGATCTCTAGTGATGGATAGGTGGCATTCTCAGTGATGTCACCGCTGATCTCTAGTGATGGATAGGCAGCATTCTCAGTGATGTCACCGCTGATCTCTGGTGATGGATAGGCGGCATTCTCAGTGATGTCACCGCTGATCTCTAGTGATGGATAGGCGGCATTCTCAGTGATGTCACCGCTGATCTCTAGTGATGGATAGGCGGCATTCTCAGTGATGTCACCGCTGATCTCTAGTGATGGATAGGCGGCATTCTCAGTGATGTCACCGCTGATCTCTAGTGATGGATAGGAGGCATTCTCAGTGATGTCACTGCTGATCTCTGGTGATGGATAGGCGGCATTCTCAGTGATGTCACCGCTGATCTCTAGTGATGGATAGGCGGCATTCTCAGTGATGTCACCGCTGATCTCTAGTGATGGATAGGTGGCATTCTCAGTGATGTCACCGCTGATCTCTAGTGATGGATAGGAGGCATTCTCAGTGATGTCACTGCTGATCTCTAGTGATGGATAGGCGGCATTCTCAGTGATGTCACCGCTGATCTCTAGTGATGGATAGGCGGCATTCTCAGTGATGTCACCGCTGATCTCTAGTGATGGATAGGAGGCATTCTCAGTGATGTCACCGCTGATCTCTAGTAATGGATAGGCGGCATTCTCAGTGATGTCACCACTGATCTCTAGTGATGGATAGGCGGCATTCTCAGTGATGTCACAGCTGATCTCTAGTGATGGATAGGAGGCATTCTGAGTGATGTCACCGCTGATCTCTAGTGATGGATAGGAGGCATTCTCAGTGATGTCACCACTGATCTCTAGTGATGGATAGGCGGCATTCTCAGTGATGTCACCGCTGATCTCTAGTGATGGATAGGAGGCATTCTCAGTGATGTCACCACTGATCTCTAGTGATGGATAGGCGGCATTCTCAGTGATGTCACTGCTGATCTCTAGTGATGGATAGGAGGCATTCTCAGTGATGTCACTGCTGATCTCTAGTGATGGATAGGCGGCATTCTCAGTGATGTCACTGCTGATCTCTAGTGATGGATAGGAGGCATTCTCAGTGATGTCACCGCTGATCTCTAGTGATGGATAGGCGGCATTCTCAGTGATGTCACTGCTGATCTCTAGTGATGGATAGGAGGCATTCTCAGTGATGTCACCGCTGATCTCTAGTGATGGATAGGCGGCATTCTCAGTGATGTCACCGCTGATCTCTAGTGATGGATAGGCAGCATTCTCAGTGATGTCACCGCTGATCTCTAGTGATGGATAGGCGGCATTCTCAGTGATGTCACCGCTGATCTCTAGTGATGGATAGGAGGCATTCTCAGTGATGTCACCACTGATCTCTAGTGATGGATAGGCGGCATTCTCAGTGATGTCACTGCTGATCTCTAGTGATGGATAGGAGGCATTCTCAGTGATGTCACTGCTGATCTCTAGTGATGGATAGGCGGCATTCTCAGTGATGTCACCGCTGATCTCTAGTGATGGATAGGCGGCATTCTCAGTGATGTCACTGCTGATCTCTAGTGATGGATAGGAGGCATTCTCAGTGATGTCACCGCTGATCTCTAGTGATGGATAGGCAGCATTCTCAGTGATGTCACCTCTGATCTCTAGTGATGGATAGGAGGCATTCTCAGTGATGTCACTGCTGATCTCTGGTGATGGATAGGCGGCATTCTCAGTGATGTCACCGCTGATCTCTAGTGATGGATAGGCGGCATTCTCAGTGATGTCACCGCTGATCTCTAGTGATGGATAGGTGGCATTCTCAGTGATGTCACCGCTGATCTCTAGTGATGAATAGGCAGCATTCTCAGTGATGTCACCGCTGATCTCTGGTGATGGATAGGCGGCATTCTCAGTGATGTCACCGCTGATCTCTAGTGATGGATAGGCGGCATTCTCAGTGATGTCACCGCTGATCTCTAGTGATGGATAGGCGGCATTCTCAGTGATGTCACCGCTGATCTCTAGTGATGGATAGGCGGCATTCTCAGTGATGTCACCGCTGATCTCTAGTGATGGATAGGCGGCATTCTCAGTGATGTCACCGCTGATCTCTAGTGATGGATAGGAGGCATTCTCAGTGATGTCAACTCTGATCTCTAGTGATGGATAGGAGGCATTCTCAGTGATGTCACCGCTGATCTCTAGTGATGGATAGGAGGCATTCTCAGTGATGTCAACTCTGATCTCTAGTGATGGATAGGCGGCATTCTCAGTGATGTCACCGCTGATCTCTAGTGATGGATAGGCGGCATTCTCAGTGATGTCACCGCTGATCTCTAGTGATGGATAGGAGGCATTCTCAGTGATGTCAACTCTGATCTCTAGTGATGGATAGGAGGCATTCTCAGTGATGTCACCGCTGATCTCTAGTGATGGATAGGAGGCATTCTCAGTGATGTCACCGCTGATCTCTAGTGATGGATAGGAGGCATTCTCAGTGATGTCACCGCTGATCTCTAGTGATGGATAGGCGGCATTCTCAGTGATGTCACCGCTGATCTCTAGTGATGGATAGGCGGCATTCTCAGTGATGTCACCGCCGATCTCTAGTGATGGATAGGCGGCATTCTCAGTGATGTCACCGCTGATCTCTAGTGATGGATAGGCGGCATTCTCAGTGATGTCACCGCTGATCTCTAGTGATGGATAGGAGGCATTCTCAGTGATGTCACCGCTGATCTCTAGTGATGGATAGGCGGCATTCTCAGTGATGTCACCGCTGATCTCTAGTGATGGATAGGAGGCATTCTCAGTGATGTCACCGCTGATCTCTAGTGATGGATAGGTGGCATTCTCAGTGATGTCACCGCTGATCTCTAGTGATGGATAGGAGGCATTCTCAGTGTTGTCACCGCTGATCTCTAGTGATGGATAGGCGGCATTCTCAGTGATGTCACCGCTGATCTCTAGTGATGGATAGGCGGCATTCTCAGTGATGTCACCGCTGATCTCTAGTGATGGATAGGAGGCATTCTCAGTGATGTCACTGCTGATCTCTGGTGATGGATAGGCGGCATTCTCAGTGATGTCAACTCTGATCTCTAGTGATGGATAGGCGGCATTCTCAGTGATGTCACCGCTGATCTCTAGTGATGGATAGGCGGCATTCTCAGTGATGTCAACTCTGATCTCTAGTGATGGATAGGCGGCATTCTCAGTGATGTCACCGCTGATCTCTAGTGATGGATAGGCGGCATTCTCAGTGATGTCACCGCTGATCTCTAGTGATGGATAGGAGGCATTCTCAGTGATGTCACTGCTGATCTCTGGTGATGGATAGGCGGCATTCTCAGTGATGTCACCGCTGATCTCTAGTGATGGATAGGCGGCATTCTCAGTGATGTCACCGCTGATCTCTAGTGATGGATAGGTGGCATTCTCAGTGATGTCACCGCTGATCTCTAGTGATGGATAGGCAGCATTCTCAGTGATGTCACCGCTGATCTCTGGTGATGGATAGGCGGCATTCTCAGTGATGTCACCGCTGATCTCTAGTGATGGATAGGCGGCATTCTCAGTGATGTCACCGCTGATCTCTAGTGATGGATAGGCGGCATTCTCAGTGATGTCACCGCTGATCTCTAGTGATGGATAGGCGGCATTCTCAGTGATGTCACCGCTGATCTCTAGTGATGGATAGGAGGCATTCTCAGTGATGTCACTGCTGATCTCTGGTGATGGATAGGCGGCATTCTCAGTGATGTCACCGCTGATCTCTAGTGATGGATAGGCGGCATTCTCAGTGATGTCACCGCTGATCTCTAGTGATGGATAGGTGGCATTCTCAGTGATGTCACCGCTGATCTCTAGTGATGGATAGGAGGCATTCTCAGTGATGTCACTGCTGATCTCTAGTGATGGATAGGCGGCATTCTCAGTGATGTCAACTCTGATCTCTAGTGATGGATAGGAGGCATTCTCAGTGATGTCACCGCTGATCTCTAGTGATGGATAGGCGGCATTCTCAGTGATGTCACCGCTGATCTCTAGTGATGGATAGGAGGCATTCTCAGTGATGTCAACTCTGATCTCTAGTGATGGATAGGCGGCATTCTCAGTGATGTCACCGCTGATCTCTAGTGATGGATAGGCGGCATTCTCAGTGATGTCACCGCCGATCTCTAGTGATGGATAGGCGGCATTCTCAGTGATGTCACCGCTGATCTCTAGTGATGGATAGGCGGCATTCTCAGTGATGTCACCGCTGATCTCTAGTGATGGATAGGAGGCATTCTCAGTGATGTCACCGCTGATCTCTAGTGATGGATAGGCGGCATTCTCAGTGATGTCACCGCTGATCTCTAGTGATGGATAGGAGGCATTCTCAGTGATGTCACCGCTGATCTCTAGTGATGGATAGGCGGCATTCTCAGTGATGTCACCGCTGATCTCTAGTGATGGATAGGAGGCATTCTCAGTGATGTAAACTCTGATCTCTAGTGATGGATAGGCGGCATTCTCAGTGATGTCACCGCTGATCTCTAGTGATGGATAGGCGGCATTCTCAGTGATGTCACCGCCGATCTCTAGTGATGGATAGGCGGCATTCTCAGTGATGTCACCGCTGATCTCTAGTGATGGATAGGCGGCATTCTCAGTGATGTCACCGCTGATCTCTAGTGATGGATAGGCGGCATTCTCAGTGATGTCACCGGTGATCTCTAGTGATGGATAGGCGGCATTCTCAGTGATGTCACCGCTGATCTCTAGTGATGGATAGGCGGCATTCTCAGTGATGTCACCGCTGATCTCTAGTGATGGATAGGAGGCATTCTCAGTGATGTCAACTCTGATCTCTAGTGATGGATAGGCGGCATTCTCAGTGATGTCACCGCTGATCTCTAGTGATGGATAGGCGGCATTCTCAGTGATGTCACCGCTGATCTCTAGTGATGGATAGGCGGCATTCTCAGTGATGTCACCGGTGATCTCTAGTGATGGATAGGCGGCATTCTCAGTGATGTCACCGCTGATCTCTAGTGATGGATAGGCGGCATTCTCAGTGATGTCACCGCCGATCTTTAGTGATGGATAGGCGGCATTCTCAGTGATGTCACCGCCGATCTCTAGTGATGGATAGGCGGCATTCTCAGTGATGTCACCGCTGATCTCTAGTGATGGATAGGCGGCATTCTCAGTGATGTCACCGCTGATCTCTAGTGATGGATAGGAGGCATTCTCAGTGATGTCACCGCTGATCTCTAGTGATGGATAGGAGGCATTCTCAGTGATGTCACCGCTGATCTCTAGTGATGGATAGGCGACATTCTCAGTGATGTCACCGCTGATCTCTAGTGATGGATAGGAGGCATTCTCAGTGATGTCACCGCCGATCTCTAGTGATGGATAGGAGGCATTCTCAGTGATGTCACCGCCGATCTCTAGTGATGGATAGGCGGCATTCTCAGTGATGTCACTGCTGATCTCTAGTGATGGATAGGCGGCATTCTCAGTGATGTCACCGCTGATCTCTAGTGATGGATAGGCGGCATTCTCAATGATGTCACTGCCGATCTCTAGTGATGGATAGGAGGCATTCTCAGTGATGTCACCGCTGATCTCTAGTGATGGATAGGCGGCATTCTCAGTGATGTCACCTCTGATCTCTAGTGATGGATAGGCGGCATTCTCAGTGATGTCACCGCTGATCTCTAGTGATGAATAGGCGGCATTCTCAGTGATGTCACCGCTGATCTCTAGTGATGGATAGGAGGCATTCTCAGTGATGTCACCGCTGATCTCTAGTGATGGATAGGAGGCATTCTCAGTGATGTCACCGCTGATCTCTAGTGATGGATAGGCGGCATTCTCAGTGATGTCACCGCTGATCTCTAGTGATGGATAGGCTGCATTCTCAGTGATGTCACCGCTGATCTCTAGTGATGGATAGGCGGCATTCTCAGTGATGTCACCGCTGATCTCTAGTGATGGATAGGCGGCATTCTCAGTGATGTCACCGCTGATCTCTAGTGATGGATAGGAGGCATTCTCAGTGATGTCACCGCTGATCTCTAGTGATGGATAGGAGGCATTCTCAGTGATGTCAACTCTGATCTCTAGTGATGGATAGGCGGCATTCTCAGTGATGTCACCGCTGATCTCTAGTGATGGATAGGCGGCATTCTCAGTGATGTCACCGCTGATCTCTAGTGATGGATAGGAGGCATTCTCAGTGATGTCACCGCTGATCTCTAGTGATGGATAGGAGGCATTCTCCGTGATGTCACCGCTGATCTCTAGTGATGGATAGGCGGCATTCTCAGTGATGTCACCGCTGATCTCTAGTGATGGATAGGAGGCATTCTCAGTGATGTCACCGCTGATCTCTAGTGATGGATAGGCGGCATTCTCAGTGATGTCACCGCTGATCTCTAGTGATGGATAGGCGGCATTCTCAGTGATGTCACCGCCGATCTCTAGTGATGGATAGGCGGCATTCTCAGTGATGTCACTGCTGATCTCTAGTGATGGATAGGTGGCATTCTCAGTGATGTCACCGCTGATCTCTAGTGATGGATAGGAGGCATTCTCAGTGATGTCACCGTCGATCTCTAGTGATGTATAGGTGGCATTCTCAGTGATGTCACCTCTGATCTCTAGTGATGGATAGGCGGCATTCTCAATGATGTCACCGCTGATCTCTAGTGATGAATAGGCGGCATTCTCAGTGATGTCACCGCTGATCTCTAGTGATGGATAGGAGGCATTCTCAGTGATGTCACCGCTGATCTCTTGTGATGGATAGGAGGCATTCTCAGTGATGTCACTGCTGATCTCTAGTGATGGATAGGTGGCATTCTCAGTGATGTCACCGCTGATCTCTAGTGATGGATAGGCGGCATTCTCAGTGATGTCACCGCCGATCTCTAGTGATGGATAGGCGGCATTCTCAGTGATGTCACTGCTGATCTCTAGTGATGGATAGGCGGCATTCTCAGTGATGTCACCGCTGATCTCTTGTGATGGATAGGAGGCATTCTCAGTGATGTCACTGCTGATCTCTAGTGATGGATAGGTGGCATTCTCAGTGATGTCACCGCTGATCTCTAGTGATGAATAGGCGGCATTCTCAGTGATGTCACTGCTGATCTCTAGTGATGCATAGGCGGCATTCTCAGTGATGTCACTGCTGATCTCTAGTGATGCATAGGCGGCATTCTCAGTGATGTCACTGCTGATCTCTAGTGATGGATAGGAGGCATTCTCAGTGATGTCACCGCTGATCTCTAGTGATGGATAGGAGGCATTCTCAGTGATGTCACCGTCGATCTCTAGTGATGTATAGGTGGCATTCTCAGTGATGTCACCTCTGATCTCTAGTGATGGATAGGCGGCATTCTCAATGATGTCACCGCTGATCTCTAGTGATGAATAGGCGGCATTCTCAGTGATGTCACCGCTGATCTCTAGTGATGGATAGGAGGCATTCTCAGTGATGTCACCGTCGATCTCTAATGATGTATAGGTGGCATTCTCAGTGATGTCACCGCTGATCTCTAGTGATGGATAGGCGGCATTCTCAGTGATGTCACCGCTGATCTCTAGTGATGGATAGGCGGCATTCTCAGTGATGTCACCGCTGATCTCTAGTGATGGATAGGCAGCATTCTCAGTGATGTCACCGCTGATCTCTAGTGCAAGGATTTTTCATTTGCTTTGCATTGATGCCTTTTGACCTTTTTTTTTTTCTCTTGGGTATAGAACATGTAATATAATGTAATCTTTATTGTACAGTGAGACTGTGTGCCCACGATGCGTTTTTTAAGCATTTCCGCAGCGGCAATTCCGCTGCAGAAACGCTTAAAAAACGCTGGTAGAAGGTCTGCCATGTTCCCCAATGATAATCCGCATGTGCTGTACACATGCTGCGGAAATTTCCGCTGCGGGTTATCATTGCGGAAAAATCAGCAGCACTACCAATTATTTTGCGGAAGCGCTGCGTTTTTGCCGCCATTGACTTGCATTGGAACGTATGGAATCCGCATCACTGGATCTGTACATGTGGAATCCAAGCGTTTCAATGTGCGGATGGTACCCGGGTGTGGAGGACAGGAGACTCTCCTCTGGACCCGGGTACCATAGAACCTGTAAAAAAAAGAATAAAATAAAAAATAAATATTATACTTACCTTCTGATGGCCTCCGGTGTGCTTGTCTCTGCTTGCTGGCAGATCACAGTGGACTGAAGGACCTGCGCTGATGTCATTTAGTCATGTGACGGCAGGTCCTTCAGTGTAGTGTACAGCGAGCTGCTGGCAAGCCAGAACGGAGTGAATAAAGACTCTGGGGGCCATCGGAAGGTAAGTGTAGATTTTTTTTTTTATTTTTTACCATTCTTTAAGGTCACACTATATAAAATCTATGCCGGTTGCATGGATTTATATAGTGTGACCAAGTTGTCAAGCACTTTCCAAGTGATGCTGAAATCGCTTTAAGGCGCTTGACAACCCGCATGCGGAAATGCAAGTGAAGAGCGCTTCACTTCCGCTTGTCCCTGGCAGGAAAAAACGCATGTACAATCCACATGCGTTTTTTCTGCCAGGGAGATGCAGAAACGCTCAGGAAAAAATCCGGAGCATTTCTGCATCTTGGGCACATAGCCTAACAGTTGACCTGTTGATTTATCAGGTTAAAATACACTTTTTAGGTTTGATAAGTGGCAGTGCCTTTAGGCCGCTAGTCTGGATGTGACCTCTTCATGAGCTCTGTCTTCACACCTTCTGTATCTATGACACAAGGTGACTGAATAACTTGTGTTGCCATCTCGTTCTGACTTTGGCTGTGATTATGGACACAATTCACTGTACTTCTCCTTTCCCTCTCCCCCGCTCTTTATTATCCACCAGAGAAGTGAATCCTTAGATAAGGGACCAACAAGCCCAGGCCTCCAGCCAGGTCCTACTGAAAACCTCCTTGCAAGTTGTCTGTGCCTTCTTCCTGTATTTCAGCAGCAGTCCAGATCTGTTACTGTGGATTTAACCCTTTGCAGATTATGTATGAAAAACGTCAAAATTGTTTATTGTGTTTTACACGCCTGATAGTGTCGACTCAGACACTTGTCCATCTGTACACATCCTATATATAGATAAGCTGCAAATAATAATAATATATACTGTATGTATAGTACTGACTGATGGCACACGATTTTACAACCTGAACTTTTTTTTATTTTTGCTGGAATTTAAAAAATTCTTCAAAAAAGTTACCATACATTGCAGCATTTACCTTTATGCCTAGTTCCTGTCCTATTGAAGCGAAGATAGAAACATGTTTATATATGTATGTATGATGCTACTTTCTGAACATTACCCAAAGCATCCAGCCATCTGCTGAAAACAAATCCTTAAGTTAAATGATTTCACGACTTGCAGCCTGCACGCAACACAAAGGCACTAATAATAATAATGTCTGTATGTGATACGGCTATGGCTGCAGCTGGCAAGGCTAAAATTACAAAAAATTCTATATGGATGTGGCTACGTAGGCCAGTCTGGCAGGTGTTCCATAGGATTAAAGGAAAACGTCTACAGTAAAACAAATGAGAAGGTGGCTAGTATGTGAGAATATAAAGCCTGGCCCTTTGTAATGTATTAGTAAAATGTATGTCCATATAAATGTGTGTTTTTTTAATTAAAAAGTTGTATTACCTTTGAAAATACATTGTATTTCTTATTCTGTATTATATTATTATACTCTATTATACTCCAGAGCTGTACTCACTATTCTGCTGGGTGCAGTCACATTATTATACTGTACTGATCCTGAGTAGTGTTGAGCATTCCGATACTGAAATATCGGGTATCGGCCGATATTCGCGGTATCGGAATTCCGATACTTAATTCCGATACTTTTAAAATATCGAATACCGGAATCGGAAGTTCCCATAATGCCTGCGCTCTGCAGTGTCTCTGAAGGATGACAAGCTGGATGGCAGCGCTCAGCTGAGATCCAGCCTGTCATCAGAATGCCATCCCAGCGTGGGAGAATTCTCCTAATCGTTTAAAAGCCGGCGGGCGGTAAAAAGCCGCCGGCTTTTAAACAATCACACAGCTTCCCCGCAGCCTACCTCCGCACCCCTCGCCACCTCCCATCCCGATCGTAAGTTAGGACCGGGCGGGGAGCGCAGCACCAAGGAGCGGGGAGCGAAGGACCCGGGCGGGGAAGCCGGCAGTGAAAAGACTTCACCGCCGGCTTTCCCGTTCTGTGCTGCGCTTTCCCGCCGGTTATTTCAAATGAACAGCTGAGGTATCAGGTGATGCTGATCAGCTGTTCATTTGAAGTAGCCGCGGTGCCCTCAGAGGGTTCACGTGAGTTCATGCTTGACTGCATTGCATGAACTCGCATGAACTTTCCCACGGCCGCACAGGTCAGCCTCACCTCCCAGACGATCAGACCCATCATGATTGGTGTGTGTGGGTGTCTGTGCGCGGTGTCTGCGAGTGTGTGCGGGGTGTCTGTGCGTGTGTCTGCGAGTGTGTGCTGTGTCTGTGCGATGTCTGCGGGTGTGTGCGTGCAGGCAGACATAGGCCGATGTGACACTACTACTCCCATCGGCCTATGTCTGTCCCCCGTCCACTCGTGCCAGCAGGATCAGCTCGATGGGAGCAGTAGTCCCCATCAGCCTGATCCTGCTATTTAAATTGCCCTACTGTGTCCCCAATAAATTTTAAATACATGTCATTGGTGGCCAGTGGTTACCTAAAATAAATTAGTTTATACATTACCTGTCCCCGCCGATCGCCACCTAAAATAAAGTAAAAAATAAAAAACTACACCTATACTCACCTAGACACCTAATTCCCCGAAGCCATCGATCTCCTGTAATAAAATATAAAATAATAAACCACAACCTTATCCTTACCCCTCCGTAGTAGTCCACGAGTGTCCCACGATGATCTCCAGTTTAGAGCAGCCACATAGAATGTGACCGCTCTGAACCGCTGCCGCCGCTAGAATGACGGGGCCGTAAAGCAGCCCCGTCATTGCATAAGCGGGTTCGCCGGAGTTCAGGCAGCGCTGCTCCGGTTAGCTCCTTTATGGCCCTGCTGTATCGTGAGAAATTCCCACGGTACAGCAGTGCCGTAAAGGAGGTCTCCGGAGCTGCGCTGCCTGAATGCACTCCGGTGACCTCAGTCAGTGGCTCCCGCTGCCGGGAGCGGACGTGTTCCCGGCAGTGTGAGCTTACAGCAGCCATGCACAGCTGTCACCATCTCCAGATGTGACAGCTGTGCATGGGAGATCAGCGCAGGAACGTGGACAGGTAACTATTTTTTTTTAGTAAACTAAGAATTAAATAAAATGGTGTGTTTTATTTCAAATAATTTTTTTTTCTGGGTGTAGTGTGTTTTTTCTTTTTAACACTTTGTAGGTTAGTAATGGGGGTGTCTTATAGACGCCCATCATTACTAACCAGGGCTTCATGGCAGCTGGCGCTGACATGAACCCCACCACTATTACCCCCTGCCACCGGACCAGGGCAGCGTGGAAGCGCCATTTCTGGGGCGGCTGACGGCTGGTGTTTCTAGCTTGGGAGGGGGGCCAATATTCATGGCACCCTTCCTGGGCTATTAATATCAGCCCCCAGCTGTCCGCCTAGCCTTTGCTAGCTATTAAATAGGGGGTACCCCACGTCATTTTTGGGGGGGTCCCCCATTTTAATAGCTATTAAAGGCTAGGTATTCAGCTGGGGGCTGATATTAGTAGCCTGGGAAGCTCCGTGGGTATTACCCACTTCCCAGGCTTCAAACATCTGCCCCAGCCGTCTGCTTAACCTCCGCTAGAGCCTAAAATTATGGGGGATCCCACTCCAATTTTTTTTTAAATCCTTTATTTTAACACTAAATGACATTTGAGGAGATAATAAAGATGCAGTCCCTAAATTATTATTTATTTTTTAATTAATTTTTCCCAAAAATTTTGACGTGGGGCTTCGCACTATATTTGTGTCCAGCCAGGTACAGCAGGCAGGAACGGGCTGCCCCCAACCACCAGCTGCCTATTTGTACCTGGTTGGACACAACAATATAGGGAAGCCCTTTTTTTCTTAATTATTTCATGAATTTCATGAAATAATTTAAAAAAAAATACGTGGGGCTTCGCCCTATTTTTGTGTCCAGCCAGGTACAACTAGGCAGATGGGGGCTGGAATCCACAGCACAGGGAGGCCCAAGCTTTCTGGGCCCCACCCGCTGCAAATTGCAGTCCGCAGCCACCCCGGAAAATGGCGCGTTCATAGAAGCGCCATCTTCTGGCGCTGTACCCAACTCATCCAGGGCCCTGGTGCGGTGGCTCACTGGGTAATAAAGGGGTTAAGGCCAGCTTGGCATTATCAGCTGGCCCTAAGCCCGAAATTCATGGGGTCACGCCAATATTAGACATGACCACCATGAATTTCTAGTAAAGTATTTAAAAAAAACACAACACCCAGAAAAAAGTCCTTTAATTGAAATAAACACACAATTCTTTATTGTTCTAAATTAAACCATACTTACCATCACGCCCATTCCAGCTGAAGCCAACGATCTCCTGCAATAAAAGTAAAATAATAAACCAACCTCATCCTTACCTTTCCATGGTTCCCACGACAGCTTCAGCTCTGCTACATCGAGATGACAGGCTGGACCGCAGCAGAACGCTGCCATCCAGCCTGTCATCCCGCAGACACTGAGAAGCGCAGGCATGCTTGCGCTCCTCAGTGTCTCTCTGTGACGGCATCCAGATGAGCCGAGGTCATGTCCAATGAACTTGGCTCACCTCATGCACGTCACTGACAGCGTGGGAAAATTCTCCTGCACTCAGCGCTTCAGCGTGAGAATTTTCCCACGCTGTCAGTGACGTGAATGAGGTGAGGTCATGTCCAATGAACTCAGCTCACCTCATGCACGTCACTGACAGCGTGGGAAAATTCTCACGCTGAAGCGCTGGGTGCAGGAGAATTTTCCCACGCTGTCAGTGACGTGCATGAGGTGAGCTGAGTTCATTGGACATGAACTCGGCTCATCTGGATGCCGTCACAGAGAGACACTGAGGAGCGCAAGCATGCCTGCGCTTGTCAGTGTCTGCGGGATGACAGGCTGGATCGCAGCGTTCTGCTGCGGTCCAGCCTGTCATCTCGATGTAGCAGAGCTGAAGCTGTCCTGGGAACCATGGAAAGGTAAGGATAAGGTTGCTTTATTATTTTTCTTTTATTGCAGGAGATCGTTGGCTTCAGCTGGAATGGGCGTGATGGTAAGGAGAGTTTAATTTAGAACAATAAAGAATTGTGTGTTTATTTCAATTAAAGGACTTTATTCTGGGTGTTTGTGTTTTTTTTTTAACTTTGACTATGGGGTTAGTAATGGGGGTGTCTTATAGACGCCTCTCCATTACTAACCTGGGCTTGATGTCAGCTGGCATTATAAGCTGACATCAACCCCAGCCCTATTACCCCACTGCCACCGCTACAGGGCAGTGGGAAGAGCGAGGCTAAGTGCCAGAATTGGCGCATCCTATGGATGCGCCATTTCTGGGGCGGCTGACGGCTGGTGTTTCTAGCCTGGGAGGGGGCCAATATTCATGGCACCCTTCCTGGGCTATTAATGTCAGCCCCCAGCTGTCTGCCTAGCCTTTGCTAGCTATTAAATTAGGGGGGACCCCACGTCATTTTTTTTTGGGTCCCCCATTTTAATAGCTAGTAAAGGCTAGGTATTCAGCTGGGGGCTCATATTAGTAGCCTGGGAAACTCCGTGGGTATTACCCTCTTCCCAGGCTTCAAACATCTGCCCCAGCTGTCTGCTTAACCTCCGCTAGAGACTAAAATTAAGGGGAACCCCACGCCAATTTTTTTTTAAATAAATCCTTTATTTTAACACTAAATGACAAGTACAGTAAGCAACACTGTCACTGTACTTCATATATATGTGACTGACATGTTTCTATCTGTCTAATCTATATGTGAAGCTCTATTCTGTCTGTTATAAATTGTCGGGTACCGCTGCTGAATTGCCGGCTGGCTTTTTTAAAGAGACGGTGCATGAAAACACTATTATTTTTTTAAATAAATCCTTTACACTAAATGACAAGTACAGTAAGCAACACTGTCACTGTACTTCATATATATGTGACTGACATGTTTCTATCTATCTAATCTATGTGTGAAGCTCTATTCTTTCTGTTCTAAATTGTCGGGTACCGGTGTATGCCGCTGATGAATTGCCGGCTTTTCATGTAATACATTCTACATTATTCTTAGTTGTTTTACTTCATGTAGAATTAACCTACAAGGAAAGAAAGGGTTTATTTTCATTCCGATATTTGTGTCCCATTGACTTGCATTGGTTTCCAGTATCGGAATCGGCGATATCCGATACTTTTTGGGTATCGATCCGATCCAATCCGATACGATATTTCCTGATATCGGAAGGTATCGCTCAACACTAATCCTGAGTTACATTCTGTATTATACTCCAGAGCTGCACTCGCTATTCTGCTATTGCAGTCACTGGGTACATACATTACATTACTGATCCTGAGTTACATCCTGTATTATACTCCAGAGCTGCACTCACTATTCTGCTTGTGGAGAATGTTTTACATAAAATACTGATTAGGTCGGTATAATATATTAACCCTTTGTGTTGTATCATGTGAGTGCACTTACTATAACATAGAGAGACATTACACGGCAGCGCGTGAACAGACTCTGTGTGTTGTATCCATAGATCTGATCTTGTTGTTTATTACGTGTAGAACGGATAAAATGATACACCTGTCATTCTGTTTCCAAACTGTTCCCTGATGGGTGACTCCCAATGATATGTGTTACATAATGGGAGTTGGAAGTTGATCCAAAACTATACATTCCTCTCATTCTGCAGGCTCTCTGCCTGGATATTAAAGGGGTTTTCCCACAAACATAGGTTCATTTTAGTCAATAGATTTTGGAATAATAGGTTCCACAATTGGATGTGTTTAAATATAATGTCCCTGTGCTGAGATAATCTTATAAATGTACCCCTGCTGTGTACTGTGTAATGGCTGTGTCTGACCGTGCAGGAACATGGTCTGACCATACCACATCTCCTGGGCAGGGGAGGAAAGGAAAGAGTATACAGACATTACAGTACAGGATTACAAATGATTCTTTCTTTGAAGTAAAATTTTGTTTAAAAAGAGTAAAGAAATGCAATAGCACAATAGTTTTATTCACGTTAAAAAGGGTTGGTATTTATAAGCAGAACCGCTCATATTGCCTGGTTGTGTGAGACACAATACTAAGGCTGTGTGCCAACTATGCAATGATAATCCGCATGTGCTGTGCACATGCTGCGGAAATTTCCCCTGCGGATTATCATTGTGGAAAAATCCACAGCACTACGAATTATTAAGCAATTCAATGTGCGGATGGTACCCGGGTCTGGAGAAGAGGTACCTGTTAATTCTTTTTTTTTTTTTTTTTTAACATAAAAAAATACATTATACTCACCTTCTGATGGCCCCCGGTCTTTTCTCTGCTGCGTCCGGTCTCTTCTACAGCTCGCAATGGTCTAAAAGGACCTGCAATTACGTCATTTAGTCATGTGACAGGTCACGTGACCGCTGACGTTGGCGGTTGCGTGACCTGTCGCATGACTAAATGACGTCATGGCAGGTCCTTTCACACCACTGCGAGCCGTAGTAGAGACCGGACGCAGCGGAGAAAAGATCGGGGGCCATCAGAAGGTGAGTATAATGTTTTTGTGTTTTTTTTTTTTACAATTTTTAATCTTTTTTTCAACTATTAACTTGGTCACACTATATAAATCCATGCCTGTTGCATGGATTTATATAGTGTGACCAAGTTGTCAAGCACTTTCCAGGTGATGCTAAAATTGCTTGGAAAGCGCTTGTCAACCCGCATGCGGAAATGCTTGTGAAGAACGCTTCACATCCGCATGTCCCTGGCAGGAAAAACGCATGTACAATCCCCATGTACAATCCGCATGCGTTTTTTTTCTGCCAGGGAGATGCATCAACGCTCAGGAAAAATCCGGAGCATTTATGCATTGTGGGCACAGAGCCTTAGAGAGCCTGGGAACCAGATGCAGCAGCTCCCCAAAAAACAGTAGATTTAAATAGCAGGATAGGAATCTATAGTTTAAAAACAGGCAGTGACATGTTTTACCTGACAGAATGAATCAGCTGTGATCCCTGCTGTCCTGTCTGTATACTCTCCTGCGTCACCCCCTGCCCAGAAGCTGTGGTATGATCAGACCATGTTCCTGCATGGTCAGGCACAGCCATTACACAGTACACAGCAGGGGAACATTTATAAGATAATCTCAGCACAGGAGCATTTTTTAAACACATCCAATTGTGGAAATTATTATTATTCCAAGATCTATTGATTAAAATTAACTTTTGTTTGTGGGAAAACTCCTTTAAGGAGTATAAAATGCATTATCCAAATAATTAAATATTGTGCGTCTTGTGTAACCCGAACGCTGTACTCACCGTCGACTTATTTACAGCCTTTCTCTACACAGCAGCTGATAACATGATGTCTGTCATTTACACGCTTTATTTAAGAATGATCCTGTTTTGGGGAGTTTATGTGGGAGCAGCTTCTTGGGTTTACATCTGATGCACACAAGGAGCATCCTCCTATAAATACAATTTTAATTTTTAATGTTTATAGCAAAGTATATACTCCTTTTTTTTCTCATTTTTTTTTTCTCATATGTGTCTCCTTTGGTGCTACCAGGGGTGGCTCTGGCTGGAATCACTCTCCTTCTTCCTCTGGCAGCTGACGGTAAAGTCACTGCTCATCTCTTCTGAAGAAGGAGCAGCTGTCCTGCCATGTATTGCAAATGTTCTGCTCCTCTCCTGATAAGCAGGCAGACATTTCTATGGGTTGCTCTGCAGTAAATAGAGGATCGCTGTTAGAGACCTGGCTGTGACGAGACTGAGCTTATGTGTCCACCGGCATCTAGCTTATTAGGTGAAGGTGACTGAGCGTGTGTGTGCTCCAGCACTCTGCTCAATAGGTGGAGGTGGCTGTGCATGTGTGTCCTCCAGCACTTGGCTCATTAGGTGGAGATGACCGAGCTTGTGTCCTCCAGCACTCTGCTCATTAGGTGCAGGTGACTCTTTATGGACGTCCTCCAGCACTCGGTTCATGAGGTGGAGGTGACTGTGCATGTGTGTCCTCCAGGACTCGGTTCATTAGGTGGAGGTGACTGAGCGTGTGTGTGTTCTCCAGTATTCGGCTCATTAAATGGAGGTGACTGTGCATGTGTGTCCTCCAGCACTCAGATTATTAGGTGGTTGTGACTGAGCATCTGTCCACCAGCACTCCGTACATTAGGTGGAGGTGACAAATAAGGAACATTGGTAGAAAAACTGCAGGGTAAAAAAAGCGCACAAGATACCCTTTTGGGTATAAGGAAAGTAAAAGGAAGGTGCTCACCTGAGCAGGTTAGGTGCAGCCACAACTTTCATGAACACCTGAACATATCAGCTCCTGCTACCTCGTGGTGGGGCACAAGTTCCTCCAGGATATTTGACCAATTTGGATGATAACAAGATATCAGGCTGCGCTGCTGCTGTAATGAAGATGAGATGAATGGTTTTTATTTCCACAGCGCATTTCATCGCTGGACTAGCATCTTTTTCAAGTGAAAAAAAACAAATGCAAAACAAATATTCAAGGGCAGGGGGTTTCTCCATTGTGGAAATAAAAAAACATTCAACTCATGTTGGTCCTAAGGATTCTTCATTACATCATCTCAGCCTGATATCATGTTATCTCCCAAATTGGTCAAATAAAGAACATTAACACGTTGCTGTGGCTGCAGCCACGTCACCACGCCTGGGCACTCCGGTCCTATAAAAGTACATAGCACAATCCACATGTGCGATTCTCCACACAGAAAAAGTTGTCACATGCACTATAGGACCTTACACCATGGATGAAAGTCAGGTGGCAAAAATTGTGCTTAATCCGTACATTGGAAGGTGTCACCGAGCTCCACATGGACATCAGCCATATCTATGGAGTTTTTACAGTTGAGGATTTTGCTGTATCTCAGATGCTTTACTACGCCATCATTGTGCAGCTAGGTGCTAGTCCGTGAGTTTAGTTGCCACAACAGCTGCTTGTCAATGACGGTCATCGGAATGGCTTTGGCCTGTGACAGTGAATGGATGCTCATTGCTGCGATAAAGTGTCTTTTCCAGACAATGAAGGAAGTGGATTCTCTTTGTCCTTATGTTGCTTTTTGTTCAGGATTGTTACATTGTTGTGGTGCTGTGAATTGCACTCTGGGGGTCATTAAACTTGAAATTCCTTGCACTTGGGGGTCTGTTTCTGGTTTTGCTTGCCCTTTGTCTTTGTGATTTCTCCACCTTCCACTTCTCACTCTTGTGTTTGGAGACCCTATAACTCCAGCTGATCCTTTCATGTCCCCCCCCCCTTCCCTCTTCCGGTAATAAAATCATCGCAGCCATTCAGATTGCTCCCAGGGTGCTGTAAAACTCCCAGCCCCAGTCTTCGAGTCACTTCCCTGCGCCAGAATTAGTGCAGATCGCTCTATGGAGAAAAATAGCACAAACAGAATAAAAAGAAAATTGTCCTCCGCTTGCGAGCAATGCACTAATGAGTCATTTACATGTTTAGCGCTGAGAGATGATCCAGCCGCTCCGCTCGCTCTGGTGCCTCGCATGTCTCCACTGCTGCTGCATTATAATAAGTGTTACTGCGGCTCTGGATGGAATCCTATAAAGCTTTTTATCCATTTTGGTTTATGTCGACTTTTGGTTTTAAAGAAACATAACAACTACAGGTCACTTATTCGGAGTTTCCAAAGTCATCGAAGGCCGCAAGGTTATATGAGCCAAAAATAGTGAAAACACATCCTGAATCTACAGTATATTCTCATGACTGATAAGTATCTAATCCAATACCGACCTAACCCATCATATGTGTATCTATTCCTATACAGGGTGATACTACCTACAGATCTATGTATCTGATTCATCATATGTGAAACTGTTTGCTGAGATGTGTATCTAATCCTGTCATGTGCAACGCACTCTACTGAGTTGATGTATCTAAAGTCAGCAGTCTGCTTACAACAATTCCATCTAGGCCCCGGTATATAGTCACATAAATTGCTCAGGGGCTTATCCAAATACTATTTAGGGACCACCCTCTGAAACCTGTCAGTCCCGGAGACAAGGGCCTGAACCACCGGGCAGAACATTTGTGTGTCAGTAATTTACTTGTGGAATGACCAGACGCATTTTAATTTTTCCTCCATGAATCATGACAGCAGCATAATTGTCTGTAATTACCGTTACCTCATTGAAGCAGGAAAGCTTAGCGGACGAGAACCTCCCACCATGTCGCTGTTGTCTGATACTTCCCCAGTGTGTACCATGTGAATACTGGAGCTAGATGGAGAGATGTCACCACCAGCCGTACCTGGGTACTTAGGTGTAGTGGTTAGGCTGAAGTGTAGGGATTATAGGATCCTTTATCATTATATGCCCCAGGCCAAGAAGAGTCTGAATTGTAAAGTTTGTAATTGCGGAACATAGAGATCGTAGAGCTGGTCCTCTGCGATTATCAACCAAAAAGCAATTCTACTCATTCTGGCAACTTTTCACCCTGTGGATGTGACATTGTTTTTGCTACAATTTGCCTTCAGGAGATTACACCAAATCTTGTAGATGGAATAAGTAAAACATGAGATCAATCCATCTGAACGGGGCTGTTGTGGGAAGCACATGGATTTCTATGATCCCCTTTCTGAACAGTGATGATCTAATTTGCATAACCCATTTCCCATGGATCACTGCTTAGCCTAGAAGTCTGGCACTCTCCACAAGGAGAAACAGTTACCCTTAGACCGTTTTAAAAGCCACCCCTCCAATACCCTCCTCTGCTTTGAAGAGTAGAATAAATGACATGTCTCCCTTCTGAGGTCTAGCCGGGGTGTGGCCATCAGGTTCCTCACTCCCTGCAACCATTGTTCCCTTTTTCCTTTGGGAGATGGACTAGACTGAGGCTCTCTTTAGACACTGGGGGGAAACCAAAAGCAAGATGGACTCTCTCCAACCTTTGGTGAAGGAAGACCACCTATCCCCAATCCTTGCTGTTGCCTTCTGGGGCAGAGGGGTTGGGGAAGGTTAGATAAGGGGCACTCAGCTTTTGGAGAACCCTAACGATAAACTGCATACCTATACACTCTTTATTGTGGCAGGCTGCAGTTTCTTGCACTTTGGTGAAGAAAGTCACAATCTTGAGCTTTTAAAAAATGAGAGCAAAACATTTTCTGCAGATGGGTGTCTTTTACTTTTGGAGAAGACTACAGTTTGGGTATGTTAAGTCCCATTACAAGGCTTGTCAAAGGGTCAGAAACTGACTATAGTGTGAATTTCTCTAAGGGTGTGTGCCCACAATTAGTATATAGCAGCGTATTTTCGCTGATTCCAAAACGCTGCGTTGTAATCACGCAGGTAAATCGGCATGTGTTCATTGAACAGTGTGGAGTTACTGCATCAAATACATTCTATTGTGAAAATTTCTGTTGCTTAGCCTGGCATTTCTGCAACAGAGATTGACACGTCGCGGGTGAGATTACGTGACATCAGATAGAGGCACAGTGGGCATGGGATTTCTATAAATCCCATCCACTGCGCTTGTATTGTAGAACGCAGCGTTTTGGACGCAGCTCACCTCCGCTGTGTCCAAAATGCTGCGTTCTACAATACAATTCCTGATCGTGGGCATGCAGTCTAAAAGCTAGTACTAGAAAGACAGCTTTTCTTTTATTCCCTAGAAGAGAAGTAATTTGCATATTCTTTCCCAGGGAGCACTGCCTGGCCAAGTCTCCCTATGCCAGTTAGTGGTCTCCACAAGGAGAAACCATACCCTCACCCCACCTGAGTTACTGAAATTGCCGCAAACACATCCTTATAGTGAATACCAGAGATCTGCAAGATTTCTTTCTTTCAGAATAGCAATAGTGCTTTCTCCTTGTAGCAGTAAGGGATTTGCTGTGAGTCCTCTTTGTTAGATGAGTTGATGGACATCCCAGCTCACAGCCTCGCTGACAAGTCTGAAGATTAATGTGGAATTCCCCTTTAAATCTAACCATTAAATTTCCCCATAAAACTTATGGCATAATTTTAGCATTTGCGACCAACATCCTGCTTCCTCCTCCTTTTTTGGAAGCATCCTTTTGAGGATGTTTACTAATTAAAGGAAAAGGGGTCCATTGAGAGAACGTAGGACGTTTCTTGACGATCCAGCTGCTTTGGGTCTGCTCTTCACGCTGAGGATTATGGTTGGTCATCACTATACCGTCAGGCTGGGACTATGCATCATATCTAATTTTCCTTGTCCGCTCTTCTACTCCAGGGTGCAGCACATACGATGTGATAGGGTTAAATATCTTGGTATTTAAGTTTCCTGCCTTCTGAAACACCCTCGGGTGAGGTGACATTTTTCTCCTTGTGAATCCTTATTAATTGTGAAAAGAGAAAATGTGACAGGACTGCAGGCGCAAAGCCGCCAGGAAGGATAGGGCGCATGGAGCAAACACTTTTCCTGGTGAAAACACTGATTTTTAGATCACTTGTGATTGGCCAAGCTGAGTCTTAAGGGACACCAAAACGTAATGTGCAAAGGTTAAAAAAAACAAACAAAAAAAAATTCCACTACTTTTAGACCTGGCGGATTTGCAGTGCAGATTTGAGATAACAAATTAAAATGAACCCCATTCACATGAAGACGAAAAAATCTACAAGGAAATCTGAGCATGTTCATTCAGGTGCAGAAAAGCCACAGCTTTCCACAGTAGGTTTCACCTTTACAATGTATGGGTTAAATCTACAAATCTTGTAGCAGGCTTTGTGTAGGAATTTCTGTGGATTTTCTGCAGATTTACAGTATCTGCAGTAAAATGTATTTTCTGCATCGGAGCCTTCCCTAATTGTGTCTCAATGACACTGTCCTATGGGTGTGGGTCTGAGATGGTGCAATTATTTTGGCAATGAAGCCATCCCAATCATTAGTGATGGCTGAAGGTGTAATTTTTTAAACATTATCACCGGATTTGGGGTCAAGTGTAATCTACTAAACTACGGTAAATCTTCTGTACCTCGAGCTGTTTGCTTTGGCGAACAAACAGTGATTACCTTTCTTACTGCTTGATATAGTGTAAAGGCCCCGTCACACTAAGCGATATCGCTAGCGAGATCGCTGCTGTGTCACGGTTTTGGTGACTCACCAGCGACCTCACCAGCGATGTCGCTATGTGTGACACTTTGCAACGATCAGGCCCCTGCTGTGAGGTCGCTGATCGTTGCAAAGTGTCCTGGACCATTTTTTGGTCGTTGGCCTCCCGCTGGTCAGCACACATCGCTGTGTGTGACCAGCGGGACCAACGATCTGGCTGGTAACCATGGTAAATATCGGGTTACTAGGGGCACGCGCGCACTTAGTAACCCGCTGTTTACCATAGATACCACTCTGCTACAGTGAGCGGAGGCTCCAGAGCACGGTAGCAGAGTGGTATCCATGGTAAACAGCGGGTTACTAGGGGCACACGCGCACTTAGTAACCCGATATTTACCATAGTTACCAGCCTGCTCCTGCTTAAGCAGCAGGCTGGGAACGGGAGCAGGACATCGTGGAACGATTCTTTCCACGATATCGCTGCTCCCCTCATCGCTGGTGAGCCTGCCTGTTTGACAGCTCACCAGCGATGTATTAGCGATGCAGCAACGATCCCTGACAGGTCGTATCGTTGTCGGGATCGCTGCTGCATCGCTGAGTGTGACGGGGCCTTAATCGATGTGAGTCTCCTGCATGGGGATCTGGGACCTCCCTGTATTTCCCATTAACATCACATGCGTAAGTACTTCTGCTTCTCAAACCAAAACTGTACTTGTGCTTATACTTACAACCTCATCCATTTACACTGCAAGATTATCATGAGTGAGCGTTACCAGAATAATCGTGCAGTCTAAGGAGGTTGAGAAATGATCTTTTGTGCTGCACTGATTGTTCTCGGCAGCCCTTTATCCTGTGTAAACAGGACTCGTGCTACCGAGAACAATGCAGCCTGTCTGCACTGAGCAATCATACTGATCGTTGAGTGCGCATCAGAAGCGCATTTTTTAATACTCTGTTCACACAGTCTGCCTCTTTTTAAGGGTATTAAACAGTCATTTAATGCTGTAAAATTGTCTATTGTAAAGTGGTCTTTAGTCTAGAGCAGGGTTGAGGAACCTTTTTTCTGCCAAAGGCCATTTGACTATTTATTCCATCATTCGGGGGGCCGTACAAAATTATCAGCTTGAAAATTACCCTGCTATATTTGGTTAAATATCCATCACTGCTCACATTACATTTATAGAACTCAAATAATGGGAGATCTGCAGTATACATCACATAGAGGACACTGAGACTACTGTATATACATCATATAGGAGACACCGAGACCGCTGTATATTCATGACAGGAGACAAGGGGCTGCGTGTATATATGTCACAGGAGGAGACATGGGGCTGATGCATAGAAATCACATGAGACATATAGATACAGTATATACATCACAGGAGACATGTAGCTGTGGTATATACATCACAGGAGGAGACATCGGGTTGCGGTATATACAGGGTGGTCCAAAAGTAGGTGGCCAGAAAATAATAACATTTATTTTGATTTATATATAAAATTATATTTACTAACACAAGCATAACATTGACAATTAAATTTTATTCTGAACAATAATACAAAAGCCCTTAAATTTTATCAACGCAGGTGCTCAAACTGTTTTCCATTACAATTTGCACAGCTTTGAAGTCGCCTCTTACTCTTTGACAAACTTTTTTGCACAAGTCTCTTTGGGTATTAATTTCTTGAAATGCATCTCTTATGTAATTTTTCAGATCACTGACCCTTTTTGGTTTTCGACTATAAACTTTGTCCTTGAGTACTCCCCAAAAGAAAAAATCCATTGGCTTCAAGTCTGGTGAATGTGCCGGCCAATCAAGTGGGCCTTTTCAGCCAATCCATTTATTGGGAAATGTTTCATCAAGATACTCGCGGACTACTCTTGAATAATGTGGAGGGGCCCCATCTTGTTGGAAATAAAGGTTATTTGAATTAGGCTGTTGCTGTAACTGGGGAACAACTTGATTCATTAGAGTTTTGAGACACTTATCTCCTGTGACTGTTCCATCAAAAAATATTGGTCCTAAAACACCAAAACTTAAAATACCACCCCAAACATTGATACCAGGCTCATTTAGTTATTGCTCTAATGTTAAATGCATGTTCTCATTATACCAGTAAATACTATTATGTCTGTTAATATGGCCGGATAATTTGAAAGAAGTTCATCACTCCACATAATGTTATCTAAAATTACTGGATTTTCTTCAGTTTCGTTAAGCATAACCTTATTACATTTTCTGTCCACCTACTTTTGGACCACCCTGTATATCACAGGAGGAGACATGGGGCTGTGGCATAGCCATCACAGGAGACATGGGGCTGCGGTATATACATCAAAGGAGACGTGGAGCTGTGGTGTATACATCACTAGAGTGACATGGGGCTGCAGTATATACATCACAGGAGACATGGACCTGCGGTATATACATCACAGAAGACATGGACCTGCGGTATATACATCACTAGAGAGATATGGGGCTGCAGTATATACATCACTAGAGAGACATTCGGCTGCGGTATATACATCACAGGAGACATGGACCTGCGGTATATACATCACAGGAGACATGGGGCTGCGGTATATACATCACTAGAGATTATATGGGGCTGCAGTATATACATCACTAGAGAGACATGGGGCTGTGGTATATACAGTGGTGTGAAAAAGTGTTTGCCCCTTCCTTATTTCTTATTCTTTTGCATGTTTTTCACACTTAAATGTTTCAGATCACAAAACAAATTTAAACATTAGACAAAGATAACACAAGTAAACACAAAATGCAGTTTTTAAATTAAGGCTTTATCGTTAAGAGAAACAGAAATCCAAACCTACAGGGCCCTGTGTGAAAAAGTGATTGCCCCTAAACCTAATAACTGGTTGGGCCACCCAACAACTGCAATCAAGCGTTTGCGATAGCTGGCAATGAGTCTTTTACAACGCTGTGGAGGAATTTTGGCCCACTTATCTTTGCAAACTTGTTGTAATTCAGCCACACTGGAGGATTTCCGAGCTTAAACCGCCGTTTAAGGTCATGCCACAACAGATTAAAGGAGTTGTCCACTACTAGGACAACCCCTTCTTAAACTAAATGTTCGGCCCCTATAAAATAAACAAACCTATACTCACCTCACGTGCTGGCTCTGTTCCAATGGTGTGGACACTCGCGATCCTAGAGCTGCGATGCAGTGGAATGACACGTGATGCCCGGCGCCCAATCAGTCCTAGCATCACTGTCTCCGCCTTCGTACTAACTGAACATGAAGCGGAAGCCAGGGTTGCAGCTGATCCCGGACTTCCTCTTCGTGTTCAGTGTGCCCGAAGGCGGGGACAGTGAAGCCAGCGCTGATTGGGCGCTGGGCATCACATGTTATTCCACTGCATCACAGCCCCCGGACCGCGAGTGCTGACACTGCTGGAATGGAGCCGGCACTGCCGGTGAGTATAGGTTTGTTTATTTTATCAGGTCCGAACATTTAGTTTAAGAAGGGGTTGTCCTAGTAGTGGACAACCCCTTTAAGGTCAGGACTTTGACTAGGCCACTTCAAAGTCTTAATTTTGTTTTTCTTAAGCCATTCAGAGGTGGACTTGCTGGTGTGTTCTGGATTATTGTCTGCTGCATAACCCAAGTGCACTTCAGCTTGAGGTCACGAACAGATGGTCGGACATTCTCCTTCAGGATTTTTTGGTAGACTACAATATTCATGGTTCCATTTACCACAGCAAGTCTTCCAGGTCCTGAAGCAGCAAAACAGCCCCAGACCATCGCACTGCCACCACCATATTTTACTGTTGACATGATGTTCCTTTTCTGAAATGTGTTACTTCTACGCCAGATGTAATGGGATATACACATTTCAAAAAGTTCAACCTTTGTCTCGTTTGTCCAGAGTATTCTCCCAAAAGCCCTGGCGATCATCAAGATGTTTTCTGGCAAAATTGAGACGAGCCTTTGTTCTGTTTGCTCAGCAGTGGTTTCATCTTGGAACTCTGCCATGCATGCCATTTTTGCCCAGTCTCTTTGTTATGGTGGAGTCATGAACACTGGCCTTAACTGAGGCAAGTGAGGCCTGTAGATCTTTGGATGTTGTTGTGGGGTCTTTTGTGACCTTTTGGATGAGTCGCCGCTGCTCTCTTGGGTAATTTTAGTCAGCCAGCCACTCCTGAGAAGGTTCACCAATGTACCATGTTTTCGCCATTTGTGGATATTGGCTCTCACTGTGGTTCGCTGGAGTCTCAAAGCTTTAGAAATGGCTTTATAACCTTTTCCAGACTGATAGATCTCGATTACTTTGTTTCTCATTTGTTCCTGAATTTCTTCAGATTGCAGCATGATGTCTAGCTTTTGAGGATCTTTTGGTCCACTTCACTTTGTCAGGCAGATCCTATCTAAGTGATTTATTGATTGAGAACAGGTATGGCAGTAATCAGGCCTGTGTGTGGCTAGGGATTTTTGAACTCCGCTTCCCAAAGATGTGATAAACCACAGTTAATTTATATTTTAAGGGGGAGGGGGGAATCACTTTTTCACACAGGGCCCTGTAGGTTTGGATTTCTTTTTCCCTTAATAATAAAGACCTTCATTTAAAAACTGCAGTTTGTTTTTACTTGTGTTATCTTTGTCTAATATTTAAATCTGTTATGTGATTTGAATCATTTAAGTGTGACAAACGTGCAAAAGAATAAGAACTCACATGCAAAAGAATAAGAACTCAGGAAGGGGGCAAACACTTTTTCACACCACTGTACATCACTAGAGAGACATGGGACTGCGGCATAGACATCACAGGAGACACTTTGGGGCTGCGGTATAGACATCACAGGACACACTTTGGGACTGTGGTATATACATCACAGGAGACACTTTGGGGCTGCAGCATAGACCTCATAGGAGACTCTGCTGCTCCTGTCTTCTACTGTGCAATGGGAGCACACCGCGTGCTAACTTTGCCCACGAAGTACGGCCTAAAGCTGGCACTGGCCAATGTGAGGATGTAATCTTTCACTACACGTGCCACAGCGTACAGTAGGCAATGCTGCATGTGCATCCTGGCAGAGTGAAAAGGAATGAAAGGACCGGTAGCTGTCAAAACGCAGCTGCTGGCCCAAGCACTGGGTCCCCAAGAATCTGCTTGTGGGCCAGAGAAAAAGGTCGTCGAGGGAGATAAACAGACCGCGAGCTTGAGGTTCCCCACCCCTGGTCTAGAGCTACTCGGCGACATTGCTAGCACGACCTGAAGATTGCAATGCTGCATTGTGCAACTGCATCTAATGACTGTCAGTAGAATTGTGATCTGGAACCTGATACGAGCTGGTCATAACACTTTAAAAAAAAAAAAGCCACAACTGCTGTATTTTTGGTCACAAGTTGCAATCTGCTACTTTGTGTTTGTTTTGCAGCTGTGATATGGCTGTAAAAAAAATAAATCATGCATCAGTTGTACAAATGTTTTTTGTCATCAACTCTACCATGCAACCAAAATTACCGTGTATCTCCATTATCCGCATGATGGGGCAGATCATGTTTTTTCTAGGTTTATTCATTCTTGTTTGCTGTCGCAGTGTATCACGCTACTTTTATATAATGTATATAAAAAAGGAGATTATATAATCTCCTTCCCTCTTACCTCCCCACCTGACCTCATCCTACAGACCTGCTCCTCCACCTCAGATCTATCCAACCAAAACATAACACAAGCCGGACACTCTCCTTCTCCCACCTGCTCTCCCTCTCTCTGCTTTTCCTCACTGCTGGCGACATATCTCCCAATCCTGGACCCACACAGCTTGCACCTTCCACCAATTCCCCCACCTATCGCTTCAAACCAACTGCAAACTACCGCAACCTCTCCGATGTAAAACCCGTGCCCTGGACGCCCACCCCCCCTGCTCCGTCTCTTTGGAGCACTCTGGAATTCCCGCTCTGTCTGCAACCAGCTTCATTTTGTCCACGACCTCTTTACCTCTCTCAGTCTCTCTTTCCTGGGCATCACAGAGACATGGCTGACACCCTCCGACACTGCCTCCCCTGCTGCGCTGTGTTATGGTGGCTTGCACTTCACCCACACTCCTCGCCCTGGTAACAGACATGGTGGAGGAGTGGGTCTTCTCCTTTCCAATAACTGCACCTCTAGCCCTACCCCACCTCTACCCCCCCTTATTCTGCCTTCTTTTGAATTCCACTCTGTCCGCATCTACTCTCCCTCCAACCTCCAATTGGCTGTCATATACCGACCTCCAGGCCCGGTCACTGCCTTTATTGACCAATTCTCCACTTTGCTTCTTTGCTTTCTCTGCTGACATTCCCACAATCATCATGGGCGATTTCAACATCCCCCTGACACTCGCCAGTCAACAGCATCCAAACTCCTGTAGCTTACTCCATCCTTTGGACTTACTCAGTGGTCCTCCTCAGCCACCCACACAGACGGACACACACTAGACCTCATCTTCACCCGACTCTGCTCCCTATCTAACCTCACAACCTCTCCCCTACCCCCATCTGACTACCATCTACTCACCTCATCCCTGTCCTCCTCACCTGTCACCCATGTCCAGCAACTAGCACACCCCTGCAGAAACCTTGCACATCTAGACACACACTCTGACTTTATTCTACCACTGACATCCATATCTTCACTCCACGACACAGACAGCGCCACTGCTTTCTACAATGCCACTCTCGCATCAGCTATTGATTCGGTCGCTCCTCTTGTGCATGGCAGAACACTACGAGTCAATAAGCAACCCTGGCGCAACAACCTCACTAAACAGCTTTGACAAGCGTCCAGGGTTGAGGAGCGGCGTTGGAAGAAAACACATTCTCAAGATGACTTCACTGCATCCAAGCAAGCAACACTCGCATTTAAATCAGCCCTCACCTCTGCTAAACAGGCCTACTTCACAACCCTCATATCTTTTCCTATCCTACAACCCCGAACAGCTATTCAACACTTTAACTCTCTCCTCTGCCCTCCACTGCCCCCTCCGACCTCCATCATCTCTGCTGAGGAGTTTGCCACACACTTCAAAAACAAGATTGACCAAACAAGGCAAGTCTTTACTGTCCAACCACCACAACCCCTTTGTTTTCCAGACCATTGCCCTTCCCCCATAACCTCCCTTCCCAACATCATGGAAAGAGACCTTACTCGTCTCCTCTCCAAATCACATCTCACCACTTGTGCACTCGACCCCATCCCATCCCACATCTCTTCAACCTATCAATAAATCACTAACTTCTGGTACCTTCCCCGCTACCTTCAAACATGCCATAATCACGCCCATCCTCAAAAAAACATCCCTCCACACAACCGCCTTGTCCATCTACCGCCCCATATTGCTGTTCCCATTTGCCTCCAAACTCCGTGAACAACACGTTCACGCTGAACTTTCCTCTCATTTCTCATCTTACTCTCTAATCGACAACCGACGATCCGGCTTCCGCCCCCACCATTCCACCGAAACTGCCCTTACCAAAATCACCAATGACTTACAGCCAAAGCTAACTGACAATTCTCTGCACTCCTGCTTCTTGACCTGTCCTCTGCTCTCGACACAGTTGACCACTACCTCCTCCTACAGCCTCTCTTCCTTTGGCATCAAAAACCTTGCCCTATCTTGGATCTCCTCATACCTTTCTAACCGCACATTTAGCGTCTCTCACTCCCATACTACCTCCTCATCCCGCCCCCTCTTTGTTGGAGTCCCTCAAGACTCTGTCCTAGGACCCCTACTCTTCTCAATCTATACCCTTGGCCTGGGACAGCTCTTAAAATCCCATGGCTTCCAGTGCCATCTGTACGCTGATGACACCCAGAACTACCTCTCTGGCCCAGACTTCACCTCTCTGCTGTCCCGAATCCCAGCAAGTTTAGCAGCCATATCCTCCTTCTTCTCCTCCCTCTTCCTCAAGCTCAATGTGGACAAAACTTAACTCACCATCTTTCCCCCATCTCGCATATCTTCCCCACCTGATCTTTCTATCACAATAAATGACATCACATTTTCCCCTGTACCGGCAATCCGATGCCTTGGAGTAACCCTTGACTCTGCCCTCTCCTTCAAACCCCACATCCAAGCTCTCGCCACCTCCTGTCGCCTCCAGCTCAAAAATATTTCCAGAATCCGTCGTTTCATCAACCCTCAATCTACTAAACTGCTTGTGCATGGCCTCATCATCTTCCGCCTCGACTAGTGCAACATCCTCCTCTGTGGCCTACCTGCTAACACTCTCGCACCCCTCCAGTCCATCCTTAACTCTGCTGCGCAACTGCTTCATCTCTGGCCTCGCTACTCTTCTGCTACCCCCTTTGCAAATCCCCTCACTGACTCCCAATTGCCCAGCGTATCCAGTTCAAGCTACTAACACTGACCTACAAAGCCATCCATAACCTCTCTCCTCCGTACATCTCTGAACTAATCTCCCGATATAGTCCCTTACTTAATCTCTGGTCCTCCCAAGACCTCCTTCTCTCCTCCACACTTATTCGTTCCTCACCCAATAGCCTCCAAGATTTCTCCTGGATATCCTATGGAATTCTGTGCCTCAACACGTCCGATTATCCGCCACATTTGGATCCTTCAGATGGAAGGTGAAAACCCATCTCTTTAAACAAGCTTACAGCCTGCCATGACCTTGCTTGCTGCCACCTCAACAACACTGGAGCTACTGCAACCCCCCAACCTACTGTCTCCTTCCCCATTCCTGTAGAATAGGGGTCCTCAAACTTTTTAAACAGGGGTCCAGTTCACTGTCCCTCAGACAATTGGAGGGCCGGAATATAATTTAAGAAAAAAAAACTATGAACAAATTCCTATGCACACTGCACATATCTTGTTTTGAAGTAAAAAAAACAATACAGGAACAAATGCAATATTTAAAATGAAGAACAAGTAAAGTTAAATCAACTGGTATTTCAATAGGCAGCATAGGTCCTCAATAGGCAGGTAAATGTCCCCAATAAGCAGGTAAATGTCCCCAATAGGCAGCATAGGTCCTCAATAGGCAGCATAGGTCCACAATAGGCAGGTAAATGTCCCCAATAGGCAGCATAGGTCCCCAATAGGCAGCATAGGTCCTCAATAGGCAGGCTGTTTCCCCCTTATAATGCCCTATGCAGGCTGTTTCCCCCTTATAATGCCCTATGCAGGCTGTTTCCCCCTTATAATGCCCTATGCAGGCTGTTTCCCCCTTATGCCCTACGCAGGCTGTTTCTCCCTTCTAATGCCCCATGCAGGCTGCCCCCCCCCCCCTTATAATGCCCCTTGCAGGATGTCACCCCCCATATAATGCCCCATGCAGGATGTCCCTTTCTCCCACCATATAATGCCCCATGCAAGATATCACTCCCCTGTCTTTACAATGCCCCATGCAGGATGTCATCCCCCCCGTATAATGCCCCATGCAGGATGTCATCCCCCCCGTATAATGCCCCATGCAGGATGTCACCCCCCATATAATGCCCCATGCAGGATGTCACCCCCCCCCCATATAATGCCCCATGCTGGATGTCACCCCCCCCCATATAATGCCCCATGCAGGATATCACTCCCCTGTCTTTATAATGCCCCATTCAGGATGTCACCCCCCCCTCATATAATGCCCCATGCAGCATGTCACCCCCCCATATAATGCCCCATTCAGGATATCACCCCCCCATATAATGCCCCATGCAGGATATCACTCCCCTGTCATTATAATGCCCCATTCAGGATGTCACCCCCCCCCCATATAATGCCTCATGCAGAATATCACCCCCCTCTCTTTATAATACCCCATGCCTCCATACATTAAAAAAAATAAAATACTCACCTCACTTCTCCTCACCTGCTGCCGCTGCTCAGGTCCGGACTCCAGCGTCGCCGGCGTCTTCCCGCTCTGCGCTGCCTGTGACGGCTCAGGGGAGGGCGCGGTGGAAAGACGTCACCGCACCCTCTGACCTGAGACATTACAGGGAGCGCACAGCAGGAAGACAGCGGATCTGCGGAGGCGCGGGAAGAGGTAAGTATCCGGCTGCCGGGGCCCTGAGCAAGCGGGAGGGAGTGGGCGCTGACACCGCTCTCCTCCGCCCACAGCCTGGCGGGCCGGATAAAAATGCTCTGCGGGCCGTAGTTTGAGGACCTTTGCTGTAGAATGTAATCCCACAAGGGCAGGGTCCTCTTCCCTCTGTACCAGTCTATCATTGTTAGTTTATTATTAGTAAGTGATATCTGTATGTTCTATGTAACCCCTTCTCATGTACAGCACCATAGAATCAGTGGCGCTATATAAATAATAATAATAATAATAATGGCGCCGGGTCCATCCCTGGGTTACAGCGACATCTTATTGTAGTGCTTAGTTTTCCATTTAATGTTTCAGGTCCATTAGGCTACGACTAACCACATCAACTGAACAATTCTCTGTGAAATTGGGGTTTTTATACTTGACAAGTTTCTTCGTTTTTTTTACGTCTCTGCAGCTTAAGAAGAGATACAAGGCCACGTTTGTCTGACTTTCCTCTGGCGTCTTCTGTCTTTGGTTTTCACTCTGGTCATTTGTCTGTGAAACCTCGCACTCGGGAAAAGATGAAAGTTTTATTGCTGATCTGTAGACGGATTCATAAAGACCATTGTCTCCTCGCTTCTTTCACTTTCCTTATTTTTATTATTATATAAGAGTGAAGAAAAGAGCAAAGCGCTCAGCATAAAGTGTCTCAGCCGGATAATACGATTGGCCAAAGGCATTTCAGAGCTGTCAATTTCCCACAATGCCTCGTAAATTTTGTCGTCTGTAGATTGTGCTCCTGAAAACAGGATCAGCGATTCGAGAGGAAGCGTTGACTGTTCTCCTCTGGTGTTCGCCTTTTTCCTCATCTCTCTCCTGTAGCGGCTGTCACTGAAGAAAAAGCCCATGTCATGATATAAAGAGCTCAACTTTCCCTCCTTTCCCATCCTGGCCGAAAATGAGCAAACAACCGTGACGTTTTTAATATGGAGATGATTGACGTCTGGTAACAAGGGGAAACTGAACCTCAATTGTCAGTGTCCTTATCCTGTACCCCGAGTATCAGCGTCATTATCCCATATCCCAAGTGTCATTATCCCGTACCCAGAGTGTGGGTGTCATTACCCTGTACCCCATGTCTTTCTCATCAGCTCGTGCTCTAGTTTTGGTTGGCATCCAGTAGAGACTTATTCTGTGATTTTTATTAACCAAAACTTGACAAAAAAAACTCATTCTAAAATAAACAACCAATAACACACTTTGAGTTCCCAACTCATCAAAACTTATAATAATGAATAATAATCAAAACCATAAATAAATATAATTTTATTTATTATAATACACAAAAAAAATCAAAAGATGAAAAATAGCATAAAAACACCCCATAAAATAAGAAAGAAAAGGCAGGGTGGTCAATGGTTAATCACATTATGGCAAGAGAATATATAATACAGAAAAGGGAAGGGGATGAATATATAAACAAATGCACAAAGTCACAGATATGGTCAGGGATCCAAAGACATAGTTGTCTGAAAAAATATATATATATCCAAGATAAAAATCTTAATTCATTATATGACCCAACAAGAAATAAACAAATATTAAATAGAAATAAATGTCACTGCATAACCACAAGGAACCCCTCAAGTGTATTAAAGTGAAGTAGTGCAAGAATACCCATACACAAGAGGACGCCCCTTAGTAAATGCACCAGTATAACAGACCACACTTTCCAGTACCCCGACTCACTTAGTCAGCGTTATTATCCTGCATCCCAAGTGGCGGTGTCATTAATTATCCCGTACCCCGAATGTCAGTATCATTATCCCGTACCCCCGAATGTCAGTGTCAGTATCCCGAATGTTAGCATCGTTATCCTGTACCCTGAGTGTCGGTGTCCTTGTCCCTTACCCCCAAGTGTCGGTGTCCTTGTCCCTTACCCCCGAGTGTCGGCGTCCTTGTCCCTTCCCCCCCCCCCCGAGTGTCGGCGTCCTTGTCCCTTACCCCCCCCTCCGAGTGTCGGCGTCCTTGTCCCTTACCCCCCCCCCCGAGTGTCGGCGTCCTTGTCCCTTACCCCCCCCCCCGAGTGTCGGCGTCCTTGTACTTTACCCCCGAGTGTCGACGTCCTTGTCCCGTACCCCGAGTGTCGGCGTCCTTGTCACGTACCCCGAGTGTCGGCGTCCTTGTCCCGTACCCCGAGTGTCGGCGTCCTTGTCCCGTACCCCGAGTGTCGGCGTCCTTGTCCCGTACCCCGAGTGTCGGCGTCCTTGTCCCGTACCCCGAGTGTCGGCGTCCTTGTCCCATACCCCAAGTGTCGGCGTCCTTGTCCCGTACCCCATGTCTGTCTCATCAGCTTGTGCTCTAGTTTTGGTTGGCATCCAGTACAGACTTATTCTGTGATTTTTAGCCTGCTGACATTACCTCTATTTCTAATACATAGCAGGTTAATCTTGTCGTCCTCGTGTCACTTCTGGATTATGCTCCATCATCCTCCGTTTATCGTCGGTGTCCACAAGTCACCGGTTAAGGCTTCAGTATCTCACAATATCCCCAAGATTAACCCAAACAACATGTTACCTGTCTGTCATCCAGATTATCCCCCTTATGCCGTCCGCTCTCTGCAGGGGTGCCCTTGGCTTGTTTCATAATTTAATAATTATATAACACAAGGCAAACGTCTCCTATAGGAAAGCCAGATACATGGAGATTTATGTTCATGGCGACATTGGCCACATGACCTAAAGATAACAGAGTCTTATTGCGACATTGCTGCTAATAGTTGTCAATATGTTTGTGTTGCAGCTCATGATCTACTGCGACTTTTGTGCGGCGGCCGTTGAGATCCACACCTGCTAGATCATTGCTCACTGGTTGCAAAGTCCCATCATAGGCCATAACATAAGAGATGTGTACCTGTAACTTGCTCACAACCTGGTTGCAATATTGGAAACTTTGGAACATTTGCTGGACAGGAAGTTGCAAACAAATTGACCGTAAATTGCCTAAGTCAAAAATATTATTGTTTGAGTCTGGCATGTATGGAGTTAAAAGCAGTATGAATCCAGGACTTGTCTGACTTGATTGCACTATGGGTGGTAGAAAATGACATCCAGTCTGTGTTTGACATCTTCCCAGCTAGTGTTTACACGCTCTGTATAGATCTCCCTATTGTACGGCGCTATAGAAAGAACATACAAAGCGTATATACATTCTCCACCACTGACTAATGCTGTGGGCATAGCAAATGCCAACATGCCGGCGCGGAGGATTCTGGCTTATGGCATGTTCATACCCGGAGAGATGGCGGTGCACCCTAGGGTGATCTATTCCGCTGGACACTTTTGTTCTGATGCATTGGCGACTACCGTTTTTCATGGGAGACCGATGTGGAGGTCTATAAATCTTGTTTGTTTTCTGAGCTACTTTATTCTTGTGCCCTGTCTGTCTGAGCGACATTCCCAGGCTATTGCTGAATCTGTGAAAACACAAGGCCATCATTCATTGTGATAGCAGGCTGAATAATGATGTGAGGACTCCTCTATATGTCACCGTGCCACATCCTTCTCATGCCGGGTGTAAATCTCACTTCACTTACTATCACTTATGCTGGTTCTCCAAGATCGTATAATTAAGGGGTAAAAGATCCAAGCGAACAGGTCCTGAGAAAATCCAGCCCCAGTATTTAGAAGCTGAAGGTTCTCAGGACCTTGTTTTTGTTTTGTTTTTTACCCCTAATTATATGATCCTGAAAACCAGAGCTCGACAAATGCCAGGAGCCATGTAGTCAGAGCGCCAGCGTTTTTGGGTTGCCACGAAAAAAGTTGAGCTATTTTGTAAGTGGAGATATCAAAGGATAACGATGATGTGCAGCAGATTTATCCTCTGTGGCAGAATCTTCCGTTGAAACCAGACTCAAGGGGTCTCGCCATTAATTTGTCACAATTTACACGTAGTTGCGTATTACTTGCACAAAACAGAGGGGCAGATTTTCAAAACTGGATTATATATTATATGCCTGTCTGAAAAAAGGTAATTGGCCTAAATCACACCAAATGTAATAATAGATGCAGGTCACTTAATAAATGTGGTGTAGTTTTAGACTGTCCAAAAGACAGAAAAAGAAATCTATACCTCCTATGAGCAGGTGCAGATCTGCATCAGAACTTGAGACGTTTTCTGACATAACACATAAGCTACTCTTTAAGCTTTAACTGTTTCTCATAAATTGTGACAAGAAACTCTGTAATGTATCTTATTTGAGAAATCCGCCTCTTTTTCCAGCAGGACTGATCTTTCATTCTCAAAATTCTCAATTCACAGGTAAAATGTGTCTTCAGTGAACACAGATCTTCCCATATAGGAGATGGCAGTTGGTGCTCATAAAGTTCTGTGGAGGACTCTGTTATTTTAGGGGAACTTTCTGCAGTATGTTTGCTTCCAGCTCCTCCCTTCTCTCCATAGAATTTTACAAGCACCAACTGTCATCTATCTTAGTAATGTAAATGATTTGTTCTCGCTGAATACACAGTTTACAGATTTTACCCATGATTTGAGAATAAAAGGTCAGTCCAGGAGGAGAAAGTCAGATTCCCCTGGTAAGATATATTGCAAAGTTGCTTACTTTCATGTGTACTATTGATTTATGATTATCTAGATCAGGGGTCTCAAACTCGGCTGGGTATATGGGCCGCACACGGAAAAAAAATTAATTTGGGGGGCCACATTCTTTGCAGGACAAAGTAACATTTTTAGTGATGACATTTTTTTTTCTATACACCTTTTGAACATTTTTGCTGTTTTATTTTATTTTTTATAGCTTGGGTTGTTACGGATATGGCGATAATGCACGTGCACTTTTTTTGTTTACTTGAGTTTATATATAAAGCAGCATTTTTAGTGGCAAAATATTTTTTCATGCTTTATTTTGAAGTTTTTTTTGGCAAAAATCTTGTAGTAATGTGCCCCACCCTGGTCTGCATCTTGTAATGTCCCCCATCTTTGTCCCCCATCTTGTCGTAATATTCCATACTGGTCCCCATCTTGTTGTAATGTCTCCCATCCTGGGCCCCATATTGTCGTAATGTCACATACTGCTTCCCATATTGTAGATATGTCCTCATCTTGTAGGAATGTCCCCATCCTGGTCCCCATCTTGTAGGAATGTCCCCATCCTGGTCCCCATCTTGTAGGAATGTCCCCATCCTGGTCCCCATGTTGGAGGAATGTCCCCATCCTGGTCCCCATGTTTGAGGAATGTCCCAATCCTGTAGAAAGGTCCCCATATCTTGTAGGAAGGTCCCCATATTGGAAGAATGTCCCCATATTGTAGGAATGTCCCCATCTTGTAGGAATGTCCCCATCTTGTAGGAATGTCCCCATCTTGTAGGAATGTCCCCATCCTGTTCCTCATATTGTAAGAATGTCCTCATCCTGGTTGCCATATTGTAAGAATGTCCCCATCCTGGTCCCCATCTTGTAGGAATGTCCCCATCCTGGTCGCCATATTGTAGGAATGTCCCCATCCTGGTCGCCATATTGTAGGAATGTCCCCATCCTGGTCGCCATATTGTAGGAATGTCCCCATCTTGTAGGAAGGTCTCCATCTTGTAGTAATGTGCCCATCTTGTAGGAAGGTCTCCATATTGGAGGAAGGTCCCCATCTTGTAGGAAGGTTCCCATTCTGGTTCCCATATTGGAGGCGGCTGGCATTGGTATTGCTGTGCAGAGAGTCTGTCTCTGCGCGACAATACACTGAACTAAAGCGCAGCTGCTGGCAGCTCCTGGACCGGGCCGCGATCGGGTTCTATGGTGCCTGCGGGCCGCATGAAGCAGCCTGAAGGCGGCCCTAGGGCCGCGTGTTTGAGACCCCTGATCTAGATGTTGATGGTCATATCCTCTCTAAGAACTCCCTGCCCCCTTTATCAACTTTTTTGATGAGCATGGAGCAAAATTCTAAACTTGTGTGCAATTTGACATTTTTGTAACTTAATTTAAGCTAAAAAATGTTGTAAACGGCTTGATAAATGTGCACCAGAGAGCGGTCCCAGGCTAAACATTGGCAAATACAGTTTTGATCCAAGTTCTTGGGTGTTGAGCACTTTACCTTTGTAAATGATGGTTGCAGAGGATAAAGAGCCATGGACAGACAGTGGCAGGGTGACTGGTGTCAATTTAGCTTCCATTTACATGCTTCTACCATTATGAATGTGCAAGTTATAGGTATTTATACAGGGGGATATGCAGCCCCCTATGAGAAAAGCACATAGTAAGGAGACAACAGTGGCCAGCGCATAAGATGGTCCTTGACAGTCCTATTCATGGATGCAGTAGAGCCCTTTATGGCGTTGGTGCCCTGTATCCTTAATATGTGTATTTCTCAAATTTTTTTTTTCTACGTTTTAATGGAATTTTGCAAATATGTGATTATCCATTAAGATCCTCTCTGGGGGGAAAGTTTCTGTGGTCCCACATTGGTGCCCGTCCATCCTCAACAAAACATGACCCTGAAATCGTACAACCATGTGGAGGATCAGAGGATCAGACTGCGGGGCTTTTTTTTTTTTTTTTGAACAATCAGCAACCAAATCCCTTTTCCAATCGAGGAACGTTGACGGCCACTTACCTCCGGAAATATTATCCCCAGTACTGGGCGGCTGAATATTTCATGGGGTTGAATTAAAAATTAACGCATGCGGCCCGCTGTCATCGCGGAGAGAGAAAGGAGAGTGTGTCATGTTGCGCGGTTGTAGTTCCTTTTGTAATGAAGCCGTGTCATTTAGGAAATGACATGACTGTGTAAAATGCTGTTCCACGGCCCTCTTTAATTAAGACAGAGACATAATACTAATCTGCTGTCATTAATGAATTTTTAACCGCAGTGGCGAGAGTTGAGTGACGTGGGGGGGCGCGGGCTCGTTTGCAGGGTTTAATTTTGTGAGTAATTAACCCCTTACTGTGTCAAAGCTGCATTAACTATTTTCAGGATGATTGCAATGCCCAGGCTTCCTTTAATCCAAAAAAGTCTGCTAAGACCCCTTTCACACATCCATATAAAACCGGTACCGGAAAAAATGGTACCGGTGTCATCAGTGTTTTGGTTCAGTGTGCAATCCGTGTTTTTCTTGTAGGGATAAAGAAAGAATGAAATTACAAAAATTCTCCTATAATTTGCAATGTTAAACACGTGCAGCACACGGCTGCCATCCGTGTGCTGCACGTGTTTTTCATGGACCCATAGACTTGTATTAGCCCTTATTATCTGCGCTGCCGGAAAAAAGTGGCCATGTCTCCATGTGGTTCACACACTCCATGTGAAAACACTGGCATGTGAAGATCACCTCAGGTTATAATGACATCTGTGAAAAAAATGGATGCCACATATAAAGCAAACACGGACATGTGAAGGAGGCCTAATACATAGGGGACAGTTACGAATTTCTTCTAACTAACCTTCAGGATGAAATAGAAAAATATATTACTAGATGACGTGGTAATAAATCGTGTCCCTGATCTTCCCTTTTTCTTTTTTATACCTTGATAAGTCAGTGTTCTACTTTTCTGTAATAGTTCGGTATGTCTCATAATCTGGCATCTATTCTATCGATACTAGAGACACATAGTGGCTCCATTACCCACCTGAGTGTCACGGGTGTGTCAAATGTGACAGACAGTCGCCCTGCTGTTGGTTGCAGAAGATCTCTTCATTTGGCATTACAGACACCTTCTTAGATCTGTCTCACTCTAGGGCCCAGCGGCTACCTCCCTCCTGCTAATTGACACCCAGGCCTTGGTGCTTAAATACTTTGTTTGCTAGAGGGATGTGCCGTTGATATTCCCATGTTCCCTTGTGAAGGCTTGGAGCTGCTGCAAACCGTTTACTTCCTCTCTGGTGCTAAGAGGATGTGGTGTAATCTCTCTGAAGTTGGCTCAAGCTAAGTTACTTTCCCCCGTGTTTGTCTCCCTTGTTGTCTTTAGTTGTTAGTGGGGACTGACTAGTGCTCATCCCCCCTTCCCTATCCAGGGCCAAGCTTTAGGGAAATACAGGGCTTAGGTTCGCGTGCGGCGATTGGTGAGGAACAAATATAGGGACGATAGTGGAAACCGGGTGATATCAGATCAGCCTAGGAGGTCTTCAGATGTTACTTCAGTATTGCTACATAATCTTCTTTTCTCATGATGCCATCTATTTTGTGAAGTGCACCAGTCCCTCCTGCAGTAAAGCAACCCCACAACATGATATTGCCACCACCGTGTTTCACAGTTGGGATGGTGTTCTTGGGCTTCCAAGCTTCTCCCTTTTTCCTCCAAACGTAATGATGGTCATTATGCCCAAAAAGTTAAATTTTAGTTTCATCAGACCACAGGACATGTCTCCAAAAATTAAGGTCTTTGTTCCTGTGTGCATTTGCAAACATTAATCTGGCTTTTTTATGTTTCTTTTGGCGTAATGGCTTCTTCCTGGCAGAGTGGCCTTTCAGCCCATGTTGATACAGTACTCATTTCACTGTGGATATTAACATAGTCTTACCAGCTTCTGCCATCATCTTCAGTGGTATGATGGCTGGACATTCCCATCTTGTTTATACTTACGTATAATTGTTTGTACAGATGAATGAGGCACCTTCAGGTATCTTGAAATTGTACCCAAGGTTGAGCCAGACTTGTGCAAGTCCACAATTCTTTTCCTGATCTCTTTTCTGATTCATTTAGACTTTCTCATGATGCTACACAAAGAAGCAGTGTGTTTCAGGTGTGCATTAAAATACATCCACAGGTGTGTCTCTAATTAACTCAGATGTTGCCAAAAAACACAAGACCTCATCATATGGGCAGTCCAGAATTGTTTAAAGGCATAGTAATCTTAGTGTATGTTAAATTTTGACTTTGCAGTAAGTAATAAAAATGCCTTAAAACAATTCTCTCTCATTATTCTGGCATTTGTCAAATATTAACAATTATGGTAATCCTAATTGACCTAGAAAACAGGAAAGTTTTATTCTGATTTCATGTCAGATATTGAGAAAAACATGCATATGTGCCAAGTATGTGCATTTCTAAAGGTGCTATTGACATGAAACTCTCACCAGATGTCAGTAGCAACCACCCAATCCACACCGACAAAGAAATCAAACCATAGATGTCCGTAAGTTATGTGTAATAAAGAGAAATGACACAGGGGAAAGGTATTGAACACAAGAAGAAAGAGAGGTGCAAAAAGCCATGGAAAGTCATGACACCAGCTGAAATATATCCGCAATTAGAAAACAATCCTGCCACTTAGTGAAAAATATCAACTGGTTCAGCTGATGCCTATAAAAAAGTGATTCATTACCAAAGTGCCACACAAGAAACATCTCATGATGGGTAAAACCAGTGAGTTGTTTCAAGACATACTAAACATTATTGTTGCAAAACATACTGATGGCATTGACAGAAGAATTTCTAAACTATTGGAGATGCTAATGAGCACTGTTGGGTTGATAATCTGGCAGTGGAAAGAACATAATTTCACCATAAACCGTCCACGAGCAGGTGCTTCCCGCAAAATTTCAGACAGAGGAGTGAAAATAATTCACCAAAGAATTGTTCAAGAGCCTAGGACCAACTGTTGAGAGCTACAGAAAGACTTGGAATCAGCAGGTACAACTGTTTAAAGGAAAACTAGATGTAATGAACTTAACCTCCGTGGTCTGTATGCACACTAACCACGCCAAACTCCATTGCTGAACAAAAAGCATGTTCAAGCGTGTGTAAAGTTTGTTCAACAACATTTAGACAAGACTGTGAAATACTGGGAGAATATAATCTGGTCAGAAAAGACGAAAATTGAACTCTTTGGATTCCATAATACACACCATGTTGGGAGGCCAAAAGTCACTGCTTATAACCCCAAAACACCATACCAATAGTGAAGTTTGGACGTGGGAACATTTTAGTGTGGGGTTGTTCTTCATCATACTTCATTAGCAAACTTCATGTAATTGAAATAAGGGTGAATGGACAAATCTACCTTGACATTCTTGAGAAAAATCTGCTGCCATCTACCAGGATGATGAAGATGAAATGAAGGTGGACATTTCAGCAAGACCATGATCCCAAACACACAGCCAAGGAAACTCTCAATTGGTTTCAGAGAAAGAATATAAAGCTGCTAGAATGGCCCAGCCGATCACCCGACCTGAATCCAATAGGAAATTTATGGAAGGCACTAATGCTCAGAGTTCCTAGAAAAAGCCACGGGACCTTCAGGATGTGAAGAGTGTTTGTGTGCAAGAATGGGCCAAAATTACACCTGAGCAATGCATGTGACTAGTTTCTCCATACAGGATGCGTCTTGAAGTTGTCATCACCAACAAAGGATTTTGTACTCCGTATTAAATACATTTCAGTAAGCGTGTTCAATACTTTTTCCCTGCGTCATTTCTCATTATTACACATAACTTAAATTATGGACGTCAATGCTTTGATTTCTTTGCCTGTGTGAATCGGATGAGTTGGTATCGTCACCTGGTGAGAATTTCATGTTAATATCATCTTTAGAAATATATTTATCATGCTTAGAAAATTGGTGACGTGTTCAATACTTATTTCACCCGATGTATATGTGTGTGTTATATATATTTATTTTTTTACCACCCTAGGTAAAGAGCTTGGTGCAGATGTCCCTCCAAATTGTCTAGTAAACTAAGACCATATTCACACAGATTTTTTTTTTAAGGATATCAAAATATATGTAAAATTCACCCCACACCCTTGGTACATTTTCTTTTTAATGGATTTGAGGCAGTTTCTGTGCAAAATAGACAGTGGATGCTACTTGTGGATTGTGTTCAGATCTGCAGCAGAAATCTAGGGGTTGTCATTCCATTGCCTGATAAAATAAAAATATCCTATCTGTGCTGTTCCTTTAGTTATATACTTTCAGCCCTGCTTCCATATACTATTATATTTATAGTCCTATAGGTGTGGGATATAGCAATAGAGAGCAGAACTGTTGAAGCTCAGTATGGGACATGGTGCAGATGTGAGAGCAGAGAACATAAGGCTTGTTATACAACATGTATATATGCATGGATGTGCAGACTTCCATCCTAGTGAGAAGGGGTTAACGTTGCAATGTGCAGGAACTCGCCTTACGACAACTCATAATAACTGTTTATTTCACAACCTTAATTGCTTTTCACCTATTAAATGATTCAACATGATTTGTGTCTGTGCCAAGGGGGACTGTGCTACACCGCGGAGCTATTCACAGACAGGGACGTATTATTGCCGAACGCGCTGATTGATTGTTTTTTTTAATGCGTAAAGTAGTAAATTCAAGTGTAAAACGAAATTCATTTATCCAAAGAAAGCATCTGTCATTCAACGCAGACGACGTCTCTTTACCAGGAGTATGCCCTCACCGTGGGGAGCCCTCCATGGGTGGAAGAAGATGATTACATGTTTGTTTCACGCCTGGAAGCAAATTCTGATGCATTAAACCAAGAGATATACAAAATGATCGGGTGGGGGTTGTCATGACAAGATTAACATTAGTTGCAAAAGTTTATAACCCCATAGTGAAGATTAAATGGGTTGCCCACTACTTTTAATATTCAGCCATTCTATTTTTATGTTGAAAATAAGTATCTTTGTAAATATCTTGCTTTGCAGTTACTGCCTGTGAGTGGCGCTATCGCTGGCTGCTCACAAGCATCACGTGACCCCGCGCTGATGTCATGTCAAGTGAGGCGTGACATCAGTGACGCGGTGGCTGCTGGGTTGTGGGCGGGGTTACCCCGTGCGTCACACCCAGCATCCACCATGCGCTTTCCCAATGAATGAGGAGAGGGAGAGGGTGTTGATACTTATTTTCAACATTAAAATAGAATGGCCGAATATTAATAGTAGTGGACAACCCCTTTAAGGTCTTGTTCAAATGTCTTGAAGACAACATACGTTTTCTATCTTTGTATTTCACAAATGGAACATGTGCCCATTGTAGTCTACGGGACTATTTACATGCCTGTTTTCTTTGGCAGACCAAGTGGTCTATAATAAATTATTGATCAAAATTACCCCTACAAGTCTATTGGTGTGTGAAAATAACAGACAGCACATGGATGGCATTCGTCTACAGTCCATGTACTGTCCGTGATTAACATTGCCGTGGATTGGAGAAGTTTTATCATTTATCCAGATGTGAAAATCACTGATGAAACTGATGGTAAAAATGACATGAACCAAACGCCGATAAAATTCGGAAAAACACTGATGACACTTGTACTGTTTTTTGCGCAAGAGGAAAATCTTTGACGTCTGAATGAGAACTTATAGTGGGATTTCAATGGGCGTGCAGCCTTATAGAGCACGAGTTGTGATTTTTAGGTGTTGGATCAGTGATTAAAGCAGCTTCTGAACCTAAAAGTGCCGTACAATCTGAAATATAACAAAATGTGTGTTCCGGCAGCATGGGGGCAGATCTTTTTCAGTAGGTAATCCATATCTGCCTTTCCTATATCACAGTCCCACGCTCCTCTCTTTGGTCCGCAGGTGCAGTTTGTGTGTCTACCTCATCACTGCTCACCTGGCTCAGAGGAAGCTTTCTGCACCAGAAACCTCCTCATATTGCTCTTTGTAATTGCAGAAACCCTTTGTCAAAATTATGCACATTTTGGCATAGATGGAAGCTCATTTTCTTTGTTTTATATTTGAAACAAATTTCCCAAAAAAACTTTTTAATTGATTTTTTTGTTCCACAATTCTTATTTTTCCTACCCCTTTAAGTGGGTGTATACATGTACAGATCGATGTTATTGTATACAAATCCAGCCGCTCAGAAATATTTCAAATGGTGTAAAACAGGATTTGTCGTCAGCTTTTCCCTGTGTTAGGGTGCAGACTGACGCTGAGGAAGCGTGAGGCTCACAGGACACATTACCTGCAGATGACCTCGCATAGCAGAGGAGGGCGGACTGTGTCCTTGTCAGATGTGCTATTCCCGAGCAAGTAACTGTGATGTCACTGAAGACTTCTGTACCTGCGGATAATCTTCACACCCTCGAGGCCGAGTCCCTTGTATCATTGCTTGTTTGGATTTTTCTGGACATAATAAATAATCCATATATATATATATATATATATAGCACAGAGTTATGTCTGAGACTTGTATAACTAAAGGTAATGCTACTTTGGTGTCTGCTGCCTTTATTGTGACCCATGATTAGCCCGTGGCTAATGACATGAACAGGTGGAACCAGTTTTTGTCAAGGGTTATAGATTTAGGAACACTGAATGAAATTTCCAGACTTTCTAAAATCTATCATCAGTAACTTTCTTGTTTTCCCTTTGTTCTGTAAATGGCTTACTTTGCATGGAAATCTTTCTAATCTTGTGTGGGCCATTATTATCTGTACCTGTATAATTTCCTGGAAGAGACAGGGAGGCGGTACTGTCTGTACCTAGAGAATTTACAGGAAGAGACAAGGAGGCAGTACTTATCTGAACCAGCAGCATTTGTAGGGAGAGAGCAAAGCAGTACTATCTGTACCTTCAACATTTACTTATAAGGAGATAGAGAGGAAGTACCATTTGTATCTATTTAATTTACAGTGAGGCAGTACAATCTGTTCCTATATAACATACAGGTATAAAAGGAGATATAGCATTTACCGTATCTGCATTATTTAGTCGAAAAGACAGGGAGCTAGTACTAGCTATGCCTTTATTGAGTACAGAAAGATACCTGTGCCACCATAAAAAAGATAGTGCTACCTGTGCCTAATTTACAGGAAAGATAGGGAGGAATTATTGTCTGTACCTGCTTCCTTTTGTAGGAAGGTATGGAAAATCAGTACTATCTGTACCTATATAATTCACTGTGAGAGACATGGAGACAGTGCTACTTGTACCTACCTGATTTACAGGGAGAGACAGGGAAGCAGTCCCTCTGTACCTATATCATTTACAGGAAGGGACATGGATGCAGTACTGTTTGCGCCTACATTATTGATGGGGAGAGACAGGAAGTACCATCTGTAGGAGAGACAGGAAGTACAATCTGTACCGGCATTATTTACAGGAAGATGCAGAGAGGCAGTACTATATGCACCTGCATTTTTTACAGGAAGAAACGGAGGCACTACTTTCTGAAGCCTACATTATTGACAGGGAAACACAGGCAGTACTATCTGTACTTGCATTATTTACAAGAAGAGACAGGGACACAGTACTTTCTGTGCCTTCATTATTGACAGGGAGAGAGAACTTTGTGTTTCTGCAGTATAAATGCACATTCCAGTGTTTGTGGATGGGGTAGATAACACAGAAGAAAAGTTGACCGCAGTTTACTTTGTAGCCTTGATAAAATACTGATTTTGAGTTCCCGGGTGTTTGATACTTGTTTATTAGTTTTCTATATATATTCTATTTTTTACCTGTATGACCGGGTCTTCTGTACACAAACAAGATCCTTATAGGATCCTTTTCTTTAGTGCTCCGGTTCCGCCCTGCGGTTTCCCTAGCAGCAACGTGTCCTATGTCTTCCAAGGGTCTATAAGCAGACTTTGGCCTCCGTTCAGGAATTCCCAATTATCTCCGGGCAATCTCAGCTTCCAGTGTGCACGGAACAAGTCTGCTTCTGTCTACCACATCTGGAAAATGTTACACTGGGGCGTGCTGGCTGTCGTCACAGGGAGACTGACAAGCCCCTGCCCCCACCAGCCCGCCATCGCTTTAACCCTTTTATTGAAATAAAATGCTATATACTTTAGTAGATTTCAGCAAATGTGTCCACAATTTCCTATTTAAACCTTAAATGTAACAAAGTAAAAAGTGCTCAAGACGAAAAATCTTAAAATCTGAGAGTCCTAAATAGTTGATACCTTTTAATGGCTAACTGAAAAGATGGTAACAAACACCATCTTTTCAGTTAGCCATTAAAAGGTATTTACCACTTAGCTCCAATTTTAATATTTTCCCATCTACTGGCTAACATGGTACAAAGCTATATTTATATTGTATCAATATGACAAGTGACCAAACAGTGCACAATTATGGTGCAAAGGTGTTTTGTCTTCTGCCGTCACATACTATTGATAATATTGTAGTTTCTTTCCAGTTTAATATATCTGTGTCTGGGAAAGCTGAGTGATAATGGCTGAGATGAATGCACCACAGCTATTGTCATCTAGATTTCCAATCATGGATGTGAGTTTATGTAATCCAACGCTGCAGATTTGAGATCTACATTATGACAATTTATGACATCTGCTGCAATCCACACCATTTCCACTGCAAAATTACCGCAACAAAATTTGATGCAGGTTTTCCTGCTGCGGATTCTCTGCAGTTTTTATTCTGCAGAATTCCATAGTAGAAATGTCCCTTACAGACCTACGCCAAAGACTGCTGCAGATATGGTTACTCCGAACATTTCACACTTTGCATCATAAAGTGTTAAATCCGCTGTGATTTTCGCAGCATAAATTGACAGGTGGTAGGTTCAATTTTGCAGCATCGATTAATTTTTACCCTGTGGATATTCTGTGCATGAGGTTTTGTAAAAGTCTTAAAAAAAAAAAACAATAAAAGCACCCGCATTTCTCCTACTGTAATCCGCAGCGGATTTTCCATCGGGATTATTCTTGTGTGCACATGCCCTAACTGTTAAGAACTGCAGCTGTAATGCTCATCATCCACACGCACTTTTACTGATGATTTTTGTCTTTTTTTTTGTCTTTTCTTTTAGAGGGAAAATTCTGTGACTATCCTACCATTGTATCGTACAACGGTAGGCATGTGTGTTTTCTATGTTCTGTATGTTTTGTATATTTCTATAAGTCCAAGCTGCACGCAGGACGCACCCCCAGTTTGCATACATGTATATGTCACTAGTGTTAAGTGAATGTTTTCATCTCGTTTTGTCATGTTTTTGCCCGCACCATATGAGTGTTTTCTTTTTTTTTTTTCTCTTTTTTTCCCATTACTGGCCGTCTCTGCCTTTCAGCTGATTAACACCCTCTTCTCACATCTCCATCTGCCCAGTCTGTATCTGCTTTTCTCAGATTTGCTCATTCGCCTACACTTTGTTTTTCCTCTTATTTTTTTTTCCCCTTTATGTTGGTCCTGTGGGATTTTAGCCATAACTGGGACAGAAAAGACAGCAGGGCTGCGGATGCAGAGAAGGCCGCAGATGACACCTCGGCCAGCCTGCTTGGAGTGCTTGTCCTTTAGCTAAAACAGAGAGAATGTTGCTCAGCCACATATTTGTAATAGAGGACCTGAGGGGGTGAAGCAGTCACAACCACCCCATGATGGGTGCACGTGTTGGAAACTACGGAGAGCAAAACATCAAACGGCAAAGTATAGATGTTTAATGCATTAAATATGAAAGGTCAGAGCCGCTATCGGGACCATCTTCCCTGGCCGCGTCCTGTTTCATCCTGCTGTGTTTTACAAACTGATTACTACAGCAAATGGAACTTGGAGAGAGATTAAAAACCTTGGCTTATTTGCATGTTTCTTTTCCCAGAATTCCCCATGGCAGCAGACGCATGGAGATGGGGAAGGAGGGGAGAATGAGCAAGATGATCAGGCAGATTTTTGCACCTGTGTTTGCTGTTTGGTATCTTCCCATTTTTGCCAACTTTCTAAAATTGGACGGTTGCTTGGTGACAAGACTGTTTTCGATGACGAAGCCAAGGCGGCAGCCATATTTAGCTCAGCAACTGCCAAAAAGGTCTGCAACATATGACAAAGCAATGTGCTGCGGACTGGGAATGTTGTTTTGCTGAACACAAATGCATAAAAAGGCTTCAATTAGAGTAATTCCAACAGCTACTGATACTGACACGAATGGAAAAGAATTGTTTATATATCAACTACCAAAGACTGTTTATAAAACTGATTTTGCTACTATAATATGTACAAGAATATACCGTAACTACTATAATACTGCCCCTATGTACAAAAATATAACTACTGTAATACTGCCCCTATGTGTAAGAATATAACTACTATAATACTGCCCCTATGTGTAAGAATATAACTACTGTAATACTGCCCCTATGTGTAAGAATATAACTACTATAATACTGCCCCTATGTGTAAGAATATAGCTACTATAATACTGCCCCTATGTGTAAGAATATAGCTACTATAATACTGCCCCTATGTGTAAGAATATAACTACTGTAATACTGCCCCTATGTGTAAGAATATAACTACTATAATACTGCCCCCTATGTACAAGAATATAACTACTATAATACTGCCCCCTATGTAGAAGAATATAACTACTGTAATACTGCCCCTATGTAGAAGAATATAACTACTGTAATACTGCCCCTATGTGTAAGAATATAACTACTATAATACTGCCCCTATGTACAAGAATATAACTACTATAATACTGCCCCCTATGTACAAGAATATAACTACTATAATACTGCCCCCTATGTACAAGAATATAACTACTATAATACTGCCCCCTATGTACAAGAATATAACTACTATAATACTGCCCCCTATGTACAAGAATATAACTACTATAATACTGCCCCCTATGTACAAGAATATAACTACTGTAATACTGCCCCCTATGTAGAAGAATATAACTACTGTAATACTGCCCCTATGTGTAAGAATATAACTACTATAATACTGCCCCCTATGTACAAGAATATAACTACTATAATACTGCCCCCTATGTACAAGAATATAACTACTATAATACTGCCCCCTATGTACAAGAATATAACTACTATAATACTGCCCCCTATGTACAAGAATATAACTACTATAATACTGCCCCCTATGTACAAGAATATAACTACTATAATGCTGCCCCCTATGTACAAGAATATAGCTACTATAATACTGCCCCCTCTGTGTAAGAATATAACTACTAGAATACTGTTCCTTTTGTGCAAGAATATAATTACTAATACTGTTCCTAAATACAAGAATAAAGCTATTATAATACTGTATCTATGTACAAGAATATACTATAATACTGCCCCCTATGTACAAGGATATAACTACTATAATACTATCCCCCTATGTATTTTTTTCAATTAACAAATTGAAAGTGAATGAACCAAAAAGAAATATAAATCCCATCAATATTTGGTGACCGCCCCTTGCCTTCAATAATTCTTACAGGAACACTTGCACAAAGTCAGGAATTTTGTAGAATTATAATCGAGTGTATGAGTAACCAATTATACCAAACGGGTGCTAATGGTCATCATTTTCATCTTCATGTTAAAACGTAGTCATTAACTAAAACATAAACAGCTGTGTGGGAGGCTTAAAACTGGGTGAGGAACAGTTAAACTACTACAATGGTGAGGTTGTGGAAGACAGGATCATGTCACAGGTTATTCACCGTGGTGAGACTGAGCTCAGCAACAAGACACAGAGTAATTACACTGCATCAGCAAGGTCTCTCCCAGGCAAAGCGTTCAAGACAGACCGGGGTTTCAAGATGTGAAAGCACCAAGAAATGGCCAACCACTGCTTCTACAGTCCTCAACGTTGGCCAAGGAAACTTAATGAAGCAGATGAAAGGTACATCATGATTACTTAACTTCAAAATCAGAAAATGTTCAGAAGTGCCGTCAGCTCAGAACTGGCAGTAATCAATGGGACCCAGCTACAGCCATCCATGGTTCTGAGCAGTCTGGTCCAAAGTTGTCTTCATGGAAGGATTGCGGCTAAACAAACAGACCTTCGACATGTAAAAAGGCCAAGTAACTCAAGTGTGCACAAAAACATTGGAAAAGGGGGGCTGGAAAATGGCAGCAGGTGCTCTGGACTGATGAGTCAAAATGTGAAATGTTTGGCTGTTACAGAAAGAAGTTTGTTCACTGAAGTGTTGAAGAGTGGTTGAATACTGTGGGTTTGCAGGAGCAGTGCAGCAAGGTGGAAGTTCCTGCAGGTTTTGGGCTGTCTTTGAGCAAATGGAGCTGGGATTTGCTTAGGGTTAATGATGTTATCAATGCTGAGAAATCCAGTCAGACACTTACCCATCATTGAATCCCACCAAGAAGGCATTTGATTGGCTTCAAATTTATTCTGCAGCTGGACAACAACCCCAAGCATCCAGCCAATGTCTTTAAAGGGGCTGTGCCACGAGCAAAGTACATTTTAATTAACAGATCTTGCAATAAAAATAAGTTCCACTATTTGATGTGATAAAAAAAAATGTTCCTGTGCTGAGATAATCTTATAAATGTTCCCCTGCTGTGTACTGTGTAATGGCTGTGTCTGACCGTACAGGAACATGGTCTGACCATACCACATCTCCTGGGCAGGGGAGGAAGGAAAAGAGAGGATGCAGATATTACAGCAGGGGATCGCAAATAATTCTTTCTATGAGATAAAACGTTTCATTGCCTGTTATTAAATATGTTTTACCTCACAGAAAACAGCGTATGTGATCCCCTGCTGTAATGTCTACATACTCTCTTTTCCTTCCTCCCCTGCCCAGAAGTTGTGGTATGATCAAACCATGTTCCTGCACGGTCAGACACAGTCATTACACAGTAGACAGCAGGGGAACATTTATAAGATTATCTCAGCACAGGAACATTTTATTTACACACATCCAATTGTGGAACTTATTATTATTCCAACTAAATCAATTGATTAAAATGAACTTTATTTGTTGGACAACCTGTTTAAAAACAAGGATTACTGGAAGTGATGATACGGCCCCATAGAGCCCTGATCTCTCATCAATCAGTCTGTCTGGGATCACATGAAGAGACAGAAGGATCTGCACAAGCCTCATACAGAGAAGATCTGGGGTCAGTCCTCCCAAGATATTTGGAACAAACTGCTGCCTATGTCTTTCAGAAACTGTGTGCAGGTGATGGGCAGTCACCAGATGCTAATGTGATTTAGCTTTCTCTTTTGTTCATTCACTTTACATTCTGTTAATTTATAAAATACTCTATTAACACTATTTTTTAAAGCATTTTCAATTATTTCTACACTCTGTCTAAAACATATATATCTACTATAAAACTGCTCCTATGTACAAGATTATGTACAAGAATAAACTGCTATAATACTGCTCCTATGTACAAGAATACAAATGCCAGAATACTGCGCCTATGTAAAGAATATAACTACTATAATACTGCCCTCTATTCACAAGAATATAACTACTATAATACTGTCCCCTATGTACAAGAATATAACTATTGTAATACTCACTATGTACAAGAATATAACTACTATAATACTGCCCCTATGTACAAGAATATAACTACTATAATACTGCCTCCTATGTACAAGAATATAACTACTATAATACTGCCCCTATGTACAAGAATAAAACTACTATAATACTGCTCCTATGTACAAGAATATAACTACTATAATACTGCCCCCTATGAACAAGAATATAACTACTATAATACTGCCCCCTATGTACAAGAATATAACTACTATAATACTGCCCCCTATGTACAAGAATATAACTACTATAATACTGCCCCCTATGTACAAGAATATAACTACTATAACACTGCACCCTATGTACAAGAATATAGCTACTATAATACTGCCTCCTATGTATAAGAATATAACTACTATAATACTGCTCCTATGTGCAAGAATATAACTACTATAATACTGCTCCTCTGTTCAGAAATATAACCACTATAATACTGCCCCCTATGTACAAGAATATAACTACTATAATACTGCCCCCTATGTACAAGAATATAACTACTATAATACTGCTCCCTATTTACAAGAATATAGCTACTATAATACTGCTCCTATGTACAAGAATATAACTACTATAATACTGCTCCTATGTACAAGAATATAACTACTATAATACTGCTCCTCTGTACAGAAATATAACTACTATAATACTGCCCCCTATGTACAAGAATATAACTACTATAATACTGCCCCCTATGTACAAGAATATAACTACTATAATACTGCCCCCTATGTACAAGAATATAACTACTATAATACTGCCTCCTATGTACAAGAATATAACTACTATAATACTGCTCCCTATGTACAAGAATATAACTACTACAATACTGCCCCCTATGTACAAGAATATAACTACTATAATACTGCCCCCTATGTACAAGAATATAGCTACTATAATACTGCCCCCTATGTACAAGAATATAACTACTATAATACTGCTGCCTATGTACAAGAATATAACTGCTATAAGGCTGTGTGCCCACGTAGCTTTTTACAAGCGTTTCTGCTGCGGAATTTCCGCAGCATAAACACTTGGGAAACGCTTGGTAATCCGCCCCCCCATGGTCCCCAATGACAAGCCGCACTTTAAATGCCCATGCTGCTTTTTTTTCCGCAGCGTTTATGCTGCGCTCAAAAATCTGCAGCATGTCCATTAATTTTGCGGACACGCAGCGTAATCGCCGCCATTGACTTGCATTGAGACGCATGTAATCCGTGTCAGTACATTTGTACTCACGGATTATATGCGTTTCTATGTGCAAATGGTACCCAAGTCTGGAGGAGAGGAGACTCTCCTCCAGACCTGGGTACCATAGAAACTGTAAAAAAAAAAAAGAATTTAATATAAAAAATAAAGTTTATACTCGCCTTCCGATGTCTTCCTGGTGTTTTGTCTGCTCCGGGACGGTGTCTTGCAATGTTTGCGTTGATGTGAAGGACCTGCCATGACGTCACTGAGTCATGTGACCCATCACATGGCTCAATGACGTCACCGCAGGTCCTTCACACTACCGCAAGCAGTGCAAGACACCGGACGGAGCAGACAAAACACCGGGAAGACATCTGTAGGTGAGTATAAACTTTATTTTTTTTTATTTTTCTCCATTCTTATTCTTTTTTTTTTAACTAACTTGGTTACACTACTATAAATCCATGCCGGTTGCATGGATTTATATAGTGTGACCAAGTTGTCAAGCACTTTTCCAAGTGATGCTAAAATCGCTTGGAAAAGCGCTTGATAACCCGCATGCGGAAATGCATGCAAAGACGCTTCACAAACGCTTCTACCTGGCGGGAAAACCGCATGTAAAATCCGCATGCGTTTTTCCTGCCAGGGAGAAGCGTAAAAAATATGCTTCATTTCCGCAACGTGGGCACATAGCCTAATACTGCTCCTATGTACAAGAATATAACTACTATAATACTGCCCTTATATACAAGAATATAAGTACTATAATACTGCCCTCTATGTACAAGAATATAACTACTATAATACTGCTCCCTATGTACAAGAATATAACTACTATAATACTGCCCCTATGTACAAGAATATAACTATTATAATACTGCCCCTATGTACAAGAATATAACTACTATAATACTGCCCTTATATACAAGAATATAAGTACTATAATACTGCCTCCTTTGTATAAGAATATAACTGCTATAATACTGCTCCTATGTACAAGAATATAACTACTATAATACTGCCCCCTATGTACAAGAATATAACTACTATAATACTACCCCCTATGTACAAGAATATAACTACTATAATACTGTCCCCTATGTACAAGAATATAACTACTATAATACTGCTCCTATGTACAAGAATATAACTACTATAATACTGCTCCTATGTACAAGAATATAACTACTATAATACTGCCCCTATGTATAAGAATATAACTACTATAATACTGCTCCCTATGTACAAGAATATAACTACTATAATACTGCCCCTATGTACAAGAATATAACTATTATAATACTGCCCCCTATGTACAAGAATATAACTACTATAATACTGCTCCTATGTACAAGAATATAACTACTATAATACTGCTCCTCTGTTCAGAAATATAACTACTATAATACTGCTCCCTTTGTACAAGAATATAGCTACTATAATACTGCCTCCTATGTACAAGAATATAACTACTATAATACTGCTCCTATGTACAAGAATATAATTACTATAATACTGCTCCTATGTACAAGAATATAACTACTATAATACTGCTCCTCTGTACAGAAATATAACTACTATAATACTGCCCCCTATGTACAAGAATATAACTACTATAATACTGCCTCCTATGTACAAGAATATAACTACTATAATACTGCTCCCTATGTACAAGAATATAACTACTATAATACTGCCCCCTATGTACAAGAATATAGCTACTATAATACTGCCCCTATGTACAAGAATATAACTACTATAATACTGCTGCCTATGTACAAGAATATAACTGCTATAAGGCTGTGTGCCCACGTAGCTTTTTACAAGCGTTTCTGCTGCGGAATTTCCGCAGCATAAACACTTGGGAAACGCTTGGTAATCCGCCCCCCATGGTCCCCAATGACAAGCCGCACTTTAAATGCCCATGCTGCTTTTTTTTCCGCAGCGTTTATGCTGCGCTCAAAAATCTGCAGCATGTCCATTAATTTTGCGGACACGCAGCGTAATCGCCGCCATTGACTTGCATTGAGACGCATGTAATCCGTGTCAGTACATTTGTACTCACGGATTATATGCGTTTTTATGTGCAAATGGTACCCAAGTCTGGAGGAGAGGAGACTCTCCTCCAGACCTGGGTACCATAGAAACTGTAAAAAAAAAAAAGAATTTAATGTAAAAAATAAAGTTTATACTCGCCTTCCGATGTCTTCCTGGTGTTTTGTCTGCTCCGGGACGGTGTCTTGCAATGTTCGCGTTGATGTGAAGGACCTGCCATGACGTCACTGAGTCATGTGACCCATCACATGGCTCAATGACGTCACCGCAGGTCCTTCACACTACCGCAAGCAGTGCAAGACACCGGACGGAGCAGACAAAACACCGGGAAGACATCTGTAGGTGAGTATAAACTTTATTTTTTTTTATTTTTCTCCATTCTTATTCTTTTTTTTTAACTAACTTGGTTACACTACTATAAATCCATGCCGGTTGCATGGATTTATATAGTGTGACCAAGTTGTCAAGCACTTTTCCAAGTGATGCTAAAATCGCTTGGAAAAGCGCTTGATAACCCGCATGCGGAAATGCATGCAAAGACGCTTCACAAACGCTTCTACCTGGCGGGAAAACCGCATGTAAAATCCGCATGCGTTTTTCCTGCCAGGGAGAAGCGTAAAAAATATGCTTCATTTCCGCAACGTGGGCACATAGCCTAATACTGCTCCTATGTACAAGAATATAACTACTATAATACTGCCCTTATATACAAGAATATAAGTACTATAATACTGCCCTCTATGTACAAGAATATAACTACTATAATACTGCTCCCTATGTACAAGAATATAACTACTATAATACTGCCCCTATGTACAAGAATATAACTATTATAATACTGCCCCTATGTACAAGAATATAACTACTATAATACTGCCCTTATATACAAGAATATAAGTACTATAATACTGCCTCCTTTGTATAAGAATATAACTGCTATAATACTGCTCCTATGTACAAGAATATAACTACTATAATACTGCCCCCTATGTACAAGAATATAACTACTATAATACTACCCCCTATGTACAAGAATATAACTACTATAATACTGTCCCCTATGTACAAGAATATAACTACTATAATACTGCTCCTATGTACAAGAATATAACTACTATAATACTGCCCCTATGTATAAGAATATAACTACTATAATACTGCTCCCTATGTACAAGAATATAACTACTATAATACTGCCCCTATGTACAAGAATATAACTATTATAATACTGCCCCCTATGTACAAGAATATAACTACTATAATACTGCTCCTATGTACAAGAATATAACTACTATAATACTGCTCCTCTGTTCAGAAATATAACTACTATAATACTGCTCCCTTTGTACAAGAATATAGCTACTATAATACTGCCTCCTATGTACAAGAATATAACTACTATAATACTGCTCCTATGTACAAGAATATAATTACTATAATACTGCTCCTATGTACAAGAATATAACTACTATAATACTGCTCCTCTGTACAGAAATATAACTACTATAATACTGCCCCCTATGTACAAGAATATAACTACTATAATACTGCCTCCTATGTACAAGAATATAACTACTATAATACTGCTCCCTATGTACAAGAATATAACTACTATAATACTGCCCCCTATGTACAAGAATATAGCTACTATAATACTGCCCCTATGTACAAGAATATAACTACTATAATACTGCTGCCTATGTACAAGAATATAACTGCTATAAGGCTGTGTGCCCACGTAGCTTTTTACAAGCGTTTCTGCTGCGGAATTTCCGCAGCATAAACACTTGGGAAACGCTTGGTAATCCGCCCCCCATGGTCCCCAATGACAAGCCGCACTTTAAATGCCCATGCTGCTTTTTTTTCCGCAGCGTTTATGCTGCGCTCAAAAATCTGCAGCATGTCCATTAATTTTGCGGACACGCAGCGTAATCGCCGCCATTGACTTGCATTGAGACGCATGTAATCCGTGTCAGTACATTTGTACTCACGGATTATATGCGTTTTTATGTGCAAATGGTACCCAAGTCTGGAGGAGAGGAGACTCTCCTCCAGACCTGGGTACCATAGAAACTGTAAAAAAAAAAAAAGAATTTAATGTAAAAAATAAAGTTTATACTCGCCTTCCGATGTCTTCCTGGTGTTTTGTCTGCTCCGGGACGGTGTCTTGCAATGTTCGCGTTGATGTGAAGGACCTGCCATGACGTCACTGAGTCATGTGACCCATCACATGGCTCAATGACGTCACCGCAGGTCCTTCACACTACCGCAAGCAGTGCAAGACACCGGACGGAGCAGACAAAACACCGGGAAGACATCTGTAGGTGAGTATAAACTTTATTTTTTTTTATTTTTCTCCATTCTTATTCTTTTTTTTTAACTAACTTGGTTACACTACTATAAATCCATGCCGGTTGCATGGATTTATATAGTGTGACCAAGTTGTCAAGCACTTTTCCAAGTGATGCTAAAATCGCTTGGAAAAGCGCTTGATAACCCGCATGCGGAAATGCATGCAAAGACGCTTCACAAACGCTTCTACCTGGCGGGAAAACCGCATGTAAAATCCGCATGCGTTTTTCCTGCCAGGGAGAAGCGTAAAAAATATGCTTCATTTCCGCAACGTGGGCACATAGCCTAATACTGCTCCTATGTACAAGAATATAACTACTATAATACTGCCCTAATATACCAGAATATAAGTACTATAATACTGCACCCTATGTGCAAGAATATAACTACTATAATACTGCCCTTATATACAAGTACTATAATACTGCCCTCTATGTACAAGAATATAACTACTATAATACTGCTCCCTATGTACAAGAATATAACTACTATAATACTGCCCCTATGTACAAGAATATAACTATTATAATACTGCCCCTATGTACAAGAATATAACTACTATAATACTGCCCTTATATACAAGAATATAAGTACTATAATACTGCCTCCTATGTATAAGAATATAACTGCTATAATACTGCTCCTATGTACAAGAATATAACTACTATAATACTGCCCCCTATGTACGAGAATATAACTACTATAATACTACCCCCTATGTACAAGAATATAACTACTATAATACTGTCCCCTATGTACAAGAATATAACTACTATAATACTGCTCCTATGTACAAGAATATAACTACTATAATACTGCCCCTATGTATAAGAATATAACTACTATAATACTGCTCCCTATGTACAAGAATATAACTACTATAATACTGCCCCTATGTACAAGAATATAACTATTATAATACTGCCCCCTATGTACAAGAATATAACTACTATAATACTGCCCTTATATGCAAGAATATTAGTACTATAATACTGCTCCTATGTACAAGAATATAACTACTATAATACTGCCCCCTATGTACCAGAATATAACTACTATAATACTGCTCCTATGTACAAGAATATAACTACTATAATACTGCCCCCTATGTACAAGAATATAACTACTATAATACTGCTCCTATGTACAAGAATATAACTACTATAATACTGCCCCCTATGTACCAGAATATAACTACTATAATACTGCTCCTATGTACAAGAATATAACTACTATAATACTGCCCCCTATGTACAAGAATATAACTACTATAATACTGCTCCTATGTACAAGAATATAGCTACTATAATACTGCTCCTATGTACAAGAATATAACTACTGTAATACTGCCCCTATGTGTAAGAATAGAACTACTATAATACTGCTCCTATGTACAAGAATATAACTGCTATAATACTGCCCCCTATGTACAAGAATATAACTACTATAATACCGCTCCCTATGTACAAGAATATAACTACTATAATACTGCTCCCTGTGTACAAGAATATAACTACTATAATACTGCCCCCTATGTACAAGAATATAACTGCTATAATACTGCTCCTATGTACAAGAATATAACTACTTTAATACTGCCCTTATATACAAGAATATAAGTACTATAATACTGCTCCCTATGTACAAGAATATAACTATAATACTGCTCCTATGTTCAAGAATATAACTGCTATAATACTGCCCCCTATGTACAAGAATATAACTACTATAATACTACCCCCTATGTACAAGAATATAACTACTATAATACTGCCCCTATGTACAAGAATATAACTACTATAATACTGCCCCTATGTACAAGAATATAACTACTATAAAACTGCCCCTATGTACAAGAATATAACTACTATAATACTGCTCCCTATGTACAAGAATATAACTACTACAATACTGCCCCTATGTACAGGAATATAACTACTATAATACTGACCCCTATGTACAAGAATATAACTACTATAATACTGCCTCCTATGTACAAGAATATAACTACTATAATACTGCCCCCTATGTACAAGAATATAACTATAATACTGCTCCTATGTTCAAGAATATAACTGCTATAATACTGCCCCCTATGTACAAGAATATAACTACTATAATACCGCCCCCTATGTACAAGAATATAACTATAATACTGCTCCTATGTACAAGAATATAACTGCTATAATACTGCCTCCTATGTACAAGAATATAACTACTATAATACTGCCCCCTATGTACAAGAATATAACTATAATACTGCTCCTATGTTCAAGAATATAACTGCTATAATACTGCCCCCTATGTACAAGAATATAACTACTATAATACCGCCCCCTATGTACAAGAATATAACTACTATAATACTGCCCCTATGTACAAGAATATAACTACTATAATACTGCTCCTATGTACAAGAATATAACTACTTTAATACTGCCCTTATATACAAGAATATAAGTACTATAGTACCTCCCTCTGTGTACTAGTATGTAGCTATGATAATTTGTCCCCTATGAAATAAAAATTACATGAAAAACTAGGTAAATAAAATGTGTGTAAATTCTGTAGTAATTGCCCCCTGTGTAGATGAATATTATCACTTTATGAATAAGTGGGATAATTTTTCAGTTTCCTATGAGCTAACGAGATAACGACAGCTCTTTGTTCCATGTTGAAATGATTTCCTTCTTTATTAAGGGGTCTTCTTGGCCTGGTGGTGTTTGTTCTGCATTCATACATAAATCCCTCTCTCCTCTTTCGGTTTGTTCAGCTGTTGCCTCCATGCAGCTTTGTACCTTTGTATAAGTGGTTATATGCTGACCCTCTGGCCTGTAGCCCCTCAGTAAATCTCCAGAGGTGTGAGATGGGCCGTTCCCCTGTGTTGGAGACACAAGCCTTGCACGCTCAGGTTCATAGTTAATGAGCTGTGACCTCTCTGATGGCTGATCCTGTGATGGTTGCTGATTTGTGTTCTTGCAGGGTCAGAATTCAGCGGGTCACCTCCTCCCCCCTCTGCTGCACATGTCACACTGTATTACAGGTTTCTCTACTGTCAGATCCACATTGCTGATTGTAAACTTGCTCTCGCTCCATGCCAGCCATAGTGCGAGCATTAGAATCGCTTTGTTTTTTGCTAACTTTTACATGTATACCACAAAAGCTCTGGATAGCAGTCTTTGGCTCCTCCCTGGACTCACGTGTTTTATTGTGAAACGTGAATTTAATAGGAAAAAAGATAATGACATTTTGTTACTGCATTATTCTCAAACGGAGAATATTCCAGTGCAAAACCGCCAGTAAAAGGATTTTCTTCTATTTGCTCTCATAAAATCATATATTTTAGATGTATCGTCTTTTTATTATCTGTAGGGGAACGACCATAAGGACTCCAAAGATTCTTTTCACAATTGATAATTTCTAGTCATCCCTTATTCATATAACTTGCTGATCTCTGTGGGTCTGACAACAGAGACCCCATTGATCCTTAGACCAAGGCTCTTGGAGTAGTGGTGTCCATGCTCAGCCTTCTCTCCATTTGTTGTCTGTGAGTGTTGGAGAAAGTCGAGTTCAGCCTCCACTATTCCGAGTAGTTTCTTTGAGAATAAATGAAGCTGAGGAGGCCAGTATGTGCACTTTCCCTTCAGTAAAGATGGATTCTGAACAGCCCTGTTTTTAGAGTTATGGAGCCCATTTATCTGGATTGCTGGGGATCCCACTAGCTGGACCTCAGTGATCAGTGAGCTATCGCTTATCCCATGGATGGGGAATAACCTGCAATTTTCAGAAAATCCATTACAGTTTACACAGCAATTCTCTTTTACAGCAGAAGCCAAGATGCTGCCATTGCGCCGATAGCCACTGACTGGTCTCGTACACACACAGGTGCCAGGTATTATACACACGTCCGTCCTTTTTATTCACAGTACCTGTCATCAAAGTAACATCTGTAGCACCTCTCACCTCCTGATGTGGAGGTGCCAATTATCCACTTTACCTGGCATGCTGGTGCCAACTGTGCCAGTAATAATTGTAAAGTAATGCAGTGCAACACCATTGCCACATTCACTTCATTCAACGGGAATGGTCAGAGTCCCAGAGGTCAGAGTATAAGGCCGATACCTTGGGGTTGTTCTTTGGAGTTTCCACCACCGCAGTGAAGATGGCCACACATATAAATGGCCATTAATACATCTGGTTGCCAGGGCTGTGGAGTCGGTATAAAATGGACCAACTCCGACTCCTAAAATATATAATAAATTGGGTGCAGTAGTTCAGTGCAGTTTGTGGGGAATATTTTTTCATAAGAATTTGGGAAAGTTATGAAATGTCCTATAAATGTCTGTCCTATTCCTGATCTAAGGGTCTAGACTTTTAGCTGAGATGAATCTGTGCTACAGTAAATGTATCACTTAAACATGAGCCGTGTATGAGGGAGTTGGAGTCGTGGAGTTGGAGTCGGAGGTTTGGCTTGCTGACTCCACAGCCCTGCTTTTTGCTCCACAGGGTTAAAATGGGTCCAGGATTGATCGCTAGGTACTTTACTGACCTCAGTCTGGCCCATCCACTATCATTCTTATTAGACTTGACAATATATGTCGTTATCTGCGTGACAGCGTGACAAATCAGGGATGTTCGTGGGCGGAGCCGATTTTTTTTTTCGCAAACAAGCCGGAACCCCGAACATGAATTTGAAATGCCGAACAAATTCGCTCAACGCTAATCATGAATGATGAATTTCTCCTTTTTCTATAAAGATCAGTATAAGACATAGCGATGCGGCAGCAAAAATTGATTCCATTATGACGGTAATTCAGTTACAGGAGTTTACCTCGATACAGGAATCGTTTACTTCAAGCCCCTCAATCGTTCACCCTTCCCGGCTCCAGCTGCAAATCAGAACCATGTGGTGCGTATGGAAAGCGAGGCCTATAGTCTGAATAAGATAAATATCTTAATGGCTCTTCATTGGTAAATCCTTTGATACTAAACTTTTCAACCTTCGGATCTTTCATCCCCAGAATCCTGTGGTCTGTGAGGTTTGCAGAGCGAGAGGCTTATGACCACGATTGCTCAAGATGATCAACGTCTCCTACAGAAAAGAGCATTTCATGAGATTTATCCATGTATGTGCCTGAAACATGGGCTGGCATTAATCCCGTGCTTCCTCTCCTCTAATATGCCTGTAATGTAGTTATGGGCAGGCTCTGCGGGACATTGTATCTGCCTGGCAGGATATTCGCACTATTTTGATACATAATTATTCTTTTATTTTGCTACTTGTCTGGTTCCTTTTACCATTGAATTTGTATTTCTGCGTCCTCTTGCAATACCTCGCTCTGTGGCGCTCTCCTATCTGTTTGAATCAATAGCATTGCTCATCCTGAACCTCCTTGTTCATGAATATGAAACCTTCACTATGGTAAAGATTGGCCCTTCCACTCAGACTAGACAGCAATGGTAAATTTTGCATTTTCACCATTGTTCAGATACAAGAGCTCGCTATTTTTGTAGGCGCAACTAATGGTTTTATAAGCAGGATGTCCTTACAGAAATCAATCCATGGCTTGGGGAAGGAATTGGCCTGGAGAGGTGCTTTCATAAAGGATGTCCCCAAAATAGCTTGTCTGGAAGTAGCACAGGAGCTGGAGGCCCCTGGACAGCGATCAGGGAGCTGCGACACTGCGTATTTAGAAAGTGATTGTGACGTCGCTGGACATATTGACTCGTGTTTGCGTGTGAGCTGACTCACTTGGAAATAAACAAATGCGGTCTGTCCTGGACGCTCGTCCTCTCCCCTCCGGCAGACGCAGGATGTGTTCAGGGTCCGCCGTCGTATAAAGCTGCGAAATTGGATTTTATCAGTGGAAACATTCCTTTCCCCCAATGAAGGGAGGTTATATTTACACCGAGGTGAAATGAACTTGTGGAAGGCAATGACCTACATTTCTCTGTAATTATAAGGCTAGAGTTCCTCTGAGATTTAATAAACAATTCATTAGCGTATCTGGGAGCTGCCATATTGTTTCCGCAGCGGCTAATAATTTATGGTGGAATAGAGAGAAGTCGTTGATGGGACTGCGAACAGTGTAGGGGAAATAGAGGAGGTGGAAAATCATTTCCTCCACTACTACACTGTAGTTAGTTAACACACATTTTATCTCTATTGTCACAATGTTGGGGGCTGCAAATGTGAAGATGAATGTCTTGTCTCCCACCAAGCTCCATGGTGCACTCAGGGTTTGCTCACATTTATTGGACAAACTCAGTTTATGAAATAGTTGCACACTTTGTGCTCCTTTCCAGTGTCATACTCTGTGCAGTGTTTTTAATTTAGCGCCTGATCCAATAACTGATGCACTAGGTACCAAAACTGATGCACTAGGTGCCAAAATGAAAATGATGCATAAAATAATGGGGATCAGTTGTGGAATTTTGGTTCCACACCAGAAGAAAAAAACTGAGTTATCCCCCTCTTACATTAAGATCCATTTGGCATTTATTAAAATTGACCATGGGCTTATATTGGGTTAAGAGGAATATTGGTGTTTGTCAGTACACTATTGGCAAGTGACATTACCGTGCGCATGATAACAAATATACAGGGTCAGCGGGCGCACCAGAGGAAAAGATTCTTGGGCCACCCATGTACATCCACATGTGCCCATAAGATTTCACTGTCTGAGCTTTTGCATGCAAAAATATGTCCCGGTTCAGTAATTGTGACTTTTGCATTTAGGTGGATAGAAAGATTGCAATTTAAAATGTGTTCCCCATGTAGGAATAATTGCACTCTCCCCATTAACATCATGCTATGTGCAAATACCGTTACTGGTCCATGATGCTCATGAGAGAGGGACCTATGGCAACTATCAAATTGCTATTTTGTTGCTGGGCTCTCTTTGAGACAGTTTCTTACCCTTTGTTTTGGTGCTGGCTTCTTCTTGGAATAGGTCCTTACCCCCTTGTTTTATTACCGGGTTCTCCTTGGGACAATTCCTTACCTTCTTGGTGTGGTACTGACTTCTCCTTGGGACAGTCTATTACCCCCTTGTTTTGGTGCTGGCTTCTCCTTGGGACAGTTCCTTACCTTCTTGTTTTGGTGCTGGCTTCTCCTTGGGACAGTTCCTTACCTTCTTGTTTTGGTGCTGGCTTCTCCTTGGGACAGTTCCTTACCTTCTTGTTTTGGTGCTGGCTTCTCCTTGGGACAGTTCCTTACCTTCTTGTTTTGGTGCTGGCTTCTCCTTGGGACAGTTCCTTACCTTCTTGTTTTGGTGCTGATGTCTCCTTTGGACAGTTCCTTACCTTCTTGCTTTGGTGCTGGCTCCTCCTTGGGACCGTTCCTTACCCCCTTGTTTGCTAGCAATGTACTTTCTCTGTATAGGGTTACTGTACAGGTTATTACCACCCATTAGCAAAGGGGATGGGGCCAACTGGCACTGGTCACATTTTTCCAAGGGGAGAATAAATGGCCAATTCTCTATAAATAGTCGCCTTAACGTTTGGCTCTTAAATTCTCCTCTGTGATGTTGACTCCGTGACGGAGTGTCTCAGGCATTTTTTATTTTAATTTTTGGCTCCTAGCTTTATTTAATCAGGAGGCCGATGAGTTTCTTCCCCACTTCTGTGAAGTTCTGCGCTTGCCTATGGGCTGTACTTAGTGAGGAGAAGGCAACTGATGAGCTGTTTCTGTAGACAGTGCAGTGAATGGGGCCTGGCAGGCGCAGAACAGTCGCTGCTTGAGACGACGTCTTAATCACTTCTCCCGTTCTGCGGTGGGCCTTCTTAAGTGTCCTCCGCACACGGCCTGTGATCAGGGCTAACTTGTCCGGGAAGGTTGAGTTCCTTTATTTTGCTGTGTACTATTAAAGGATTACCAGCCTTGAGGCCTGTTAAGAGGCTCACACAGATTTACATCCCTTTTACAGAAAGACTCATTAAAGCGCTGGCAGAGGGCCTTGATTTGTGCAATAATTTCCCCTGACTGTTGTATCCCGGGCTTCCCGCAGGGTAGTCAAGTGCGTGTCTCTTCATTTTCAGAGCTGCAGACTCTTGCAAGTCTATGAGTTCTTCAGCGTCCCTTAAAGGAAAACTGTCCTCAAGATGCGTGTTTAATATGCCGTAAAATGGTGCATGATCTAACGCTGCACACGCTTATTACTTATCCTTTCATTTGCATAAATTCTCAAGTCTGTGACACTGCTAAAAAGGAGTAGCGTCAGATTAGACACGTCAGCCATTTTATAGGCCACACAAATGTGTCATTATAGAAGGCATCAAACCACTGTAATATTTATATAGGCCTCCTATATAAATGAGGATAAATTAAGTTTTGCAGCGCTGGGGTCCTGGGTTCAAATCCCCCCAAGGCCAACATCTGCACGGAGTTTGTATGTTCTCGCTGTGTTTGTAGGGTTTCCTCTGGAGTCTCTGGTTTCCTCCTCCACTCCAAATACATGCTGACACCTCTCCAGCTGTTGCAAAACTATAACTCCCAGCATACAATACATCCCGTCTATTAGTCAGCTTTTCATGTACATCAGTGGCCCTTCAGCTGCTGCAAAACTGCAAATCCCAGCATGCCTCATGTATCCAATAGCACCATCTTGGCTGTAAATTTGTGGTCTGTGTCGGTCCATCAGTCTACTTTATTCATGTACAGCTGTGGCCCCCATCCTGTGGCTCTCCATCTTGCTGATAGTTGAAGTTTTGCAACAACGGGAAAGCCACAAGTTGGAGGCCACTGATGCATCCGCCATTGTTCTGCATCTGCTCCAGCTCTTTTTTTTATAACCCGGCACAGCATTTCTGGCTTGTACAGATTACAGCGGGAAGCTGGAAGCGAAAGTTAAAAACCCAATTAGCGTCTTATCTCCTGGTTTATTCCTTGGAGCACATTGAAGAAAACCAGTAATTTAATGTAAGTCTCTTGTCCGGTAAACGCTCTCCCAGAAATTACATCTGTCTGTTCCACGTTATCTGTCATAACGAGTGTGAGCTGCTGCGCGGAGGATTCTGCAATGGGTAATTATCTCCGTGCAGCCTCTGCTAATGACTTTGTGGTTGGTTTATCCTAGCAGGAGGCATATTCAGAACAGAATGTAAATGTAGCATTGCCTGGCTTGATTTTGTGGGGCATACAGAATTTCAGGTCAAAGCTGGTGTGAGAGAACTGAAAAATTTCCCGAGTGAATGATTAAAAATAGTTAACATGGGCACAGCTTTATGTGGGCCCTATATACCAAGAGCAACCAGGTGCCCGCCTCGTTTTCCTTCAGCCACTCCCCTACTGTGCCCCAATGCCAGGAGGGACTCTTATCACTGGCACCTTCCTTTTAAAACTTCTGATATAAAAGTTTTATTCTAGCAAGATGCTGCAAATTTTGTAAGAAGGTGAAATATTGGTTCACCACTTCAGCCTCTTATTTCCAGAATTGACACACAGGTTTTGCAGTATTTTGTGAAATAACAAAGTACTAAATAAAGTGAATTCTTGTAAAGAACACCGTTAGTCTGAAGGAGGCGAAAAATAGGAATGGATCCCAGCAGAGAAGAATAGAAACATTTTACTAGCAGTGAAAGTTTTCCCATTTCCTATGATGTGATCGGATCCTGTTTTTGAGCTTGAAATAAGCAAATTAAGCATGGGCTGAAAATACGGCGTCAAGACTGCTCCTATGGTTAATTTCCACAACAATACAGCAGGAATCCACATTGAAACCGGCCCCAGAATTTGCTACCGGTTTTCCTGCAAAAGTAATAAAATATCTCTGTAGTCCCCTCTACTGATGCTTCTGTGGTCCTTTGCTGTCTTGGTTCATTTTTGGATGACAGGAGGGCAAAGCATCCAGTAAGTGAGGCTAGTAAGGTGACTACCTCCTGCCCAGGGTCTCCCACTGCAAAATATGTAACAATTAACCAATGTTCACATGTTGTGTTTTTGCAGCATTTTTTATGCGTTTTTTTTAATGGAAATTTTCCGCTGCGCTTTACAGTACCAGCAAAGTCTATGAGATTTCAGAAATCTCATGCACACACCTTAGTTTTTTTTCCTGACTGTTTTGTTAAAGAGCTGTGTTTTTACAAAATGCAACAGGTCACTTTTTTCAGCGTTTTTCACCCATTGAATACAATGGGCTGTGCAAAAACTCTTCAAAAATGCTGCAAAAAATGCCGGTATCAGGTTTTGCTGCTAAATCCTGATGAAGCTGAATTAGGTTATTTTTTTATGCACTAAACTTTATCAGCATGCACAAGAGACAAATGAACACTGACAAAACCGCAATAAAAAATCACAGCAAAAACCTGCTTTTTTAACGTTGCTTCTTTACTGCCACGAGAGCAGGTTTTGCTTGTGGAAAAAAAATGCATAAAAAACGCAGCGCGTGAACATAGCCTTAGCGTTTGTTTCGAGGTGCGACTTCACTGAGCTAAGTGTATGTTTTTCCCCGGCCTGTGTATTTTTATTACTGCTGCTGTACTTCCGCGTGTGAATCTGAATGGAAAATCGACCTTACCCCCTCTTCCCTGTGTGTATAGACTTTCACATTTTACTGCATTGATTATGGATATAGGCAAATATGTCGTGATTGTGTTGGTTTTCGGTCACTGTATGGCATGATGATTACACATAGTAGAGGATGTGTTCTTTTTCCATACACCATGCAAATGATACCGCGACATGCGACAGCTCCGGCCTGCTGATATAATTTCTGAGCGTCTTGTGGGGGTTGTATTTAAACCCTCCTTTATAATTTGATCCATCTGCAGTGGTCTCAGGACAGACATTGTCCGGCAGCTGCTCCCCACAAAGCTTCAAGGGGATTTTCCGATAACTCACGAGACGTTACGCAGAGATTTGCAATGCTGGAGGAAGGCTTTCTGTCTGCAAACTGTAAATGTTACTATTGAGAAATCTGATCGCCACATCTGTTGCCGGATGGATTTACAGTTTTTTCTTCTGTCCATTACTGGCATCTGTCTCCCAAGACCCAGTAATATTAGTCTCTTTGCTGATCCCAGGATGTCACCTTCCCAGAAGTGTTCTGCATTATAAAAAGGCAAAATCTCATTGGAGACGCAGTCAGTCCCCTCCTTCATGGACTGCAGTGGTCGCCAATCTGTGAATCTCTGGGTGTTACAAAACTACAATTCCCAGCATATGGCATGTGACTTGTCCGTAGGGTTCTTTCCTTCTTGTATATCAGTTGTCCCAAATCTGTAACTCTCCAACTGTTGCAAACTACCACTTCCAGCATGCCCTACAACTCCTAGCAAAATTACCACCCTCGCCATACCAATGTAGTTGCTACCACCAGCACCATGTTAGCAGCAAATTTGTGACCTTTGGTCAGTCCCTCGTTCCTGTTTCTTGATATACAGAAGTGATTCCCAATTTCTGGCTTTCGAGCTATTACAAAACTCTTACCCCCAGTGTCAACTAACCATTTTAGCAGCAAATTTATGCTATGACCATTCAATTAGACCCTTTCCTTAATGTCTAGCAGTGATCCCCAAGTTGTGTCTTTCCAATTTTTGCAAAACTACAACTGCCAACATGTGCATGTAGCCACCAGTCATATGTTAGGAGCTATGGATGCTGTGCCGCCTGCCCATGAAGGGACGCGCTGTGCATCCTACCCATGGAAGGACGCGCTGTGCCTGCCTGCCCGTGAAGGGACGCGCTGTGCCTGCCTGCCCGCGGAGGGACGCGCTGTGCCTGCCTGCCCGCGGAGGGACGCGCTGTGCCTGCCTGCCCGCGGAGGGACGCGCTGTGCCTGCCTGCCCGCGGAGGGACGCGCTGTGCCTGCCTGCCCGCGGAGGGACGCGCTGTGCCTGCCTGCCTGCCCGCGGAGGGACGCGCTGTGCCTGCCTGCCCGCGGAGGGACGCGGCTGTGCCTGCCTGCCCGCGGAGGGACGCGGCTGTGCCCGCCTGCCCGCGGAGGGACGCGGCTGTGCCCGCCTGGCACTCGCTTCCACATAATGCAGTGCTATTTGAGAGCCTATTGATTCAGTAACTCTCCGTCCTGGTGGAAGCGAGGGTCATTTGACGAGTGGCACTATTGTTTGGCTATGAACCTGTTGTTCCGGTTGTGATTCAGCCGCTTTACGTCATTGTGTATTTTGTACACATTTCTGGTATCTTCTTGTGTGACTGCAATGCCGTTAAAAAGAAGGCAAAAAAATGATCAATCATATTATCAAAACATGCTGGGAGTTGTAGTTTTACTAGCACCGTCTGCTCAGCCTACACAATGGTGGGACAAGTCCCCTTTAAAACTCTGTAGTTAGGGAATAGAAATTCTAGTAAATTCTTTCCTCCATTGTTTGAAGTTACAGTAGAGCTATATGGTGGGGCCCCCGCGGGTAATGTGAGCGAGTTCTGGGGTCTTCATGAGCTCGCAGTAATATGAACCAGACGAAGGTGGGGAGATTATAGAAAATGGGATGTGATGGTTTCAGAGGTTGAAGACTGATTAATGGCAGAAAGCGAGGAAAGTGATGTGAAAAATGAGTTTAACTTACTGAGCGGAGGCACGAGAGGCTAAGCATGAGTCACCGACTTGGCACCGCCATACGCCGTGTCACTTCAAGGTCATCGGTTCAATCCCAGTTCTGATCCGCCAGATAATGGCGACACGTGGGGGACGGGTAAACAGCAAGTAAAACGAAAATATGTATCATCATAAATGAAGCAGAAGGCGACGGCATTAGTCATGGACAGGACTGATGGCAAGAAGTTGTCTTTTCGGGGATGATATTTCACCACACATACAGACTTCGTGTTGAAGACCCTTCCGGCATGCTTATTTATAATCTGCTTGGGGAGCTCCCAAATACCTTGACCCTCCCTCCCTACAAATTATGTCCCTCATAATTATGACATGCACAATGCCCCGATAACTGGACCAGTCTTAAATCGGTTTTCCCACTTTATACTTTTATTACCTATCCACAGGATAGATAATTATGTATGGTTAATGGTGGTCCCACCTCTGGGACCCCACGAGCGTCCAGTACAGGTGTCACAAAGTCCTATGCGTGAATGGAGCAGTAGCGAGCATAACACATGCTCCTGTTATTATCTATTGCAGTGGTTGTCACGCATGCACACTACCAGTCCTATAAAGCCATGGAAGTGAATGGGGTAGTGTCCGCACTCTTGGAGTATCCTCCATAAAGTCCGATAGAAGTGAATGGACTAGTGATCACATGTGCAATATTCACATTAATAGGATTTTTGTAGCCTAATTCTCAGGATCATTGGGGGTCCCATCTACGAGATCATACATTTAGTTGGGTGCTGGTAGAATGGTTCAGACTTTACACAACCTCCATGTGCTGCTAATATCATGAATTCACAAAGCAGTTTTTAGCGTTAGATTCTTTCTGTACGATGTTCAGTTTTATGCAATAACATATGACATTGCAAATCGTCATATGGAGTCTGCGTACTACAGGGCTCCCAAGGACTCTTTATTACCTGAGGACTTAAAGCGTATATGGATTAAGTGCCTACTCCTTTGCTGTCCACCTCCCCTTACTTTGGGACAGTCTGTGACTGTGGGTAGCTTTACTATACAGAGACTATATAGACTAGTTTCTTACAAGTTTTCCATAGGTACATTGGAGCCATTTATGATGGATGCAAGTTCAGGCCTAACCATGGGTTGTGAGGACCTGTATCAACAGTGATTGTACCTGAAATATGGGCCCATAATACCCTCACATGAAACTGGCCTATGGATGGTCTCCCTCCATTACTGATGCTTATAATATTTCAATAGAACATGCAGCTTATTTTTACACATGGAAGCAGTGGTATTGCTTTATAGGCGCTTGTCACCACGGATAAAAATACCTTTTTTGTAGAGCTCCGATATGCTAGTCATGAGTAGTGTTGAGCGAATTTGTTCGGCATTTCAAATTCAGGTTTGCGTTCGGGGTTCCGGCTTCTTCGCGCCAAAAAAATCGACTCTGCCCGTGAACATCCCTGATTTGCCACGCTGTCACGCAGATAACATGGGCGGAGCCGATTTTTTGGCTGAACAAGCCGGAACCCCGAACACGAACCCGAATTTGAAATGCCAAACAAATTCGCTCAACACTAGTCATGAGAAATCTAGCAAAGAAGGCATATGGAAATCAGACTGGAAATGCACTGGGACATGTCAGTGCACTGGAACTATTTCTAAGTGCGGTGATACACTCCCAGTGTACATAGTCTGATTTGCATATGGCTTCTTTGCTAGATTTCTCATGACTTGGCACATCGGATCTCTACAAAAAAAGGTGTCATTTATATTGGGGGACAAGCGCCTATTCAGCCATATCACTACTTCCATATGTAAATACGAGCTGACAAGTTCCCTTTAGAGGGGTACTTCACTAATGTATGGCTATACAGTGGTGTATGTCGCACATGTATGTTTGGGAGCATTTCCCCATTTATACTTTTGTTGTGAAACTCTTAAGTCAGGGGTGCACAACATTTTCTGGTCGAAGGGCCATATTGCCATACTGAACCAATCCTAAGGGCCGCAAAAAAAAAAAAAAAAAAAGTGAATGGATAATTACATGACTACATCACCAGAACCACCGTTGGTACATTAATACATCACTAGACCCAAGTTTTGAGTATTTGAGGAGGATTTGAAGAGTTTCTGCTAAAAAAAAAAATAATAAAAAAATAATGAAATCAGTGTGAACACACGCGAACTAACTGAGTTTTTGGATCAGAAACTCACCAAATCCTCCTCATAATCTCAAATCTCTTAAGTTTTGAGGATTTTTAAGTTTTACTATAGCCATGAAACACGTTATGGATTGCTACATTTGTACAACATCAGAACCACTGTCAGCACATGAATGCAGTGTCAGAATCACCATCAACACATGTCAGCCACCAGAATCACCATTAGTGCGTAACTGCAGCGCCAGAATCACTGTCAGTACATGAATGCATCTCCAAAATCACAGTCAATACATGAATGCTGGTCCAGAAACAACATCAGTACATTTATACAGCACCAAGCTTAGTACAGCAATCAATTGCATTGTCAGGTCAGCCTCTTATTGTATCGCATGGACCTACAACTCCCAGTATGTCCTTAACAATGGTAAAGAGATGCTGGGAGTTACTGTTACTAGCCATCATTTAGACTGTGGCCATACAGGAACCACAGCACATGCCCTGATCTCATGTCTACAGACTTCCCTCTTCTCCGTCTTCAGCAGCACATCCCGACAATACCCTTAAAAATAAAAGTATATGTATATTTTTTATATACTGCCCCAAAATTATAAATATCTCCTATGCTGAATAAATAATTGCACCTCATTTTGCTTTATGCACAAAATATCCCCCATACTGCCCCTCTTTATAATATCCCCCACACTGTTCACCTCGATAATATACCCCCCCACACTGCCCTTCTCCATAATAAATCCCTACACTGCCCCTCTCCATAATATCTCCCCAAAGTGCCCCTTTCCATATCTCCCCAACAATGCCTATCTGCATATTGTCCCCACTGCCTCTTGCTATACTATGCCCCCCTTTATAATCCTCCAATTGCCCCATAATGTCTTGCATTGCCGTAAAATGTACACCAAAAATGTCTTCCATTCCCCCTTTATGTGCCCTCACAGTAAATCAAACTCTTCCCTCCCCCTCATCAAAATTGAAAGCACATTTCATCTTCAGCTCCGCCGTGAAGCGCTTACCAGTACCCGACTTCTCTGCCTATGCGGCCCCTTTCCATAATATAGCTCTCTTCACAATGTCCCCCCATACAGCCGTTCTCCATAATATTCCCCCCACACTGCCCCTCTCCATACCATCTCCCCCACAGACTATAAGTCTCTCTGTAATAACCCCCCATATTGCCACTCTCCCTAATATTCCCGCCCACCTAAACTGAGCCTCTCTATAATATACCCCCCGCTCACACACACTGTCCCACTTCAAAATATAACCCCAACACTGTCCTCTCCAAAATATCCCCCAAACTGCCCTTTTCAATAATATTCTCTCCACCCTGCTGTCCTCTTCATAAAGTCTACCCACCCCACTACCCCTCGCTATATTGTGCCCCCTTTTACAATCCTCATAATGTGCCTTGGCAGTTACTGACCCTCCTCATCTAAAATGATTAAACGCGTTTAATTTCCGGCTCCTCCATGGAGCGCTTACTGAGATCTGACGTCTCTGACTGCAGCATGCTGACCTCATGATGCTGCTGCACATGGATGCTGGAGTTGACGCGCGCTGCTCTGCTCTAGTCCTGGCGCTGCAGTGTTCATCTGTATGCGTGTCTAAAAAACGCAAATACATGGGAATATAGGAGGAAGATGAGACTGGAGTGGCGTCTCCCGAACAGCTGTGCGGGCCGCACAACATTGCTTGGCAGGCTGCATGTTGTGTAGGCCTGCTCTATGTAGATGTTAACAGAAAGACCCAATTACAACCAGCAGGTAATTGGTCAGAAACTAATGCAAATGAGCCCTCAGAATTTTAGGACTCTCTTCTTTTATTAGATTAGATACCGAGCAGTGACGGAGACCTCAGAGCTGTCTCTCATATTCTGCCAGGATGTGCTGAAGAGATAATATTCACGTGGGAATCAGCCTTCGATGACGCAGAAGACTTAATACTCATTCTAAAAATAAAGGTGGTCTGGCAGGAGGCGGTTATCAGGCTAGGTGGGACGCTTACCAGCTCTTGTGACATTATGGGGTTAATTGTGTAACTTGTAGCGTCAAGACGGTGTTATATCAGGACAGACGGAGGATTTGTGAGGATTAGGTACAGTGATGGGTGCATCCATCCTTTTGGCATGTGAACGTGAGAATCATCCATGTTTTCTTCTGCCTCCGGCCCACTCCTTGTACCCCGCCACCCAAACCTCTGGGTGTTCATCTCCAGCACTGCCTGTCAATAAGGCCTTTACATATCACACGCTATCTGCAGCTGTCTAAGGTTTCTTCTGTCTCTTAGTATGAGTCGCACCGTATATTGAGGAAATATGGTCAGAGCGAAAGAGACCAAGCAGAGATTCCGTGGTCCAAAGATCGACTGCTCCGCTCCCCTTTCTGCGGAACAGATTTTATTGTGGTTGAAACTGAGTGTTACTGTGATTTTAACATATATAACATTAGTTAAAAGTTCCCCCATTTTTATTTCCGTAAGAAGTGCATTCTTCTTAATTTTGTGAAAATCCGTAGACCGTAACCTGCCGAGGCGGCCGTGAGAGTCTCGTTATATTCCTGGTAGTTTCATAGAATTATTCAGACATTTTTTCTTTCTATAAGTAATCTTACAGGTAAGTCTGCATGAATCTGTTGTACTATGAATTTTCTGCAGAAAAGAACAAATTTGAAGGGAACCTGACAGCGGCACATGCTGCACAATCCACAGGCTGCATGTATCAGGCACTGGCTGTATGATTACCGCCATGAATGTATGAATGTCAGGCGCTGCGGAGTTTCAGAGAAAAACATTTTAAAAGCCTCCGGGGACCGAGCTGCACTGGAGACTATTCAGACAGTCTGATCCCCGATGGCTTCTTCCTGCCGACTCCTCTCAGCTCGCTGCCCTGGAGTGAAGGCACTGCGTGCGTGTACATGGGGATATCTGTGAGTCACTGGCAGCGGGGGAGAAGAAGCTGCCGGGGACCCGCCTGTCTGACTAGTCTCCAGTGCAGCTCGGTCCCCATAGCTTTTAAAGTATGAAACAACGCAGCATTTGAGTCCGATATGCGTGAATGAAATGATACAGTCAGTGCCTGACGCATGTTACCCGTGGATCAGGTTCCCTTTAAGTTCACTTTGGATCTACCACAACTTGTGTCTTATATGTTGAAAAATGTGAAATCTGTGGTAAAAATCTGAAATAGAAGGCAGAGTGCGGTGGTTGTTATATCGCTGTAACAATTTAATTTGCATAACAGATTTTTTCCCCTGCATGTGGATAAGATTTGGATAAATGTCATCCTAATTGCTGGACTGTAGTATGCATCTGACTGTCGCACGTAGCTTCAATTGCATATGATTCCTGTGTGTAGACTCAGGGTGCGCTGCAAAATGCTCCACTGATCGACACAAAACTCCATCCAAGTTTGTGTCTGTCCAGTAATAAAAAATGTTGTCAAAATTCCTCACAAACCGCCCCATACAAATTTACACTTAGCTCAGTTGACATCTATTCCTCCAGACCCCCATACACATGCATGCTGAGCGCAACCGACATCTATTCCTCCAGACCCCCATACACATGCATGCTGAGCCCAACCGACATCTATTCCTCCATACACATGCACACTGAGCTCAGCCGACATCTATTCCTCCAGACCCCCATACACATGCACGCTGAGCTCAGCCGACATCTATTCCTCCAGACCCCCATACACATGCATGCTGAGCACAACCGACATCTATTCCTCCATACACATGCACGCTGAGCTCAGCCGACATCTATTCCTCCAGACACATGCACGCTGGGCTCAGCCGACATCTATTCCTCCTGCTGCCCATACACATGCACGCTGAGCTCAGCCGCCATCTATTCCTCCTGCTGCCCATACACATGCACGCTGAGCTCAGCCGACATCTGTTCCTCCTGCTGCCCGTACACATGCACGCTCAGCCGACATCTATTCCTCCTGCTGCCCATACATATGCACGCTGAGCTCAACCGACATCTATTCCTCCTGCTGCCCATACACAAGCACGCTGAGCTCAGCCGCCATCTATTCCTCCTGCTGCCCATACACATGCACGCTGAGCTCAGCCGACATCTATTCCTCCTGCTGCACATACACATGCACGCTGAGCTCAGCCAACATCTATTCCTCCTGCTGCCCATGCACATGCACGCTGAGCTCAGCCGACATCTATTCCTCCTGCTGCCCATACACATGCACGCTGAGCTCAGGCGACATGTATTCCTCCTGCTGCCCATACACATGCACGCTGAGCTCAGGCGACATGTATTCCTCCTGCTGCCCATACACATGCACACTGAGCTCAGCCGACATCTATTCCTCCTGCTGCCCGTACACATGCACGCTCAGCCGACATCTATTCCTCCTGCTGCCCATACACGTGCACGCTCAGCCGACATCTATTCCTCCTGCTGCCAATACACATGCACGCTGAGCTCAGCCGACATCTATTCCTCCTGCTGCCCATACACATGCACGCTGAGCTCAGCCGACATCTATTCCTCCTGCTGCCCATACACATGCACGCTGAGCTCAGCCGACATCTATTCCTCCTGCTGCCCATACTCATGCACGCTGAGCTCAGCCGCCATCTATTCCTCCTGCTGCCCATACTCATGCACGCTGAGCTCAGCCGCCATCTATTCCTCCTGCTGCCCATACACATGCACGCTGAGCTCAGCCGACATCTATTCCTCCTGCTGCCCATACACGTGCACGCTCAGCCGACATCTATTCCTCCTGCTGCCAATACACATGCACGCTGAGCTCAGCCGACATCTATTCCTCCTGCTGCCCATACACATGCACGCTGAGCTCAGCCGACATCTATTCCTCCTGCTGCCCATACACATGCACGCTGAGCTCAGCCGACATCTATTCCTCCTGCTGCCCATACACATGCACGCTGAGCTCAGCCGCCATCTATTCCTCCTGCTGCCCATACACATGCACGCTGAGCTCAGCCGACATCTATTCCTCCTGCTGCCCATACACGTGCACGCTCAGCCGACATCTATTCCTCCTGCTGCCAATACACATGCACGCTGAGCTCAGCCGACATCTATTCCTCCTGCTGCCCATACACATGCACGTTGAGTTCAACCGACATCTATTCCTCCTGCTTCCCATACACATGCACGCTGAGCTCAACCGACATGTATTCCTCCTGATCCCCATACACATGCACGCTGAGCTCAGCCGACATCTATTCCTCCTGCTGCCCATACACATGCACGCTGAGCTCAGCCGACATCTATTCCTCCTGCTGCCCATACACATGCACGCTGAGCTCAGCCGACATCTATTCCTCCTGCTGCCCATCCCCGGCACAGGTAACAGATTTGTTTTAGTTTAGATTCAACACAAAGATGGGATTGCGACATCACAAGTAATATCTCTGTGTGATCCCGTTATCAGACATCCCATGAGATGTGACCGCCATGTAATGGACCAAATCTGATTAAACATTGCACAACATCACACAACACAACACAACATCACACCGTACAATAGTCGTAACATAGTTTCAGAAAATCACATTTATACTATAGCGCTGCAGAATATACTGTGACATAAGGAGGACGCAGGATGTCGGGTTCTCTGACTATTTAAGGAAATGCCTCATTTCATGTATTTCAGACATTTCTGCACCTGCAGCACAGTCACCTGTTACTATGACATCTCTGCTAATGACTGTACAGACGAGAATCGGCTCTTCCTGCAGTAGACAAACCCATGTGTTAGTAATGATATAGCGGATATAAGTCTGCACACCCCTGGTAGTAAGTCAGATTTTAAGTCATGTAAAAAAATCCCACCAAGAAGAATCATTTTAGAACTTTTACCACCTTTTAATCTCGCCCATAATCTGTACAAATCCATTTAGAAATAAACTGAATTCATTTTGAGGGGATAAGAAAAATAACAAAACTACAATAATGTGGTTGCATAAGTATGAACACTCTCTCATAATTGGAGATGTGGTAAAAATAAATAAACATTTTTCCCTTTGTACACCCATAGTGCTGCCTCTGCGGGGGTCCCTGCTGGTCTTGGAAGCAATCAGAGCCATCCCATCATTTACATGACTGAACCAGCCAATCACAGGCTAAAGCCCCCGTCTCACATAGCGAGATCGCTGCTGTGTCACGGTTTTGGTGACGCAACAGCGACCTCACCAGCGATGTCGCTATGTGTGACACTTTGCAGCGATCAGGCCCCTGCTGTGAGGTCGCTGATCGCTGCAGTGTCCTGGACCATTTTTTGGTCGTTGCTCTCCCGCTGGTCAGCACACATCGCTGTTTGTGACCAGCGGGAGCAGCGATCAGGCTGGTAACTATGGTAAACATCGGGTTACTAGGGGCACACGCGCACCTAGTAACCCGTTGTTTATCATGGTTACGAGCCTGCTAAAGTGAGCGGTAACCTCCCGCTCACTGTAGCAGAGTGGTAACCATGATAAACAACGGGTTACTAGGAGCGCGTGTGCCCCTAGTAACCCGATATTTACCTTAGTTACCAGCCTGCTCCTGCTTCAGCAGGCTGGTAACCAGGAGCAGGACATCGTGGAAAGATTCTTTCCACGATGTCGCTGCTCCCCTGATCGTTGGTGAGCCTGCCTGTTTGACAGCTCACCAGCGACCACATAGCGACGCAGCAACGATCCCTGACAGGTCTGATCGTTGCAGCGTCGATAAGTGTGACTGGGCCTTTAGAGTGACATTTGCATGCATGAGATATGTGACCACTGTAGCCAGTGATTGGCTGCAACGATCACATGAATGATGGACAGGACGTCATTACTTCCTCCCCTGGCTGTGACCACCGAAGTGGCAGCACTGGGGAAATCAGATTGTAAGGAATACTTATTTCTTAGAACAGTCCCTATTCTGCCCAATGTAGAAAAAATCCAGGAAACCTTTCACTGTCAGTACTAGTGATGAGCAAGCATGCTCGTTACTCGAGATTTACTAACATACTCGAGTGTTTTCCTAGTTTCTTCAGCGTGCTCGTGTGTTATGTTTTCGTCACTCCGTGCTCATGATTTGCGACTGTTTGAAAGCTTTAATACATGTGAGGAATGCTTGTTTCTTAAGCATTCCTCACATGTACAGAGGGTACGGAAAGTATAGACCCCTTTAAATTTTTCACCCTTTGTTTCATTGCAACCATTTGGTAAATAATGAAAAAAAAAAATGAACTTTTCAGAAAAGTACACTCTGCACCCCATCTTGACTGAAAAAAAAACAGAAATGTAGAAATTTTTGCAAATTTATTAAAAAAGAAAAGCTGAAATGCTGAAATATCACATGGTCATAAGTATTCAGACCCTTTGCTCAGACACTCATATTTAAGTCACATGCTGTCCATTTCCTTGTGATCCTCCTTGAGATGGTTCTACTCCTTCATTGAAGTCCAGCTGTGTTTAATTAAGCTAAAAATTTCTACATTTCTGTTTTTTTTTCAGTCAAGATGGGGTGCAGAGTGTACTTTAATGAGAAAAAAAATGAACTTTTTGGAATTTACCAAATGGCTACAATGAAACAAAGAGTGAGACATTTAAAGGGGTCTGAATACTTTCCGTACCCACTGTATTAAAGCTGTCAAACAGTCGCAAATCATGAGCACGGAGTGACTGGAACATAACACCCGAGCACGCTGAAGATACTCGGTGAGCACCCGAGCATGCTCGCTGAAAGGGTTAACAGAACATGCTTGCTCATCACTTGTCAGTACATAAAATTCCCCATGTAGAGAATTGTGTAATGTATGTCTTGCGATATCAGTCGTCTGCCCCTATGTATTATTTTTAGCACAAACACCAAGAGTCACGTAATGCCACATTCACTATATGGAGAAAAGTATGCACCCCCTCCACATTCCCCAACAGGAGATTTTATAACTAACCATCCTACATACATAGATATTAATATGGAGTGTCCCTCTGTAGATATAACGGCTCCTGCTTTTCTGGGAAGGATTTCTATAAGATTTTGGAGGCGTCTAAGATTTTTGCCCCTTCATCCAGAAGAGCATTTGTGAGGTCAGACCCTGATGTTGGGGGGAGGCCGGGTTCACTATCTCCGTTCTTGGATGGGCTGGGGTTCAGGCTCTGTGCGGCCGCTCATGTTCTTACACCTCCACGTCTGTGTGGGTGTCTTGCTCTGGGCACAGTCACTGGGAACAGAAAAGGGCCTTCCCCATTTATTTACAGTAGATTCTGAATTGCACAGGTGTTGTAGTGCCTGGACCATATGGTTATACTTGTGTACTGTAATTATGGGCCCCTGGGTGGTGTTGTGGCCCCTGCATAGGAGTATCTCTTAGATTTCTAACATTCTGATGTGGTATATTGGCACGGTGCTCAGAGCCACTTGGTCGCCTCTCTGATTCTTTTACCACGAGTCCTTGGGTTAGTGACTGCTGTGAATACTTTGTGCTGTGGAGGGTGTGAGGGTCATCTGCTACGGCTGCTAATGGTGAGTGGGACATGAGACTTTATCACAAGGACATTTAATGCAATAGCTGAATTCTTCGCAACCATTGTGCAAAAAGCTTTTACGTCAATATCCTGTAATGCTGAAGCCTTTCACACTCAGACCTGTAAATATTGGTGGTGTGCGAAAAAGAGCAAACGCTAAAATGTGTGCTCACTGCCGTGTATCTGCCTCAGTTTTTCACAGCATCAACTACTTACACAGTGAAAACAGACAAAGCTGTAAGTCGCCAGTGGGGGAAGTAATTCACCTGTGCACATCCTGTCCTGTGGACTCCATCTGCCATCATCTCACTAGTGGAAGCAGTCAGTAAAATATCCCGTTCTCCAAACCCTTGGACCGGCCACAGCATTTCTCCCGGATCTCAATCCCTGATGATGCCATCTGTGAGCTCTATGCCGCTCAGGGTGAACAAGGAAGGCTCTTGTGCTTAGGGTTAGTGTGTGTTCACACTGAGTTTTTTTTACTTAGTTCTTAAAGCAGAAATTCTTCAAAAACCACAAATTTTGATTGTAGAGTTGGAGATTTTCTACTGCAAAAACCTTAGTGTGAACACCTCTTTAAGTAAAGCGGCCAGATTGAGGAAAAACACAGAAGATGAACTTGGCCTGATAGGACGAATCATGTCTGGGATATCCACTCACTAATAGCTGGGAATCTTTTCTGCAGATGAGAGGAAACTGAAATAACGGAGATGGATAATTACATTCCCATAAATGTGTTGTGCTATTCAGATGTCAGGAAAGGATCAATCTATATGTGAGAGAGATGTCTGCACATCAGCTCCCGACTCTTTATAACTGGCAGTTGCCATGTTTGTCTGATGTTCTTCTAAGCCAGACATGCACTTTAGATGTTGGCTGAATGCTGGTCCTCCAAACCCCCATACACATGCACGCTCAGCCGACGGCTGCTTCTCCCAGCCCTGCCAAATACATGCACTCTCAGCCGATGGCTGCTTCTCTCAACCCTGCCATATACATGCACGCTCAGCCAACAGCTGTTATTCCCAACCCTGCCATATACATCCACGCTCAGCCGACAGCTGCTACTCCCAACCCTGCCATACACGTCCACGCTCAGCCAACAGCTGTTACTCCCAACCCTGCCATATACATGCACGCTCAGCTGACAGCTGCTACTCCCAACCCTGCCATACACGACTATGCTCAGCCGACAGGTGTAATTTCTAAACCTGCCATACATGTACACTCAGCCCAAACTGTTACTCCCATCCTTGTCATATACATGCACGCTCAGCCGACAGCGGCTACTCCCAACCCTGCCGTACACGTCCATGCTCAGCCGACAGCTGTTACTCCCAACCCTGCCATACACATCCATGCTCAGCCGACAGCTGTTACTCCCAACCCTGCCATATATATGCACACTCAGCCGACAGCTGCTACTCACAACCCTGCCATACTCGTCAATGCTCAGCCAACAGCTGTTACTCCGAACCCTGCCATACATATCCACGCTCAGCCGTCAACTGTTACTCCCAACCCTGCCATATACATGCACGCTCAGCCTACAGCTGCTATTTCCAACCTTGCCATATACATGTACCCTCAGCCGAAGCTGTTACTCCCATCCCTGCTGTAGACATGCACGCTCAATCGTCAACTGTTACTCCCAACTCCCATACACATGCAGGCTTAGCCTACAGTTGTTACTACCAACCCTGCCATACACATGCACGCTTAGCTTGGTCGACAGCTTTCTCTTCCTACCCCCATAGATATGCATGCAAAGCTCGGCTACAGCTATTCATCCCGACCTGCCATACACACGATTCACCTTGATGTTTTACTCAGCCCATAACTATTACTCCTGACCCCCCCTATACCCCTGCATGTCCAGCATGTTCAACAGCTAATATTCCTGACCTATCATTCACTCTGCTTGTCTAACTGCTATTATTCCTAACACCCCTGTAAACATGCACGTTCACCTGAAAGCTCAGTCGAGCATACATGTGTGTTCAATAGAGAGATGGGTATAATCCTCTGCCTAATACTTCTGTCTGCTTCAGTCACCTTTGACTTTTTTTCATTTGAAAATAAAAGATGGACATATTGAAATTCAACATGTTTGACCATTTTTTTTTCCCCTTGAAAACCTAATCTCAGTGGGGAGTCAGGACATCCTCGTAGATATTAGGTGGTTGGCCGGTCACTTCAGAATCGTCAGCTTAAATTGATAAATAGATTCTCATGATTGTAAGGAAATAGTGAACATGTCCCCTCTTCTGTCATGATTGACGTTTCACTTCGTAACTAGATATAGATTTACCATTCAGTAGTCCTGGAAAGCTGAGGGACAACATCTGTATAAGAAGTAAAGGCGGCGGCCTCCTTATCAGTTTTCCTAAAACATGTTGCACATTTGCTCCATGAGACTGACAGTTACAGGTGGTCAGGGCTCAAGGACAGACGTCCACTAAGCTGCACCTCATACAAATCTGCTGGTTCTTCATGCCGAGCTTTCAGATGTTAATATCTGTGTGTTATGGAAAGATGAAAATCCCTCTGATTCTGAATGTGGAGCTGTTCTTTGTCATGGTGTCACCGGGTGATGGGGGTTAATCTACATTCCACACAAGGACAAGAAATACAATATTAAAAATCTTGGCACTTAACGGTTTCCTGCAACACAGCCGTCCTCTTCATCAAACCATGCGACTCGCCGGCGCTGCAGTGTAAAGCATACATCAATGGACACATCACACGTCCCTCTGAAACTGGGCAAATGTGCAAACACCAGGCGACCTGGAGACCCCAGGCTGCGAGTACGGCTGCGGCGAGTGCATATCACGGCACAAAAACACAGATAGTGGGGGAGATTTACTTAGCAAAATGCACCAAACTAACAAATGTGAAAGAAAATGGACCTGGAAAAGTAACGCAGACACTCCCTGAAGCTGACGCACCTCTTTGTCAGTCAGGGGCATCGGTCAGACTTTTTATTTTTCGCCTTTAATTTTATTTTTTTGCTGCTTGTGTGGAGCATTACTTTACTTTTCCTTGACTTTTTTTATTTCTTCAGAGCTTCTTTGTTCCCTTTAACCCATTTTACAGCCTTATCACCTTGTTATGTCTGATTTGTAAATTTTTTTTTATTTATTTATTTTTTAAAAAAAAGGAAAAATCAAAATCTTCAAGGTTATTAATGATTGTGTGCACGACCATGCAATTTAAATGTTTTACTGTACGTTATGAATGTACTGTAACATTATATGACAATTGTACCGTCACAGCCTGTACATAAAGTCTAGATAAGGATGGAGCAGCAGAGGGAGAGGTTACTGAACGTATCTGGAGGGAAAAGACGGTAATACATCATCGGCACAAACAATCTATAGCGCTGCCTGTGGAGGAGAGGCAATTGCTTAACTACCAATGCCCAATTGGAGTGCTCCCCGCCCCTGGAATAGCTCTTACCAATCTTCTATTGTTTTTGCTTTGCTTCTCATTTGTGGTTTACATCTTAATTTTCTTTGGCTCATGTCATTTTTTTTTTTATGAGCACTTTCTATTATTTTATTTCCATGTAGCATTTTTATTTCTGACAGTTTTATGATTTTAAACTTTTTATTGTTTTTAAAGTTTTTATTTAATGCAAGCATCAGATCAAGCCATATTATCCAGGAAGGGAATAATTATAGACATTACTGCTCTTGCATCTTTTATGGGGTGTGACAACATGGGTGATCTGGACCCGCAGGATAACAGATGCTTTGGGGCCCGTTTGTATATTGATTTTCTAACGGGCATTAATCGGATTTGGCAGCCACAGAGGATAAAAGGAGTTGGTGTATGATTCGGCCACCTGTGTCACGTCGCTGAAGATTTAATTTAGTTAATTTGCCCTGTCAGGATATGGTCTAGATTGAACACATATTGCTTACGGGGGTGTGTGACCACTGCTTCCAGGACCAGCATTTACCAATCACATTTTCATTATTATTTGACAAACATAGGACCAGTTCCAGAATGGAAAAGACTAATAAAGCTTTCCTCTGTACTTATCTTTTTATTACTAATCCCCCCCCCCCAAAAAAAAACAACAAACAACTTTTCGAACTAGTTATGTGCCACTGCACTGCAAGATTCAGTGGTTTGTGTGTAATTTTATGTTTATATGAAATCTCAGGATCATCTAATGAGCCTAGTGCTGGAGGACATACACACACTGTCACCTCCAACTAACAAGTCTAGTGCTGGAAGACACACACGCTCAGTCACCATCACCTAATTAGCCAAGTGCTGGTAGACACATTCGCTCAGTCACCTCCACCTAACGAGCCGAGTGCTGGAGGACACACATGCTCAGTCACCTCCACCTAATTAGCCTAGTGCTGGTGGACACGCATGCTCAGTCACCTCCACCTAACGATCCTAGTGCTGGAGGACACACATGCTCAGTCACCTCCACCTAATTAGCCAAGTGCTGGTAGACACATTCGCTCAGTCACCTTCACCTAACGAGCCGAGTGCTGGAGGACACACATGCTCAGTCACCTCCACCTAATTAGCCGAGTGCTTGTGGACACATGCATTTAGTCACCTCCACCTAACGAGCCTAGTGCTGGAGGACACACACGCTCAGTCACGTTCACCTAATGAGCCGAGTGCTGGAGGACACATGCTCAGACACCTCCACCTAATGAGCCGAGTGCTGGAGGACACATGCTCAGACACCTCCACCTAATGAGCCGAGTGCTGGAGGACACACAAGCTCAGTCAGTCTCCTAACAGGCAGGTCTCTACATAGTGATCCTGGGTTCATTGCAGAGCAGCTGATAGGACTAGCTTTCTGCCTGCTTGTGAAGAGAGGGGCGCTGCCTCTGCAGTGCAGCTGAGAGGTTTCCCTCTCCAGGGGCAGTATGATGCTGTGTGCCTACGATGCGTTTTTCAAGCTTTTACGCTGCGGAAACGCTTGATAAACCTTCCCCCATGGTCTCCAATGCAATTCCGCACTTTCAATGCCCATGCTGCGGATTTTTCCGCAGCGTTTATGCTGCGCTCAAAAATCCGCAGCATGTCCATTAATTTTGCGGAAGCGCTGCGTTTTCGCCGCCATTGACTTGCATTAGAACGCGCCAATTTCGCAAGACTACGTCCGTACTTGCGTAATTGGCGCATTCTAATGTGCGGATGGTACCCGGGTGTGGAGGACAGGAGACTCTCCTCCACACCCAGGTACCATAAAAAAAAGAAAATAAAAAATAAAGATTATATTCACCTTCCGACGCCCCCCGGACTCCTTCCCTGTGCTTGCCTACAGATCGCGCAGGACTGGAGGACCTGCGGTGCCGTCACAGTCATGTGACGGCAGGTCATTTCAATACAGTGTACCGCGATCTGCCGGCAGCCAGCACAGGAGCGCAGCAAGTCTCAGGGGCCATCGGAAGGTAAGTATAGGTTTATTTTTTTATTTTTAACCACTCTCTTGGGTCACACTATATAAATCCATGCCGTTTGCATGGATTTATATAATGTGACCTAGTTGTCACAAGCACTTTTCAAGTGATGCTAATTGCTTGGAAAGTGCTTGTCAACCCGCATGCAGAAATGTCAGTGAATAACGCTTCATTGCCGCATGTCTCTGGCAGGAAAACGCATGTACAATCCGCATGTACAATCCGCATGCGTCTTTTTCTGCCACGGAGATGCAGAAACGCTCAGGAAAAAATCCTGAGCATTTCTGCATCGTGGGCACATAGCCTAAGACAATCTACTGTCAGATGTCAGGAATCTGAATCAGACCAGAGCGGCCCCCAGCTGCAGCAGCCAGGGGTTGTTGCACAGATATGAAAGCTATATGTTATGGTTTTAGTATGCTATTATGCCATGGCTCTCTCTGCTTTTTTGTGTGCATATATTTGTGTTTCTTCATATATTTTGTTATACCATGCCTGAGGAAGAGACTTAAGAAGTCTCAAAAGCTTGCTTTGTAGCATCATTTATTTTATTTTTGTTAGCCATTACATAACTACGAGATTATCTTGTTTTTTTCCCACTGAGAGCAATCTTAAATATCCTAGTAAAAGCCTTTCCGTTCTTTTCAGAAAATGATTCATGGGAAACCCCTTTAATAATTATTATTAGCATTTCAAGGACATCAGAATTTATCTGAGACATGCTGGTATTTGTAGTTCCCTAGTGCCCTATAGAGCTGAGTGTTCGGGCCTCTCAGGCAGAGACATGCAGAGCAGCAGGAATGTGCATCGTGTGCAGGTGGGAGCCGAGGACTGGAAGTCCCTCTGCAGACATAAATCAGGCTCTTGAGAAGTGGTGATGTAAAGGAGCAGAAGGAACTAAAGGCTTTGATCTTGGGACTGTCTCAGACACACACAGACAAGCACATGCACGCCGCACACTCCAGCGCCTCAATTCCTATTCTTTTTTTCTGTCCTATTTGGAAAACTTCCGCACTATGACCGAGATCTGCCAATCCTGTGCTGCGCTCGCCTGCCTCCCATTACCACAGCCTTATGTGAAAGTAAAGTTCTGCACAGCTGCGGGGTGATTCAAAGGATGTCTTGCATTGCTGCACCATTGTCATCCCCCCCAAACACCTCCACTCTATTAAAAACAAAGCAAAAAAAGCTAAAAAACTGTTAGGCTATGTGCCCACGTTGCATTTATGAAGCAGAAAATTTCTGCTGCATAAATGCAAGTCCTCTCCCGGAAAAACGCATGCGGAATTCCGCACGCGTTTATCGCGCATTTTTCGCGCGTTTATCACGCGTTTTCCACATGCGGAATTGCCTTGCGTTTTTTATGCATTGGACAAAGGCAATTCCGCTTGCGGAAACGCAAAATTAAATGACATGCTGCGGATTTTTGAACGCGGCATAAACGCTGCGGAAAAATCCGCAGCATGTGCATAGAACTTGCGGAATCCCATTGGGGACCATGGGGTGCGGATATTCATGCGTTTTTCAAGCGTTTACGCTGCGGAAATTCCGCAGCATATACGCTTGAAAAATGCTACGTGGGCACACAGCCTTAGGACTTTTTTTTATCATGTGATGCATTTTTGCTGATTTTTTTTGTCATTGTGTTTGGAATCTGCACTGACCCCTCTAGGAGAGTAGATATTACTGCAATGTGCCCTGACTTTTCCTAGTCATGGATTCCAGGGGTTAACCTCTGCTGTTCCTATGACTGTTGTGATACTCATAAGACCGACAACTGTTTTGCTCTTCAGTTTTCTTCCATGTAGATTATTGATAATTGAAACCACATTGTAGTCTGTGGCTCAGCTCCAGGACAGGAATCAGGAGGACGTTCGGCCAAGTCTTTCACTGGCAATAAGACATTTCTTGCCATTTTTAGCATTATAAATCCGGAGACAAGGGGAAAGCATGTAATATAGTTAATAGTGGGTCGGAGAGATTGTACACGACTTACATTGAAGTCTGTACTAGCAAAGTTGCTTGTGTCTTGGGGCCAGTTTCTTGCAACTGTTCTGTTGCAGCACAGCCATTGACAATTATTAAATGTTATCCTTCGATGTGACATTGCTATCTTCAGATTGAAAAACCAACCCACTTACCCACCCCCCATAAAAAAACTGACATGTTGCATGCTCCTGAAAAGAGCCAACTATTCAGAACACAGTGCACACTATTGAATAATACCAGGATTCACCCTCCAAATCTGTGTCCGTTTTGAAGGAATTTAATGCTAACAGACTCCTCAATTTTTTGCACCTATGCCGCTTATCTAAAGTACGTCTTTGCTATATGTCATGATGCAGTGTAGGCGCAGAGTATTCCCTATGGCTGTGAGCTGCGTAACAAATAAATAATGATGATGAGGGTATTATTCCTACATGAGAGGATCTCACACTGGGTGTTTAGCCTCCACGTGACTCATGATATATATGAGGTTTGCAGACCGAAGCCTGAAATAGGAATGTAACGGAATGGAGGGATAGGAAATTGGTATACTTTTGAACCTCCCTCCAGGACTGTGCGGAGGGGGGCAAGGGCCATGGTAAGGGGAGGGTGGGCGTCTCCGGGTATTAACTATCACTTCTGTCTCTTATACAAACCCCCAGTTCTCCCTCCTTTCCATTTCCATACATATTCATTGCAGCTTTGGGTATATGTGGAGTTCCATTGGATACAAAAATTCTACACGTTCCTGTTAAAATATCATACCAAAAAGAATCATTTCAGAACTATTTCCACATTTAATGTCACCCATAATCTGTACACATCCACTGAGAAATAAACTGAAATATTTTCTGGTTGAAAAATAAAAATAAAGAATTAAAATAATGTGGTTCCATAAATCTGAACACCCTTACACTATAATTTTTTGAAGTCCCCTGTGATTTTCTGGCCACACTCCGTCTTTTTGGGCCATAGTCTATCAGCACGGCACATCTAGAACTGGCAATCTTTGTTCGCTCTTCCGTGCAGTAACTTCATATCTGTCAGATTGTGGCGGCATCGCCTGTGTACAGTGCCCTCTTCAGGTCACTACAGATTATCACTTGGATCCAGACCTGGGCTTGGGCTGGACCATTCCAGAACTTCCATTTTGTTTTGGTGAAACTTAGGGTCATCGTCATGCTGAAAGGTGATCTTAAGCTTTTTAGAAGGGACCTGAAGGTTTTGTTACAAAATTTGACCGATATTTGGGACTGTTCACAATTCCCTCCAGCTTGACTAAAGCTCCAGTTCCAGCTGCTGAAAGACAGCCCCAAAGCATAATGCTGCCTCCACCATGCCTCACTTTGGGGGTGGTGGTCATCTGGTGATGTGCAGTATTGGCTTTGCACCTTTTGGAATTGTGGCAAAAAAGTTCAACCTTGGTCCCATCAGACATAATATATTTCCCACATGCTTTTGGCAGACGTGATGGAGGTTTTGGCTGAACATAGCGAGACTTGTATGCTTTTCTCTGTAAGATAAGGCTTTCATCCGCCCCCCCCTCACCACACACACCCACACACCACAAGCCAGACATATGAAGGATTCGGGAGATTGTTGTCACATGCAAGACACAACACGGACTTGCCAGAAATTCCTGCAGCTCCATTAATGTTGCTGTCGAACTCTTGGCAGCTTCCTGAAATGGTGTCTTCTTGTATATTCATTAAGTTTAAGCTACTTTGGATGCCATCTTCACAGTATACGTGGTAGATCTAATGCCTGGGAAATGTTTTTTCCCCTTCTCCTGACTCACGACATTGCACAGTGAGATCCTTTGCTGTGTTGTCAGCTGTTTACAGACCAAAAAAATGTCAGGAAAATCCTCCTAGAATAGCGACACTTTTTATGGGGTTAATCAGAATCCCTGTAAATGACGACTGCCATGCGCTGTGTACTATTTTACATGAGTGTAAATGCAATTGGGGATGTGATTGTGTTCAGAATTAACCAATTATAAGAGGGTGTTCACACTTATGCAACCACATTATTTTAGTTTTATTTTCCCCTCAAAATTATTTGTTTATTTCTCTATGGATTTGTACAGATTATGGGTGACATTAAAGTTGGAAAACGTTCTGAAATGATTTTTCATGTTTTTTTTTTTTACTTGACAAAAACCTGGAATTTTAACTTGAATGTGTAGACTTCTTATCGACTATAAGACAAAGTTGAAAATTCAGCATTGGATCTGAGCTGGCCGATACATAGTTGCACAGATTTTCCAGCAGACTTGTCCGCTGGTAATCTGGGCTGCGCCGCACTCTGGTGACTCCGCGCCTCTGGCAGTGGTAGCTCGGCACTTTCATGCAGTTAACACCTTTTTAACTTTTTTGCATGGATTCATTTTAATATTTTTGTTAATGCTTGTCCTGTACATAATAGGATGCAAATGACCGACTTAAACATCATTTGTATGTGCTGGGGGAGTATTTTGCATGTGTGTGTTTTCCATTGCTTTGTCCATTAGTTTTTTTTTTCTTGTTTTATAGTTTGAATTGTTTTAATCTACGAAGCCTTAATGCTGACAACCAAACCTCTATGTTGTATAATTGAGATGTGGGGCCGCACCATACCTCTGTGTCTCTCCTATATCATATTAAGGTCTTTTCTCAGATTTCATGTCAATTGCTTCTTAACGAGAATATTTCCAGATTATGGCACCATACTCAGAAGCACTATATGGCCGCACACAAATTACTGAGTAATGTACAAGAAGAATAAAAGTAGTTGTAAAGTTGACCTTCACTGTTCCCTTACTATGGACAAGACAAGCATGTGGATTTTACAATGGAAATCCAGGACCCAGCGGTGTCAGACAGCAGTGGTCATTGCCAACCACCCTTTGGCAGAATAGGTTGGTATAGGACCCACTAGGTGTAAAATATTTTTTTTTTCTGTGTGTGACATGGCAGTCAGACTGCTTTTACTGGTTACAATCCTCCAGAGTCTCCCCTGCCCTTGGCTTGTTGTTTGGCGGGGATCCGGTCACTGACTGCAGGGAGAGGGATATTTTCTTTTGAGCATGCAGACATGCGGGGTGCCATGGTAGGTGGTAAAAGAAGAGGAGGATATGAGGCCGACCAGACCAGCAATACAGGACGGTGCAGCTATTCCACTCTGAGAAGCTGTAAAGACATTTAACTCCATAAATCAGAAAAGTGACAAACTAAAGAGTCTCACAGGGTCTGTAAGCTCAAATAACAGTCATTTTACATATTTTGTGCCCTCCAGTGGGAGGCCGGGTGTCATGGTGGGTGCCGCACAGTTGCATTGACTTAGATTACTATTTTAGGAGCCAACACTTTAACTAGTAATTTAACGTCTTCTGCCCTGTTGTTCGGGATTCTCTGTCCATATTTCAGGTAGATTTGTTTTCCCAGGTTCTTGGAGAATTTTGGGTGTGTTCACCTGGGTCAGTTACTCAGCAAATTTTCCATCCAGAATTTCCAGGACAAACATCTGTTGTATTCGTGCTGTATGACCATTTATGCTGCAGAATTTTGCAGCTTATCCTGCACCATTTGGTGAGAATTTTGCTGGTGTAAATTTTCTGCTTTGTAAACTTTGCAGCAGATATGTCCTGTGTGAATGTACGCTAATAAGCTGTGGTATGGGAGGGACCTTAAATTAATTAAAAAATATATATATTTCTCTCTGAAAACCTCATGAGCTTATATCGGTGCTATTTTTATGTCAGCAGAAGTTGTCAGCCAGTCTCTCTCTCCCCAGTTATATATAGTTATGTTACTACATATAAACACCATTGGAGAGCCTGGGGACCAGCCAAGTGATGCTGCAATGACATTAATATTGGTTTACCAACAGAACTACAACACCCAGCATCTACCGTTAGGTGTTCTTTGCACGGACCTGCTATGACACCTTAGTTCTCTGACATCTGGATTGTGCCCCTGGATCATGGCCTTGTTCTGCACTGTTGCTGACATCTTGTGTTATTCCCATCTCTCCAGTGCCGTCCTTCCTCCCCCATTGCGATGCAGTCATCTGCTTCTCGTTAAGGATCTGGGGTCTCGGGGTGTTCTCCATCCTCACAGAGGAGTTTCTGGTTTTATTGATTAGACCGAGATGGAGCCGTCCCTCCTCAGCCTCCTCGTGTTACATTCTTCACATATGTTCTATACCATCAGTGCACACTGCGTCCCGGACACGATTGCACAACCTGCCCAAGAATGTGCTGAGGGGATCATCACCAAGCATTTCCCCTTTTCCTTTCTTTGCTGGAGGTGTATATTTAGCTCCTTGCTCAGTGACTCTCGCTTTCTTTCAGTCTAGTGTCCTCCATTCAGATATGTGTAGGGTTCATGAACTTGGAGGGAAGGTGCAAGCATGTTTCATTTCTTCTAAGACCATGTTCACACGTTCAGGATTTGGTCAGTATTTTACCTCTGTATTTGTAAGCCAAAATCAGGAGTGGAACAATCAGAGGAAAAGTATAATAGAAACACGTGTTTCACTTCTACATTTTTCACCCACTCCTGGTTTTGGCTTACAAATACTGACGTAAAATACTGACCAAATACTGAACGTGTGAATGTGGCCTTACTGTGTGTATTCTGGAAATATTCTTTACATTGGATTCTGTTCAGAGAAGTTGCCTATAGGACCGTGCACCCACAGATGCGGTTATTGGTATGTGAGTTAATATAAAAATAAAGATTATTATTATTATAGTGCAAACATATTCCGCAGAGCTTTACATACATTATCATGGCTGTCCTCTTGGCGCTCACAATCTAAATTCCCTATCAGCATGTATTTGGAGTGTGGGAGGAAACAGGAGAACCTGGAGGAAACCCACACAAACACGGGGAGAACACATAAACTCCTTGCAGATGTTGTCCTTGGTGGGATTTGAGCCCGGGACCCCAGCGCTGCAAGGCTGCAGTGCTAACCACTGAGCCACCGTGCTGCTGTGAGTTCTTGGGTTTATTTCTCTTGATACCTTCAACAATTCTTTTTGTGGAGCCTCTACTGTACAGTTTAAAGACCCTAAAGAGGTCAATTCATCTCGGATACCAGTCTGCTGAACACATGCATGTGTTTTCATTCGGGAGAGAAATTAAGTCACTCTCTGAACCCCATGTTAAAATCCATTATACCCCATCCTTGTTTGGCTCCATTTGGAGGGAATCTCTACCACCCCATACATCAGATATCTAATATGGACCCCCACCTGAAGGGGCTATACTGTCTAAGGCATTCATAGCTTATATCAAGAATGGGGTCCCATCTCACTCTAAAGGAGGGGTATAGGTGACCATGCATGCATCCCACTCTGACCACTAGTATAGGAGTACTGTTCTTGTGATTTATTTGTGCCATGTAAGATCTGTCCAAACCTCGGGAAAACCGTAAAGGCAGCAAGTAAAAATTGTACCTGTGGTTTTATATAAATGATTTTCACTGGTGCAGGAAGACTAAAGGAAAAATGCATCAAATCCAAGATGGACAGGACATAATGGTAAAGCCATCAGTTGTTCTTACACAAAATGGGCTGCAGCCAGTGCAGATGATCGGCCGATGTAATCTGCAATGTCCGCATCGATGGCAAATGTTCGTTTATTAAAAGAAATGAATATTCGTTTCTGCTGAAATGTCATAATTTCAGCTTCAACCTAATGTGTATGGACACCCATGATCGACATAGATCGTTGCATCCCATTGCTAGAACTTTAGGCCAGAGCTATGTGGCCATTTTGGTTGTGACGCAGTTGCCGCAGCCATTGATCACTGTATGTCGGCTGCATTGCTACCCGCAAGGTACTGCAACAAGTAAGTCCCAAGATATCCAACTAGTTCAGTCTATTTGTCACCTGCTTGTTGTGGTCTGAGTGCTCTGTTTTTCTGTATCATGTGGTGATGTAGCAGCGGTACAGAGACTCTTTTGCCATGAGATTTATTTCACGGCCTAAGTCTCCATCTAGCCCCAGCCACAAAGTGCACAAACTATCTGGAAAGCAAAAAGATTTTTCTGGCATTTATGACCCTGGACTCCGTCTCCACCACATTATAATGATGATTTAGTAAGTGTGTCATTGGTTTTGTAATTAGATTATCTCTTGTGTCAAAATTACCTGAAACTCCCTCACACAAATTATGTCAGTAATTGTACGACGTTGTATCATTTAGTGTTTTACCACATTGTATCACACTGTATTATGTTGTATTGTGTTGTATCACATTGTATCACATTGTATCACCTTGGATCACACTGTATTCTGTTGTATTACGTTGTATCACATCCCTCTGCAGTAAACTGTGGATTATACTGAACTTCAGAATAAGTGATTTATGACACAAACTGCTTATATTTCCCCAAATTTACCAATGAAATCTTCTGGCCCAGGACTCCAGCATTGTAAATCTGCTGACTACCTGGTGAAATGGACTTTATTTCGTGACCCCTTTGTCCGGCTCCTTGTATCTCCCATATATTTATCCGTTCCTGCGTTGGGTGCATTGTAATGACAGGCAGATCTGCTACATGATGCATGGACTGAATAGTCACTGACTGTATCTGGAGGTGCGCAGGCAGGGGTTTGGTGTGATCATCTGTGGAGGCTGTAAAGGGTTATCTGGTGCTTTGTTCTCCTGGCAGTGAAAGGGTTAGCTAGGTTCTGTGTTGTGGGTGCTGTTTCCTGGTGGCTGCCCCTTTCATGGGTGGTAGTGGCAGTGCTGTGTTTGCAGGGGGCAGAGCTCTCCTTAATGAGCAGCTCTTTAATCTGCAGATGTTGGAGGGTGGGAGGTCCTTGTCTGGGCTTGGCTGGGAATTTATCTGATTCCTCTTGTCACATCTCCTCCAGGAAACCTGCACTCAGTATATAGCCATCAGCTGGTGGCTTTAACCCCTGCCTGCACTGTTGGAATTCACTCCAGGTCAGACAGCAGCTAATACTCGAGGCATCATTTCTCACCCTTGTAGGGAGCTGTGGTTTAGATCTGTGGAGCCTGCACCCCTGGGTGAACCTGGGTAAGTCTGTCACCTCTCAGTGCTGATTATCTGCACGCAGCTCATATATTACTTGGGTTTGCTCTAATGACCAATTTCTACCTGAAATCTATTGTCTTAGAGGAGGAACCTGAACTGACCCGATGTCAGAAACTTTCAGCCATTCTTGGGTCTACTGACAAGTTAGGAGGCAGCACAGTGACAGTGAGCATGCGCCGTGTCCTGACAACAGACACAACATTACAAGGAGATTTGTTCTTGGGGTGTCAGCAGGACGTTCCTTACACTCCCTGTAGTGTAATTCCTCCATTGTGTTGGTCTCTGATTGTCTCATACAGGCTGACAGCGCTGGCGTGGAACAGGCGATGGCTTGTCACTTCTGTCACATGGTCAGCACATCCAGGGAAAATCCCACAATGTGTGCAGGAACAGTTTCCTGGGAGTCGCTGTATGTATCAATGTATCAGCTCAGTACTGATAGGTGTATTGTAGTGATCGCACACTGTGTCGGTGACATGGTATTCTGAGACCTGTAGTTCTTCTACAATCTGTTCTTTAACAATGGAACAAGCAGCTGTCATTTGTGCTACTGGATATTGAGAGGACAGTAAAAGCTTTGTCAATTTTGTATTTATTTATTTTTTTAATATTTGATAGATGAATATTAGAATATGATAGTGAGAACTGTACATAACAGAGATAAAGACGGACATAGACACAGAATAACTACTATTAATCGGAGGAGATGAGCGGCAGCCAAGTTCATCGAATCAATTTCTATCTGTATTTGGGAAACCTCTGTTAATGTAGCTAATTTATTGGTTATTTGTGAGTTAAAGGGGTATTCCCATCTCATATATTCATGCCATGTCCACAAGATATATGCTAGATGGGTGTACCACCATGGGACCTATTTATATCGAGAATTAACCTTCTCGTCAGTGCAGAGGTGGTCAGCATCCCCATACAGATGCACCAGGGCCTGTTCTCAATATAGATGTCGGTGGGACAGAGGGGGAGAGGTCCTCTGTTCAGGATTCTGTTTTCATACTCAAAGTGGAAAGTAGCTATAAAGTGATGTTTACATGTAATGCTTCATTTCACCTGTGGGGGTGCTGTTGGGAAATTAAACATTTTCTGCCAAGTACAGTTGATCACTAAACTTATTGTTAAGAGACTCTTCTCACAAGTAAAGATTGTTCAAAGCGGAGTCCTCAGTACGCTGGATTCAGACGGCCATACTAAACCTAAAGCCAGTCCACGATTTGTGGATCTGACTTGCTCTGTCTTCTTAGTCACATAGTCATAGTGCCGCCTGATATTTACATGCTCTAGTATGGTCTGCAATTTTTTTTCCCATGCAGACTGTTGGTTCATGTGGACCAACAAACGTCTATACAAGGTGGCTTAGTGGTTAGCACTGCAGTGCTGAGGTCCTGGGTTCAAATCCCACCAAGGACAACATCTGCAAAGGAGTTTGTATGTTCTCCCCGTGTTTGCATGGGTTTCCTCCCGGGTACTCTGGTCTCTTTCCACACTCCAAAGACACTGATAGGGAATCTAGATTGTGAGCCCCAATGGGGAGAGTGCTGATAATATCTGTAAAGCTCTGTAGAATTAATGGCGATATATGAGTGAGTAAAATAAACCTGTTATGTTGAAAATGTTATCTGACTTGCAGGCAGATTGCTATAGAGCAGGAGGAACTGATCTGATGGATGAAAAGCTTCAACTTGCCTTTTATACCTTCTGTTTGTATGAACGAGTCCAGTGGGCGGTTCTTCTTGGTGATTGACAGACTTAACAATATGACTGTGCATGCTGAGATAGCCGTCAATCACTAGTAGGACTGCCCACTGGACTCATATACTTACAAACACCAGTGATCTCAAAAAATAAAATGCCACCAATACTGAATCTTTTCCAAAAAGCATACCCGTATATTCCGGCGTATAAGACGACTTTTGAAGACTGAAAAATCTTCTGTCTAGTCTGGGGTCGTCTTATACGCCGGTAATGTTTTTGAACTTTCAGAAATTGACATGCGGGGATACTCTGGGGGTGTTAATAAGCTGCCGTGGCCGTATCCCTGCCATGTCGGAGTTAATATAAGGTGGAGGGAGTTAAAATACGGCGGCGGTAGGTCCAGACAGTCAGCGCTTCTGTGCTGAAACTGACACATCGCTGCGTATTCCCAGCTCCGGACACAGCGCAGGGCTTCTGTGCCGACAGCTTTCACTTGTCACAGAAGCGCTGCGCTGTGTCCGGAGCAGGGAAGTTCGCATCGCTTCTGTGACAATGTATGAAAAGCCGGCAATTCAGCAGCGGCATAAGCCGGCACCCGACAATTTAGAATAGAAAGAATAGAGCTTCACACATAGATTAGATAGATAGAAACATGTCAGTCACATATATAAGAAGTACAGTGACAGTGTTGCTTACTGTACTTGTCATTTAGTGTAAAGGATTTATTAAAACAAATAATAGTGTTTTCATGCACCGTCTCTTTAAAAAAGCCGGCCGGCAATTCAGCAGCGGTACCCGACAATTTATAACAGACAGAATAGAGCTTCACACATAGATTAGATAGATAGAAACATGTCAGTCACATATATATGAAGTACAGTGATAGTGTTGGTTACTGTACTTGTCATTTAGTGTTAAAATAAAGGATTTATTTAAAAAAAAATTGGCGTGGGGTTCCCCTTAATTTTAGTCTCTAGCGGAGGTTAAGCAGACAGCTGGGGCAGATGTTTGAAGCCTGGGAAGGGGGTAATACCCACGGAGCTTCCCAGGCTACTAATATCAGCCCCCAGCTGAATACCTAGCCTTTACTAGCTATTAAAATGGGGGACCCCCCCCAAAAAAATGACGTGGGGTCCCCCCTAATTTAATAGCTAGCAAAGGCTAGGCAGACAGCTGGGGGCTGATATTAATAGCCCAGGAAGGGAACCATGAATATTGGCCCCCTCCCAGGCTAGAAACACCAGCCGTCAGCCGCCCCAGAAATGGCGCATTCATAGGATGCGCCAATTCTGGCACTTAGCCTCGCTCTTCCACGCTGCCCTGGTGCAGTGGCAGGGGGTAATAGGGTTGGGGTTGATGTCAGCTTATAATGCCAGCTGACATCAAGCCCAGGTTAGTAATGGAGAGGCGTCTATAAGACACCCCCATTACTAACCCCATAGTAAAAGTTAAAAAAAACACAAACACCCAGAATAAAGTCCTTTAATTGAAATAAACACACAATTCTTTATTGTTCTAAATTAAACCATACTTACAGTCACGCCCATTCCAGCTGAAGCCAACGATCTCCTGCAATAAAAGTAAAATAATAAAGCAACCTCATCCTTACCTTTCCATGGTTCCCAGGACAGCTTCAGCTCTGCTACATCGAGATGACAGGCTGGACCGCAGCAGAACGCTGCCATCCAGCCTGTCATCCCGCACACACTGAGAAGCGCAGGCATGCTTGCGCTCCTCAGTGTCTCGCTGTGACGGCATCCAGATGAGCCGACAATGAACTCAGCTCACCTCCTGGACGTCCGTCACTGACAGCGTGGGAAACTTCTACTGCGCATGCGGGGAGCAGGAGAATTTTCCCACGCTGTCAGTGACGAGCATGAGGTGAGCCGAGTTCATTGGACATGATCTCGGCTCATCTGGATGCCGTCACAGTCAGACACTGAGGAGCACAAGCATGCCTGCGCTTCTCAGTGTCTGCCGCATGGCAAGCTGAACGGCAGCGTTCTGCTGCGGTCCAGCCTGTCATGTGAATGTAGCAGAGCTGGACCGGTCCTGGGAACCATGGAGAGGTAAGGATGAGGTTGCTTTATTATTTTACTTTTATTGCAGGAGATCGTTGGCTTCAGCTGGAATGGGCGTGATGGTAAGTATGGTTTAATTTAGAACATTAAAAAATTGTGTCTTTATTTCAATTAAAGGACTTTATTCTGGGTGTTGTATTTTTTTTAATTACTTTACTAGAAATTCATGGTGGTCATGTCTAATATTGGCGTGACCCCATGAATTTCGGGCTTAGGGCCAGCTGATAATGCCAAGCTGGCCCTAACCCCTTTATTACCCAGTGAGCCACCGCACCAGGGCCCTGGATGAGTTGGGTACAGCGCCAGAAGATGGCGCTTCTATGAACGCGCCATTTTCCGGGGTGGCTGCGGACTGCAATTTGCAGCAGGGGGGGCCCAGAAAGCTTGGGTCTCCCTGCGCTGCAGATTCCAGCCCCCAGCTGCCTAGTTGTACCTGGCTGGACACAAAAATAGGGCGAAGCCCCACGTCTTTTTTTTTTAATTATTTCATGAAATAATTAAAAAAAAAAAGGGCTTCCCTATATTGTTGTGTCCGGCCAGGTACAAATAGGCAGCTGGTGGTTGGGGGCAGCCCGTTCCTGCCTGCTGTACCTGGCTGGACACAAAAATATGGCGAAGCCCACGTCAACATTTTTGGGAAAAATTAATTACAAAATTAATAATAATTTAGGGACTGCATCTTTATTAACCCCTCAATTGTCATTTAGTGTTAAAATAAAGGATTTTTTAAAAAGAAAATTGGCGTGGGATCCACCATCATTATAGTCTCTAGCGGAGGTTAAGCAGACGGCTGGGGCAGATGTTTGAAGTCTGGGAAGGGGGTAATACCCACGGAGCTTCCCAGGCTACTAATATCAGCCCCCAGCTGAATACCTAGCCTTTACTAGCTATTAGAATGGGGGACCCCCCCAAAAAATGACGTGGGGTCCCCCCTATTTTAATATGTTTATGAGTGACAGTTTTCCTGCTATATACCTGCATGTCATAAGAATTTAAATTAAAAAAGGACCATGTTAAATTCAAATCTGTTTTTTTTTAATTTTTACCGGTGTTTGGTATGCGTTGGAAAAGGGGTAGTCTTATACGGTGAATATATCCTAAACTCTATATTTTAACAGGAAAGTAGGGGGGTCGTCTTATACACCAGGTCGTCTTATACGCCGGAATATACGGTATATATCGTTCTGCTCCACTTCCCTATACCACCATGCTGTTCGCACATCGGACTCAGGTACAACGTGACAGGTTCCCTTTAAACAATACAATTGAAATCTTCTCCTTTCTTAAGAACATGTAATAAGATTAAAATTACAAAGTTGCTTGTTTTTACAAGCACTTTGCAATTTTAACCATTATTAATGTTAAGGCAATCACTTTAAAGTCTTTGAAGCTGCTGAATTGTCTTTACCTACTTTGAGGCCATAAAGGCTGGCCATATATAGTCCATGGAAATGCACCAAAAAGCGCAGTTTTGGTGTCTCTGGCCAATGTGTATGGGGTGTCCCATCCATTTCATTCAAATGGCAGATGTCAAGGGAAAGAAGTGTTTCACCTGAGTCAAATATGTATGTGGTGGTTCGGGGGAGCAGACGTCTTCCGAGGTGCATTACCACCGTAGCCATGATGCTCCTCAGTATATGTGCTGCAATAACTGGACATTTATCTGGTTCTCTAGTTCTTGCCTTACTAGAGATCGTCTCTCCCTGCGCTGGACACTTGCTGCTGATCTTTATACTCCGCAGCCAATCAGAGGAGGCCGGGGAGGGAGAGAGCAGCATGTGGAACCAATGATAAGGCAGGGGGTGTGTCTCAGACCACCTAGACTCCTGTAAACATTGTAGCTAAATTTCTGTTACTGAATGTGACTCTGCCTTAATCGAGCTGAGGCAAAAAGCAGCCAAACCCCTGGGACTAAAGAGAATAAATAGGTGAGGAACTCTAGGTAGTGACTTACATTTCCCGACTGATAGCACATTACAGCAGATGTAAGGCAGTCCTTGTCTCTGTCCTGTGGATCACCACTCGCTTCTGTGTCACCCCAGGCCTGGATGCCACAAATATTAAAGGCTGTGTCTGAGAGCAGGAGGGAGGTTCCCTGGTCAGGGACCATTAGCATGCAGCACCTCCTGTCCCAGGCCAGTAGGGGGAGCAGGCTGCCCCTATAAAAGCTGGAACTGGGGCAGGGTTAGAGAGACCAGAACCCACTTCTGAAGTGTCCAGAAGGGTTCTCAGAGAAGAGGGACAGGTCAGCAGCAGCTGAGGAGTCCGTGAGGCAGAGGAGAGACTGCGAGCCAGGGACAGAGGCGACGAGAGCTGGTCCTGGCTGAGAGAAGCACAACCGGACATTGGGGTCTCAGGCTGTCAGGGTTGCAAGCCCAGCAGCTGAGAACCAACCCGCGAGGGATTTCAGGTCCCTTGGCCTAAGAAGCCTGGAGGCTCCGCCACACAGAGGGACCAGTACAGCAAGGAGAAGCAAAAGGTACACAAGGCCCGAGTCGCAAGCCATACAGGCGAAGTACACGGCCAGCTCAGGGACGTGGGCTATTACACCACGAAAAGGGGGATAGTCAGCAAGAGCATAGAGAGAACGGTAGGCCTACACACTCACCCTGACCAGTGGGGCTCGCCCGAATGCTCTCAGATACCCAGGCCCATTCCTAACCGGTACTCCTGTTGGGTCAGTAATAACATCTGCAATAAAGACCCTGGACTGTTTGAAGCGGACTCTGAACTCTTACTATTGCGGCCTGCACTATCACCCCCAGCATTCACCTACACTGCCCTGAGGCTACACTCTTCCCGTGGGGAGTTGTCCTACCCCTGTGCTGCACACCAACACCAGCCTCAGTGGTCTGCCTCGCAGCGGCGGTTATCTCTGACCGCAATCCACGGGTGGCGTAGTCGGACATTCCAAAACACTGATAAATAGACTGCCACAATTTGGTCTGACCACCCTGAGCCACGGGATCGGGTTGCCACTACTACCCCCAGCATCGCATAGAAGCCCGGTTACGGGTGCCGCACGGCCCAGGGGGCGAGTCACTTCCGTATTAGCTGTCAGGTACGGGAGCACTGATCATGGCCTCTTCAGAGGACAAAGAAAACGTGAGGAAGAAGGGATGGTATTACCAGTCTCTCAGGCAGCAAACCTTGCCCCCATGAATAGGTAAATTAAGAGTGCGCACACCTTCACCTCTCTACACCTGTACACAGGCGCTGGGTCACAGCTTGCGCATCGTACGTTTGCTGTTGTCATGGGAACACACAGCAAATGGGAAATGAATGTTGTTACCGCTTGTTCTGGCCTTCTGGATGATCGTCAGTCACAATAGAGCGCGACCTTGAGGAAACACGACGCCGTTCATATCTCGCACTTCTCCGCTAAGGTAGACTGGGGAGGGAGCGCAGGGTGACGAGAGGTCGCTGCCAGAGCAGACATGACGTACAGGGGAAGGGGCAGAGCACTAAAGGCTAATAAGGCAATATTATACAAATTTATGGTTTTATGGGGTTTAAAGGGAGCATGACGCCCAAATATAAGAAGAGTCAAATTATAAGCAAGAAGTATCTTGTGGCTCGAACTAAACCTCATGTCCCTTCGTTGCCCTCAGTTAAGTAGAAATGTGGCACCTTCGGGGCCCAAGACAGACTGGTTGCTATGGACTTTGTGCCTGACTACCCCCTTTACAAAGCTGCAGTCTGTGTGAAATTAAGATCAGTGGAGATTGGTTTTGTGTTTAGGACCAGTCCACACAAGACAGTAAAGCTGCAGATTTGTAGAATATACGATTTGTCAATTCTTGTTGCGGATTTCACTTTTTGTTGAGATTTCACACACGGATTTGCATGGAAGAGCCATTAAAGGCAGCAGTTCTGCATCCCCGTAGATTACTTGTCTGGAGGAGCTCCCAATCTGGGCGGATGGTCGCCTGGTCACTCCTAGGTTTCTAGAAATGGCTTTCCACAACTTTGTAACCAGTTTTCCAGAGAAAAAAAAAGGTTTTACATTATGAAGTTCTGAAGACAAACATAAACTGGAGCATTCATCTGTTTTCGCGGCCACAGTTTTGTGTCCACATTCAGCACGGATACTACAGTGTGGCCCATATTATAGATTCCAATCACTGTCCAATGTGATATGAACAATCACTGCTGTAACCGATGATCTGTAAATTGTCTGCATGATGATACATCCCTGGCCGTCATTTATTCACAGCTGAATAGGTGGATGCAATCTATTGCTCTATGTTGTCAGCCATTTCAGGCTGGGGAGAGGCTGCGTGACATTCCTGTGTGACTGACATCAGCCGCTCATCGTATATCACTGCCAACCTTTTATAACACAGGCTGAGCAGCCCTTTAAATTCTGGTATGGACACAGAGGTTCGGCTCCCCTTGTCTTTTTCTGGCTGCAGTGTTGAATGCAGGATACGGGGATCAGTGATTACACAATGTGCCACATCCACAGCACAATGAGGAAGCCATTAGCCGAGTTGTGACAGTGTGTGACTTCAGTGTAGATAGTGGGACATGTCACAGAGAAAAGCGTAATACGTGGGGGACATTGTCTGGAGGTATGCGGTATAGGATAAGCTGCTGGGCATGCTGCTACTTGTAGTCTACAACTCCTCTCCTTCAGAGCACAACCTCCATCATATGCAGGGAGAAGCAGCATCCGCTGTTTTATCTGACAACATGCAGTGAGACATATGGATGTCAGAGTGAACCTCGCTATTCTGTATATTTGCATTTATTAATATAAGCGCCAGCTGTCACTTTCTTTTCCTGGCTGGGATGTCATTAATATCATTATCGCGCCTCTAGCGGCCATGTCTTAGGAAGAAGCGCCCTTTACGGATCATAAGGGAATATTCACATATGGCAGATTTATTACAGACATTTTTGCGACTTCCTCATACTGCCTAGCCGAGTTTGCAGAAATCCATATACCTGCTGCAAAACCAACCCATTTACATGTATGGAAAGGATTCTCAGTTTTCAGAGACACAGGCTCCTGTATTATTTTTACTTACTGATTAATGAATGGACCTGTCTTATGTTTGTTGTAGGGCAGCAGCGACCTGTTCTCTGAGAGGAACAGAAGGGTTTTAGGGTTGGAGACTCCTGGCAATTTGTGTAATTGGCCCCCTGCTCAGTGCACGTTACCTGGGGCTGACATGTAGCGTTACAGTAAATCTCAGCGATTACCTGGACGTGACTTTATGAAAATGAATGCTCAAGTTATTCACGGTGGTCATCATGAGCGGGTACTAAACATTCATGAGGGTCTCACTAGACAGCTATATTTCTGATGAAATTAAAGTGATGGTGTCCACAAGGAGATGTGACGTCTGTGCAATTTTTGGGTTTGCTACTCAGTAACCTTCTATAATAGTTTGTCTTCCGCCATTTTTCCTATTTTGTGCTTTGATCATGCACCTATAATGCAGCACCTATGTATAAGTATTGGCGCCTGATATAATTTTATCGCTGTGGTGACCTCTCCTACCAATAGATAAAAGGCTTAAAGGGTTGTCCGAAAGTAAGATATATTTCTTTGCATGGATTGACTACAAAGAATAGACATTAAATGGAGGCATATGTGTCTTCCAGTGCCACCACGGATGCACCACTTCTGGAGTCGGCGGAGACCTCAGGAGCGTCTCGTGCTGGATCTGCCAGGGTGCTTAAAGATGTATATGCCTTAGTTTATTATTATTAATCAATCCATGCCTTAAATAATAAAAAACAATTGTTTTTCAGACAACCCCTGTAAGGGTATATTCCCAACGATGGATCCTCTGCAGAGTTTCTTCAGTGTAAAAACCGCACTAAAAGAGTTTGCTGCGGAGTTTCTTAGTCTATTTCCCGATGATACTACCATAAAGCCACGTTCACACGTTCAGTATTTGGTCAGTATTTTACATCTGTAAACCAAAACCAGAAGTGGGTGATAAATACAGAAGTGGTGACGTGTTTCTATTATAATTTTCCCCTGATTGTTCCACGCCAGGTTTTGGCTTATAAATACTGATGTAAAATACTGACCAAATTCTGAATATATGCAAGTAGTTTTATGCACAGTGGATTTTCCCATTGTCAAATACACAGTGGAAAACGCTACATATAAACCCCCATGATCCCTGATGACTTTCTAAGGCTGAGCTGTAGACTACAGCCTGTAGTTACACCCGAAGATAAGATTGTGAAACTGAGCGCTGATCTTACTTATTGGCTGTATGTGCCATGGCTGCATGTGATTGCACTGCACAATAGGGGCAAACTTTATTGCCCCTTTTATAAGGCTCATTGTCCTGTTAGCATAGACCTGATCAGAGGAAGGCTTAAATGGGTATTCCCATCCTATCCCAATATGTAGTAGGTGTAATAATAAGAATATTAGCAAATATCTCCAATTAGAAATGTAGTTTAGTTTTTTTGATTCACTATCTCTCTTACCTCATGCGCAGGCATCGCAGGACCTTAGGTATCCATGGTTACGACCACTAGCAACTAGCTAACTGTGACTTTATCAGTGGTCATAACCATGGATACCTAAGGTCCTGCGATGCCTGCGCATGAGGAAAGAGACAGAGCAAATCAAAAATACTATACTACATTTCTAATTGGAGATATTTGCTAATATTATTATTATTACACCTACTACATATTGGGATAGGATCTTGGGGATGGGAATACCCCTTTAATGTGCGGGCTGTAATATCTGGATCTGTCTCCCAACTGATCTCTGGAGGGGCACAGGGCACACAGTTGGGCGTCTGTGTGCTGGGTTTGCAGATTTTAGGTGTCAGACCTTTTGACAGTAACTGATATGTTTTTATGGAGAGACCACACAGGGCTGTGCGGAGAGTTGGGGTTAGAAGGTCTGGGTCTCGGATTGTTCCAGCTCTGTTTACCCAACAGCACAAGTCTCCGGCTTATTTATCACGACCCAGAACTCGGGGATGATTTCTAGAGACATGTTTCCGGCAGTGAACTCTCCACTCCTCATTAGGGTTATGGGACCCAGCAATGCTTCACTAGTAACCAGATCTGGAGCCTCACTGGTTACATATGATAATGGCCCGGGGACTGCTCCGTGGCTTTTACAGCATCACTGTGCAGGTTACCGATATATTGGGGTGTTTTGCTTCTTTTTTTTTAAAAAAAAATAATTTTGACTCCGCTCACACTCGCGGTTGTCACTGCTTGTGGTACTGTCATTAGCAGCACACAGCTCCACATGAGTTCCTATGAATTATATCTGTACAGGAACGAGACAGGCTCATTCCTACAGGCGTCTGGGAACCTTTCGCCTGTCTCCATGGAAACGCTGCCTCATTACATCTACAATAGCCCCGACAATGATTGCAACTTCTTTGTGCTGCTGTGCGGATTCCGAGATTTCTCTTCAAGTACAAAGTTATGAATGCACAAATGTGCCTTCTGAGAAATAAGACACCATTACAGTTCCCAAGAAGGGTTGTCACCCAGGACAGTAGCAAATCAGCCAAGGTATAACCCTCCACTCCATTCAGGAGATTGGAAAAGCAGGGTGACATTCAGGTCCCATGGAGATTGTCATGCAGAGATTTAGGATGCTTGGGTGTAATGAGGCAGATTTGACATCCACAAGAGCTGTCACGCAAATCTTTGAGAAATAGAATTTGTAATAACTTGAAAGAGAGCGAATCATGGACTTGGTACCAGATGCCAAATGCAATCCAAGCATTGTCACAAAAGCTGCAGATGGGATGATGGGAGTTATAGATTTCCAAAAGCTGGAGCCCCACAAAAAAGCTGAAAATCAGAATAGCTTATGTGTAGCAAACCAAGAGGTTCTGCAGTAGATGAGGCTTTTCTGTAAAGAACCACCTGTGCAGCACCTTTTTCCTCTGCTTCCATCCTCTCTGAGCCGCCAGAACAAATTGCACTGCAAGTGAGGACCTGCCTCCTTTCTTAAGTTCTGGGCCCCTTTTATCATTGGTGGGGTTTTTTTTGTCTTGTATTCGTTGATGTTTTTTTGCGACAAGTTCATCCACAAGTGATTCATGAATTTTGCACAAAGTAAAAAAACTCTTTTTTTTTTTTTTTATTCTTTAATCATTTTTGTGACTGTTTTAGTTTTTCAAAATATCCTAAATATTTCTGATCTGCATAGACTCATTCTAGTCATTGGCTCAGTCATGCCTGGCTTGCACCATTTAGGCTGCATGATGCAACAACCCTCCTGCAAATCTATTGCAACCGATTTCTTTTTAATGAATACAATAAAAAAAAGAAAAAGTAGAAAGGTTGGACAGAATTTTTCTCCTCCTAACGATGGTTTCCAAACCTCCCTGAACCATCGATCCCCTGGACAATTTTACCAATGATTTCCTAAGTAGACCAATGGGATGTTCCAGGCTTCAAATCATAGCACCAATATATGTAAAAAAAAATGGTTCTGGACCGTTCTGCAATATTTCATTATCAATTACGTTTCTGCACACAACTGGAATCTTGTTCAGCTTCATGTGGCCAGATATACCCCCCAGGGAAGGTTCCATGTGGTTAAGATTGTGCTCAGCTACTGGCGGGATATCCAAGTGCATTCTCCAGAAGTAAGCTGAGATCACGGCTGACGAGAAGTGCAATTCCTGAAGCCGAACGTTCTGTAGACCAGCGCCAACTGGAGATGGACTAAGGAGGCTGGAACTTCTCCCCGGCCGCCTTTTACAACACAGATCATTTCTAGGAGTTTGTGAATTGGCTCAGTAATTGCAAACGCTGAGACACCAGGTTATGCAAGCAAACACAGGCAAGCAAATAGAAGTTACAAAAATAATGGCAGATAATGACGGCCACACAGGGAAATTTAAATCAAAGTCTCGGAGCTCATGTATCTGGCTATCCACTGTGGAAAAAAGATGTAAGTAAACTAAAAAAACATGGCACCTAAGGAAAGGATCATATGACACCTCCTGGGGAGAGTTTATAATGACTGGTGCTAAGGAAAAATGCAGCAGTCTCTCTTTGGATGTATTCATGCAAAAAAAATTTATTTGCAGATTTGAGTGCTGATTCATCAACCCAAATCCATGGACAATCTGTTTGTAAATCGGACAGTAAATTCATGGAAAACACGAGGATCAAATAAAAATTGGACAAATTGTATTGCAGACTCCTGGCAGTACAAACTGCAGATTTATGGCTCATCTGCAACAGAAATCCGTCAGTCAGACAATTTTATTGCACAATGTGAACAATCTGGTAGCAGGCTTTATCTTAAAAAAAAAAAAAAAAAAAAAAAAAAAAAAAAAAAGCCTCTGAAACGTGAGAGCTGGAATCTGGTTGCAATGGGTAATGCTTCCACTTTTTCTTTGCAGCAGTTTTGATAAATCCCCCAATCTACTGGTCTGTGCTTACTCTGCAGTCACAGGATATTCAGCCAGCGTCCTCTTCATCGGTCCTTGCTCAGGTGTTTTCACAGGCGTCAGTCATTGTGTCACAGTTCCGTGTTGTAAGTGTTGCCTACATTCACACTTCCTGTTTTCTGCCCCGCTCTCGCGTCATGTCCCTTCCTTCATAAACCTGTGGTTAGTACATGCTGATGACTAAATGTCACTAAAACTGGAAAATGCAAAAAGGCAAAACGGATCTACCCTCATGTAGCAATCCCACCAGTGGTTAGCACTTCAGTCTCGTGTCATTTACAAACAAAAGAGGACAGCCGCGGCCAAACACTTCTGGCACCACAACTTGGCACATCCCTCCAAAAATCCACTGGCAAGATTTGAATGATCAAGGTGAAGGGGTGACAAAATGATGGTGTCTGTAACCAACATTTAGTCATTGGATGTCCTCAGGATATTGTGACCTCCAAAGTCAGAGCAGATCTCTCTTCTGGACAGCAGAACACCAGGAAGAAACCATAGGTAAGCAAGAAGCGAAGGGACGTGGACTAACACATGACTGCAGGATCAGACTACACATGGGTTGTTTGTAGTCTGTAACCATGGAGACACACAGCTCTGCTTTAGAGCTGTATACATAAAATAACATTTGAATGAAAACTAGCAAAAATTAGTTTAAGTTGTGGAAGCAACTATTGCAGGTTGTAATAGTGCGACATTGTGTTTAACAGAGGATGTGCAGTTATTTGTGTCGTCCGCCTAGAAACTAGCATGGATATTATCCAGCAGAATAGGAAAAGATAGGGAGAATTGATCCTGCTGTGGGTGGAAGGGTTAACATTCAATTCTTATGGTGCTGTATATTAGTTACCATACGTCTGTCACTTTCAGGGAAGGAGTCAGAGAGACGTCAAAGAAATGGTCATGACGTTGTCATGAAATTAGTATAAATAGCTCAGGGATCCCCGGACTCCGGCTCGTCAGTGTGTGGGTCGCCCCCTAGGTGACAATGACAAGTGTCTCTCTGCTGCAGAGAAAGGGCACATATCTGAGGAAGTGGCAAGCTTCAAAGTATAGAAAGTCAGAAATTACTCACATCAGTGAAGCCACAGAATAGGGAACAAGTCTAATAGTACGAGCAGACCGAGGGGGGTTAAGGTCTGCAGACGCTACACTCCCAAATATTTGGTATACTTTGCAATGGCTAGAAAGTCTTAGGAGGAAGATGGAGACTGAACTCTGTGTCTAATTCAGTAATTACAATGATCTGATACAATATAGGCGGCTACTGGAGCCACGAGTCAGGGAACAATACTGTAAGCATGCCCACCTGCAGCACACTGGCGATATCATCACATGGGTATCTAAAATGGTTTTCAGTTTTGCCATGCTTGTAGCGCAGGATGAATGGCATCTCTGTCGGAATATGGATGTTTTGCCATTGACCAGTGCAAGCAATGGCTCTTACCAGGTTGAATTCTGGTCATACGATGAAGCTGCCGTCCGCTGCTGGCAGATACTGCAGGGGGGAAATTCTGGAAATCCATGTGGCTGCAGCATTCATTATTAATGAGTGCGGTGTAAATTGTTTCATCAAACCGGATTAGTCATTTGTGTAACGACTTGTGGTGAGAACATCATGTATAATTAATGCTGGCTTGTTTTTACCATACGCTGCAAACAGGGAAGGGAATAGATGGGAAACCTAGTGATGGGTGAGACGCCCTGTGATTTACACATCAGCTGATCAAAAGCAGCAAGTATAGAACATTACTGTATATGGTGCGAAAAGCCAAGAACCCGGCCCATAATGGAGCTTCGCGTAAAAGGCTTTTCTGTATAGTTGAAATTTGCTTTTCATTTTCAAGATGAATTTGAACTTTCTCCTTTATATCCAGAGGCTGTAAAGACCTAATACTTCCCACAGCTGGGGTTACAGATATTTCCAGTCTAGACAATTCTCTGTGAGATAAATAGATCAACATATAAGTCTCTCATGAGTGTTGCAATGTATCAGTGAAGGCAAAACGCATCAGTCTGGAATCCACAGAGGTTCTGTATTTTATTCTACATTGTATTTTTTAACTTCTCGTTCTTGAAGGATTTATCAACCGTCTGTTTATATATAAAGTTAACGTGACTTCTCTAACATGGATTCCGAATTACAGCCTGTATTATACTCCAGAGCTGCATTCACAGTTCTGTTACTGGGAAACGGTCAATTAGCATGTAGGAATATACACAACTTATTAGCTCAGTGCTTATAGTGCACATAGGCAATTCCTGCACAGTAGCTGGTATATGGACAATTCCCCAAATGCAAATTACCAGCATAACTTCTGTGCAGACACTGAGCAAACAGAGAAAACAGAGACTTCAATTCTGAAATTAATAATTGCAGCTCTGGAGTATAATACAGGAGGTAACTCAGGATCAGAACAGGATCAGTAATGTAATATATGTACACAGTGACTGCACCAGCAGAATAGTGAGTGCAGCTCTGGAGTATAATACAGGAGGTAACTCAGGATCAGAACAGGATCAGTAATGTAATATATGTACACAGTGACTGCACCAGCAGAATAGTGAGTGCAGCTCTGGAGTATAATACAGGATGTAACTCAGGATCAGAACAGGATCAGTAATGTAATGTATGTACACAGTGACTGCACCAGCAGAATAGTGAGTGCAGCTCTGGAGTATATAATACAGGATGTAACTCAGGACCAGTACAGGATAAGTAATGTAATGTATGTACACAGTGACTGCACCAGCAGAATAGTGAGTGCAGCTCTGGAGTATAATACCGGATGTAACTCAGGATCAGTACAGGATAAGTACACTGTGTGCCGAATTATTAGGCAAATGCGTATTTTGCTCACATGATACTTTTTATACATGTTGTCCTACTCCAAGCTGCATTGGCTTGAGAGCCAACTACCAATTAAGTAAATCTGGTGATGTGCATCTCTGTAATGAGGAGGGGTGTTGACTAATGACATCAACACCCTATATAAGGTGTGCTTAATTATTAGGCAACTTTCTTTCCTTTGGCAAAATGGGTCAGAAGAGAGATTTGACGGGCTCTGAAAAGTCCAAAATTGTGAGATGTCTTGCAGAGGGATGCAGCAGTCTTGAAATTTCCAAACTTTTGAAGCGTGATCACCGAACAATCAAGCGTTTCATGGCGTGTTGGCCAAAAAGGCGCAAAATAACTGCCCATGAATTGAGGAAAATCAAGCGTGAAGCTGCCAAGATGCCATTCGCCACCAGTTTTGCCATATTTCAGAGCTGCAACGTTACTGGAGTATCAAAAAGCACAAGGTGTGCGATACTCAGGGACATGACCAAGGTAAGGAAGGCTGAAAAACGACCACCTTTGAACAAGAAACAGAAGATAAAACGTCAAGAATGGGCCAAGAAATATCTTAAGACTGATTTTTCAAAGGTTTTATGGACTGATGAAATGAGCGTGACTCTTGATGGGCCGGAGGCTGGATCAATAAAAGGCAGAGATCTCCACTCCGACTCAGACGCCAGCAAGGTGGAGGTGGGGTACTGGTATGGGCTGGTATCATCAAGGATGAACTTGTGGGACCTTTTTGGGTTGAGGATGGAGTGAAGCTCAACTCCCAGACCTACTGCCAGTTTCTGGAAGACAACTTCTTCAAGCAGTGGTACAGGAAGAAGTTGGTATCGTTCAAGAAAAACATGATTTTCATGCAGGACAATGCTCCATCACATGCATCCAACTACTCCACAGCGTGGCTGGCCAGTAAAGGTCTAAAAGAAGAAAAAATAATGACATGGCCCCCTTGTTCACCTGATCTGAAACCCATAGAGAACCTGTGGTCCATCATAAAATGTGAGATCTACAGGGAGGGAAAACAGTACACCTCTCGGAACAATGTCTGGGAGGCTGTGGTGACTGCTGCACGCAATGTTGATCGAAAACAGATCAAGCAACTGACAGAATCTATGGATGGAAGGCTGTTGAGTGTCATCATAAAGAAAGGTGGCCATATTCATCACTAATTATTTTGGTTTTTGTTTTTACATTTCAGAAATGTTTATTTCTAAATTTTGTGCACTGATATTGGTTTCCCTGGTGAAAATAAACAAGTGAGATGGGATTATATTTGGTTTTTATTAAGTTGCCTAATAATTCGGCACAGTAATAGTTACCTGCACAAACAGATATCCTCCTAAGATAGCCAAATCTAAAAAAATCCCACTCCCAACTTCCAAAAATATTAAGCTTGGATATTTATGAGTCTTTTGGGTTGATTGAGAACATAGTTGTTGATCAATAATAAAAATAATCCTCTAAAATACAACTTGCCTAATAATTCTGCACACAGTGTAATGTAATGTATGTACACAGTGACTGCACCAGCAGAATAGTGAGTGTAGCTCTGGAGTATAATACAGGATGTAACTCAGGATCAGTACAGGACATGTAATGTATCTACACAGTGACTGCACCAGCAGAATAGTGAGTGAAGCTCTGGAGTATAATACAGTGAGGTAACTCAGGATCAGTACAGGATAAGTAATGTAATGTATGTCCACAGTGACTGCACCAGCAGAATAGTGAGTGCAGCTCTGGAGTATAATACAGGATGTAACTCAGGATCAGTACAGGATAAGTAATGTAATGTATGTACACAGTGACTGCACCAGCAGAATAGTGAGTGCAGCTCTGGAGTATAAGGCTGCGTGCCCACTATGCGTTTTTCAAACGTTTTTTGACGGGAATTTCCGCAGCGAAAACGCTTGGTAATACATGCCCCATGGTCCCCAATGATGCTGTGCACATGCTGTGGAAATTTCCGCTGCGGATTATCATTGCGGAAAAATCAGCAGCATGTCCATTAATTTTGCGGACACGCAGCGTAATCGCCGCCATTGACTTGCATTGGATCGCGTGACATCCGCCTCACTGCATCTGCACAAGCGGATATCACACGGTTCAATGTGCGGATGGTACCCTGGTCTGGAGAAGAGGACACTCTCCTCCAGACCTGGGTACCATAGAAACTGTAAAAAAAAGAATTTAAAATAAAACACAAAGATTATACTTACCTTCCGATGTCCTCCCGGTGTTTTCTCCCCTCCGTCTGGTCTGCTGTATGGGTCGCGGTGCTGTGAAGGACCTGCCATGACATCATTGAGTCATGTGACCTGTCACATGACTCAGTGACGTCACCCCAGGTCCTTCACACCACCGCGAGCCGCCCAAGACACCGGAGGCAGCAGAGAAAACACCGGGAGGACATCGGAAGGTGAGTATAATGTTTATTTTTTTACCATTCTTATTCTTTTTTTTTTTTTTAACTAACTTGGTCACACTACTATAAATCCATGCTGGTTGCATGGATTTATATAGTGTGAACAAGTTGTCAAACACTTTTCCAAGTGATGCTAAAATCGCTTGGAAAAGTGCTTCATAACCCGCATACGGAAATGCATGCAAAAACGCTTCTACCTGGAGGAAAAAACGCATGTAAAATCCGCATGCGTCTTTCCTGCCAGGGAGAAGCGGAAAAAATATGCAGCATTTCTGCATCGTGGGCACTTAGTCTAATACATGTAACTCAGGATAAGTACAGGATAAGTAATGTAATGTATGTACACAGTGACTGCACCAGCAGAATAGTGAGTGCAGCTCTGGAGTACAATACTGGATGTAACTCAGGATCAGTACAGGATCAGTAATGTAATGTATGTACACAGTGACTGCACCAGCAGAATAGTGAGCGCAGCTCTGGAGTATAATGCAGGATGTAACTCAGGATCAGTACAGGATCAGTAATGTAATGTATGTACACAGCGACTGCACCAGCAGAATAGTGAGTGCAGCTCTGGAGTATAATACTGGATGTAACTCAGGATCAGTACAGGATCAGTAATGTAATGTATGTACACAGTGACTTCACCAGCAGAATAGTGAGTGCAGCTCTGGATTATAATACTGGATGTAACTCAGGATCAGTACAGGATCAGTAATGTAATGTATGTACACAGCGACTGCACCAGCAGAATAGTGAGTGCAGCTCTGGAGTATAATACTGGATGTAACTCGGGATCAGTACAGGATCAGTAATGTAATGTATGTACACAGCGACTGCACCAGCAGAATAGGGAGTGCAGCTCTGGAGTATAATACAGGATGTAACTCAGGATCAGTACAGGATCAGTAATGTAATGTATGTACACAGTGACTGCACCAGCAGAATAGGGAGTGCAGCTCTGGAGTATAATACAGGATGTAACTCAGGATCAGTACAGGATCAGTAATGTAATGTATGTACACAGTGACTGCACCAGCAGAATAGTGAGTGCAGCAAAAATGAAATTTTGATTTCAGAGGTCAAAAATATAACATTAACTTCCTTCCTAATAACTTCGCTGTCACTAGTGTTCAGACCTATGTGTATATGTAGGATGAATGTTACACAATACGTGGATATCCTATTTCCTCCGCTTTATATTTATACTCCAGTGTGATGACAGGGCCCTGTATGTTACAAGAATTATCGCTCTGTCATATTGTCCGGCATTGTGGTGGCTGTGCACATTGTGTCATGAGAACAACATTAACCTGGTAAATTATAGCTTTATAATGCATTGGTGACGGTAAAGCGACCATGATCTGTTCTAGCCATCTTGGCGAGCCATGTTCCATATAGAGAAAAGCCAATACTGTTCCCATTGCCTCCGGCGGCAGGCTTCATCATTCTATATTTCAGTTGTCTATGGCATTGGATAGTCTGCGTATATTAATGCCCCCATCCTCCTGCCTCCTCTGCAGAACATCTGCTCCATATTTCTCTCTATATATTGTCATTTAATAATGTGTTTTTGGAGACCGTCCTTCAGAAATGCATTTGTGGCTTTATCATTTCAGTTTTATAATTGATGATTGCTTTTATATAGAGATGACCAACACAAATTGGCTGCATGCTAGATACCAGGCTGGTGAGGCAACAAACTGTGACCTGTCAGGTGGCTCCAGGTCAGGCCCTAAACAATATACGACCTGACATCATCCAGGCAGGGAAATAAAGCATATGCCTTTACATATGACACACGTGGGATGTATTACATGAAGAGAGACCGTGCACGGGTTGATGTCATTTCTCAGTTATCCAGGGATTTAATAACTGATCACACCGGGATCAGGACTGGGCTCAGCGCCAGGATGTATTTCCTCACCTTAAACAAAGTGGCTACATTTCCAGTCTGCTGGGACTTTGTATACTCTATATACAGGGGCAGAGCCTTTAGATCATGTGCACAGCACTTCAGGATTGTCATTGCATTAGCTGGCACACGGATTACCTAGTGGTCTTGGTGCATTTCCATGCGGAAAAAACGCAGCGAAAACGCATTAAAAACACACACATAGCCTTCATTCCTGTGGCCCCTACACTTCAATAGAAATACCTCTATTTATGTAGAGGTGGAGTAATGGCTGCTTTCTTCTAGAAACAGCGCCATCCCTGTCCATAAGTTGGGTCTGGTATTGCTCTTTTGTTTCATTGAAGTGGATGGGACTGAGCTGCAGTAACCTGGCTGATTTGTGGACAAGTGTGGCTTTTTTTTCTGGAAGAAAGCGGCCATGATCAGGAGCATTTGGTTATCTTGGGTCCCCTTTAAGGTTGCTTTGGACTTCTTTGCACCAAGGTCAGCCATAAGTTAGGGGGGGGCGCTTTAGATTCCTCTCTCAAAACTTCAGGATGTGGTTTGCTTTGTTTTTAGACACTGATTTTGATGTTTTTGCTTTGTTTTGTTTTTCTTCAGACACTGATTTTGATGTTTTTGCTTTGTTTTGTTTTTTTTCTCCACAGATTTTTCCACCCAGGTTAATTCCACCGCCCTGAACTCTCCGGGTCTCCGTGGTTCTATGAACGCGCCTCTGCTGCATCCATCCCTCAGCAGTTCCGGGATAAGCCCATCGTTGGGCTCCCCAACCCAGCTCCACTCACCTCTCGGCTCTCCCATCAATGGAATGGGTCCACCGTTCTCGGTCATCAGCCCGCCTCTGGGGCCCTCAATGTCACTGCAGTCCGCAGCGGGCATGGGCTTTGGCACCAGCAGTCCTCAGGTGAGTTCATCGTGCTTGTAACTCCAGGTAGTAAATTGGGGGAATATATTCCCTTGTGCACATCAGTCTTCCTGTCCTGTAATCCGGGATACTGCACAGCAGTGTTCATGCGAGCAGGAAATTTTCTGCACTTTGTCATTCACTCTATTGAAGGACACTAAAATCCTTTTTCCTGCTTGAAATGGCTGTTAACAGGGAACATAACAATAACAATGTATTGCATTCATCTATCCTTTTAAATGTATTTGGAATTAGACGCTTCCTATAGATTTGAGACATTGTGTGGACAGGCTCTGACATCTATCAGGAACACGTCGTGCAGATTACATCTTCATGTAAAGTAAATCTAGTTAAAGGGTTAATGAACATGGCATTTGCTGAGGAGGGTGGGCTGACTAAGGGAAAGATTATCTAAATGTCTAAATCCCCTCAGGTCCCCCCTCCCAGAGGTAAAGAGCTTACACTATAATAAGCAACAGGGCACCAGCAGCTGACTGCCACCTGTCACCCAGACATTGGCACCTTTTACAAGACCTGGCGTAATCTGCAGCGTCCTGCTAGGCAGCGCCACGTCCAACTGCAAGTCCTACTAGCATTCCCTAATGAGCCAGAACATGGCTGTCAAATCTCGACTATCACTGCCACAGAGGATTTATGGTGATGTGAGAATGGGAGCTGTAGTATGAAAGCAGCAATGATGGGGGAATTGTAGTGATGGAGTAGCCAGAATGACCCTAAAGCAAACTGATGATGGGAGCTGCACCTATACGCAATTTTTCTGGACTCAAGAAGGGTATTTTGGGAGTGATAGGTACAGGTGGAGAAGGGCATTGTGGCACCTGATCTAAATAAGAGGGTCATTTTATGCATTGCATGGAAATTACTAGCACAATGTGCCATCCATATTGCCAGACCATAAACGTTCTATAGTCACAGATATCCTTGGATTGGTCTAGTCCTGGCAAACTGAGATATATGAAAGAATCATTTGCTCTCCCCTGCTGTCCTGTCTGTAGACTTTCTTTTTTTGCTTCCTCCCCTGCCCAGGAGATGTGGTATGATCAGACCATGTTCCTGCACGGTCAGACACAGCCATTACACAGTACACAGCAGGGGAACATTTATAAGATTATCTCAGCACAGGGACATTTTATTTAAACACATCCAATTGTGGAACTTATTATTATTCCAAGATCTTTTGATTAAAATGTTGATTAAAATTAACTTTGTTCGTGGGAAAACCCCCTTTTAATATGTATATACAGTTATTCCAGAAGTGTCGTTGGTAGGAAACCTCCGTAGAGAATAAAAAGGGGACTTTCCTAATGAAGCTGCCAGATGTGTTATCCGGGTAACAGGCGCCTCTGAATCCAGAGCAAAGGATGAGATTACAGTCCACGTGTTATATTACAGAAATGTCATTACTGAATAAGAGGACGCTACATATCCAGGGGGGCACGGGCTGCAATTCCAGGCTGTGCTGGTGAATAGCGCCTGACACTGCTGACAACTGTGGGCACTGCTCCCCGGCTCTTGTGATAATGATTTTTGCGTCTTTTATGGATTATCGGGAAGGTGCGTGCAAGATACAATGGTTTAAACTTTCGCCCTCCGATGTCATAGACCTTCTTAAGTGATTAGAAAGAGCAAGCCAATAAGACTGTGCTGGATCTCTCCAACATATGTCTCTTTCTCTGAAGAGCATTAGCGACAGTGGCCGCACAACATCTTGCGTGTTCTGGATTGTGAAGGGGACCCCCAGGTACTATGGACACCTGGTAGGACCACCTTCTTATCAGACTGAAGAAAGGAAGTTTATGGCTTGTTGCATGCGAGTAGAAAGATGCAGACTAGTGTATTTCCCTCATCTACTGTTCTCTTATTAAAGGCTTTAATTGTGATAATACATGGGATATAATGGGGAATAATGGCAGGACCAGGCTGCAGATGAGGAGGATGTAGTGCAGCCCCCCTGGATACTGTGTAGTAATACAGCACATGTTCTGCTGCCGCCCCCATAGGACTGACAAGTCAAAGTGACTGGATTTTTGTGACATGAGCTCTGGGCGTCCCCTCCCTGCTTTTATGGGAGACACCAGTGGGCTTCTCTGCCGGGTGATGTCAGTCCCTAGGACACCTGAGGCACCCCGTCGTTCTTGGGCCTACGGTTCTCCTCCTTGGCCGGCCACTGAGCTCTCATTTCAGGGACTTTCCGCCCTTATCCTGCACACATCTGGACTGGAGGCTGATGTTACCAATGCACTTACCCCAGATAACATGGAGCTGCGAGGAGTGTGCGTGTTCTTGCTGCAGGATAGAGTTAAGTCAGAAGTCTCTCCAGTGCTGCAATGAATACCAGACATGTTTCTAGCTTAGACGTTTTCCTCCTTGGTGTATGATGCATTAGGTTTAGTATGTTCAGGTATAGAGTCTCTATATATTTACCATCTGCACATTACATCAGGCCGGAGTCTTATAATGGGGGGCCATTCTACTAAATATTGATACAGCGTGATCTCCTGTGACATCTGTATATTCATTAGTAAGGAGTGAAGTGTAACGCCTAGGTATATAGCATGAAAGTTTCCTGGCCATAGGATGCTACAAGAGGTGAATGACAATCACAGCACAACCCTCTCAGGTTTTGGTGCTTTTGTATTTTCAAGAGTGAATTTACATGAAGTATATTGAAAATTTTTGCAACAGATCTAGAAGTGTTTGGAGAGGTTACTCTGACTTTTCACTCACAGAGCAGCCAGCTGGCACTGAGCATACATCTGCACTTCTTGCTTTTCATGCTGCTCTCTTTAGCCTTGTTTCAGGGCTGTGAAATTTTATTATTGGGGTTTTTGAAGATTGAAGTCAGGAATGTTTCTCCTTTACTATGTACAGGCTGTGTCCTTCATGGTGGCATTCATCCATCCTTACATAACAGGCGATAATGCATTCTTGTTTCATGTCCTTGAAACCATCGGAAGGTCTCTCCATCTTCTATAGAGAACGCGCTGTCTGATAGGTGATAAATAACGTTAGGTGAAAATGCTTTTAAAGAGCCTGTAACCCTTTTAGTCGTCTGTGATGATTGGGGATGTGTATCTATGTGTATCACCTCCTTTACTTCATGTGTTTTGATGATTGGATACATGTATATATGTGTATCCCCTCCTTTACATGTTGATGATTGGATACATGTATCTCCCCCTTTACTTTGTGTGCTGATGATTGGATACATGTATCTACAGTGGGTACGGAAAGTATTCAGACCCCTTTAAAGTTTTCACTGCAGCCATTTGGTAAATTCTAAAAAGTTCATTTTTTTTCTCATTAAAGTACACTCTGCACCCCATCTTGACTGAAAAAAAACCCAGAAATGTAGAAATTTTTGCAAATTTTATTAAAAAAGAAAAATTTAAATATCACACGGTCAAAAGTATTCAGACCCTTTGCTCAGTATTGAGTAGAAGCCCCCTTTTGAGCTAGTACAGCCATGAGTCTTCTTGGGAATGATGCAACAAGTTTTTCACACCTGGATTTGGGGATCCTCTGCCATTCTACGTTGCAGATCCTCTCCAGTTCCGTCAGGTTGAATGGTGAACGTTGGTGGACAGCCATTTTCAGGTCTCTTCAGAGATGCTTAATTGGGTTTAGGTCAGGGCTCTGGCTGGGCCAGTCAAGAATGGTCAGCGTTGTTGTGAAATCACTCCTTTGTTATTTTAGCGGTGTGCTTAGGGTCGTTGTCTTGTTGGAAGGTGAACCTTCGGCCAAGTCTGAGGTCCAGAGCACTCTGGAAGAGGTTTTCATCCAGGATATCTCTGTACTTAGCCACATTCATGTTTCCTTAAATTGCAACCAGTCGTCCTGTCCCTGCAGCTGAAAAACACCCCCATAGCATGATGCTGCCACCACCATGTTTCACTGTTGGGATTGTATTGGGCAGGTGATGAGCAGTGCCTGGTTTTCTCCACACATACCGCTTAGAATTATCACCAAAAAGTTCTATCTTCGTCTCATCAGACCAGAGAATCTTATTTCTCATAGTCTGGTAGTCCTTCATGTGTTTTTGAGCAAACTCTATGCGCGTTTTTATATGTCTTGCACTGAGGAGAGGCTTCCGTCGGGCCACTCTGCCATAAAGGCCTGACTGGTGGAAGGGCTGCAGTGATAATTGACTTTGTGGAACTTTCTACCATCTCCCTACTGCATCTCTAGAGCTGAGCCACAGTGATCTTGGGGTGGTTCTTTACCTCTCTCACCAAGGCTCTTCTCCCACGATTGCTCAGTTTGGCTGGACGGCCAGGTCCAGGAAGACTTTTGGTGGTACCAAACTTCTTCCAGTTAAGGATTATGGAGGCCACTGTGCTCTTAGGAACCTTGAGTAATGCAGAAATTCTTTTGTAACCTTGGCCAGATCTGTGCCTTGCCACAATTCTGTCTCTGAGCTCCTTGGGCAGTTCCTTTGAGCTCATGATTCTCATTTGGTCTGACATGCGCTGTGAGGTCTTATATAGACAGGTGTGTGCCTTTCCTAATCAAGTCCTATCAGTTGAATTAAACACTGCTGGGCTCCAATGAAGGAGTAGAACCATCTCAAGGAGGATCACAAGGAAATGGACAGCATCTGGCATAAATATGAGTGTCTGAGCAAAGGGTCTGAATACTTATGACCATGCGATATTTCAGCTTTTCTTTTTTAATAAATTTGCAAAAATTTCTACATTTCTGTTTTTTTTCAGTCAAGATGGGGTGCAGAGTGTATTTTAATGAGAAAAAAATAAACTTTTTAGAATTTACCTAATGGCTGCAATGAAACAAAGAGTGAAATATGTAAAGGGGTCTGAATACTTTCCGTACATACTGTACGTGCATCTCCTCCTTTACTTTGTATGCTGGTGATTGGATACATGTCTCTACATACAATGAGATGCTTTCCAGCCTCTTATAGGTTCATTTCCTTCATTCCTGATCATCTTTTTTGGTGATTTTTTTTTTTTTTTTTTTGTAGTTTCTTTTCTGGATATCATCTCACCATGTATCTACATTATGCGGAGTATCTAATCTTAAGGACTGCAGTGTAAAGCATGGTGGATTTTGCGTCTCTAATGAGAGAGGAGGTGTAATCCCGACTACATACTGATGGCAGCTGTGCAGTAATGTAGAGGATGATTATCTTATCTCCTGTCTTGCTTTTCCACATCTTAGGGCAGTCCTCCCACCTGACTTGGAATCATCGCCCTCCCTGAGCATTAGATAAAACCACTTAAGACGTGGTGCAGGCTTGTGATCCTCTAGAGCGGTGTCTCCCCCTCGCCCCCTGCGCTTGCTGCCGTCCAGCTGCTTTTGATTTTGCAGAGAGCCTGCCAGAGTCTTGGACAAGCTGATTAGGCAATGAGTTTGTGTCTCGTATCACGCTGCCTCTCATCTCGGCTTTTTCCGTTATTTTCTTTTTTTCTTTCTGAGGGTGCGAAAGTTTATATGGTGTAAGATCTCCTGGCGAGGAGAACATCCGGGCGAGTTGGGTTATTAAGCCCAGAGGCGTTACATCGGCTTTATGGCGGCACAGTGAACAAGTCTTCTCGGCACAAATGCTTACTGGAAATTTTTATTTTTAGAGTCATAAAATACTTCAGGCAATTAAGTGCTGATATATAACGAGAATTTTTGTAAGAACAGAAGAGATGAGGATCACTAATGACTGCTGGCGTCACGCAGGGGGTACCCTTTTCACAAAAACGTCCTAAGTCCTTTGGAGAAGATAGGACTCGGCCCCTGGTGTCTTCATAGCTCGATCCTCAATTTATCACGTTTTCCCTCCTCACAGATTGTACATTCTGCACAGTGATTATAAGGTGGTGAGAACATGACGGGTTGTGTGGAGTTGCGCACACGATCCATTGTGCAGCGATCACATTTGTTACACTATGTTCACACACGTTGTGTTTTGCTGCAGATTTTTATGCAAATTTTCAGCTGCATTTAGCAGTACCAGCAGAGTCTATGAGAGACCAGAATTCTCTGTTCACACATGTTGCTTTTGTTTGCTGCGTATTTTCTGCCTTGCTTGCATATTTGGAAAATAGAGCATGTCACTTCTTTCAGCGTTTCTGCAGCAGAAAACGCAGCTGCGTTTTTGCTGCGTATTTTTCACCCATAGGATGTAATGGGTGGTCAAAAATACGCAGCAAATACGCGTTTTTTTACGCTGCTGTTTTCCTGCCAGAGAAAAGTTAGCAGCAGATTTGCAGCAGAAAAAACACAACATGTGTGAACATAGCCCTTGTGTGTCAGACCTCCCAGCACTAATGACACTTGTGTCATCTGGATGTTGTTTTTTTGCCTTTCACTGACAGCAAGCAAAGATCTTAAACAATGAAAACTGAAACACAAATGATGAGAAAGTTGCTTATACTGTGATTAGCGTTCTTTACTTATGCCTGGAAAACCTAATTTAGGACCAGGAACATGATATCTCCCATGTGCGAATAGCCTGGTAATGTGTGACCCTGCTCCGTTCACTGCTAAATATCTATTGGTGCAGAAGTGCGCAGTGGTGTCCACTGATCCATTCACTTCTGTGTCTATGGGTGAAGCAGTAGTGAGGATGTGAGACCTCTGCCCCCACAGACAGTGATGGAGTGGTGGTCCGGTATGCACAATACTGCTTCTTCCAAATGGGATATAGATCCCCCATTCTCTGGATCCGTGGTGGTCCCACAGTTATCACCGCTGTGGATATGTAATATACGTTGTTTATGGGATAATGCTTTTGAGACATTACTCATTATTCGTCATCTACTACCTGATTTCAGCGATTCTGATTATGTTTTTAATGATGTAAAATGTAATAATCTGCACAATATTAATATCTGCTCCTTCTTCTCTTCCTCTGGTTTCAGCTCCATTCCCCCATGAATTCAGTCAGCAGCACAGAGGACATTAAGCCTCCACCAGGAATAAATGGCATTCTTAAAGTGCCAGTACACCCCTCAGCAGCTATGGCGGCCTTCACAAAGCACATCTGTGCCATCTGCGGAGACAGATCTTCAGGTAAAGATGTATCTATGGTTTAGAACAGTGGGATTCTTAGTGCAAATTTACACAATCTGACAACGCCAAAGATGTATCATAGTGGTTCATGCTGTGATAAATCTGGTGAACTTTTACACCATTTACTCGTTAGCTGACTTCCACTGTGCCAGGAATATGCACCACAATTTTGCATGTTGTCACATGGAAAGCTTTGTCCCATGTCAGGCAAGGCGCAGAAAGTGTCTAAAGCACAAAGTAAGTAAAGACCATTAATAGAGCCAATAATTCAGCACATTTAGCTTAATATCCCTCCCCGGTATGATCAGTCCTATTCACAAGAATGGAGACCGGCTACAATACCAGACACAGCCCACAGCCAGGCATAGTGCTGTGTTTCTCAACATCCTTTTATGTAATCCTGACTTTTATGTGTAGTGCACACAGAAACAAAGTCTAGATCCTTGGAACAGATTTTTGTAAGGAGCCATGTGTTTCATCTCTTCAGATTCTTAGATCACAAGGTGAAGATGTTTCTTTCTCTGTCTCATGAGGAGGATCTTTGTCACCCAATCTAGTGACTTTTTTTTACCATATCTTGTGTTTAGATCACCCGTTCTTGTGAGCTTTCTAGTGACCTCTCTTACGATGTCTCTTATGTCATTTTCTAGTGGGGATTATCGCTTGCTCTAGTGACCATGTCTCTTGTTAGCCTCAGGTGGAGGAGGTCATGTCTTGCTTGGATACTTTCTGCCAGGTATCATTGTTGCCCGCTTTGTTGGCCTATTACCAGGTCTTTTGTATTACCTTCTGGTAGGGATCATTGTCACCTGCTTCTAGTGACCTGTCTTACTTTGTCTATTGTGTCATCTTCTGGTAGGGATCGTTGTTGCTCGCACTGCTGACCTCTTAATTTGTCTCTGGTGTCACCTTCTAGTAGGGATCATTTGTTGTTCGCACTATTGACCTCTTACCAGGTTTCTGGTGTCACCTTCTAGTAGGGATCTTTATTGCTTGCCCTGCTGACCTCTTGCGTTGTCTCTGGTGTCACCTTCTGGTAGGGATCGTTATTGCTCACACTGCTGACCTCTTACATGGTCTCTGGTGTCACCTTCTGGTAGGTATCGTTGTTCGCACTGTTAACTTTTTATCAGGTCTCCGGTGTCACCTTCTGGTAGGGATCGTTGTTGCTCGCACTGCTGACCTCTTACGTTGTCTCTGGTGTCACCTTCTAGTAGGGATCACTGTTGTTCGCACTACTAACCTCTTGCCAGATCTCTGGTGTCACCTTCTAGTAGGGATCGTTATTGCTTGCCCTGCTGACCTCTTACATTGTCCCTGGTGTCACCTTCTGGCAGGGATCGTTGTTGCTCGCACTGCTGACCTCTTATGTGGTCTCTGGTGTCACCTTCTAGTAGGGATCGTTGTTGCTCGCACTGCTGACCTCTTACTTAGTCTCTGGTGTCACCTTCTGGTAGGGATCGTTGTTGTTCACACTGTTGACCTCTTACCAGGTCTCCGGTGTCACCTTATTGTAGGGATCGTTGTTGCTCGCACTGCTGACCTCTTATGTTGTCTCTGGTGCCACCTTCTGGTAGGGATCGTTGTTGCTCGCACTGCTGACCTCTTACTTAGTCTCTGGTGTCACCTTCTAGTAAGGATCGTTGTTGTTCGCACTGTTGACCTCTTACCAGGTCTCTGGTGTCACCTTCTAGTAGGGATCGTTATTGCTTGCCCTGCTGACCTCTTACATTGTCTCTGGTGTCACCTTCTGGCAGGGATCATTGTCATCCACGCTATTGACTCTTACCATGTCTCCTGCATTACCTCCAGTGGAGAGTGTTGTCGTCGGCACTCTCCTACCATGCATTTTCTTCTACTCTGGTGAACACTCGGTTATCACCCGCTATCTGGCTGCTTTCTATCATTTGTGTGTCCGCTGCTCACTGACTGATTTGGGCAATATCACATTATTTTTTTTTTCTGCTTCTCCCAATATCAGGATCTGATTAGGGGCTGAATTCAGAGCATTTAGTCTTTTACATTTAATGAAATCTTAAAAGGAAGTTGTGTGTAGCTCGGGGAATTGTGGTGAGGGTCACATGGAGCGACCCAGGACCTTTCCTGACATGTCTGTCTCCATTGTGTCTGGCATGTGGTTAAGAAGATAAAGTGAACTGTCTATTGTTGTGCATTCCTCAAAGCCGCACGACCCTCCTTACATCTGACCCTCCTTACATCTGTTAAGAAATGGACAACCCACCATCTTTACTAATGGTGGGATAGGAAAAAAACACATGGGGATCCTGTACAGCGAGCATGGGCATGCCAGTCACATACCTGGTCTTCATAGACGACGAGTGATATTCCCAGTAGTAACCTAACTCAGTCTATAGCGTTATTGCATGGAGAGGGAATTACCTAACTAACAATTCAACAGCACTACAAAAAAATGTATTACTCTGACACAAAAAACTGGCAACTGCACTGGTGCTTGCTGTTATCAAAGAGATAATGTTGCTGCTGGGGTGGTAGTTCCCCAGCCATTGTAGCCTGGGATTGCTTTGCACATTTTTACTCTCTCCGTGTACGTTGCTCACGTCCTTCGTCCGTATCTTTGTGTTTTTTTACGGCAGGCAGTGACTTTTTTCTTTGTGAGTTTTGGTAGAGAACGTTGCAAGGTAAATGGATTTTTGTTTGTGTGAGGTGTGCCAAACTTGTCTCTCTGAAGGTTATCGCTCAGTGTTTTGATGGCCCGAGATCAGTCATGTATTCTGCCAGCAGAAAGCTTCTCGTTGTAGTTGGTAAAGTAGAGCCACAAATGTAATCTACTGTATCTAAAAGTTTCTACCCCTGAGAAATGAGCCAAGGTCAAACAGTTTCCAGTAGACTCTGTCATTCTCGTTTTCTTTTGTAATATCTGGCTTTTGTGATGGTCGTACGATCTCCTTCTAGTTACATTCACATTGATGTCACCGCTGATCTCTAGTGATGGATAGGCGGCATTCTCAGTGATGTCACCGCTGATCTCTAGTGATGGATAGGAGGCATTCTCAGTGATGTCACCGCTGATCTCTAGTGATGGATAGGCGGCGTTCTCAGTGATGTCACCGCTGATCTCTAGTGATGGATAGGCGGCGTTCTCAGTGATGTCACCGCTGATCTCTAGTGATGGATAGGCGGCATTCTCAGTGATGTCACCTCTGATCTCTAGTGATGGATAGGCGGCATTCTCAGTGATGTCACCGCTGATCTCTAGTGATGGATAGGCGGCATTCTCAGTGATGTCACCTCTGATCTCTAGTGATGGATAGGTGGCATTCTCAGTGATGTCACCGCTGATCTCTAGTGATGGATAGGAGGCATTCTCAGTGATGTCACCTCTGATCTCTAGTGATGGATAGGCGGCATTCTCAGTGATGTCACTGTTGTTTTCTAGTGATGGACAGGCGGCATTCTCAGTGATGTCACCGCTGATCTCTAGTGATGGATAGGCGGCATTCTCAGTGATGTCACCGCTGATCTCTAGTGATGGATAGGCAGCATTCTCAGTGATGTCACCTCTGATCTCTAGTGATGGATAGGAGGCATTCTCAGTGATGTCACCGCTGATCTCTAGTGATGGATAGGCGGCATTCTCAGTGATGTCACCGCTGATCTCTAGTGATGGATAGGCGGCATTCTCAGTGATGTCACCGCTGATCTCTAGTGATGGATAGGAGGCATTCTCAGTGATGTCACTGCTGATCTCTAGTGATGGATAGGCGGCATTCTCAGTGATGTCACCGCTGATCTCTAGTGATGGATAGGCGGCATTCTCAGTGATGTCACCGCTGATCTCTAGTGATGGATAGGCGGCATTCTCAGTGATGTCACCGCTGATCTCTAGTGATGGATAGGCGGCATTCTCAGTGATGTCACCTCTGATCTCTAGTGATGGATAGGTGGCATTCTCAGTGATGTCACCGCTGATCTCTAGTGATGGATAGGAGGCATTCTCAGTGATGTCACCTCTGATCTCTAGTGATGGATAGGCGGCATTCTCAGTGATGTCACCTCTGATCTCTAGTGATGGATAGGCAGCATTCTCAGTGATGTCACCGCTGATCTCTAGTGATGGATAGGCGGCATTCTCTGTGATGTCACCGCTGATCTCTAGTGATGGATAGGCAGCATTCTCAGTGATGTCACCTCTGATCTCTAGTGATGGATAGGCGGCATTCTCTGTGATGTCACCGCTGATCTCTAGTGATGGATAGGCAGCATTCTCAGTGATGTCACCTCTGATCTCTAGTGATGGATAGGCGGCATTCTCTGTGATGTCACCGCTGATCTCTAGTGATGGATAGGAGGCATTCTCAGTGATGTCACCGCTGATCTCTAGTGATGGATAGGCGTCATTCTCAGTGATGTCACCGCTGATCTCTAGTGATGGATAGGCGGCATTCTCAGTGATGTCACTGCTGATCTCTAGTGATGGATAGGCGGCATTCTCAGTGATGTCACCACTGATATCTAGTGATGGATAGGAGGCATTCTCAGTGATGTCACCGCTGATCTCTAGTAATGGATAGGCGGCATTCTCAGTGATGTCACCGCTGATCTCTAGTGATGGATAGGCGGCATTCTCAGTGATGTCACCGCTGATCTCTAGTGATGGATAGGCGGCATTCTCAGTGATGTCACCTCTGATCTCTAGTGATGGATAGGCGGCATTCTCAGTGATGTCACCATTGATCTCTAGTGATGGACAGGCGGCATTCTCAGTGATGTCACCGCTGATCTCTAGTGATGGATAGGAGGCATTCTCAGTGATGTCACCGCTGATCTCTAGTGATGGATAGGAGGCATTCTCAGTGATGTCGCCGCTGATCTCTAGTGATGGATAGGCGGCATTCTGAGTGATGTCACAGCTGATCTCTAGTGATGGATAGGCGGCATTCTTAGTGATGTCACTGCTGATCTCTAGTGATGGATAGGCAGCATTCTCAGTGATGTCACCGCTGATCTCTAGTGATGGACAGGCGGCATTCTCAGTGATGTCACAGCTGATCTCTAGTGATGGATAGGCGGCATTCTTAGTGATGTCACCGCTGATCTCTAGTGATGGATAGGCAGCATTCTCAGTGATGTCACCGCTGATCTCTAGTGATGGATAGGCGGCATTCTCAGTGATGTCACCGCTGATCTCTAGTGATGGATAGGCCGCATTCTCAGTGATGTCACCGCTGATCTCTAGTGATGGCTAGGCGGCATTATTACTCTTTCTTCTTTATGATTCTTCCTGATTTTGCAGAAATGATTTAACAACATAAAAGTCAATAATTAATATGAACCCTATTACTTTCTGGTTGTATCCTCATGTCAGCGTGAATATAACACCGTCCATCGATGTCTCGCAGGTAAACACTATGGCGTGTACAGCTGTGAAGGATGTAAGGGATTTTTCAAAAGGACCGTTCGGAAGGACCTGACTTACACCTGCAGAGATAACAAGGACTGTCTGATTGACAAGCGACAGAGGAACCGCTGTCAGTATTGTCGTTATCAGAAGTGTCTTGCTATGGGGATGAAGCGAGAAGGTAAGAGCCTGTATGTTGGACTTGATTCCTCTCCAGGGACCCCTCAATATTCTCTCTACCATTGGGGTCCTAACTCTAAGCTAATTAAAGCGCACAATTAGGATATTAACAATCTATGATTTGCTATTATAATGCAAACATTTATTACAAATGCTAAAATAAAACTACTACTAATATTCACTGTATCTGTGTCTGTTATATCTGGTTATTAGAAAGCTTGGTGACGATTTTGCCTCCAGACTCCGTAGTTTAGGGATAATGGTGGATTTTCCATCTAGGAACTTACTAGTTGGATGATATTCGATCTGGGGCGTTACCCAGCTTTCCCAGTAGCAGATATAACTATGAAAAAGCTGAGTGAACCATTTGGTTGTGCGGAGAGTGTGTGTATATATATATATATATATATATATATATGTATATATATATATATATAGATGTGTGTCATGTCTATGGCTGCCTGCTCTGTCAGCACGGGCTGCGATCGCTCGGCTACTCCTGGCACTCGGCGGATCTCGTTCCGGCCGCAGTCAGTGCAGGCTTTTGGCTCTTGTTAATAAATGTTGTATATAGTGAAATGTAAGCTCTTGTGCATATTGACATTAATTTTCTGTAAATGTTTGTGTAGTTTTAGGCAGCTGGACTGCTGCCGGTAAGAAGTTTGTGATAAGGAATGAGGGAAATTTAGATCAGCCGCTCCATCCACCACGAGGCTCTTATCTTGACCACCCATCAGGTGATAATCTATACCTATCTAACTTGCTACACTTGTCATGCCAGGCGACCCAACACTGTCAATTTCAGGGAGAGGGCAGATTTTATCTCCGTAGTTACCTGCATGAATATATCACTGGCGGCCCCCCCTCTCGTCTGTCATCAGGCGACTAGTAAAATAGTAGCCATATAGACCCCCGCTGCCAGCCCAGTGAGAGACTGCCTCTCTGTAACTTGTGTGTAGTTATTACTGGCGTCGTGTCCCTGTAATCTAGCGCTGCCGCCTGTAGTGTTACTAGTTTGCAGCCTGAGACACAGAAATTGTAATACTTTATATATTTAGGATTTCTAATGGCCTGGGGATATTCCCGCACCTTGACGTACTATTAACATGGTGGTAGTGTGGGGGTTAAGTATACTCCTATTCAATCACCAGTGAGGGAGGAAAGCTCCAATCCTCCAGTAAATCATCTCACAGACATCGTCTGATTATGGTATTGTACAATATTGGGAGACCCCTGTAGGGATGATCGCCAGCCAAGTGCCATGTTATGCTGGGGCCAGATGAAGGTCTGCAGAGCGTTCTCTTGTAGATGTGCGGTGTTAAGAAGAAAATCACACAGGCTCAATATACTGGTGGCATACATACACTGGATACATTTTACTCGCGTGTACAGTTGTGCTCAAAAGTTTACATACCCTGGCAGAATGTTTCCTTTCTTGGCCTTATTTCAGAGAATATGAATGATAACAAAAAACTTTTTTACCACTCATGGTAATTGGTTGGGTGAAGCCATTTATTGTCAAACTTCTGTGTTTTCTCTTTTTAAATCTTAATGACAACCTAAAACATCCAAATGACCCTGATCAAAAGTTCACATACCCCAGTTCTTAATACTGTGTATTGCCCCCTCTAACATCAATGACAGCTTGAAGTCTTTTGTGGTAGTTGTGGATGAGGTTCTTTAATTTCTCAGATGGTAAAGCTGCCCATTCTTCTTGGCAAAAAGCCTCCAGTTCCTGTAAATTCCTGGGCTGTCTAGCATGAACTGTGCTTGAGATCTCCCCAGAGTGGCTCAATGATATTGAGGTCAGGAGACTGAGATGGCCACTCCAGAACCTTCACTTTGTTCTGCTGTAGCCAATGACAGGTCGACTTGGCCTTGTGTTTTGGATCGTTGTCATGTTGGAACGTCCAAGTACGTCCCATGTGCAGCTTCCGGGCTGATGAGTGCAAATTTGCCTCCAGTATTTGCTGATAACTTGCTGCATTCATATTTCCTTCAACCTTTACCAAGTTTCCTGTTCCTTTGTAGATCCACTTCCGTGCTTTACTGTAGGAATGGTGTTCCTTTCATCATAGGCCTTGTTGACCTCTCTCCAAATGTAACGTTTATGGTTGTGGCCAAAAAGTTAATTTTTGGTCTCATCACTCCAAATTACCTCCAAATTAGCCTCCAGAAGTTTTGAGGCTTGGCTCTTTGCTGTTTGGCGTATTGTAGGCAAGATACTTTGTGGCATGTGCGCAGTAATGGCTTTCTTCTCGTGATTCGACCATGCAGCCCATTTTTCTTCAAATACCTCCTTATTGTGCATCTTGAAACAGCTACACCTCTAGTTTTCAGAGAGTCTTGAATTTCAACTGATGTTATTTGTGGGTTTTTCTTTGCATCCCGAACAATTTTCCTGGCAGTTGTGGCCAAAATTTTTGTTGGTCTACCTTACCGTGGTTTGGTTTTCACAGATCCCCTGATTTTCCATTTGTTAATCACAGTTTGAACGCTGCTGACTGGCATTATCAATTCCTTGGATATTTTTTTGTATCTCTTTCCTGTGTTATACAGTTCAACTACCTTTTCCCGTAGATCCATTGACCATTCTTTTGCTTTCCCCTTGACTCACAATCCAGAAACTTCAGTGTCTGGATTCCAGAAACTCACTCAACTTTTATGCACACACACTGATTACAAGCAAACAGGTCACAGGTGAGGATGTTACCCTTAGTAGCCATTCAAACCCATTTGTATCAAATTCTGTTCATGTGATCAGGCAAAAATCACCAGGGTATGTGAACTTTTGAAAAGGGTCATTTGGATGTTTTTGGTTGTCCTTAAGATTTAAAAAGAGAAAACACAGTAGTTTGACAATAAATTGCTTCACCCAACCTTGAGTGGAGAATTTTTTTTTTGTTATCTTTCATATTCTCTGAAACAAGACCAAGAAAGGAAAAATTCTGCCAGGGTATGTAAACTTTTGAGCACAACTGTATATATAAAATATACAAGACTGTTCAAAAGTATTGGACCGATGTTGGAAAGTATGCTGCAGAGTAAGAAGCGTACAAATATTATGTTAATATGTTGTTTATTTTTATCAATGAACAAAATGCAAAGTGACTGAGTAAAAAAATGTAAATCCCATCAGTACCTAGTGACAGCCTGTCACCTCCATCATCAGTATCTGGTGACCGTCTGTCACCTCCATCATCAGTATCTGGTGACCGTCTGTCACCTCCATCATCCGTATCTGGTGACCGTCTGTCACCTCCATCATCAGTAGCTGGTGACCGTCTGTCACCTCCATCATCCGTATCTGGTGACCGTCTGTCACCTCCATCATCAGTATCTGGTGACCGTCTGTCACCTCCATCATCAGTATCTGGTGACCGTCTGTCGCCTCCATCATCCGTATCTGGTGACCGTCTGTCACCTCCATCATCCGTATCTGGTGACCGTCTGTCACCTCCATCATCAGTATCTGGTGACCGTCTGTCACCTCCTTCATCAGTATGTGGTGGCCGCCTGTTGCCTCCATCATCAGTATCTTGTTAGCCACCTGTCGCCTCCATCATCAGTATCTGGTTGGCCACCTGTTGCCTCCATCATCAGTATCTGGTGGCTGCCTGTCGCCTCCATCATCAGTATTTTGTGACCGTCTGTTGCCCACATCATCAGTATCTAGTGGCGGCCTGTTGCCTCCATTATCAGTATCTGGTGGCCACCCGTCACCTCTCACTTCTTCTCATCACTTGTACACCGTTAATGAAGGAAATCGACAGCAGGTTGTTCCAAACATCTTGGAGAAGTGACCCCAGATCTTCTGTGTATGAGGCTTGTGCAGATTCATCTTTGTCTTCATGTGATTCCAGACAGACTGGATGATGTGAGATCAGGGCTCTGGGGGGCCGGATCATCACTTCCAGGATTCCTCGTTCTTAATGACATCGGATAGATGTTGGGGGTTGTTGTCCAGCTGCAGAATCAGATGCCTCGATGATGCTATTACATGTTGGAAACTGTTTTAATTTTTTACTTACGGTAGTTTATTTTTAGCAATTTTAAAAAAGATGCAATCACTTCTATTTTTGAAGATTCTTACTTTGCTGCATTTTTCCACACCTGCCTAAAACTTTTTGCATAGTGCGCACTCTATAGATTAAAAAATACATTTTTTACGCTTTTTTTATAATTACATTTTTTTAAATAAATAAATAAAAGCATACACTGATCTAATATATGGTGTATCCCCATAGGATGTAAATATATTATTATATGTAGATAACACAATGCAAACAGTCACTTTTCCCCCTAAGGAATAAAAACAAAGAAAATTCAAAACAAATTATGCCCTGTCCAGCAAGAAAAAAAACAAACAACTAAAATTAGTTATTTTTTTCTCCAAATTGTAAGATGTATGCTGTCAGGCTCTCTACATCAAAAACAGCCCGTTTCAGTGGGGGTTAATAAAAATGCTGCGATTAACTAATCAGAGAAATGAAGGTTTGTTTGGTGCTTCTGCTGCTCCACTGATTTTGCACATCATAGACCTGTATGGAATGAGAGCAGGAATTAGAAGTGATATTGAATACAGTGATTTTTGGCATAAAACATCTTCAAATGCAGCAAAATGTTTGTGCAATTTGGAATCATGCAAAGATTTTGCGACTTCTGGTGGTTTTAGGTCTCAATCTGTTTTGCCCGTCTGAATTCATGAAAGTTTATGCCACTGGTGTAGTTTCGCCAGTAATGTTCTCCAGTCCCAGTAACCTTTCTGGTGGAGGTGCACAACCGTTGTAAGATGCACCTAATTCACAAAGTGCTGGGCGCCTCCTAATAAATTGGGCGCATCTCGCTGCCTTTATTAAGACTGGTGATGTGTATTGTCAGTCCTAATGAATTGGGCCCTATATATTTAATGTATCTATGTATTCCGAAGAATGACAACCAACTTACGCGCCATCCACTGTCACAAGTCGCCATAGTCTGTCGGGGCTGGTGCAGACTCGGCTGCCACTATATAATGATTTACCAGACACATCCAATAGTACAATAAAGCGCCTCATTCCCCAGGGCCGGGTGAGCGGAGACTCTGAACATGAGAAACAATGATGTACAAATTGTATTTTGGCCAGAACGCAGCCGCCACTTGCAGAAAATCACCCATTTCTGTCAGACAGACATATTTTTGTTGCCCTCGGCGCATCTACTCCTGTCTGAGACGCAAAACAAAACTCCATTATCATTGTAGGGACAAAGTGATCTGTAAATGAGACCCACATGGAGAAAACGAGATTACCTGGATCGATATTGCACACATGGTGCTACACTGTGGATTTTGCAGCAATAATTGAATGACGCTCCGGTCTGCGGCTGCGATCCTGAAGCAAGGAGAGAATGATGTGATTAGTACAGGGCGGTGACTGGGGGCGTTTATTGGAAGGTCTGGTCTTCATTTACACAGCGCCAGCATGCACTAATATGGCTGCAATCATTACGTAAGCCATTACACCAGCCATTAACCTCAAACTAAGCCCACAATTGTTTTCTCAAGTCGTTTGCTGCAATTTGTGGCGACTTCATTAAAGTAATCAATGACAAAGATTATTTGGCAGAATATACTTGAGGGGGGTCATTGCTCCCCTTATTATAGAGTAGATTTATTACATGCTCTCATTGTAAGGGGCTAAAATAGAAGCTTCTGGAGGAAATACATGTTATACACATCTTATGTTTATAATGTATTCAGTCCTATAGTTCTGCCCCTGTACTTGACCCTTGTGACCCCAGTACAGGTCGATGAATCCATTACCTACATAAGAACTCTGTGCTGCTTTTCCTAAATCGTGATTCAGAGGAGGAATCCTCCGGTAATCGTTTAAGCCTCCTATTCTGCATGGTGTGAAGTTTTCAGTCTTCAGCCCTTTATCTGGAGCAGTGAGAATCTAGAAGCTTTGCTCTGGATCCACAGGGAAGGATGCAGCAGACATAAATCTGCCCTTTATCTCTCTATTGACACAGTGTTGTCATTACACAAGACCCAGCAGCTGCTGGAGCAGATTACCAGAAGGATTTATTGTCTCTTTAACACATAATTTAGCTTCCGTCCCACAGCAATTAACAGGGGAAAGTGGCAGGAGACAGCCAGAGTTTCCCTGTGTCACGTGTGAATGATGCTTCTCAGTAATACGAGATCCTCAGGCAGCGAGATGCAGCGCGGGGTCCTCGACTGATCAATTCACCCTTAATAACATCTTATAATGAGGCGGGAAAGAAAGTATCTGACCTCCAAGAGCTAGCAATCTAATGATAGAGACACATAATCTGCAGGATGTCCGGAGTGGTGCTAGGAGGGTAGCAGTGGAGTTTGGTGAAGAGGTTTTTGGATAAATATATTGTGATGTGTGCGAATCGTGAACTACCGAGTTGGCTCCTATAGACTATAAAAGGTGTCTGCAGCCTTCAAAACACCAGCTGTTGTGAGTGAGCCAGCTGTAAGGGCATGTTGGGAGTTGTAGTGTTACAACAGCTGGAGTCACGCAGGTTGTTGATCCCTAGACTACGGCTACACAATGACTTTGGTCACATGTTTTCTGTGACTTGCTGTCCTGTGTCTATTTTAAAGCTGCAGTAGAAACCACCCAAAATATAGACCGGTTGCAAGTAAGACGCAGTTGCAGATAAACCTGCATTGTGGTCTATAATAAGAAAGTCACATGCAGCCAAAAATCTAAGTTCTTGTAATCTTGTAATTACCCAACAAACTAGCAAAACACTCGCTTTTTGGGTGAAATGATTTTTAAGCTTGATTAAAAGTCATCATTTTTGGCAGCAGATCATCCAGAGTAACCAGTATGTGCTGCCGATAACAATGACAGCCTATACACAGAAGAATCTATTACCTGTAATGTGATTATTATTGAGCTCCGTGCACAATGGACGTGCGGTCGGCCTGTCTAAACAGGCTATTAAACGATCACCACAAGTAGCTGTTCAGCGGTCGTGTAACCACTGCGATCATGCAGTATAAATATTCTGTGTCGTTGCCAGGGGGGCGGTATCGTGTCCCCCCTGACCGCTCATTAGATAGAACAATGTCGCGCCCTAGCCATATGCGAAATAAGATTTTATATTAGTTAGCCTTAGGTAAAGCATTGTAAAGTACAGGTGCATGAGAAACGTTTTGGGGCTGGGATACGATAGCTGTATGCCCCTTATTGATTGGAGAGTAAGGGTGAGTCCGTGGACCACGATGCACGCTCCTCTCAATGATGGCCAGCCTTGCGGCACGGAGCTACAATCACCTTCTAACAGGTCGTCTTTCTTTTACCATATTAGCAGTGTGTGAAGGAGAAAGCTGCAGAGTAGCGGAAGAAGTTACTGTATGTATGACCGTGGGGTCAGCACAGCAGTGAACAGCCCCATGTAAGCTCAGGGTCCTGCTGTTTTGCTGTGTGATTTAAACAAGTAAGCTAGAATAAGCAGGAAGCTGCAGCGAGAAGCCCTTTCCCAGGCTCCCTGCAGCCGTCTTGGGAGGTCTGGATATAAACCTGATCTGGTTACGGTGAGATCGTCAGGCTGGGATTTTCTGCCTTTTTCTCTGCTGTGAGGAGACTCCACAATCCAACCAGTGACTGATAGTGTCATACTGCACTCAGAGTATGTCACAACGGCTGTATTCTCCTCACCGATGTGTCACTGGACCAGGAGTGGACAGTCAGAACTTTATCATATATAGAGACTGTGTGGATGCAGCGGCCAAAGGAATGTAGCACAGAACTGGGAGAATATGAAGAAATGCACACGATCTGGAGATCCTAGTGCAGTGCGGCACTTAGACTGGCTGATAGCTGGGGTACGAATGTTCCTGACTATAGGCTTGTCTAAACAGTCCAAGAAACACCAAAGCACTCATTCATCGATGATTTCTCTTAATCCGGCTTAGAAATTATCCTAATATCGTTCTGTCTACATAGATTTGTAGTCTGCTTGTCTAAATGGCCATTAGACAACCGACAGTTTGTGTGCATGTAGCCAATCGGTGGTCATTCAGTGATTCGTTCGACACGTGTAAACCCAACATAAGTGATTTTATTGACCTCGGTATTATACACTCAACGATTCCCACCAATCTTCTTGTACCCTTGCCTTGGTCCTCCACCAAACTCTGAGCTTTCCTCTTCTGAATGGGAAGTGACCGCTGCAGCCAATCATTCTGTGCATCAGGAATTAGCTGCAGCAATCTCATGGCCGTTCAAAATATCAGATTTTTTGCCATAAGTCCTCTTCCTCTCTGAAGAGGCAATTTGCATATTTAATGCAGCAACCCTTGTAACTTTAAACATTGGGTGGTGTTCGAGCATACGTACATGTAATTATTCTAGTATATATATCCTCCAGAATATAAATATTAGTGGCGGGATTTACATATAGTAGGAGCGAAGCTGCAGTACCGAGAAAGGCCACTGCACTGTGTATAGTGCTATAGCTGAAAACAGAAGCTCCATGGGGTATCAGATCAGTGGGGTCCAAGTCCTGGACAACCCTTACCTAGAATATTCTTATCTATATAGCACTAGTCGATTTCAGCCTTCAGGGGGAACTGACACTAGGTTGTCTGGAATAGTGAATGAAGAGCAGCTGTGAAGCACAAACTGCTGCTGTGCACGGTGACGTTTAATATGAAGTGGCCAGAGATGCCTCTGAGCACAGCTTAAGTAGAAATAGTACTGATTCATAATCTTCTTTTTCGGGAGAGAACTCCTTGGTGCAGTCAGATAAGTGCAGTCAGGATGGAGAAGTGATGATGGGTTTTCTGGCTTGGGTTTGTGAAGGTGCTCGCAGGGAGTCGCAGCACAGTCACGCGCTTCTGAGGCTGAAACAGAACAGTTGGTTTTTATCCAAATCACATGTGTGAAGGGAGGATTAAAAGGCAATTACCTAAGAGGAAGGAACTTCAACATAAAAGTGCCGCAATCCCTCAGAAGAAAACAGCTGGAGTATTAGACAGAGGGCCATCCAAACTATTCATTCTCAACCTTTACTTGGTAATCCCTGCGGCTCACGATCTTAAGGGGGTAAAAAAAAAAGTCCCACAAATCTGGCCAAAACCTGGCCCTTTTCCTGATCGCACATGGGGTGACTGTAGTTGCCTCACTTGTAGCTGGAGATAAACAATCCTGATCATTAAAAACTAAGGCAGATCTGCTGGGAAAGGTCAGGAGAATTGCTCAAGCGACAATTCCCTAAGTGGAACAACACATACACCTGCCATCTGTAACGATAGCTTCACAGAGCCTGTGATTGTGTGAGAGAAGTCAGGTCATGATCTTTACGTCTTTATCTTATATGGAGTACGGTGTTACAGTGCAATGTCACCTGCACGGTCAGTAGTGCCGCGGTCAGGAATGTGTGCGATCTCCTCCTAATGAACATACAATGACGCTCTCTATCACAACTGTAATGTGATCTCCCCGCTTATCCCAGTAACAATGCTGCTCTTGTGCTGTTTCTATACAATCCTAAAAAATATAAAGATGTCTTTGTAAAATTACCATAAATATTAATGGAAACCTGACGATCTTGTACAACTGAACAGGTGTCATAGGGCAGCAAAAACAACCCCTCCCTTTTAAAGACTTCAAGACGGTGCATTATAACATGCAATAACATCAATCACCAAATAGGACTGGACTCCTATGCATACAAACACCGGGGTTCTCAAAGAATAAAATACAAGTTATACCGAATCTTTTCCAACTGACCTACAGTAGTGTTCAAAATAATAGCAGTGTGTTCAAAAACATGAGTTAAGCACAAAATCTTTATACTAGTTTTTATTCCCATGCATTGGGAACATTACACACTGCTTTCTAATTCAAAACATGAAGAGAAATGTGTATAATTTTTAACTACTTTATAGAAAATAACAAAAAATGAACATTGGGTTGTTCTAAAAAATAGCAATGTCTGCATTTGTCTTTACAAACTCACAATATGTCCTCTTTTTTTGAGGATTTAGCATTCCTGTGAATCACTAACCTAATATTTAGTTGTATACCCACAGTTTTTTTTTTAGAACTGCTTCACATCTATGTTGCATAGAGTTAATCAACTTCTGTCAACTGTTATTCCAGCCCAGGATGCTTTGACTACTTCCCACAATTTTTTGGCATTTATTGGCTTTGCCTCAGAAACTGCATTTTTGATCTCACCCCACAAGTGTTCTATCGAATTAAGGTCGGGGGATTGGGCTGGCCACTCCATAACCTCAATTTTATTGGACTGGAACCAAGATTTTGCTCCTTTACTGGTGTGTTTAGGGTCGTTGTCTTGTTGAAACACCCATTTAAAGGACATATCCTCCTCAGCGTAAGGCAACATGACCTCTTCCAGTATTTTAATATATGAAACTGGTCCATGATCCCTGGTATGTGGTAAATAGGTCCGGCACCATAGTAAGAGAAACATGCCCGTATCATGATGCTTGCATCACTATGCTTCATTATCTTCAGAGTGTACTGTGGCTTGAATGCAGAGTTTGGGGGTTGTCTGACGAACTGTCTGTAGCCCTTGGACCCAAAAAGAACAATTTTACTTTCCTCAGTCCACAAAATGTTTCTCCATTTCTCTTCAGGCCAGTTGATGTGTTCTTAGGCAAATTGTATCCTCTTCAGTACATGTCTTTTTTTTTTTTTTTTAACAGTGGGACTTTGCAGGGACTTCTTGCTAAGGGATTAGCTTCACACAGGTGTCTTCTAACTGTCACAGTACTCACAGGTAACTTGAGACTGTCTTTGATCATCCTGGAGCTGATCATTGGCTGAGCTTTGCCATTCTGGCTATTCTTCTATCCATTCGATGGTAGTCTTCCGTTTTCTTCCACGTCTCTCTGGTTTTGCTTTCCATTTGAAAGCATTGGAGATCATTTTAGCTGAATTTTTTTTGTTTTATAATTTTATGAAACTTTTCTTTACTGTTGAACCTCCCCCACATGCCAGTAGACAGTTTGAACAATCTGTGCAGTACAACTGGAGTGAATGGACACAGAATATCTTTAAAATAAATCCTTGCTAGGGTCTAATATGGTAATATGAATTTATTTGATGCCAAGAGATTCCCCAACAACAAACTGCAAATAAGAAACATAAACCAAACCAAAATGCAGCAAGACATTCCGACTAAAATGAGATGGGTCGTGATCCACAAGGCAAAACCTGTGTTAAATATTGATGTCACTGCTATGAAATATGTGACTTGTATCTGGAGGGCGGTGATGTCACTGCTATGTAATATGCAGGGCTGTGGAGTCTGAGTCGAAGCCCATTTTGGTGGAGTCGGAGTCGGTATAAAATGGACCAACTCCGACTCCTAAAATGTATAATAAATTGGGTACAGTAGTTCAATGCAGTTTGTGGGGAATATTTTTTCATAAGAATTTGGTAAAGTTATGAAATGTCCTATAAATGTCTGTCCTATTCCTGATCTAAAGGTCTAGACTTTTAGCTGAGATTAATCTGTGCTACAGTAAATTTATCGCTTAAACATGAGCCGTGTATGAGGGAGTTGGAGTCGGTGTCATGGAAATTGAGGTGTCGGAGATTGGGCTTACCGACTCCACAGCCCTGGTAATATTTAACTTGTATCTGGAGAGTGGTGATGTCACTGATGTGTAATATGTAACTTGTATCTGGAGGGCGGTGATGTCACTGATGTGTAATATGTAACTTGTATCTGGAGGGCGGTGATGTCACTGATGTGTAATATGTAACTTGTATCTGGAGGGCGGTGATGTCACTGATGTGTAATATGTAACTTGTATCTGGAGAGCGGTGATGTCACTGATGTGTAATATGTAACTTGTATCTGGAGAGCGGTGATGTCACTGCTGTGTAATATGTAACTTGTATCTGGAGGGCGGTGATGTCACTGCTATGTAATATGTAACTTGTATCTGGAGAGCGGTGATGTCACTGCTGTGTAATATGTAACTTGTATCTGGAGAGCGGTGATGTCACTGTTGTGTAATATGTAACTTGATGTCACTGATGTGTAATATGTAACTTGTATCTGGAGAGCGGTGATGTCACTGCTGTGTAATATGTAACTTGTATCTGGAGGGCGGTGATGTCACTGCTGTGTAATATGTAACTTGTATCTGGAGGGCAGTGATGTCACTGCTGTGTAATATGTAACTTGTATCTGGAGGGCGGTGATGTCACTGCTGTGTAATATGTAACTTGTATCTGGAGAGCGGTGATGTCACTGCTGTGTAATATGTAACTTGTATCTGGAGAGCGGTGATGTCACTGCTGTGTAATATGTAACTTGTATCTGGAGAGCGGTGATGTCACTGCTGTGTAATATGTAACTTGTATCTGGAGGGCGGTGATGTCACTGCTGTGTAATATGTAACTTGTATCTGGAGGGCGGTGATGTCACTGCTATGTAATATGTAACTTGTATCTGGAGGGCAGTGATGTCACTGCTGTGTAATATGTAACTTGTATCTGGAGAGCGGTGATGTCACTGATGTGTAATATGTAACTTGTATCTGGAGAGCGGTGATGTCACTGCTGTGTAACATGTAACTTGTATCTGGAGGGCGGTGATGTCACTGCTGTGTAATATGTAACTTGTGTCTGGAGGGCGGTGATGTAACTGCTGTGTAATATGTAACTTGTATCTGGAGAGCGGTCCAGATCCGGAAACAAGATTCGTATTATACGGCAGTGACATCACCGCTCTCCAAATACAAGTTACATATACGGCAGTGACATCACACCAAGTTTTCTCCAAAAATAGACAGGGTCTATTATATTATTTTTTTTAGCTTCAAAAGATGGGTTAGGGCTTATTTTCAGGGGATGTCTTATTTTTGTCCCATGAACAACAATCTACATATATTCTTGAACAAAAAATATCAACATTTATTCAAATATAATTATGTCATCACATTCTGCATCATCAATATATCTTTCCAAACCCTGAATGCCATCATTTAATTTATTGAGATCCTATTTTTCTATGTACAACAATCTATTCTTTACACATGCTGACGAATATTGATGGGTGTAGCGTCGGCGTCTCTGCCTCCGGCTGGACAGAGACACCATTCCCCTCACCGGCGCGGTCCTGGTCTGGCGTCCTCCAGCTCCCCTGCCTCCGCCCGGGGTGCGCGCATTGTGCGCAGCTTTCCGGGCACTGTGCTTAGGTTGCGCGCGCTCCCTCCCTATTAAAGGGGCCACGCGCGCCGTCCTAAAGAGTCTCCGTCCGGAGGACCATTCCTAATTTAAAGCTCCTCCTCCAAAATGGAGGTGCCTGTGCAAGGTTGTTGTTTGTATGCTAACACTCTCCTCAGCCCTCAGGTTCCAGTGCCCGCCAGCCTGTCGTGCCCTCCGGCCCGTCTATCAGCCGTGCCCTCCGGCCCGTCTATCAGCCGTGCCCTCCGGCCCGTCTATCAGCCGTGCCCTCCGGCCCGTCTATCAGCCGTGCCCTCCGGCCCGTCTATCAGCCGTGCCCTCCGGCCCGTCTATCAGCCGTGCCCGCCGGCCCGTCTATCAGCCGTGCCCGCCGGCCCGTCTATCAGCCGTGCCCGCCTTCCCGTCTACCTGCCGTGCCCGCTGGCTTGCCTACCTGCATCACCTGTAAGGCTACCGGCCGTGCCCGCCTGCTTGCCTACCCGCATCACCTGTCTGCCGTATAATACGGATCTTGTATCTGGAGAGCGGTGATGTCACTGCCGTATGATATGAATCTTGTATCTGGAGAGCGGTGATGTCACTGCCGTATAATAGGGATCTTGTATCTGGAGAGCGGTGGTACAGGGGAATGGGGAGCTTAATGGTCATGTGACTGGTTTACATTTTTCCCATTCACTTCTATTGGAGTGCTGGCTCTTACTGTAGTTCCGGTCTCAGGATCCATATCTGGTTGTAACATCCTTTTTGTCACATTTCTTCTTATTTCCAGTGATGGATATCTTGAAGCGTCTGAGCAGCAAATACACCTTCCATAAAATCCTCTTTTTATATGGACACTAGATAGATGGTGGCCCGATTCTAACGCATCGGGTATTCTAGAATATGTATGCGGCCGACCGGGCGCAATCAGCAGAACGGTGTTTAAATTTTGTGCCAAAATCGCTGATTGTTCGCGGCCGGCGGCCTCGACCAATCAGCGGAGCGGTGTTTAAATTTGGCGCCAATCTTGCTGATTGGTCGCGGTCGGTTGGCGGCTGCGACCAATCAGCAGAGTGTTGTTTAAATTTTGCGCCAATCTCGCTGATTGGTCGCGGTCGGCCGCCAGCCGCGACCAATCAGCAGAGTGTTGTTTAAACTTGGCGCCAATTTCACTGACTGGTCGCGGCCGGCCGGCGGCCGCGACCAATCAGCGAACCGTGTTAGTGAGTACTGGAGAGCGAGTTTAAATTTGGCACCCAAATCGCTGACTGGACGCGGGCAGCGGCCGCGACCAATCAGCAGAGCGGCGTTTAAATTTGCCGGCCATATCGCTGATTGGTCGCGTCCGGCGGCTGCGACCAATCAGCGTCGTATTAGCGAGGACCGGCGCTGCTTGTGCGGGTACTTCCACTGTGAGCAGCTGGGAGATGAGCGGCTGCTCGCAGCAGAAGCATCCCGACCGACGGCGCCGCTCCCCGGTCCTCCGTTCACACTTGCCGTCGGGAGGTTAGCGGTCCTAGCCGCTGATCTCCCGACGTTAGCCGCATGGAGGTCAGCGGCGCCGCCGGTCGGGGTAGTTCTGCTGCTAGCGCCGCTCATCACCCGGCTGCATCACCGCTGACCTCCGTCCGGCAGATGAGCCGCTAACGGCTGCCATCTTTTTTCTGAAATCCCGCGTCGCTGATTGGCCGCGGCCGGACCAATGAGCGACGCGGGATTTCCTGGACAGACAGCGGCCGGACCAATGAGCGACGCGGGACAGACAGACAGACGGACGGGATAAGACAATTATATATATATATAGACTAGATGGTGGCCCGATTCTAATGCATCGGGTATTCTAGAATATGTATGCGGCCGTTAAGCGGTGTTAAAATTTGGCGCCTATATCGCAGATTGGTCATGGCCGGCGGCCGCAACCAATCAGCAGAGCGTTGTTTAAATTTGGCACCAAAATTGCTGATTGGTCGCGTACGGCAGCCGTGACCAATCAGCAGAGCGTTGTTTATATTTGGCGCCAATCTCGCTGATAGGTCGTGGCTGGAGTCCGCGACCAATCAGCATAGCGTTATTTAAATTTGGCGCAAATCTCGCTGATTGGTCGCGTCTGGCGTCCGCGACCAATCAGCACAGCAGTGTTTAAATGTGGCGCACAAATCGGTGATTGGTCGCGGCCACTATTTAAATGTGGCGGCCAAATCGATGATTGGTCGCGGGCAGCGGCCGCGACCAATCAGCACAGCGTTGTTTAAATTTTGCGCCAAGATCACTGATTGGTCGCAGTCTCCGCACCCGACCAATCAGCGAATCGTATTGGTGAGGACAGGGGAGCGGAATCGTATTGGTGAGGACCGGGGAGCGCCGCTGCCTGTGCGGCTACTTCCGCTGCGATAAGCCGGGAGATGAGCGACTGCTCGCAGCAGAAGTATCCCGACCCGCAGCGCCTCTCCCCGGTCCTCCCTTCCGCATGGATATCAGCGTCGCTGCCTGTACTACTATTTTCGCTGCGAGCAGCTGGGAGATGAGAGGCCGATCGCAGCAGAAGTATCCCGACCCGCAGCGCCGCTCCCCGGTCCTCCCTTGACACCCTAGCCGCTGATCTCCCGACAGTAGCCGCATGGTGTTACTAAGCTCCGTATATTTGTGTTCAAAATCGCTGATTGGTCGCGGGCGCTGGCCGCGACCAATCACCGATTTGGGCGCCACATTTAAATATCGGCCTCGACCAATCACCGATCTTGGCGCACATTTAAACACCGCTGTGCTGATTGGTCATGGACGCTATTTAAATGTGGCGCCCAAATCGGTGATTGGTCGCGGGCAGCGTCCGCGACCAATCAGCACAGTAGTGTTTAACTTTTGCGGCAAGATCAGTGATTGGTCGCGGGCCAAGACCGCGACCAATCACCGATTTGTGCGCCACATTTAAATAGCGGCCGCGACCAATTGGATGTCAGCGCCGCTCACCGGTCCTCCCTTCACACCCTAGCCGCATGGATGTCAGCGCCGCTGCCTGTGCAGATACTTCCGCTGCGAGAACCCGGGACATGAGCGGGCGCTGCCCGCGACCAATCACCGATTTGGGCGCCACATTTAAATATCGGCCGCGACCAATCACCGATCTTGGCGCCACATTTAAACACTGCTGTGGTGATTGGTCGCCGACGCTGGGCGCGACCAATCACCGATTTGGGCGCAACATTTAAATAGCGTCCGCGACCAATCAGCACAGCAGTGTTTAAATGTGGCGCCAAGATCGGTGATTGGTCGCGGCCAATATTTAAATGCGGTGGCCAAATCGGTGATTGGCGCGGGATCAGCGATTTTTAACACAAATGCCTGGACCTTTGTAACACCATGCAGGTACTGTGGGGACATCAGCGGCTAGCGTGTCAAGGGAGGACCGGGGAGCGGCGCTGCGGGTCGGGATACTTCTGCTGCGAGCGCCCGCTCATGTCCCGGGTTCTCGCAGCGGAAGTATCCACACAGGCAGCACATCCAATTGGTCGTGGCCGCTATTTAAATGTGCCGCACAAATCGGTGATTGGTCGCGGTCTTGGCCCGCGACCAATCACTGATCTTGTCGCAAAAGTTAAACACTACTGTGCTGATTGGTCACGGACGCTGCCCGCGACCAATCACCGATTTGGGCGCCAAATTTAAATATCGGCCGCGACCAATCACCGATCTTGGCTCCACATTTAAACACCGCTGCGCTGATTGGTCGCGGACGCTATTTAAATGTGGCGCCAAAATCGGTGATTGGTCGCGGCCAGCGTCCGCGACCAATCAGCTCAGCGGTGTTTAAATGTGGAGCCAAGATCGGTGATTGGTCGCGGACGATATTTAAATTGGACGCTGCCCGCGACCAATCAGCACAGTGGTGTTTAACTTTTGCGGTAATATCAGTGATTGGTCGGGTCCGAAGACCGCGACCAATCATCGAATCGTCTTGGTGAGGACCGGGGAGCGGCGCTGCCTGTGCGGCTACTTCCGCAGCGAGAACCCGGGACATGAGCGGGCGCTTGCAGTAGAAGTATCCCGACCCGCAGCGCCGCTCCCCAGTCCTCCCTTCCGCATGGAGGTCAGCGGCGCCGGCGGTCGGGGTCCTTCCGCTGCTATTGGCCGGGACATGAGCGCCTCGCGCCGCTCATCTCCCGGCTGCATCTCCGTCACGCAGATGGGTCCGGCGGTCGAGGTTCTTCTGCTGGTACTGGCCGGGAGATGAGCGCCGGTCATCTCCCGGCTGCATCGCCGCTGAGCTCCGTCACGCAGATGAGCCGCTAACGGCCGCCATCTTTTTTCAGAAATCCCGCGGTGCTGATTGGCCGCTGCCGGACCAATGAGCGACGCGGGATTTCCAGGACAGACAGACGGGATAAGACGAATATATATATATATATATATATATATATATATATATATATATATATATATATATATATATATATATATATATATATATATATATATATATATATACTAGATGGTTGCCCGATTCTCCCCATGCATGCGGGATGTGACACCCCCCCCCCCATATAATGCGCCATGCAGGATGTCACATCCCCCGTCCGTTATAATGCCCCATGCTGGATATGACATCCCCCCCCCCTCCCTTATAATACCCCATGCAGGATGTGACATCCCCCCCTCCCTTATAATACCCCATGCAGGATGTCACATCCCCCCCATAGTGCCCCATGCAGGATGTGACATCCCCCCCCTCCCTTATAATACCCCATGCAGGATGTCACATCCCCCCTATATAATACCCCATGCAGGATGTCACATCCCCCCCTCCCTTATAATACCCCATGCAGGATGTCACATCCCCCCTATATAATACCCCATGCAGGATGTCACATCCCCCCCATAGTGCCCCATGGAGGATGTCACATCCCCCTTCCCTTATAATGGCCCCTCCACGATGTCACACTTCCCCACCCCACCATTGAATGCCCAATACTCACCTCACTTGTCAGCTGCTCCTCTGGACTCCAGCGTAGCCCGCATGTTCCCGCTGTGCGCTGTGACCGGTCAGGAGAGAGCGCCCCTCTGACCTGACACGTCACACAGCAGCAGCGGAAGACACAGGAGCTGCTGCGCAGGCACGGGGAAGGGTAAGTATGGCGCCGGGTGCCGGGGTCCTGAGCGAGCGGGGGGGGGGGAGGGGTAAGTATGGCGCCGGGTGCCGGGGTCCTGAGCGAGCTGGGGGAGGGACAGGAGGGGAGGGGCGTCACTTTTACCGTCCGGAGATAAGCAGCCGTAGCCACTGATCTCCCGACAGTAGCCGCATGGGGGTCAGCGGCTCCTCCGGTCGGGGGACGTATGCTGTGAGCAGCCGGCTTCATCTCCCGGCTGCATCGCCGCTCACCTCCGTGCGGCAGATCAGCCGCTAACGGCCGCCATCTTCTTGTGAAATGCCGCGTCGCTGATTGGCCGCGGCCAGACCAATCAGCGACGCGGGATTTCCTGGACAGACAGACGGGATAATACAATTATATAGATAGATAAGATTTAACAATCCACTATAATGTAATAATAATGATCACTCTACTGGCAATTATCCGCATAAATACCTGGAAATGGCATGCGACTGTGGGAGAAATCTGTAACCCGATCATTATTATAACCTTCAAATCTGATAAATCTCATAGCCTGAGACTGCAGCCCTGGGGTAGTCTGGATAGTCTGCTCTCACTCCTCAGCTCGACTGCTGTGAAAAAGTAAATTATATTCTAGAAAAGAAATTGTAGTTTCTCCACCTTATGGGAACTCCTCATTAAAACGAGGGGAGACACTATTATTCTAAATCATTTTATTTCTATAGCACCAACCTATTCCACGGCACTTTACAAATCAAAGGGGACCGAGTAGCACATAATTCTACAACTACCAGGAGGAGTGAGGGTCCTGCTCCCAAGCTAGACTCTATCGGGAAATAGGGGGGACACACTACAGTGCTTGTCCTGTGATCCGGCCACCAGTCTGAATAGGGGCATACAGATAACGCTGCATGAACCAATAATAAGGTATATCATAACCTAACTGGCTGACGATCTATGCATGGTGTGCAGGGCAAAGTACCAGTATCGATGAACCCCAGGGGTCTGTGTGCACCATATTGCAGGTCAGCCATATTTCCTCTAATAGCAGAAACAAACCATATACAAGAATTATGCTGTCCCATATCAGACACCACATCCACCGAAGTGAGAGGTGCTGGCTAATCCCTTCAGGCTGTAAGCATTTTAGATGTTCAGTTAGAATATTTGCCCTCTGGCCAGTGGCGTACATTGAAATCATGGCGCCACTTAGCAAAAGTGCTAATAGTTTACACACACACAGTATCGTGGCCTCCACACCCAGTATAATGCCTTTGTAGCTGCCCACATAGTATGTTCACACCATAACCCCCACGCACTGTATAATGGCCCACACTGCCCCCCACATACAGCATCATGTCACACCACACAGTATTGTGGCACACACTGCCCCCCACATACAGCATCATGTCACCACACACAGTATTGTGGCCCACATTGCCCCCCACATACTGTGTGGTGACATGATGCTGTATGATGGCCCCCCACATGCAGCATCATGTCACCACACTGCCCCCCACATACAGTATGTCACCACACACCGTATAGTGTCCCACACAGCCCCCATGTAGGGCATGTCACCATACACTGTATAATGGCCCACAAAGCCCCCAACATACAGCATCATGTCACCACACACAGCATTGTGGCCCACACTGCCCCCCACATGCAGCATTGTGTCACTACACACAGTTTTGTGGCCTACAATGCCCCCTACATGCCGCATCATGTCACCACACACTGTATAATGGCCCACACAGCCCCCCACATACAGCATCACGCCACCAAACACTGTATAATGACCCACACAGCCCCCCCCACATGATGGGTGGTGACATGATGCTGTATTATAGCCCCCACATGCAGCATCATGTCACCACACATAGTATGGTGGACCACACAGCCCCCCACATACGTCATGTCACCACACACATAATGGCCAACAAAGCCCCCCACATACAGCATCATGTCACCACACACGGTATAATGACCCACACAGCCTCCAATATACAGCATCATGTCACCACAAAGTATCTGGGTTCCTACAGCTTTCCCCACACACAAATACTGACAAAAAACTACTCCTCTCGCCATTCCCGATGCAATGCTCCACTCTGTGATGTGTGTGGACTGAGCAGCAGGCATGCACTGGTAACATCACTGCGCCTACTGCAATGAGACTCGGACGCTCAAGCTGAATGGTGCATCCAAGAGCTGACGTCTCCATTACACTATTCTATTTCATGGCGTATGCATTCAGGCGATGCTGTTGAATTTGTGAATATGGGTGGGGAGTGGAGCCGCTCAGCACTGAGCCACATAGTGGCCATGTGGTCTACTGCTGTGGTTGGTACTCCCCTACCTCAGGCTTCATCCACTCCTCCCGGTCTCCTGTGAGTTTTGGAGTGGGAGCTGCTTTTTTCTGTTATTTTAGAGAAGTGTCTGTGGCCCTCAGTCACATGACGGGCCATGAGTTTGTGGTAGTCATTTTGGAGGTCACATACAGGCCCGTCACCCAGCTAATTTAGGGTGCAGCAGCAAAGTTCCTGCCTGATGAAGTAAAGTGACAATGTGCTGGGAAGTGTGGAGCGAAACAGGAAGCTGTTCTCACTGTCGTGGCTGCTGATTTTCTCCAGAGGTTCTCATATTGACCACATCGTCTAGTGCTGCTGCTGTGGGAGGAGAGGGAGTTGGATGTGTTTGCTGGAGGAGGAAGGATGACAATTTCTTGCTGACTTTTTCTTTTTGCGGTTACTTTGTGTCACCAGTCAAAGATCTTGTGAGCATGAGCTTACACTACCACAATGTCAGCTAAATAATGGACATCGCAGGACTGAAAGAAGCCTTGTCCAGACATGGGGTGTCTATCATGCGAGGAGTGGTGCAGGGTGCAGCTATAGAAAGTGGCGAGTGCAGGTATCAGGACTGTCTTACTTCATTGCAGGTTGTTGGTTCTATGGGGCTCAGGTTTCCTAGGGTGCAATATTCACAATATCCAACTGAAAAACAAGAGTGTTACTATTTTCACCCTTGTGCAGCTTTAGAAATTAGAGGAATGTCTGGAACAAATGTTGGAACTTTCCTTGTGGGCGCCTGAGTATCAAACATTTGGGGGGAATTATTAAAGACTGGCATTTCATACACCAATCTGAACAAAAGTGATCCAAGTACTATCACCTCCAGATGCCAGAGGTGCTGGATAACCCCATTTATTCCGGATATGCAACTGTTATATCCAGTGTCTGGTCTTTCGATTATTTTTGCTCTATGTGAATAACACTGACAGTTCTTGTCCTCTCCAGTGGTTTGAGGGATACGAAATGAAGTGTCTTCGTCTGGGAATAGGTCTCTGCCTCTGGTCTCTACACTATATTGGCCCCTTCAGCCACAGTAAATTAACACTGAGAAGCTTGTTTGCACTGCAGCCTGTCAGGTCTCATAGGCGATAAGAGAGGATAGAGTCGCTTCCCATTAGGGGTCTGTGACAATATAACAAGGCTAATTCCTGACAGGACCCCTGTGAGGAAGCATCTGCAAGGAATTCCCTTCTCGCTTCTAGACACCAGCAGGACCTCAGTGTTCTGCTGAAGGTGGCCGGCTTCCAAGGCCTTGCCCTATCACATTCCTATCATGCTTGCTGCGACACTGCGGAAGTTGCGGCTCCTAGATTTCTCAGCGGCTTCAGCGTACAAAGTTTATTGGAAAAGAGGTATCTGTGAAAAGTAGGGAAATTAGATTGTAGAAATACAATAAAACATGATGAAAGAATTCAGCGTTGTGATACTCCTCCACAATAACAATGTCTCATCCACTGATCATAGCAACAGTTGCTTAAATGCTACAGTGGCATGTAAAAGTTTGGACACCCTTGTCAAAATTACTATTATTGTCAACAGTTAAGCAAATTGAAGATGAAATAATCTCTAAAAGGCCTAAAGTTATAGTAATTTCTATCATTTTAAAAATTACAAACAAGGAATTGGGCCAATGCAAAAGTTTTGAAGGTTTGTGTGTTCGGATAACTTTGACCAAGGTTATAGACCTGAATTAGCCGGTTAGGGTTATGTCTTGTTCACTATCATCGTTAGGAAAGGTCACGTGATGCAAATTTCCCAGCTTTATAAAAACCCAGACTCCTCTAACCCTGTGCCAAAAAAAAAACAGCCATGTGATCTTCTAAGCAGCTGCAGACTCACAAAGCAGGAGAAGACTATAAGAAGATAGCAAAGTGTTTTCAAGTTGCCCTTTCCTCAGTTCGAAATGTAATTAAGAAATGGCAGTTAACAGGAACAGTGGAGGTCAAGAAAAGGTCTGGAAGACCAAACAAAATTTCAGTGATAGCTGTTGGTAGGATTGCTAGAGAGGAAAATCAGAACCTCCGCTTGACTGCAAAAGATTTTCAGAAAGATTTAGCAGAATTTGGAGTTGTGGTACACTGTTCTACTGTTCAGATACACCTGCACAAGTATGGCTTTCATGGAAGAGTCATCAGAAGAAAACCTCTCCTGCATCCTCACCATTAAATTCAGCTTCAGAAGTAGCAAAAGAACATCTAAACAAGCCTGATGCATTTTGGAAACAAGTCCTGTGGACCCATGAGGTTAAAATAGAACTCTGGTCACAATGATCAAAGGTATGTGTGGAGAAAAAAGGGCACAGAATTTCAGGAAAAGAATATCTCGCCAACCATTAACCCCTTCATGACTGGAGCATTTTCCGTTTTTGCATTTCCATTTTTTGCTCCTCTTGTTCCTATAGTCATAACTTTTTTTTATAGAAGCAAGCAAAAAGTGAAGGAAAAAAAATGTTTTTAAAAATATAAAAAAAATATAAAAAATTAAATCACCCCCCTTTCGCCCCATTCAAAAAAAAAAAAAAACCCACATACACATATTTGGTACCGCCGAGTTCAGAATCGCCCGATCTATCAATATAAAAAAAGAATTAATCCGATCGGTAAACGTCGTAACGAGAAAAAAATTCTAAACGACAGAATTACGTTTTTTGTTCGCCGCAACATTGCAATAATGGGCGATCAAAACATCGTATCTACCCCAACATGGTATCAATAAAAACGTCAGCTCGGCGGCAAAAAATAAGCCCTCACCTGGCCCCAGATCCCGAAAAATGGAGACGCTACGGGTCTTGGAAAATGGCGCCATTTTTTTTTTCTTAGCGAACTTTGGAATTTTTTTTCACCACTTAATTAAAAAAGAACCTATACATGTTTGGTGTCTACGAACTCGTAATGACCTGGAGAATAATAATGGCAAGTCAGTTTTAGCATTCAGTGAACGTGGTAAAAAAAATAAGAAAAAAAATCTGTGGTATTGCACTTTTTTTGCAATTTCACCGCACTTGGAATTTTTTCCCGTACACAATATGGTAAAACCAGTAATGTCGTTTAAAAGTACAACTCGTCCCGCAAAAAATAAGCCCTCACACGGCCATATTGACTAAAAAATAAAAACACTATGGCTCTGGGAACAAAAAACGAAAATGCAAAAAAGGAAAATCCCAGGGTTGCGAAGGGGTTAAAGATCATTTTATCTTCAACTTGCTTAACTGTTTTGAGGGGAATTTCAGATGTATGCCCCAACTGCGACACAGAACTCAATGTGAAAGCACCCTAAAAGGAGCAATATGCTATCCTGGCATAATCAGCAGCACAGCCAGCTATATGCCGGAATTTCACAAACCCTACAGCTGTAAAATACTAGAGAATGATGACCTTTTTTTAAAGATAAATTTTGCATTTAGTAATCAAATTAACGATAAAAATTAAATTAATGCAACTGTGCCCATATCCTTTAGGCCTTGTTTCCATGTGCAAAAACCTTTTTTTGCTCTGCTGTTTTTTTTATCAGCCACTGTCCGTAACAACCGCAATAGAAATCTGACTTGCTGCATTCTTTTACTTGTTTTCCCTTTTTTAAATACAGTTTTGAAGCATTTTTTTAATACACAAATGCTGGGATTCCGGACTTAAAAACGCAATTGCACTTTTTACATATGTTTTTTCAGGCTTCCCATATAGCAGTGGGGGGCACACATATCAGCAGCATCTTTAAACGCAGTGGACATGAATTTTCATGAAATCACATTTGTTTCGCTTGAACTGTTGAACGCTGCAGATTTACTGAAATCAGCAGCAGAAAAAAACTGAATTTTTATTACGTGGGAACATGACCTGAAGTGCTTTTATTCAGTTTGTAATTGAGACTCAGATCTCATGTCGCTTTTTTTTGAGGGATGAAAGCACAAAAAATGTCATTATAGAATATTAATTGCCAAGTTATGAACAGCGGCGGGTTTCCAATATGGCGTGACTGGTCTCTTATATGTCGCTCTGTCGATGCATTCACTTGTGTGTGATTATACACTGGTGACAAAGTGATCTCTGTGTGATAAGAGGAAACATGTTTTGCACAGATGGGATAATTGTCCCCAAAGGCTTAAAAAAAACCTGATCATTCTATTAGGACAAAAATGATCCTAACAATGGACTCCTAATACGCCGGCCATCGTCTCATCACATATGATGTCCAATGAGACGTGTAGATGTCTAAGTCTAACATCATGCATCATTCCAGCCTCCATTATTTATCTGGGCCGATGACACGTGACTTCTAGAGACTGGTGGGGACTGTACAAATAGACTGACACATCTGCTGGCCTTGCAAAATTAGTGTCATGGGGGACAAAAAGCCTTAAAGTGCTCCTGTGTATTAGCTTGTACACAGACCACTAAAGCCCCACACACATCAGGTAGCTGTTGGCAGAACGATGGATCTGCCCGTGGCTATCTCACCCGACTCTCCCAGACACTGGAGCACTCGTTTGGCCAAGCGCACCCATATTCTCTACGAGAGCCGCTGCCGGACATGTCTGGCGGTGACTTTTCTCACAGGGAACAGACTGATTTGAAGTCTTAATTTGACATGCTGGATCTTTAACTCCCTCGGCAATTAATGGCCCAGCGCCCCCATACACATTAGACTGTAGGCTGAATCTGTTGATCTGAGGGCTGTCAGATATTAGTCTGTATATGGGAGACTTAAGCTTTTACTTCAGTTCTGCTATGAAGGTTGTCTCTGCTGCCGTTACAGGTTTTGGGTAACATTACAGCCAATAGAGATAAGTAAAGCAAAGTATTTAGAAACTTTGTTAACTTTCTATGGGCATTTCCATAGCGACTATTGCTTTTAACTCTTCTACCAGGTAACTTTGGCCGTTGAGTTACATGAAAGTAGTTTTGCCCTTTTGCATTTTGTTTCCACAGACAGATGTGATAGTCACCAGCGGAGGTGGATATTACAGCATGTAGTGTTTGCTCTCAGTGCTTTTCCCAATCCTAGCAGCAGGCCATGAACTTTGGCAGACAATTTCCCAACAGGCAAAAAAAAAAAAAAGGAAAATACTCCATTTGAGAGCACTGCAGCTCCAAAAATGTAATCATATTATTAAATAATTGGGAGGACTGGAATTTGCTGATTGTGTCCAGAAAGGCAGCCAGCGCCGGGATTTTCCCATGGTTCATATGTGCGAGAAGTGAACAGCCTTTGGCTTGCGTGCATCGCAACATCAACAACGGTCACAGCATATGGTACAAAGAACAATGCTAAATGCAATTAGACACACTTCCTCCAGAATATAATGCAAGAAAGATGCTCACTGAACTCCCGGTGAGCAGCAGAGGAGTCAGCGGGCCGAGGGTCCTCACCGAGAGATCCCTCATGTGCTGTCTACACTCATTTTCCTTGTTTGCATACTCTGTGATATTCTGTATTGCAGTACAGTAACGCTCAGGACTCATCACTAGGGGGCATCATCAGCACCTGGGGGGGTTATACTTTCTTCTGTTACGTTTGCTACCATTTAATAGTCTGATATTCTTCACACTTCACTATTCCTCATGCATCTTCTTTGTTACTTTTCGCACAGCTGTGCAGGAGGAGAGGCAGCGAGGGAAAGACCGCAATGAGAATGAGATAGAGTGCACCAGCAGCGCCAATGAGGACATGCCAGTGGAGAAAATCCTGGAGGCCGAACTGGCGGTGGAGCCAAAAACAGAAACTTACATTGAGGCCAACATGGGCCTCACCCCTAATTCTGTAAGTAGCACTGAGGACGGTATGTTAGATATCAGGGTACCCTAGTTTGTAGATCTGGGGGTGTAATTTAGCTTTCTTTGTATATGTTACTGTCAGACCAAAGAATAGAAATTTACTACTGGTGCTGATGGCATGGCGTGTGTGATTGTAGATGAATTGGAGTCCGACTTCTGGACTGGTTTTCTTCTACTAATTACATGTCCTGCGCTAATCATATAATGAAATGTGCCGCCGCCTCTGGTAGTTCAGTGTCTGTACAGGGAATACCCCACTGTGGTGGACTGTGGGAAATGTAGACTTTGTACCTGCCTTGTACATCAGTCTGATTTCCCATTTGCTCAGGCTGTGATTGGAGCATAAAGGCCGCAATACACATTAAAGAAAAGTTTACCTGCCTATTTGCCGACACAAGCCAACCTTCTAGAGTGTACGGGGACCTCCTGGCTCTCCAGACACAAGGTCGCAGGAAAGAAGGATCAAAGCAGAAAACAATACATTTGTCCTCAGAGTTGGGTGCCAGGAGCAGACAGTTTAGGTTTTTGTATCTATAGCGAATGCAGAAAATCTGAGGCACGTGTACAATCGAAATCTATTCTGTGTTCAGGGGACGGACAAGCGCGTGCCGCTTGTATGGAGCACGCAGTTGTATATTTTTAGAAGTTGCAGTGACTGAGCTAAAGGCGAGGTGCTGTATAATTTATCAGGACGGTGACACGCTGGATTTCCACTTTTTCTGCGAGGTGACAGTAAAAACAAATCGGGAAGTGCGGTTCAGCATGAGTAAATGTGCTGTACAGATCTCTCCAAGGTCTCATCCCCCATCTATCTTGATAGGTCTGGAGATGGAAACTTTGTCTGCACATTGGTAATTTGCTTGTATCACTTTGGATGAACATACACAAGATGTTTATCTGCAGATCTCACTTATTTTAGTAACATTTGCTGGTAGGCTTATGTATATGATGGCAGATGTCTCCAAGTTTAACTAGTTCTGCAAATGTCCTTCAGTGAAATCTCTCACCAAGCTTCAGCAAGGTATAGAAAACTATATAATTAATATTTTTTTTTTCTATTTCCAGCCCAGCGATCCGGTTACCAACATTTGCCAAGCAGCTGACAAGCAGCTTTTCACTTTGGTCGAATGGGCAAAACGAATCCCGCACTTCTCAGAATTGCCACTGGACGACCAAGTAATACTGCTCCGAGCAGGTAAGTCGGGCGCTGGTGCAGATTAATCAGTTTAGCTGTGGCACCCACATATACGTTCCTTGTAAGAACTCTGTGAGGCAGTTGCTGGATTGTAAACCCGGTTCCTGGATCCAGTCCCGCTAGTACACGGAGCCCGCTGCTTTATATAACCTCCCTGCAGGATTTTACCAGTAACTTAATGTATTATTGAGAGCCAGGAACAGAGTCTGGGGATTGACCGCACATGAAACATTAACAGCCCAACATCCAGCTAACGGTGCAGCTGAATCCACTCATGCGTCTTCTAATAGGAGATGAAACGCCGCTTGAGGGAAAATGGAGCGGACATGGGCAACGTGCTGAAAAGCAGGACTGGGAAGAGGCGTCTCGCTCAGCCTAAATATCACATGGCGTTCTGTATAAATGTCCTGACCCTACGTGATAAAACTGATCAATACTTTATTCATCCGTGGAGGACTCACTGAGGACGATTTGCCGATAAAACCTGAAAACAATGTATGGGGTCACCTAGACCTTCTAGTAAACAGACATCCTTGAGGGGGGGGGTGTCCTCTTCTGATGTTTAGACTTCCAGTCAGCCATTTCTGTCAGGTTAGTTTTGGGTAGAGTTTGGGCAGATCAGGGTATTCAATCCAAGTTTCATCAGCATTTCCTCTGTGTCAGTTTTTCCCATAATTTCAGTCAATGATTTTCTCGTATGAGAAAATAAAGAAATTGTAAACCTTCTCCCATTCGTTACAATGTTAATCACTGGCAATGTGAGCGGTCGGTAATTTTTAACAGACACATAAACTTGTATAAGTAATTTTGATCTGTGTCTGCAATTAAAAACGGACTTCTCCAATATTAATTTTTTTGTGGACAAACAGTCCACCAAAAAAATGGTTGTGAACAGCTCCATAGATTTATAATTGGCACGTGTCCTGTGTAAAATACATACGTATGTGATTCATGGACGTGTGACTGAGGCCCTAAGATCCGTGTGTCTCAGGGATGCGGTGCTCGTGTGATGGGCCGGGAATTATTCCTCACGGTGGAGGTACTGTCTGTCTTATAAAATGTTTTCGGCTGTGTGCAGGCTGGAATGAACTCCTCATCGCCTCCTTCTCCCATCGATCAATAGCTGTCAAAGACGGGATCCTTCTGGCTACCGGCCTGCACGTCCACCGCAACAGTGCGCACAGCGCAGGAGTTGGCGCAATTTTTGACCGGTACGGTATTGCTCATTATTTTGTGACTTGAAAGTTACTGGGATTTCATGTAGTGATGGAACTGGCAGAATTGTTTAGGAAGAAAACATTTGTATCCCACGATGCAGAAATCCAACATTATATTGATCAGCAAAAATCTTTGTAACTTCATGAACTAAAATCTCTGCCCAAAAAAAAAAAAAAAACGGCATTCCTATAAGGGGCCGGTGTCTGTACAGAAAGCATCACTTTCTTATAGACTCGGAGGACAATTCAGCATTGCATTCTGTTGGAGTAATATGTCCTTCCCTCTTAAAGGAGTTGTCCTCTACTGGGCAATCTCCCCTCTTAACCCTTTAATGACTAGGGAATTTTTCATTCTTTGCACTTATTTTCCTCCCCTTGTTCCAAGAGTCGTAACTTCGACATTGCTGTATAAGGGCTTGTCTTTCTGTGGGACAAGTTGTAATTTTAAATGACCCCATTCATTTTACCATATAATGTAAATAAAAAAAACACATAAAAACTTCCAGGTGCAGCAAAATTGCAAAAAAAATACTCTGCCATTGTTTTGTGGTGTTCATTTTTACACAATTCATAAAGTGGTAAAAATGATTTTTTAGGTTAGTATGATAATGACCACACCAAAGTTGTGTAGTCTTTTTTAAAAAAAATTAGCTTGAAAAACCAAAATCTGATTTTATATTAAAAAAAAACTAAATTGTTTTTTGAGGGGCAAATGGTGCAACCAAAAAATGAGAATCCTGTTTTTTCCAAATTCTTTTTTTCTCCCTTTTTCATCAGTGTTTAACATATAGTTTAAATAATGTTGTATTTTGAGTGGACCTTTTGGGATATGGCCATGCCAAATACGTATATTTTTTAATTTTCTTTATTTTTGAAGGGGAAATCAATGTGGATTTGCAGAATGACATCTGTATATTTTAAAAATCACAATGGAAATAATTTTATAAAAATCTGTAAAAAAAAAAACAACAAAAAAAACACTATCTGTTTTTATACAAAAATGAGTGTTGAGTCATATTCACAAACTACAGATCTTTTCATTTGCTACAAATCATCACAAATTCTTTCCCCTAAGTGAGCCATCTGACACTTTATCTTTTTCAGGGTCCTCACAGAACTGGTCTCCAAAATGCGGGATATGCAAATGGACAAGACCGAGCTGGGCTGCTTACGTGCGATTGTCTTATTCAACCCAGGTAAAAATTCTAATTTACTAGACGAGGTACTGACCAAAAACCATGAAAATGAATCCACGGCCATCTGCAGAACTAGAGCTAATATGGAGTGTGATACAGGGAGGAAGGGAAGGGTCTTACACCATCTCTGCTGGCGCCAGGGCCAGGGTGATGCAGCCAACATGGAGATTGCAAACCCAGGATTCTGCCAACTCAGTATCATATCACATCAATCAGCTCCTTGTTTTGTTGTATCCATATTTACAGAAAACAGATCTGAAGTTTCATTTCTTTCCTTTTTACCTTTTATTTTATGTTGACTCGCAGATTGTGAAATCCTGATCATCCCTCCACCATTTACCAGTTTTCAGACATAAGATGCACCCTGGTTTGTACAGCAGAAAATAGGAAAAACATGTTTCCTGTTGATAAAGGGTAGAATAGGGAGGTAACAGATCTGTTGTCAGTATATTGTAGACATATATTACCGTACACACTGTATTACTTTACCACATTTATCCTCCCAGGAATGTGACTGATCACAAGACCTGAATGGTCCTCCAGCTAGTCAGGAAATGCAGCGTGTGTGCAGCTTTACTGTGTGCAGCTTTACGGTGTGCAGCTTTACTGTGTGCAGCTTTACGGTGTGCTTTCTCTCCTGCTTTACATGGATCTGATAAGAGAGCGATTCTCTGCGTGATCGAGGAGAAATCCTTCCCAATCATAGGAAGCTGCTTCCAGACTATGAGACCAATGTAATCTTGTATATTGAATGTATCCTCTAACCTGCTATCATGCTGTTTTGTGCAGACTCTAAAGGTCTCTCTAACCCCTCGGAGGTGGAGGCATTACGTGAGAAGGTCTATGCATCGTTGGAAGCTTATTGCAAACACAAGTACCCGGAGCAGCCAGGGAGGTGAGTCGCTGCCATCCCTCGTCTATGAGGGACCTGGGCTTTCTCTGTACTTTTCGCTGCGCACAGTCTGCACGGCAGGAAATTCTGAACAGGTGGAGTATTTTTGGTCTGGTCTGTTTTCTGCTGGTCAAGTTCTTGTCACAACCTTTGCAAAAATAGAACAGGAAACCGGATGGAGTAGAGACATTGGATGCTGAAAAGCGACAAATATGGCAGCTACTAACACAACAAAACAAATGAAAGGTGGGCGATTCTACGTCTGTAAAAGGTTGATGTCTCTAAAATAGGTTTTATTGTTCCATACAGAATGAAGAATCTTTGCAAATAGCCCTAATGAAAGATCTATCATTGATCAGGGTCTACAGCTCCTATGCAGATCTAGGCATCTCCATAGTGACAGATAAAAAATAAAAAAGCCCTTCGACTGGTCCTGGATCTAATTAACTTCCATAGGTTATTGAGAAGTTGTGATAGAAGGGAGGACGACTGCAGGACCAAACACCACCGGATTTGTAACCATGGATACACATCTCTGCATAGGAGCTGTAGGCACAGACAGTCTTGAGTTTTAAAAGATACAAGTTGCTTATGTGTGAAGTTAGATGCATTGGAACAATAAACCACATTATCTGGTAATGTAGAAAACGTACAGCCCCTATGCGGACAGACGGACACCTCACATCGGAGGAATCACAGCACATACAAAGTGATATAAAGTTTCTGCTTCCTTTGTGATGCCATTACACATCCAGCCAATCTGCTCAGGTCACTCGCTGGTTCTGATGTTATGGATGATATTCCTGTTTTTATTTTCTCAGCTTCTACCTTACAAATTACTAACATTCATGTATGTAATTCTCCTTACAGTGTTGAAAAAGTGTTTGCCTCCTTCCTGATTTCTTATTCTTTTTTATGTTTGTCACACTTAAATGTTTCAGATCACAAAACAAATTTAAATATTAGACAAAGATAACACAAGTAAACACAAAATGCAGTTTTTAAATGAAGGTCTTTATTATTAAGGGAAAAAGAAATCCAAACCAACAGGGCCCTGTGTGATAGCGACTGCCCCCCTCCTCCCCCATAAACATAAATTAACTGTGGTTTATCACATCTGTGATAAGTGGAGTTCAATTTCCCTAGACACACACAGGTCTGATTTCTGCCACACCTGTTCTCAATCAAGAATTTACTGAAATGGGACCTGCCTGACAAAGTGAAGTATACCAAAAGATCCTCAAAAGCTAGACATCATGCTGTGATCCAAAGAAATTCAGGAACAAATGAGAAACAAAGTAATTGAGATCTAGCAATCTGAAAAGGTTATAAAGCCATTTCTAAAGCTTTGGTACTCCAGCAGAGCACACTGAGAGCCATTATCCACAAATGGTGAAAACATGGAACAGTGGTAAACCTTCCCAGTAGTGGCCGGCCGACCAAAATTACCCCAAGAGCACAGCAACAACTCATCCAAGAGGTCACAAAAGACCCCAAAACATCGAACTGCAGGCCTCACTTGCCTCAATTAAGGTCAGTATTCATGACTCCACCATAATAAAGAGACTGGGCAAAAATGGCGTGCATGGCAGAGTTCCAAGATGAATACCACTGCTGAGCAAAAAACATAAAGGCTTGACTCAGTTTTGCCAGAAGACATCTTGATGATCGCCAAGACTTTTGGAAGAATACTCTGTGGACTGCTGCTACATTATACGGCGCCTGTTACATAACGGCACATTGCTGACTACTAAACATGCCCCATTACTGTGACCTATAATATGTCTTACACCTCTGTGAACAGTTGAGTGCTGGGGATCACATGACTGACACCATTTTTAGGCCATTTTGTTTGCACACAGACCGATCCATGGGCAATACCATTCTTCTGGACAGGAAGAGGAATTTTTTTTTTGCTTCCCAAACACAAAGTTAAGCCACTTTATAAACAGCTTAAATTAAAAAATTACTACCATCTGCTGAGGCAGAATGTCTGTAAGCCCTTCATCTAGATGCAAAAATGTTACAAAGCCATCATAGCGCCTTCTCCTGACAGCTCCCTCTGCTTTGCCTTCCCTCCTCTGAGTGTTTATGGTAGCAGCAGGGAGGGGGTTGCACATACTTTCTAACCTCTCCACACTGGAGAACTATCTAGTCTCTGGAAGGGCTGAGTCCACCGTGACATGGAGGAAAACACATAAAGGTCCTCAGTACAGGATAGAAGCTGAGCTCATGTGTGAACATACGTTCCCTGGATACACACAGACCTCACATGCTATCTGTATTACTGGGAGAGACATTACCACAAGAGAAAAATCTGAAATTTTGATCAGGCCAGTCGATAAGGCGCTCATCTACACTGGTAGAGAGTGTTTGTGTATTAAGGACAAGATAAGTCTCAGTCTTGTGAACATGGCCTAAGAAACATGAATCGGTATGCTAAACCCTTCTTTCTACTAAGCACTAATCCATGTTCTCATTCATGTCTTGTTCTAGTTTATACAATGATAATAGCAGTATATTAATGATCACCTAAAAAAATAATCAGCTCTCCCTCCTACAATGTCCGAGGAAGCACCAGGAGAACTAGCCTCCGCACCGACAGAGATGGGACCCTTCCCCCGGCCATCATATGTTTTAGGTTATAGTTGTACTTCCTGGATAGCATTCAGAAAGTCTTGTTTTTCCTGGCGCTTGGACTTCTATTCTCAACAACTCAGCAGAAATGATCCCCTTTCTTTGGCCTTTATCCAATCTGTAAAAGGATTTGGTTTATTTTTTTTCTCCTGACCGTATATATTGCGTGATGACGGGGAGAAAAAAATAAAAATAAAATAAATATATATATATATATATAAGGCCCATATCCCGTGACAGCGAGTTAACAATTAATGAGAGTTTTCAGAGCTCATGGAAGTTGCATCCATGAGGAACCTTCTGCAACTTGTCAAGAAGAACATTAACCCATTCTTCCAAGTCAGATCTCTGTACGGCTGTAGCCAGGAAAATCCAACATCAATGATAACAACAAACCTTGTCATCGATGACTACACATCAGTACGGATACAATATCAAAAAAGAGCCACAGATAATTAGGGAAAGTGCAAATCCCACATATACATACATGATGTGTCCGCACACTGCTACTAATGAATACATCAAGTCCAATATTGCTAACTGTAGAGTCTCAAGTAAGAGATAAATGCAAATACTTTTATTTTAGTTTCTGACTTTTATATATTTTCTATTCTCAGGTTTGCAAAGCTTTTGTTGCGTCTGCCCGCTCTCCGCTCCATCGGCCTCAAATGCTTGGAACACCTCTTCTTCTTCAAGCTAATAGGAGACACACCTATCGACACCTTCTTAATGGAGATGCTGGAAGCGCCTCATCAAATGACTTAAGAGAAGCAATGTATTTTTGTCCCCATGTGCCGAGGGCAATAGACTTCTTATAGGATGCTCTCGAGAGACACTGTGGTCCCTCCACACTTAAATGAAAACGTCCAGGATCCCTCATCCTATGTCACATGTGCGCCTTTAGTCCATCCGCAGAGCTAGGACCGCGCTCTCCCATCATTAACAGCATACAGTGACAGATGCCTGGGATGTGTACAGGCCGGGCTCGCCCCAAAGGTCTCTGTTTTTTGTTTAAGATGGCTTGGTTGTCGCTGCTGAAGCTTCGGTCGCTGTTATTGGTAACTTTTGGCCCCAGGAAAATCCACACAGATTTGTGAGGGTGAATGTATTTTTATTTTTGAATATATGATGCACAAGGATTGTAAAAAACTGATCCTTGTCATAGCTGGGCCATCACCATCAGCGGTCAGTCACCAGCCAGGCTCACGATATTGGTAGTATTTTCCACAGGTGGAGTTTATACTGTGGGAGATCAATCCCATATCTGATATTAGGCCTTAATCATCATAAAAAAAAAACACCCATCTCACAGCGCAGCTCGGTGCGGAGCTGGTCACGGGCCCCTCACCTTCATTTTATGGGGAGAGTACGATGTGTGGACTGTTTTATCCTGTGGTGTAAGTGCTGGTTGTACGGTAGCTCCACAGCCTGTTATTTTGTTTTTTAGAACCATTTGGGTGATTGGTTAGCTTTTATTAAGGCTTTTTTGGAACAAGGCACTACAGAATAAATGAATTATTTTTGTTTTTATGTATTTGAGAAAGTTTAGAAGCCCAAAGACTGGGATTTACTGCCTCTTTAATAGAAATGTAAAAATATTATATAAAAAAAAAAAAGGAAAAAAAAAAGGCAGTATCAAGAGAGAGCAAAACAAAACAGGACTCTTTGGGTACCACGGGTAGAATTCAGGGATTTTGTCCAATGTTTTCAATACTTCTTTTGGCTAGAGGGGGCTTCAGAGCATCACTTAACCTCTCTGGTCACGGAAGGGACAGGCAGAGGCAGAAAATCCCAGTCATTATTTTAGTATGAAATTACAATTGTCCATAAATCACAAACAGATGAGATCCACACAACCAAAACCACAACTTCATATGCAGCGGTTCTGATTCTGGGTCCACCTTCTCTGTGGCGGGTTGATCATCCCGGCCTTTTATTTTTTACCTGCCAATGTAGGTGCAGATCTGAGCATCATCTTGAGAAGTCTAAACATTTTATTTTTAGTAAGTGCAGATTCCATCTTCATCCTAAGGAATTTATCATGATGCAAAAAGACGGATGATCCCCGCCTTGTACTAACCAAGCATTTGGTGCTACAACTGAAACCAGAGGCCGCTTTGTTTTTCTTTCTCTTGTAGTCATTGCTACCTGAGCATCTCTGGAGTTGTAGAGGAACCAGGTGGAAAGAGCTGAGCCCAAGATACTGCCAGTCAAGAGGGGTAGTGGGATCTAGCGGCTTCTGTGTTAGGTCTACACTCGGTTTGTGTTCCTGGGCCAGTCAGTGCAGATATGGAGTAACTGGCCTTTTTTTGTTTCTTCTTGTAAAGCATAAAATGGTCTATGTATATTTTCCAAAGAATCTCGTTCTCTCTTCTTCATTGTCGCTCTCTGTTCTGCATGAGAGCGGCTTACTCGGAACCTGAGCCAATGCTAAAAGCACGCTTCTGTGAAGCCTCCCGCCGCCTGTCCCTTTCTTACCTGCAACTGGTCAAGCGCTATTAATGCCATTGTTATACCTCTCCTGCTTATTTTAATATAGTAGTAACAAGCACGGAAAATCATGGGAACTCCCCCAACCAGAGCCGGGTGTTCTTTACCTCTGCTGACATCCAAACTGACAGCAGATATGTACTGTATGCAGCACATTACATTCAGCGGATAGGAAATGTCAGAGTAACCAGGAATCTGCAGTGAAAAGGGGTATTCTCAGGTTTAAAGTTATTCCCTATCCAATGATCACGTGCACATTCATTTCAATGGGAGCACCGAAGATCAGTGGAGCACAATGCTTGGCAATCTTCTGTGGACCTATTAAGTACGATCAACCTTCACTCCATTAGCTGGGGGTCTTCAGAACCCCATTTTTTGGGTTCGGTGGGGGTTTCAGTGGTTGGGAAGTTATTCACTATCCCAAACTTGAGAATGCCCCATTGTGAAGCATCTGGAAAGGTCCCAGAAAGTAGTGCTCCTCACAGTAATGGCAGGTTGAGCAGCGTTGCGCCCTCCTGGTGATTTTAGTCCACAGTCGTGAACTCCCTAATACGTCACATGACAGAAACTATCCCTCACATTGAGACAATCAATGCTGAAATTCATACAAGATATTAGGCCATTGCCCCCATCCCTAGTTCTAGTAACAGTGTATGTCCCCAAATACAAGGAAATACACATTTATGCTAACAAAAAAAATACAGAAAGTTAAAAATATTATAGTGCAATGATTTATGATCTAATACTAAGTTACCGTTCTTACATGCCCTATGCTCAGGCAGGTTTAGTGAATCTTTAGCTGATTTATGCAGATATTTGAGTGTAAAGAGTAATATAAAATCTGCATTATGCAGTTCTTGTCTATACACATAGTTGAAAAATATTGTGGAAGAAAAAGCAAAAAATGAAAAATTGTGAGTATCATTTTGAAAGTCGTAGCAGATTTTTAAAAAATTCCTAAACAGTGGTTGCTCCCCAATATCTGAAGGCAAACACCACTCCACTCCTGTCCTGCCTGTGTGAGGTGCAGCCGACATGTGAATCTACTATTCCTTCAGTGCCTTACTGATGCAGATGTCACTTGGGAAAGTCCACTCAAATTTGGTGCAGTCACAGCCACAAGCCTGATCCTGTCCCATATGGAGCGGCTTTGTGCATGTGAAAACCTTGCCTTAATGCCTACAGGGACAATGACCGCCAGTTTGTTGGACTGACCCCAAATTGTGTAATTTGTACTTCACCCTGGAGGCTGTGTACATTTCCTCTAGACAGATTTAAAAAAAAAAGTAACCCCATCATTGCTGCTTTGAGATAGAAGAGTCCGAAAATACAGAGATATATTGAAGAAACGAGACCATATCAGAATTGAGGAGACTGAGAAATATGAGCAATAAATCCCAACATCAGAAAGAGCTCACTGACAAATTCTCAGGTAACTCCTACAGGAGTTGATGTAAGGTGAAGCATACAGTCCTGTTAAAGCTAAGGTGTTCAACATTTTAAATTAAACAATTGCAAAAATAAATTTTAATCCAAAGTTTTAAAAATAAAAAAGTGCAAGGGAAGATGTCCATATACTTTAAGCTTTTAAAACCTTTTCATCTGAGTTTTAAAGGGACTCTGTCTGCCCAGAATGACTGTTCACACCAAGTACAGGAGCCCGGTGCCCCTTCTCCTACTCGTTTTCCCTCTATCTCCACCCCCCTCTTCTTTGATTGACAGCTCTGGCTTCATAGAGCCAATAAAGGGCAGGAATAGATGGAAACCAAGCAGGTGGGAAGGTGCATATAAATGTTTGGCCGCGCCATGAAGCACCGAGCGCCTGTACTTTGTGTTGAACAGTCATTCTGTGCTGGCAGAGTCCATTTAAAAGACTATAGTGGATAATATGTGGAAGTGTAGTAAGCTGTAACATACAGAAAGGATATTTGCAATGATCCATATTACCTAATCATTACAGATATCGGTTTACATATATACTCCTTTGGGCTATGTTCATACTAACGTGCTAAATCATGGACCAGTCATTTCAGTAAATTGCAGAGATGACTCCATTAATGTGCAGCTCTGTGCTCGTGCCCATGGAGAATGGATGACGTCCTGTTTGCCATATTTGAAATTAACACTGTCTTATGCACAAGATCTACAAGTTCATGCTGTAATTTTTTTCCACATGGACCAACATAAATTGCTTATTTGCTTTCGCATATGCTGATGGCACACTGAGTAAATTCATGTTGGTTGCACCAGGAAGTTCTATCAGTGGCTTTACTCCGAGGCCTCCACAGAGAGTAGTAGATACAGAGCAAGAACCAGAAACTAAAGATAACATAAATTCATGTACATTAGCCACCTATCCTCATACTCAGTAAGGCTATGTTCACACATCATGTTTTCTTTCAGCAATTTTTTCATGCAAATTTTCAGCTGTGTTTTGCAGTACCAGCAAAGTTTGAGATTCCAGAAATCTCATGCATACTTTTTTTTTTTTGTTCTGGATTTTGTGCTTAGTATGTTTTTTTGAAAGATATAACATGTCACTTCTTTCAGCGTTTTTTCACCCATTGGAAGTAATGGGTGGTGAAAAAAAAGCACCAAAAACGCAGGTGTCAAGTTTTCAGCGTTTTTTGCAATAAAACCAGAATGAGATTTTTTTTTTTTTTTTTTGCTGAACTTTATGTACATGCATAACAGACAAAAGGACATTGAAAAAACACACCAAAAAAAGCAAGAAAACAGCAACAAAAATCCTGAAAAACCTCCTGGCAAGAGATCAGGTTTTGCTGCAGAAAATGAACACTGAAAAAAAACATATGTGAACATAGCCTAAGGTTATGTTCACATGTCCAATAGTGATCAGTTACTGGATCCAGTAAGTAAAAAAACCGATACATCACAAATGAAAGAAAAACGGACTGATAATTAATGGATTTGTTTTCCATAGACTTCAGTGTTAAAAAATGGATCTAGCACAGATCAGTTATTTAAAAACGGACTAAAAAAGTTGTGTCTGCACAACTTTTCTGGCAACGGGCTGCTGCTGGATCCGTTCTAACTGATCACTACTGGATGTGTGAACATGGCCTAAAGCTGTCCGGGCCGATCCTGCACACACATGATACTCTAATATGTGACAACCCTAAATGTGCTAATAGGGAACAACACACGCACAGGATCTAGCACACTCAGTTATACAGCAGGATTACCGTAGAGGGGGAACGCCTGGCTCGAGCATAACGCATCGATTTTGAGATGCTGCAGGAATCTGGGGGATTCCAGAAAGAGCGCTCTAGGGATCACCAGCAATGAGAGATTTCTTGTCATTCTTGTGATATTATGTATAAAAAAAAAAAAATGAAATAAAAGTTGTGTATTAAAAAACAAACAAAAAAAAATAGTAAAAAAAAAACAAAACATAGAAAGGATTAAAAAAAATCTATTGTATCAGCAAAGTTTAAAAGAAGATCTATTTTTGTATTCTGAACCTTTATCCCTCTGTATCAGTTTTGTATCGACTTCCACGTGTTCTGGATTCTTGTGCGGTTTGGTTGTGTCGCAGTTTTACAGTATTGTATGAGAGCGGACCACGTCAACGCTACATCACCATGTAAAAACGGTTGTTGCATCTTAGGCTAGGGCTACACGGCGACTGGTGCCACATTGTGATATTGCGTCTAATAATTTTCTATAGTGTCACCTACGACAGTTGCAAATGTTTCCAAAAGAGTTAGAATTTCTGTTCCGAGTCACACGTGACTTGCCATCAATTTTAAATCATGTCACATGTGACTGTGACTTGTGTGTGACATTTATGCAATTTCGCCATTTTTTTTTACAGCAAAGACTGAGCTCTGATGTAGTTGCACTACACGTGTTGCCATGTAGCCCCAGCCTTCGTATGACAAGTGGGGGTGCCAATTCTGTCTGAAGATTGTAAAGTCTATGATTTTGCTTTGATAATTTGAAAGAATGTTACTTTAATTAAAATTTTGTCACTAGGCAACTGCTGAAAGAATCCGATCATAGTCTCCTGAATGTTCTGCAAACGCCAAGCTATCTGGTCATATCTGGCTGCCATTGCAGGTGAACAGTGATCGGATTGTGGCACATGTGCATGAATTGGGTTTATTTTCTTATTGTTCATATATCTGTATATAAATCATTCAAGTCCAGTAGGTCTAATCCAACAGACTGTCAAGATTTTGCAACATTTAATATGCAAGATAAAAGTGTTTGAATGTTTTTTCACTTTTCTGTAATAATCAAAACTGGCCACAAGATGGCAGCAGAGAATCATTACCCATTATGTGTATTGGAGACAATGCTCATGATATGAAAGTCATAGAGAAACTTCTGTAAAGGGGGTAAATGACCCCCTACCCAAGACTTTAAAGAGATCCTGATACTTTTTCTGGATGTGTTCACATTGAGAGATTTTTATGTATCAAGGATTAACTAGTTTCCAAAAGACTTTTCATTTTCCTTATTGGAATGATTGGGAGGGCACTAGAGAAGAAATTACAGCCCACCAAGAAAATTCATAATGAAGAACCCCTTTGGATATTCATGAACGTAATACTGTGGATAAAAGAGTTCTTTACAGAAAAAGTGATAGGTTCTCTTTAAAGTACTTGCCAGCATTCTATCTGGTGCATAATATCTGCAGAGAAGACATTATGTGCTACAGAATGTTTACAAATGACATTTCCACTGTTAAAATCAGACAGAAATCTTGCTGGCGCCACAAGTGCTGTTGTTCTTTACCACAACCTGGGCATAATACACAGATGGCCTTGACTGGTCCCCCAGCACCTTCATGCTTTGCGCTGGAATCTCATTGGGCGGATATCTGTGTCCAGCCCCCCTGGAGCTCTCTGGTTATGATCTCGCTATGTATCCGTGAGCTGCTGTCCCTACCGCCCTAACAATACGCGGTGTTCATGTGATTATTGCCTTTCTGCTCAGCCTGGTCTTACTGTGAATCACTTCTGCACACGTTATTAATGTCAACATGAAAAGCATTGGAAATCCGACTATTTTCTTGATGAATACTGGTATTAGGATTGTAACAGAACGAGCGTTTATAAATACAAGTTCAAGGTTGTGGTGTCTCCGTGTCCTTCTTTTTCACAGTTTTATAAGGACATTTTTAAATCACCCATGACAGTACCATGGAGAAGGGATCTACCCTTCAAGGACAGGAAACCTATAGGATAAAAGGGCAGTACCTTTCCACGCATCAGTTGGTTTCCTGTCCTTGACGGGGGAACCTTTCGTCGGCATCGGCGGTACCTGAAGAAAGAAGACATTTCCAGACCTGGCCAGTCGGCTCGGGCAGCAGTTTCTTCCTTGCCTTGACTGGTGCAGGGGTCTTGGAAGCGCCATGGTTAGCCCAAGGGGGCCTTCACCTGTGTGCGGGTGTGAGCAGCAGCGGCATGCTATGTGGTTGGCTGCTTTCTGCGCCTCTCAGGTAGGGCACGCGCCAGGAGGTGTGCCCTGTGACGTGCGTGCCAGAGACACTTGACCCAGAGGTAACTCCTAACTTCCGGGGATGGGGCCGGAAGAGGCACCTGGAGGTGCAGACTGTATCTGGCCTGGCAGGTACCGAATTAAATGCGGTTAGACCACCAGTAGAGCAGATCCCTTTGCTCCAGCAGTCCTTCCAGGCAGTATGGTGCCAGAACAGGAGCAGCAGCAACATAAACCCCAGAAGCAGGTGAAAGGTCAACAGTGCTGTGGCTTGGCACTACAAGTGGCAGCAGAACCGGTCAGCAGAGCTGCGGCTCCAGTAAGGTGGATGAATCCTCAGCCTCCAGAGGGGATCTATCAGCTTATATGATTCCTCCTCCAAATCCGGTACCCTTTATTACCTCAGAGTGGCAAGTGATCTTAATGAAAGTTCACTTTATAATAGAGTTCCTTTCTTGTCATTTTATTGACGGAAAGAAATGTGTAACTCTGTAAAGAAGGCTTTTCAAATTCCTAGCAGAAATGGTTTTGTCAGTCCTGTATCGAACAGACTGTGTGTGAAGAGTCCCCTAACTTCGCCTCTGAGTTAAGGTCTATCATTAGGGCGGAGGTCAAAAATTCCCCGAGTTCCATGTCCGAAGGAAAAGATGGGAAAGATATGAGAAGAGGTCTAGAAAGTTATCTTCCGAGTCAGACGCTTCCAGCAAATCAAAGGATGAAAATGGGTTTTCAGGATCCTCCTCTTCAACTTCGACATCGGATGATGATGCAGGGGGTGTCACTGTTTTCCTATAGAGGATACTGACAAGTTTGTGAAGGCGCCAAGATTCATGATGGGTATGGTTTATCCAAAACCCACAAAATCAGTGCAGATTATCATGTTTGGTGGCCTAGGGCAGAGGAAGCGTCGACCCTTTCCTATGAACGAAAGAATTCAAGCACTTGTCAAGAGAGCGTGGAAGAAACTAGAAAAGAGGTTCCTTTCCCTCAACATATAAAAGAAAATATCCTTTTGATGAATAATCATCATCTTCCTGGGATAAAGCTCCTAAGTTAGATGTGGCTGTAGCGAAAGCATCTAAAAATGTGCTCTACCTTTTGAGGATATGGGGATGCTAAACGATTCCCTGGACAGAAAGGCAGACAGCTTTCTCAAAGGTACCTGGGAAGCTTCAGCCGGGGCCTTGAAACCAGCGATTGCAGCAACATGATGATATGGCTGGATCACTTAGAAGATAAGGTGGCTAAGGACAATGTTTTATCTACAATTCCGCTAATGTGGAGAGCAGCATCATTCCTTTCGGATGCTTCAGCCGATTCAGTGAGACTGGTGGCCAGGTCAGCGTCACTTTCCAATGCAGCCTGTAGGGCTCTCTGGCTGACGTGCTGGCTGGGAGATATTCAGGCTAAATTAAAGTTGTGCTCTATTCATTGTGAAGGGGAATATCATTTTGGCCCAGCCCTGGACAATATTTTGGGGAAAGTAGGAGACAGCAAAAATTGGTTTCCTAATCTGTCCATCCCAGCCTTTAAAAGGTCTTTTTGGAAGAGAAGGTTTAACCAGAGATGCCCCCCCCCCCCACCCTCAGAAATCAGGATAGATGGGATGATTGAAGAAAAAAGGGCAGAGACTTTGTTTGGAGGTCCCTCACATGACAGTGAAAAATCTTCACAGTGACTACTGTTTCCAGGTGGGGGGGGCTCTCTCCCTTTTTCCCTGCCTCGGAAAAAATATCCAGAAGCAACTGGATTCTTAGCCTAGTAAGAACAGGCGTAAGGCTAGAATTTCAGTCAGTCCCTCAGACAAAATTTACTCTTGACTCCCCCACAGGTGTCACCGAGAGAGCACTGACCTTGGAATCCGAAGTTCTGGATCTGGTGGAAAAGGCGGTCCTTCTAGAGGCCCCTATATGAGAACAAGGGGAGGGGTTTTATTTTGCTCTTTTTTTTTTTTTTATAAAACCAGATGGAACTTTCAGGACTATAGGCAACTTGAGAGAGTTAAACAGATTCTTAAAGGTTCAGTCGTTCAAGATGGAGTCTATAAAATCAACAATAAAAATGCTCTTTCCAGATTGTTTCATGGCAGTCTTTGGACCTGATGGATGCCAATTATCACATGCCCACACACAAGGAACACCAGAAGTTCCTCAGAGTGGCAGGGTAGTCAGGCACTTCCAGTACAAAGCCCTTCGTTTGGTCTAGCAGTGGCCCCTCGGATGTTTACAAAAGTGATTGCAGAAGTAATGGCTCACCTTTGGGAAAAAGACGTGAGTGCTTCCTTATCTAGACGACTTCTGAATTATAGGCAATTCAATTTAACACTCATTCCTCAACCATGAATCTGCAAAAACACTAGTGCATGCCCTCATCATCTCTCGCCTCGACTACTGCCACCTCCTGCTCTGTGGCCTCCCTTCTAACACTCTCGCACCCCTGCAATCTATCCTAAACTCTGCTGCCCGACTAATCCACCTGTCCCCCCGCTATTCCCCGGCCTCTCCCCTCTGTCAATCTCTTCACTGGCTCCCCATTGCCCAGAGACTCCAGTTCAAAACCCTAACCATGGCATACAAAGCCATCCACAACCTGTCTCCTCCATACATCTGTATAGTCTCCCGGTACATACCTGCACGCAACCTCCGATCCTCACAAGATCTCCTGCTCTACTCCCCTCTTCCCACAATCGCATACAAGATTTCTCCCCTGCATACCCCTACTCTGGAATGCTCTACCCCAACACATCAGACTCTCGCCTACCATGGAAATCTTCAAAAAGAACCTAAAGACCCACCTCTTCCTACAAGCCTACAGCAACCCTCGCTTCACCACACCACTGCATGATTAGCTCTACCCTCACCTACTAAATTCTCACCCATCCCTTGTAGATTGTGAGCCCTCGCGGGCTGGGTCCTCTCTCCTCCTGTACCAGTCGCTGACTATTTTTTATTCAAATGATCGTACTTGTTGTTTGCTATGTATACCCCTTTTAAATATGTAAAGCACCATGTAATTAATGGTGCTATAATAATAAATAATAATAATCACTGTGGTGTTAAGTTAAGAGATCGTCTCTACCTTAAAAAGCTTAGGTTGGCTCTTAAATTTAAAGAAGTCGAGACTAGAACCCCAGAAAGTGCAGGGATTTTTAGGGCTTTTGTTGGACTCCGAAACAGAAATATCGTCTTCTAGAGAGGAAGATAGAAAAAAATTACAGTCAGATATCCCAAGTGTTAAAGGTTCCCACCATGTCTCTCAGGAAAGCAATGTCCCTGCTTGGTTCCTTGACCTCATGCATCCCGGTAGCGTTGTGGGCCCAGTTTCATACCAGGGAATTGATGTGAAACGTCCTGAGAAAAGAGATCACCCTGGAAAGGTATCTAGAAGGGAAGATGACATTACCCCTGATGATGGCACATTCTCTGCATTGGTTGCTAAACATAGAAAACCTAGCCAGGGGGGTGCCTTGGGTGAACAATATTTAATTTATTGTTACCACAGATGCAAGGGATGGGGGGGTCATTTAGAAAGTCTCATGGTTCAGGAGGTCTGGGTAGGGGACAAGAAGGCAGTTTGTCAAACATGAAGACGCTACTAGCAATAGAACAAGCCGTAAGGAAGCTCTTATCGTCCCTACAAGGTCACCATGTAAGAATCCTCTCAGACAATTAGGTGTCGCTGGCCTATATAAATCATCAAGGAGGAACCCGGTCCAGGCCCTTGATGAGATTTTCTTCCCTGAATCCCAGCGAGAGTTCTCAGGTAGTGGATGCCTTCCTGATCCCTTAGGATTACAATCTGGCATATGCTTTTCCAATCGGTGATTTTAATCCCAGCAGTCCCGCGGAAGACCAGGGAAGACAAGGCAAGAGTTATCCCGATAGCTCCCTTTTAGCTCAGAAGGCTGTGGTTTTCCTGGTTTAGGGGGCAGACAGACAGCTGTATTTCTCGTGCGAGGATTGCATTGGAATCCTCGGACTGATTGTCGGCTTTCCTGACCTGAGCATGACAGCTACATAGAAATACATCACGCTGTCACGCTTTGGTCAGGAGAGGTGCTGGGCCAGTCTGTGCACTGCGATGCGATCCTCGCACAAGAAATATAGCTGTCTGCTCCCTAAAAGTAACATCTGTCACCGAACCATGGGTGCTTCCAGAGATACTGGATCTTCTCTCCCAAGGGCCAGTGCACAATCCTCAAGTAACCAGTCTGCATTTAATGGGATGGAATTTGAAAGGGCACTATTAAGAGATCAAGGGTTTTCTCCTATTTAATTTCCACTCTGCTTCAGAGTAGAAAGACGGCCACCACTAAGATTTATGGTAGAACCTGGGGGAAATTTTTGACTACTTCTGGAGCAAAAGTGGAAGATGGGTACCAGTTAGTGCTCTTTTTGAGTTCCTGCAGAAGGGTCTAGAACAGGGACTTTCCACCAGCACCCTTAAGGGTTCAGGTTTTGGTGCTTCGGGCTCTGTATAATTGTGATCTGGCAGGTAATCGTTTGATTTGTTGGTTTATCAGGGCTTCCTCTATATCAAGACCTATTCTTAAGCAAAATTTATCTCGTGGGATTTGAATCTGGTCTTAACAGACCTGACAGATTCGCCATTTGAACCCATAGAGTCAGTGTCACTCAAGACTTTCTCATTAAAAACTGCCTTCCTAGTAACTTTAACATCAGCCCGCAGGGTCAGTGACATTCAGGCCCTATCAGTAGGTCGTCCTTTCACGCAAATCCTGGAAGACAGGCCGGGACGGGTTTTAAAATGACTCTGCCTAAAGTAGCTTCCAGGTAGTCCTTCCATTCTTTTGTACTAATCCTAAAAATCTTAAAGAGGAAAAGCTTCATAATCTACACATGAAGAGATGTCTGATTAAATAAATATCGGTTACGGAGTCCTGGAGAATGGATAGATCGTTGTTTGTTTCCTTTCAGGGACCTAGGAAAGGGCTTAAAGCTTCAAAATGTACATTAGCTAGATGGATTAGAGAGGCCGTCAGTTTAGCTTATTCGGCAAGTGGTAGTGGTAGATGGATTAAAGGCTCACTCCACAAGAGCTGTGGCAGGAGAGATCAGATGTATCCATTGTACAAATTTGTAAGGTAGCAACATGGTCTTCTCCCTCCACTTTCTATAGACACTATAGGCTGGATCTGACTTCTGATCTCACCTTTTGGAGAAGGGTCCTGCAGGCTGTGGTCCCTCCTCGAATACTTATTCTCTGTAATTCTCTCCGTGGTGCGTTCATGGATGACTGAAAAAGATGTAATTACTTACCATTATTGGAACCCATGACAGCCCCCTTATATTCCCTCCTGTCACTTGTGGGTGAGCACTATCTTTGGTTCTGGTATAAGGTCACACTGTGCATAAAGGATATGTGGTGTTGGTGTTTTGAATTGTTGTAATAACCATTGGAGGTCCTCTCGTGCTCTGTAATTCAACTGATGTGTAGGAGAGGTGCTACCCTTTTATCTTGTAGGTTTCCTGACCTTGAAGGGTGGATCCCCTCTCTCTGTGGTGCTCACATGGGTTCCGAAAAATCCCATTACCGGTAAGTAATTACATCTTTCTCCCACACACAGCAGGGTAAATGAACACTAATGGACAACTAGTCCCAGCAGGTAAAAGATCCTTCATCTATGTAATAGGGGACTGCGAAATATTGTATTGCAATTATTCACTAGAACAAGCCATCAAATAATGGAGCTGGGAAACATCACATTCCTGCACCTTATGTCACCAATCAAAGATGCAAGACCCAGCAATAAACATGAAACACTAATGGGGGCCATGAAAGGCATCTGATATAAAGAGACTTTTGGAAAAGGGATCCATTGGTTTGTATAATAAAGGGTTGGATTGGCCCACCAGAACAACAGAGGATCCTGCTCTGGGCCCAGGCCCCGTTACAAAAATAAGTCTCAAACATTTCAGCAAAAGTAAACATCATTTGGAGCCAATATCCTTTCATAGGGTTTATTTCTTGTTTTTTATTTCACAACCTGTTAGACCTTACTGATGATATTTGGCGTCAGGAAGGACAAATCCATTGCAAAGGAGACAAATTTTTATCCTTTTTTTGCTATGAATAGGTTAAAACTGTATAAGTTAGCATGACATAGACTTGCGTTGCATATTTCAAGTCTAAGTTTTACTCTAGATATTCAATGTAGCATTTTACATAAGGCTTTGTAAAATGGTATCCACAATGAGGTAGACGTGCAGATATTGGTTGGAAGATGGCTTTTAGGGGTGAATATATTGTTCTTTAGTGCCCAGACGTAAAGCGCAGCCACAGATACAAAATCCATTACACAGGGGAATAAAACATCTCTAACACTGCAACATTGCAAACCTAAAACCATTACACTAGATAATTCACATCATAAATGTAAGACCTGTAGCAGGAGGAATATAGGTTATTTATCTGCATATGATAAGTGGAAGAAATGAAATTCCACCCAGACCACAAATGTTCTGAAAATTCACTCCCACCCAGTATACATGGACTAAAGTATATAGCAGCCTTGTGTTCCTGTATATGTGCTACTTTGCTGTCACCTGCTGGACACACACGGGTTTACATTATCATAAAACAGACTACACAATCTGCAAAATACAATCAGGAAAAGAACAAAATATTATCACACAACACAATTGGGCTTCTGTTTTTGCACCTGATTTAGGTTTAACATAAAAAAACAAAAGCCTTTATTGTAGAATACACGTAGATGTAGTTCCCATGTGCAGCCATTGTATCCCAATGGCCAACTGATGGCAATGTATCCAGAGTTTATGAAGCAAAAGGCGTTATTTCACCCTTACAGGTATAGAAGAAAGGGTGATGTATACAGGAATCCTGCCCACTGTGATGTACAAATATTAGGGATTTCCTGCAGCACCATATGGAGGGTTATTACATCACTTTTGGATATTTTTAGTGTCAATCATGAAAAATATTTGTAGGTCTATCTTGAGATGACTTCACAAGTGAGACACACATCTGGTGAATCTGCCAATTCCAATGGGGCCAGCTGACTAATGTATATGAAGATGTCCCAACAGCATAGTCTGGACAGATAAGTGGTTATCTGTATGAGGGGGGTCAGGAGATACAGTGGTGGCCAAAAGTATTGGCACCCCTGCAATTCTGTCAGATAATACTCAGTTTCTTCCTGAAAATGATTGCAATCACAAATTCTTTGGTATTATTCTCTTCATTTAATTTGCTTGCAAGTAAAAAACACAAAAGAGAACGAAGCAAAAATCAAATCATTGATCATTTCACACAAAACTCCAAAAATGGGCCAGACAAAAGTATTGGCACCCTCAGCCTAATACTTGGTTGCACAACCTTTAGCCAAAATAACTGCGAACAACCGCTTCCAGTAACCATCAATGAGTTTCTTACAATGCTCTGCTGGAATTGTAGACCATTCTTCTTTGGCAAACTGCTCCAGGTCCCTGATATTTGAAGGGTGCCTTCTCCAAACTGCCATTTTGAGATCTCTCCACATGTGTTCTATGGGATTCAGGTCTGGACTCATTGCTGGCCACCTTAGAAGTCTCCAGTGCTTTCTCTCAAACCATTTTATAGTGCTTTTGGAAGTGTGTTTTGGGTCATTGTCCTGCTGGAAGACCCATGACCTCTGAGGGAGACCCAGCTTTCTCACACTGGGCCCTACATTATGCTGCAAAATTTGTTGGTAGTCTTCAGACTTCATAATGCCATGCACACGGTCAAGCAGTCCAGTGCCAGAGGCAGCAAAGCAAACCCAAAACATCAGGGAACCTCCGCCATGTTTGACTGTAGGGACCGTGTTCTTTTCTTTGAATGCCTCTTTTTTTTTTTTCCTGTACACTCTATGTTGATGCTTTTTCCCAAAAAGTTCGACTTTTGTCTCATCTGACCAGAGAACATTCTTCCAAAATGTTTTCGGCTTTCTCAGGTAAGTTTTGCCAAACTCCAGCCTGGCTTTTTATGTCTCGGGGTAAGAAGTGGGGTCTTCCTGGGTATCTTACCATACAGTCCCTTTTCATTCAGACGACGACGGATAGTACGGTTTGACACTGTTGTACCCTCGGACTGCAGGGCAGCTTGAACTTGTTTGGATGTTAGTCGAGGTTCTTTATCCACCATCCGCACAATCTTGCGTTGAAATCTCTCGTCAATTTTTCTTTTCCATCCACATCTAGGGAGGTTAGCCACAGTGTCATGTGCTTTAAACTTCTTGATGACACTGCGCACGGAAGACACAGGAACATTCAGGTTTTTGGAGATGGACTTGTAGCCTTGAGATTGCTCATGCTTCCTCACAATTTGGTTTCTGAAGTCCTCAGACAGTTCTTTGGTCTTCTTTCTTTTCTCCATGCTCAATGTGGTACACACAAGGACACAGGACAGAGGTTGAGTCAACTTTAATCCATGTTAACTGGCTGCAAGTGTGATTTAGTTATTGCCAACACCTGTAAGGTGCCACAGGTAAGTTACAGGTGCTGTTAATTACACGAATTAGAGAAGCATCACATGATTTTTCAAACAGTGGCAATACTTTTGTTCACCCCATTTTTTAGGTTTGGTGTGGAATTATATACAATTTGGCTTCAGGACAATTCTTTTTGTGTTTTTTCATTGAAGACAAATTAAATCAAGATAATAATATCAAAGAATTTGTGATTGCAATAATTTTCAGGAAGAAACTGAGTATTATCTGACAGAATTGCAGGGGTGCCAATACTTTTGGCCACCACTGTACCTATGTGATTTGTATGACCAGTCTTCTACGGATGGATAATTCTTACAGTACATGCACAACAGTCCATGTTCTAAAGAAGAATAATGATGTGTTCTGGCTCATATGGGAACCTCGTCATGTAACTCTCCATAGGAGAGGGAAAGCACAACATGTGACAGAGATATCCAAGCTGGAGCAGAGTAATGAGTCTACATGACAATAATAAAGGATAACCCGGGCAGCTGATACTTCTAAAACAATAGTGGTGTCCCTACATCCAGCTCCAGCACTTGGTGGGTTAATAAGACACTATATATTCTGGAAATCACAGTCTAACAGAAACCTCAGCTATGTGTCTCTGCATACATTTGTCGGGGTGAATAGTTTAAAATATGATGATAGATCGTTGGAATGGAGGGGGGATCGAGCGGATGGAACGTGTCCTATTTCAAGTACAGGGTGGATATTCCTGGAAAGTTTTCATTTATTTAAGCAGCTCCCTGCCCCCTGTATATTAGAGGGTTACAGCTGGAGGGGACTAGACTTGTATTAGCACGTCCACCCAGTCATCCCAGCTGCAGACAGGGCAAAGAGAGAAATAATGCACAATGATGGATTCCTGAGAGAAGATCTATAGGAAATTGGGTGGAGAAATGCTGGTTTGTGCAGCCTGATTGTCATGTGAAATACACACTGAATACTCACAAATAAGATATAACCCAACTTGTGTGAATGAGACTTCACAAAGCCTAATACATCCACAGTGAAAAATATCCAGTGTGTGTACATGGCCCAAAGGCAGTCCAACAAAGCCATACAGATATGGGCGGATACATAACTCACAACTGTACACCCTGGGAAATTTCACCAAATTCTCAATACGTCTAAAACATGAGAAGATTTCACATCTGTGGATAACATTGAGGGAAGGTTGGTCAATGAGATGATGCACATCCCATTCATCTTGGCAACACAGTAAATAGGTCAGCTTGTTCTATGACGCTGCGTGCCAAGGGAAACCAATGTTATAGGAGATTCCAGTGTGGAAATGAATTAACACATTACATGAAAGATAGAAGAGGATCTGAGAAATGTCATACACACATATACTGCACCAGCAGAACAGAAAGCGCAGCTTTGGCGTATAATACAGGAGGTGACTCAGGATCAGTACAGGAAAAGTAATGTGATGTATGTACACAGTGACTGCACCAGCAGAATAGTGAGTGCAGCTCTGGAGTATAATACAGGATGTAACTCAGGATCAGTACAGGATAAGTAACGTAATGTATGTACACAGTAACTGCACCAGCAGAATAGTGAGTGCAGCTCTGGAGTATAATACTGGATGTAACTCAGGATCAGTACAGGATAAGTAATGTATGTACACAGTGACTGCACCAGCAGAATAGTGAGTGCAGCTCTGGGGTATAATACTGGATGTAACTCAGGATCAGTAATGTAATGTATGTACACAGTGACTGCACCAGCAGAACAGAAAGCGCAGCTTTGGCGTATAATACAGGAGGTGACTCAGGATCAGTACAGGAAAAGTAATGTAATGTATGTATACAGTGACTGCACCAGCAGAATAGTGAGTGCAGCTCTGGAGTATAATACAGGATGTAACTCAGGATCAGTAATGTAATGTATGTACACAGTGACTGCACCAGCAGAATAGTGAGTGCAGCTCTGGAGTATAATACAGGGTGTAACTCAGGATCAGTAATGTATGTACACAGCGACTGCACCAGCAGAATAGTGAGTGCAGCTCTGGAGTATAATACAGGATATAACTCAGGATCAGTAATGTATGTACACAGCGACTGCACCAGCAGAATAGTGAGTGCAGCTCTGGAGTATAATACAGGATGTAAGGCTAAGTGTCCACGATGCAGAAATGCTCCGGATTTTTCCTGAGCGTTTCTGCATCTCTCTGGCAGAAAAAACGCATGCAGATTTTACATGCATTTTTCCTGCCAGGGACATGCGGATGTGAAGCGTTCTTCTCATGCATTTCCGCATGCGGGTTGTCAAGCGCTTTCCAAGCGATTTTAGCATCACTTGGAAAGTGCTTGACAACTTGGTCACACTATATAAATCCATGCAACCGGCATGGATTTATATAGTGTGACCAAGTTAATAGTTGAAAAAAAGATTAAAAATGGTAAAAAAAACAACCAATAAAAAAACAACATTATACTTACTTTCTGATGGCTCCCGGTCTTTTCTCCACTGCGTCCGGTCCCTCCTACGGCTCGCGGTGGTGTGAAAGGACCTGCCATGATGTGATTTAGTCATGTGACAGGTCACATGTCCGCCGACGTCAGCGGTCGCGTGACCTGTCACATGACTAAATGACGTCATGGCAGGTCCTTTTAGACCATCAGTAATAATTTAATAATTATTTTATTTCTATAGCGTCAACATATTCCGCAGCACTTTACATTTTAGAGGGGATTTGTTCAGACAATAAAAGACATTGCAGAATAACAATAATCACATAAATCAACAGATACCAAGAGGAGTGAGGACCCTGCTCGCAAGGTTACAATCTATGACGAAATAGGGGAGATACGAAAAGTGGATGGTAACAATTGCTTGTATTGTATGGTCCAGCTATCAATATAATAAATAGGGTGTTCAAGTAATGCTGCATGAACTGGTCACCAACCAGTATGTGTACAGTACAGACACAGAAGGCTATTAAGTGCATGGAGGTTGTGTGAACAGATGATACGAGGGTCCTGGTTTTGATGAAAATTTTGTATGGGCAAAACAGGGATAGTTAGAAAAGTGTGATGAGGCGATAGGCAAGTCAAAAGAAATGCATTTTTAAGGCACGCTTAAAACGGTGGGTACTGGGGATTAATCAAAGTGTCCTGGATAATGCATTCCAAAAAATTGGCGCAGCTCACAAGAAGTCTTGGAGACAGGAATGGGAGGTTCAGACTATTGAGGATGTTATTCTTAGATCATTAGCAGAACAGAGGGCACGGGTAGGGTGGTAGACTGAGACAAGGGAGAAGATGTAGGGTGGTACTGAAGCGTGGAGTGCTTTGTGGGTGAGAGTGATGAGCTTATGTTGAACTCTATATTGGGTGGGCAACCAGTGCAATGACTGGAACAGGGTAGAGGCATCGGTGTAGCAGTTGGCAAGGATTAAAATCCTAGCTGCTGCATTCGGGACAGATTGGAGAGGGGAGAGTTTAGTAAGAGGGAAACCGATTAGTAGAGAGTTGCAATAATCTAGATGAGAAAGCCTTACTGTCGCACTGATTCAATGTGCCCACGATGCAGAAATGCTCCACATTTTTTCCTGAGCAGTTCTGCATCTCCCTGGCAGAAAAAACGCATGCGGATTGTACATGCGTTTTTCCTGCCAGGGACAAGCGGATGTGAACCGTTCTTCACATGCAATTCTGCATGCGTGTTGACAAGCGCTTTCCAAGCGATTTTAGCATCACTTGGAAAGTGCTTTACAACTTGGTCACACTATATAAATCCCTGCAAACGGCATGGATTTATATAGTGTGACTGTAAAGAATGGTAAAAAAATAAAAATAAATATTATACTTACCTTCTGATGGCCCCCGGAGTCTTTATTCGATGCGTCCCGGCTTCCCAGCAGCTTGCGGTAGACTAAAGGACCTGCCGACGTCAGCGGTCGCGTGACCAGTCACATGACTAAATGACGTCACGGCAGGTCCTTTTCAGACCATCGCGATCTGCCGGCAAGCCGAGACGCATCGCTAAGGAGACCGTGGGCCATCAGAAGGTGAATATAATGTGAATATAATTTTTTACAGGTACCATGGTACCCGGGTCTGGAGGAGAGTCTCCTCTTCTCCAGACCTGGGTACCATCCGCACATTGAAACGCATGGATTCCGCATGTACAGATGCAGTGATGCATATTCCATTCGTTCCAATGCAAGTCAATGGCGGTGAAAACGCTGCGTTTACCCAAAATAATTGGTAGTCCGCGATTTTTCCGCAATGATAATCCGCAGCGGAAATTTCCGCAGCATGTGTACAGCACATGCGGATTATCATTGGGGAACATGGCAGACCTGCTGCCAAGCGTTTTTTAAGCGTTTCTGCAGGGGAATTGCCGCTGCGGAAACGCTTAAAAAACGCATAGTGGGCACACAGCCTAAGTGTTTTTGCAGAGTCAAAGGTAAGAAGAGGTCAAATTCTAGAAATGTTTTTGAGGTGCATGTGACATGAACGAGCGAGTGATCGGATGTGGGGAGTGAAGGAAAGATCTGAATTACGTATGACCCCAAGACAGCAGGCGTGTAGCTGGGGAGTAATGGTAGAACCACACAGGGAAATGGCAATATTGGACATAGGTAGGTTAGTGAGGGAAGGAAACACAAGGAGTTCAGTTTTTGACAGATTCAGTTTTAGATAGAGGGAGGACGTGATGTTAGCGACAGCGGAAAGACAATCACTGGTGTTTTGTAATAATGCAGGCGTGATGTCAGGAGCAGTGGTGTATAATTGGGTGTCATCGGCATAGAGATGGTACTGAAAACCAAATCTACGTATTGTTTGTCCAATATGGGCAGTATACAAGGAGAAGAGGAGGGGGCTTAGGACGGATCTTTGAGGAACCTTCAACAGTAAGGGAAAAAGGAGAGGAAGAGGAGCCTGCAAAAGATACAGTGAAGGAGCGGTCAGAGAGATAGGAGCACCCGGAGAGAACAGTGTCCTTGAACCTGATAGAGCAGAGCATATAGAGGAGGAGCTGGTGACCCAAAGTGTCGAAAGTTGCAGAGATCCAGGAGAATCAGCAGGGAGTAGTGATCATTAGATTTAGCTGTTAGTAGATCATTAGAGACTTTAGTGAGGGCAGTTTCAGTAGAGTGTAAAGAGCGGAAACCGGATTGTAGAGGGTCAAGAAGAGAGTTATTATTATTATTTATTATTATTATAGTGCCATTTATTCCATGGCGCTTTACATGTGATAGGGATATACATAGCAAAAACATTTAGATAATCTTAACAAAACGAGTCAGCGACTGGTACAGGAGGAGAGAGGACCCTGCCTGCGAGGGCTCACAGTCTACAAGGGATGGGTGAGGATACAGTAGGTGGGGTAGAGGAGAGTTATCTGAGAGATAGCAATTAGACGGGAGTGGACCAAGCGTTCCAGGAGTTTAGAGATGAAGGGAAAATTAGAGACACGTCTATAGTTAGCAGCACAGTTTTGGTCAAGAGATGGCTTTTTAAGTAATGAGTGTATGCTGGCGTGTTTAAATGAGGAGGGAAAGATACCAAATGAGAGAGAGAGAGAGAGGTTGAATATTTTAGTTAGGTGAGTGGGAAAGCCAGGGAAATGGACCGACGGAGATGTGAGGGAATAGGGTCACTGGTGCAAGTAGGGTGAGAAGATGCAAGGAGCTTGATCACGTCTTCTTCCGTGACTAGTTCAAAGAAAGAGTGAGCTAGATGCAGTGTGGGAGGGAGGACAGTGCATGGTAATAAGAGATTGGAAGAAAATTTCCATTTCGGAAATGGTCAAATTTTTCTTCGAAATAATTGGCCAGATCGTCAGCGTTGAGGTCGGTGGTCGGGGCTTGTACTCTGGGATTGAGGAGGGAATGAAGAGTGTTAAACAGACTTTTAGGATTGTCGGATAGTGAGGTAATGAGGGCAGGGCTGCCATCAGAGCATTACTGCCCTTACTGCTGTATTGGACCTGGTGAGCAGAAGTACAGAGGGTTGGGGCGGGGGCGGGCTCAGTCAGGGCCCCCCCTCTTGAGCATCAGCTCACCAGGCCCCAGGGTGTAATGCAGGGCTGGGCGCCAACACGCTGCCTTCGGCGGTGCACACCTCAGCGCTAGGAGCCTTTCCGGAGCTCCGAGGCCGTCAAACCTGAATGGCTGCGCAGCTCCAGCTCCCTCCGCCTTTTCTGGACTTCTGGTGATGGTGCATACGTTATGATGTCATCGCGTATGCGCCGCCATGTACACGCGCCACTGCCAGGGCACTAGAAGCGGAGTTGCGTCTGCAGGGGATCATAAGAGAGGTAAGTAAGAAAACCTTTTTTTTTTTTCCTTTATAAAATGAATTAAATGGGTGAGGACTGCAAATGATGAAGGGAGAGGGGGTCTGCAAATGATGAAGTGAGGTGGGGAGGGGGACTGCAGATGATGAAGTGAGGGGAGGAGAGTGGGACTGCAAATGATGGAGTGATGGGGGACAGCAAATGATGAAATGTGGGGGGGGATAGGGACAGCATATGATGAAGCGAGGGGGGAGGATGGGTAACAGCAATTGAATTGAAGGTGGGGAGAGCAAATGATGAATTGAAGGTGGGGGCTGGGGGAGAGCAAATAATGATGAATTTTGAGGGTGGGAGGAGTAAATGATGAAGTGAGGGGGGACTGCAAATGATGAAGTGAAAGGGGACTGCACATGATGTAGTGAAGGACGGGACTGCAAATGATAAAGTGAGGGGGACTGCAAATGATGAAGTGGGGGGGCAGGGGCCTGAAAATAATGAACAGAGGGGGGAAAGGGGGACTGCAAATGATGAAGTGAGGGGGACAGCAAATGAATTGAGGGTGGAGGACAGAGGACAGCAATTAAATTGAAGATGATACTTGGGAAGAGCAAATGATGATTTGAAGGTGGGGGTGGGGAGAGCAAATGATGACTTGGGAGGGCTGGGAGAGAGCAAATAATGATGAATTTTGAGGGTGGGAGGAGTAAATGATGAAGTGAGGGGGGACTGCAAAGGATGAAGTGAGGTGGGGCAAGGGACTGCAAATAATGAAGTGAGAGGGCACTACAAATGATGAAGTGAGGGGGGATGGGGCACTGCAAATGATGAAGTGAGGGGGGATGGGGGGACTGCAAATGATGAATTGAAGGTGGGGGTTGGGGAGAGCAAATGATGACTTGGGAAGGCTGGGGGCGAGCAAATAATGATGAATTTTAAGGGTGGGAGGAGTAAATGATGATGTATTGAGACTGGGAGATGGGGGACAGTAAATGATGATGAATTGAGGGCGGGGACAACAAATAATGAATTGGGGGTGGGGCAGCAAATAATGATAAATTTGAGGGTAGGGGAGAGTAAATGATGTATTGAATGTGGGAGACAGCAGTTGATGATGAATAGTGATGAATAGAGGGTGGGAGTGGGACATAGGAAATGACATAATTAATTGAGGCAGAGGGGGGCATGCAAATATAATGAATTGGGGGAGCTGGAGGTACAGAGTGGGGGGATTGAGGATGTAGTGGCTGGTATTGAATTGGGGGAAAGTGTACAGGTGCTAATTAATTTATGTATTTATTGGGTGGGGAAAGTGGCTATTTATAGCTAGTGGGGACGCAGTGGTAGATTACAATTTATATTTGGAATGGTGAGTTGCATAATACATAATTATATATTAATGGTGGGTGCACGTCTGTATTCATCTGCGTAATGTAGAAGTTGGGGAATGTGCTCTGAAAGCACTGCTCTAGATAACTGTGTTATATTATGCAGAGACGAGTACTAGCTGGAAGAAGTGATGGCAGTCTGCGCTGGATAAAAAAAGAAAAGCGAAGATGAATGAGTTGAACTAGAAACGTCACTGGTGAGTCAGTGTGTTATCTGTATACTTACACTATATACCACAACGCCTGGCAAAAATTATGGAATCACCGGGCTCGGAGGATGTTCATTCAGTTGTTTAATGTTGTTGAAAAAAAGCAGATCACAGACATGGCACAAAACTAAAGTCATTTCAAATGGCAACTTTATGCCTTTATGAAACACTAAAACAAATCAAGATAAAAAATGTGGTACTAAATAAGGGTAATATTTTTCAGACCAAGCAGAGGGAAAAAATTATGGAATCACTCAATTCTGAGGAAAAAAATTATGGAATTATGAAAAATAAACACACAAAAGAACACTCCAATACATCACTAGTATTTTGTTGCACCACCTCTGGCTTTAATAACAGCTTGCAGTCTCTGAGGCATGGACTTAATGAGTGACAAACAGTACTCTTCATCAATCTGGCTCCAACTTTCTCTGATTGCTGTTGCCAGATCAGCTTTGCAGGTTGGAGCCTTGTCATGGACCATTTTCTTCAACTTCCACCAAAGATATTCTATTGGATTGAGATCCGGACTATTTGCAGGCCATGACATTGACCTTATGTGTCTTCTTTCAAGGAATGTTTTCACAGTTTTTGCTGTATGGCAGGATGCATGATCATCTTGAAAAATGATGTCATCATCCCCAAACATCCTTTCAATTGATGGGATAAGAAAACTGTCCAAAATATCAATGTAAACTTGGGCATTTATTGAAGATGTAATGACAGCCATCTCCCCAGTGCCTTTACCTGACATGCAGCCCCATATCATCAATGACTGTGGAAATTTGCATGTTCTCTTCATGGAGTCATCTTTATAAATCTCATTGGAACGGCACCAAACAAAAGTTCCAGCATCATCACCTTGCCCAATGCAGATTCGCAATTCATCACTGATTATGACTTTCATCCAGTCATCCACAGTCCACGATTGCTTTTCCTTAGCCCATTGTAACCTTTGTTTTTTCTGTTTAGGTGTTAATGATGGCTTTTGTTTAGCTTTTCTGTATGTAAATCCCATTTCCTTTAGGCGGTTTCTTACAGTTCGGTCACAGACATTGACTCCAGTTTCCTCCCATTTGTTCCTCATTTGTTTGTTGTGCATTTCCTGTTTTGGAGACATATTGCTTTAAGTTTCCGGTCTTGACGCTTTGATGTCTTCCTTGGTCTACCAGTTTGTTTGCCTTTAACAACCTTCCCATGTTGTTTGTATTTGGTCCAGATTTTAGACACAGCTGACTGTGAACAGCCAACATCTTTTGCAACATTGCGTGATGATTTACCTTCTTTGAAGAGTTTGATAATCCTCTCCTTTGTTTCAATTGACATCTCTCATGTTGGAGCCATGATTCATGTCAGTCCACTTGGTGCAACCGCTCTCCAAGGTGTGATCGCTCCTTTTTAGATGCAGACTAACGAGCAGATCTAATTTGATGCAGGTGTTAGTTTTGGAAATGAAAATTTATAGGGTGATCCATATTTTTTTCCACAGAATTGAGTGATTCCATAATTTTTCCCCTCTGCTTGGTCTGAAAAAAATTACCCTTACTGAGTACCACATTTTTTATCTTGATTTCTTTTAGTGTTTCTTAAAGCCCTAAAGTTGCCATTTGAAATGACTTCAGTTTTGAGCCATGTCTGTGATCAGCTTTTTTTCAACAACATTAAACAAGTGAATGAACATCCTCCGAGCACGGTGATTACATAATTTTTGCCAGGGGTTGTATATACAGAACTCCCGTGTATAATGTCACTTGTGATCCCTGCATTACGTGTACACTGACACTATATACAGAGCTCTTGTGTATAATGTCACCGGTAATCACTGTATTACTTGTACACTGACACTAAATGCAGAACTCATGTGTATTAAGTCACTAGTGATCACTGTACTACCTGTACACTGACACTATATAAAGAGCTTCTGTGTATAATGTGACTGGTGATCACTGTATTACCTGTAAACTGACACTACATACAGAGCTCCCTTGTATAATGTCACTTAGAATTGTGTTTTTTTTTAAACCCTTTACCCCCGAAGGTGGTTTGCACGTTAATGATCAGGCCAATTTTTACAATTCTGACCACTGTCACTTTATGAGGTAATAACTCTGGAACATTTCAACGGATCCCATTGATTTTGAGACAGTTTTTTTCGTGACATATTGTACTTTATGATAGTAATAAAATTTCTTCGATATGACTTACATTACTTTGTGAAAAAATCGGAGATTTGGTGAAAATTTTGCAATTTTCAAACTTTGAATTTTCATGCCCTTAAATCAGAGAGATATGTCACACAAAATAGTTAATAAGTAACATTTCTCACATGTCTACTTAACATCAGCACAATTTTGGAACCAAAATGTTTTTTGTTAGGAAGTTATAAGGGTTAAAAGTTGCCCAGAAATTTCTCATTTTTCCAACAAAATTTACAAAACAATTTTTTAGGGACCACATCACATTTGAAGTGACTTTCAGGGGCCTTTATCAGAGAAAATACCCAAAAGTGACACCATTCAAAAAACTGCACCCTTCAATTTGCTCAAAATCACATTCAAGAAGTTTATTAACCCTTCAGGTGCTTCACAAGAATTTTTGGAATGTGGAAGAAAACCATGAACATTTAACTTTTGCACAAAAATGTTACTTTAGACCCCAATTTTTTTTATTTTCGCAAGGGTAACAGGAAAAAATGGATCACAAACTTTGTTGAGCAATTTCTCCTGAGCACGCTAATACCCCATATGTGGGGAAAAAACACAGTTTGGGCGCACGGCAGGGCTCGTAAGGGAAAGAGCCCCATTTTACTTTTTGAATGTAAAATTTGCTTCAATAATTAGTGGACGCCATGTAGCGTTTGGAGAGCCCCTGATGTGCCTAAACAGTGGAAACTCCCCACAAGTGACCCCATTTTGGACATTAGACCTCTCAAGGAACTTCTCTAGATATGTAGTGAGCAGCCTGAACCCCCAGGTGCTTCACAGAAGTTTATAACCTAGAGCCGTGAAAATAAAAAAATCAAACTTTTTCCACAAAAATGATGTTTTAGCTCCAAATTTTTTATTTTCACAAGGGTAAGAGAGAAAATGGACACCAAAAACTGTTGTGCAATTTCTCCTGAGTACGCCCGATACCCTATATGTTGGGAAAATACACTGGGCGCACAGCAGGGATCAGAATGGAAGGTGTACTGTGTGACTTTTTGAATGCAAAATTGGCTGGAATCGAGAGTGAACGCCATGTCGCGTTTGGAGAGCACCTGATGCACCTAAACAGTGGAAACCCCACACAAGTGACCCCATTTTGGAAACCAGACCCCTCAAGGATTTTATCAAGGGGTATAGTGAACATTTTGAACCCAGAGGTACCACACAGAATTTGATAACATTAGGTCATCATATTGAATAAGTTGTCATTAGTCTTGAGCGCAAGTGCTCGCTACTTGAGTTTGCCTCAGGTACTTGGGTATGCACCATGTATCGCGGGTGCTCGAGTGACATGCTCGAGTCCCCGCCCCGCATGTTTCATGGTTGTTAGACACCCAAAAAAAAAACTTGCGGGGATCGCTCCTGCATGGCAGGCAATCCCCGCAAGGTTTTTTTGGCTGTATAACAGCCGCAAAACATATGGGGCGGAGACTCGAGCATGTCACTCGAGCACCCGCGATAGTCGGTGCATACCCAAGCACCCGATACAAACTCAAGTAGTGAGCACTTGAGCTCAATACTAGTCAACATATCGTTATATATTTTTTTTTCTTTACTGTTGAAAAAATCACAAACCCAACGCAACTCTAACCCAAACCCTATTACAACCCCAACCCTATTACAACCCTAATCCTAGCACAATCCTAACACAACTCTAACCCTAACATAACCCTAACCCTAGCATCAGGACTGTGGAGTCGGAGTCGTGGAGTCAGTATCGGAGTCGGTATAAAATGGACCGACTCCAACTCCTAAAATATATAACAGTAGTTCAATGCAGTATGTGGGGAATATTTTTTTCATAAAAATTTGGGAAAGTTATGAAATTTCCTATAAATGTCTGTCCTATTCCTGATCTAAGGATCTAGACTTTTAGCTGAGATGAATCTGTGCTACAGTAAATTTATCACTTAAGCATGAGCCATGTATGAGGGAGTCGGAGTTGTGGAGTCGGTGTCATGGAAATTGTGGAGTCGGAGTCGGAAGTTTGGCTTTCCGACTCCACAGCCCTGCCTAGCAGAGCCCTAACACTAATACAACCGTAACCCTAGCCAAACCCTAACCCCAGCACAACCCTAACCCTAAACCAAGCACAACCCTAACCCTAGAGTTTATTTTCTATACCGTTCCTCATGCGGTATAAGTGATTAGACAACTTTATTCTTCGGGTCGGTGGGATTACAGCGATACCAGATTCATATCGGGTTTTTATGTTTGGCAGCTGTCACACAATAAAAGACGCTTTTTTTTGCAAAGACTAGTTTTTGCAATCAGTTTTCAATATTTCAGCTGACAGAGTAATGTAAGGGCTTGTTTTTTGTGGGACAAGTTGACATTTTTATTGGTACCATTTTCGAGCAAATTACATTTTTTGATCGCTTTCTATTCCGATTTTTGGGAGGCAGAATAAACAAAAACCAACAACTCAGGAATTGTTTTTTTTATGCCGTTCTGCGCGTGGTAAAATTGATAAGGCAGCTTTATTCTTTGGATCAATACGTTTACAGAGATACTACGTTTATATATTTTTTATGTTTCGGCGCTTTTACACAATAAAAACTATTTTAAAGAAAAAAAAATTTTGCAGCGCTTTATTCTGAGAGCTATAACTTTTTTATTTTTTGGCTGATGGAGCGGTATGGTGGCTTGTTTTTTGCGGGCCAAGATGATGTTTTCAGTGGTACCATTTTTAATAACATTCGTCTTTTTGATCACGTTTTATTCCATGTTTTGATTGGCGGTATGATGATAAACCATAATTTTTTGCTTCGTTTTTCATTTATTTATTTTTTACCGTGTTCACTAAAGGGGTTAACTAGTGGGACCATTTTATAGGTCAAGTCGTGCCAGATGCGGCGATACCAAATATGTGTACTTTTATTGTTTTTTTCAGAATAATTAGAGATGAGCGAATATGTTTGGGAAACGATCGTCAATTTTAAATTCGGCACGAATATGGCACATTCGAACACGAACATCCCTGGTTCCCACGTTGTATTCTGCGTGACAGCGCGGGAATCAGGGGCAGTGACCAGTGGTAAGATCATTACCGCGGGTGACAGCGCTGCGCGATCATACTGTCAGCATGATCCCCGCAGCTTTGACAGTCACCCGCAGTAAAAAGCTTACCGCGGGTGACAGGCTCCGGCTGATGGGACTACTAGCCTCATCATCCAGTGCCAGCTGTCACAGTACACAAGCTTCACAACCGCCGCTGATGGGAGAAGTAATCTCTCATCAGCTGCGCTTGCGCAGTGAAAGTAAAAAAACAAAAATGTGGGAATTTTCCCATGCAGCACTAATGCCGTAAGTGAGATCACTGGAGGTCTTAGCTGATCATCAGCTGTTTGAACTCAAGTGAAGTCACCAATGCAGAAGTGCAGCACTATACACTGCCAAAAGTGTGCAAAGCAGTCATCAAAGCAAAAGGTGGCTACTTTGAAGAACCTAGAATATAAGACATATTTTCAGTTGTTTCACACTTTTTTGTTAAGTATATAATTCCACATGTGTTAATTCATAGTTTTGATGCCTTCAGTGTGAATGTACAATTTTCATAGTCATGAAAATATAGAAAAATCTATAAATGAGAAGGTGTGTCCAAACTTTTGGTCTGTACTGTATATATATTTATTATGGTAATAGGAAAGACGATGGATGATCCAGTTTCACAGACTCCAATAGTAAAAACAAATGTCTTTTATTTAGAATTTTTTAAAAAAAATATCCAAATGGCAATAATGTGACTCCAGCTAGTAGAAAAACAATACTGAAGGGGAAACACAAGGGCACCAAGAAGGGGTGCGCTACCAGACACGTTTCGAGCAAAGACTGCTCTTAAACTTGGTATGATTCATATGAATCAAATTCTAAATAAAATACATTTGTTTTTACTATTGGAGTCTGTGGAGCTGGATCATCGTCTTTCCTATTACCTGTCTACTGAGCGCAAGCAGCAGCACTGATCACGGATCCCGGAGACACCAAGCTGGTTCATGGAGGTGAGCTGTTTTTTTTTTCTTTTCTCTTTCCATATATTTATTATGCATGGTTGATACTCCCTATGTAACCCAAGATCTATATAGCACAATATCACTTTAAATGAACAGGGTGGGCCATTTATATGGATACACCTAAATTAAATGGGAATGGTTGGTGATATCAACTTCCTGTTTGTGGCACATTAGTATATGGGAGGGGGAAAACTTTTCCAGATGGGTGGTGACCATGGTGGCCATTTTGAAGTCGGCCATTTTGGATCCAACTTTATTTTTTTCAATGGGAAGAGGGTCATGTGACACATCAAACTTATTGAGAATTTCATAAGAAATTTATAAAATGTGTTCAAAGTGCTGCCCATTGTGTTGGATTGTCAATGCAACCCTTTTCTCCCACTCTTGACACACTGATAGCAACACCGCAGAAGAAATGCTAGCACAGGCTTCCAGTATCCGTTGCTTCAGATGCTGCACATCTTATATCTTCACAGCATAGACAATTGCCTTCAGATGACGCCAAAGATAAAGGGGTCAGATCGGGAAACCTTGGTGGCCATTCAACTGGCCCACGACAACCAATCCACTTTCCAGGAAACTGTTCATGAAGGAATGCTCGGACCTGACACCCATAATGTGGTGGTGCACCATCTTGTTGGAAAAACTCAGGGAATGTGCCATCTTCAGTGCATAAAGAGGGCAACACATCATCATGTAGCAATTTCAGATATCCAGTGGCATTGAGGTTTCCATTGACGAAGAATGGCCCCACTATCTTTGTACTCCATATACCACACCATACCATCAAGATACGAGATGTGCAGCATCTGAAACAACGGATATTGGAAGCCTGTGCTAGCATTTCTTCTGCGGTGTTGCTATCAGTGTGTCAAGAGTGGGAGAAGAGGGTTGCATTGACAATCCAACACAATGAGCAGCACTTTGAACACATTTTATAAGTTGTCATAAACTTGTAAAAAACTCATGAAAGAATAAAGTTATGTTACAGCCAAGCACACCATTGTTTTTCTTATGAAATTCTCAATAAGTTTGATGTGTCACATGGCCCTATTCCTATTGAAATAAATAAAGTTGGATCCAAAATGGTCGACTTCAAAATGGCCACCATGGTCACCACCCATCTGGAAGAGTTTTCCCCCTCCCATATACTAATGTGCCACAAACAGGAAGTTGATATCACCAACCATTCCCATTTAATTTAGGTGTATCCATATAAATGGCCCACCCTGTATTTAATCAATTATTTATATATCATTGGGTTACTCTAAATTGCTCACTCATCTTTGTATGCATCGTTCAGCCTTTAGATTGAATTGTCTATGGTAGTATTTGTTTGTTTTTTATTCAATAAAATGTATATATTTTTATGAATCTTGTTGTACCTTTGGTCCAGGCATCTTTTTCATTTTTGGATTTATCTACAATTGATAATGCCGTTTAGGACACCTTATATATACCAGGGATTTTTTGCAGGTTTTTTTATATAATGTACTGAATGCGGTGAATCCGCATGGTTCAATGAACACATGGGGATTCACCTGTGTTCAATAGAACTCCCGAGTAATTTTCATAACCAGCAGAGGGAAAGCTGACCGCTGGGGGCTGATATTACTAGTCGTGGAAGGGGCCATTAGCCAAAGATGTTCCCTGGCTATTAATAATAGCTCACAGCTGTTTGCTTAGCCTTTACTGGCTAAATTACAGGGGGACCCCAGAAAAAAACTGACGTAGGGTCCCCCACTAAAATCTATCCAGCAAAGGCTAAACAGACAGCTGTGAGCCGATATTAATAGCCAGGAAAGGGGCCATGGATCCTGGCCCCCTCCAAGGCTAATAACATCAGCCCTCAGCGGACCCAGAAACGGCGCATCCATAAGATGCGACAAATCTGGTGCTTAGCCTCGCTCTTCCCACTGTTGTGTAGCGGTGGCAAGTGGGGTAATAGGGTGGGGTTCACGTCAGCCTGACATGACGGCCGACATGAAGCAATCACTGATGAGACTGCTGTAGAAGACAGCACTGTATACACTGACAGGAGTGTAATCACTTCTGTCAGTGTATAGTGCTGCGCTGCTGCAGGGGTAAAGTCACTTGAGTTCAAACAGCTGATGATCAGCTGAGAGATTCAGTGATCTCACTTACGGCATTAGTGCTGCGTGGGAAAATTCCCACACAGCACTAATACCGTAAGAGATCACCGAAGCGCTCAGCTGTTTGAACTACGGTGACCTCAGTACCGGCAGCTTCTCGCGATACACTACAGGAGCGAGAGCGCTCCTGTCAGTGTATCGCCGGCTGCCTGATAGCATGGCCACATCCGGAGATGTGACCATCCTATCACTGAGATAGTCATGGGACACTCGGTATATTGACTACGGCAGACAGGTGAGGACGAGGTTGGTTTATTATTTTACCTTTATTGCAGGAGACATGGGCATCAGGGATTAGCTGTGAAGTGAGTATATGGTGTTTTTTATATTTTACAGGGGACGAGAACATCGGGGTCAAGATGTAGGTAAGTGGTAGGTATGATGTGTTTATTATTTTAATTAAAATAATTATTTATTTATTTTAACCTTTTTTTTTTATTTACTTTCACGACGCAAGCGCAGCTGATGAGAGATTACTTCTCCCATCAGCAGCAGTTGCGCAGCTTGTGTACTGTGATAGCAGGCGCTGGATGATGGGGCTAGTAGTCCCATCAGCCGGCACCTGTCACCCGTGGTAAGCTTTTTACCCCGGGTGACTGTCACAGCTGCAGGGATCATGCTGATCCCGCAGCGCTGTAACCCGCGGTAATGATCTTACCGCTGGTCACAGCCCCTGATTCGCGCGCTATCACGCAGATGACAGCGCGGGAAACCAGGGATGTTCGGGGCCATGTTCTTGCTTGGGCTCATGATCGGGTGCCCGAACATGAACATTTTTTTTTGATGTTCGGGTTTATTCGCCGAACCCGGACATCAAAACATTCGCTCATCTCTAATAATAATATTTATTTATGGGTACAGTATATTTTTATTTTTTTTTTATTATTTTTTCTTTCTTTTTTTTATATATTTTTACAATTTTTTTTACCCTCTGACACTTGCTTTCACTTTTATACTTTGTCCCACTTTGAGACTTTCATTTTTTGCAGGCTGATCGCTTGCGTAGCATAGGGATGCAGCAGCATCCTTATGCTATGCAGGCTGCCAGCGCTGCATTGGCACAAGTTAGATAGATTGTACACTGCGCACGATCTATCTAACTTCCTGATCCCTGGTGACCCGGATGTCGCCATAACGACATTGGGTCACCATGGCAACGATCAGGACCCCGTAAACACAGCATGGGGTCTCCGATCCAAGGTAAGAGGGGCTCTCATACCTCTGCCTTCTCCCGCAATGCTGCGATCAACTTCGATCACAGCATTTTGGGCGTTAATGTGCAGGGAGCGGTGCGGGACTGCTCCTGGCACATAGAATATGTTGGCGCTATATAAATAAAGATGATTATTATTATTATAGTACCGGGTGTCAGCTGTTAGAATCAGCTGACACCCAGCAGCGATCACGCCCACACGCCTCTGTGCGGGCACGATCGCAGAGGCGTAGTAATACATGCCTGGTCATTAAGGCCCAGGTACAGTACAGACCAAAAGTTTGGACACACCTTCTCATTTAAAGATTTTTCTGTATTTTCATGACTATGAAAATTGTACATTCACACTGAAGGCATCAAAACTATGAATTAACACATGTGGAATTATATACTTAACAAAAAAGTGTAAAACAACTGAAAATATGTCTTATATTCTAGGTTCTTCAAAGTAGCCACCTTTTGCTTTGATGACTGCTTTGCACACTCTTGGCATTCTCTTGATGAGCTTCAAGAGGTAGTCACCGGAAATGGTCTTCCAACAATCTTGAAGGAGTTCCCAGAGATGCTTAGCACTTGTTGGCCCTTTTGCCTTCACTCTGCGGTCCAGCTCACCCCAAACCATCTCGATTGGGCTCAGGTCTGGTGACTGTGGAGGCCAGGTCATCTGGCGTAGCACCCCATCACTCTCCTTCTTGGTCAAATAGCCCTTACATACCCTGGAGGTGTGTTTGGGGTCATTGTCCTGTTGAAAAATAAATGACAGTCCAACTAAACGCAAACCGGATGGAATAGCATGCCGCTGCAAGATGCTGTGGTAGCCATGCTGGTTCAGTATGCCTTCAATTTTGAATAAATCCCCAACAGTGTCACCAGCAAAGCACCCCCACACCATCACACCTCCTCCTCCATGCTTCACGGTGGGAACCAGGCATGTAGAGTCCATCCGTTCACCTTTTCTGCGTCGCACAAAGACACGGTGGTTGGAACCAAAGATCTCAAATTTGGAGTCATCAGACCAAAGTACAGATTTCCACTGGTCTAATGTCCATTCCTTGTGTTCTTTAGCCCAAACATGTCTCTTCTGCTTGTTGCCTGTCCTTAGCAGTGGTTTCCTAGCAGCTATTTTACCATGAAGGCTTGCTGCACAAAGTCTCCTCTTAACAGTTGTTGTAGAGATGTGTCTGCTGCTAGAACTATGTGTGGCATTGACCTGGTCTCTAATCTGAGCTGCTGTTAACCTGCAATTTCTGAGGCTGGTGACTCAGATAAACTTATACTCAGAAGCAGAGGTGACTCTTGGTCTTCCTTTCCTGGGGCGGTCCTCATATGTGCCAGTTTCTTTGTAGCGCTTGATGGTTTTTGCAACTGCACTTGGGGACACTTTCAAAGATTACCCAATTTTTCGGACTGACTGACCTTCATTTCTTAAAGTAATGATGGCCACTCGTTTTTCTTTACTTAGCTGCTTTTTTCTTTCCATAATACAAATTCTAACAGTCTATTCAGTAGGACAATCAGCTGTGTATCCACCAGACTTCTGCACAACACAACTGATGGTCCCAACCCCATTTATAAGGCAAGAAATCCCACTTATTAAACCTGACAGGGCACACCTGTGAAGTGAAAACCATTTCTGGTGACAACCTCTTGAAGCTCATTAAGAGAATGCCAAGAGTGTGCAAAGCAGTCATCAAAGCAAAAGGTGGCTACTTTGAAGAACCTAGAATTAAAGACATATTTTCAGTTGTTTCACACTTTTTTGTTAAGTATATAATTCCACATGTGTTAATTCATAGTTTTGATGCCTTCAGTGTGAATGTACAATTTTCAAAGTCATGAAAATACAGAAAAATCTTTAAATGACAAGGTGTGTCCAAACTTTTGGTCTGTACTGTACGTATTATTACACCCCACATCAGAAAGAGGTTAATTAATGATCAGGATTGTAGTATTCAGTCACTATGTGGTGGTAATATGTGGTGTGGTTATGGTGTGGCAGTATGTATGCCTTGTACAGTACAGACCAAAAGTTTGGACACACCTTCTCATTTAAAGATTTTTCTGTATTTTCATGACTTTGAAAATTGTACATTCACACTGAAGGCATCAAGACTATGAATGTGGACACATGTGGAATTATATACTTAACAAAAAAGTGTGAAACAACTGAAAATATGTCTTATATTCTAGGTTCTTCAAGGTAGCCACCTTTTGCTTTGAGGACTGCTTTGCACACTCTTGGCATTCTCTTGATGAGCTTCAAGAGGTAGTCACCGGAAATGGTCTTCCAACAATCTTGAAGGAGTTCCCAGAGATGCTTAGCACTTGTTGGCCCTTTTGCCTTCACTCTGCGGTCCAGCTCACCCCAAACCATCTCGATTGGGTTCAGGTCTGGTGACTGTTGAGGCCAGGTCATCTGGCGTAGCACCCCATCACTCTCCTTCTTGGTCAAATAACCCTTACACAGACTGGAGGTGTGTTTGGGGTCATTGTCCTGTTGAAAAATAAATGATGGTCCAACTGAACGCAAACCGGATGGAATAGCATGCCACTCACTGCAAGATGCTGTGGTAGCCATGCTGGTTCAGTATGCCTTCAATTTTGAATAAATCCCCAACAGTGTCACCAGCAAAGCACCCCCACACCATCACACCTCCTCCACCATGCTTCACGGTGGGAACCAGACATGTAGAGTCCATCCGTTCACCTTTTCTGCGTCGCACAAAGACACGGTGGTTGGAACCAAAGATCTCAAATTTGGACTCATCAGACCAAAGTGCAGTTTTCCACTGGTCTAATGTCCATTCCTTGTGTTCTTTAGCCCAAACAAGTCTCTTCTGCTTGTTGCCTGTCCTTAGCAGTGGTTTCCTAGCAGCTATTTTATCATGAAGGCCTGCTGCACAAAGTCTCCTCTTAACAGTTGTTGTAGAGATGTGTCTGCTGCTAGAACTCAGTGTGGCATTGACCTGGTCTCTAATCTGAGCTGCTGTTAACCTGTGATTTCTGAGGCTGGTGACTAAGATAAACTTCTCCTCAGAAGCAGAGGTGACTCTTGGTCTTCCTTTCCTGGGGCGGTCCTCATGTGAGCCAGTTTTTTTGTAGCGCTTGATGGTTTTTGCAATTGCACTTGGGGACACTTTCAAAGTTTTCCCAATTTTTCGGACTGACTGACCTTCATTTCTTAAAGTAATGATGGCCACTCGTTTTTCTTTACTTAGAATTTGTATTATGGCAAGAAAAAAGCAGCTAACAGTCTATTCAGTAGGACTATCAGATGTGTATCCACCTGACTTCTGCACAACACAACTGATGGTCCCAACCCCATTTATAAGGCAAGAAATCCCACTTATTAAACCTGACAGGGCACACCTGTGAAGTGAAAACCATTTCCGGTCACTACCTCTTGAAGCTCATCAAGAGAATGCCAAGAGTGTGCAAAGCAGTCATCAAAGCAAAAGGTGGCTACTTTGAAGAACCTAGAATATAAGACATATTTTCAGTTGTTTCACACTTTTTTGTTAAGTATATAATTCCACATGTGTAAATGCATAGTTTTGATGCCTTCAGTGTGAATGTACAATTTTCAAAGTCATGAAAATACAGAAAAATCTTTAAATGAGAAGGTGTGTCCAAACTTTTGGTCTGTACTGTATGTGGTATTATTTTATCACTTTGTGGTGGTAATATGTGGTTTGGTCATGGTGTGGCAGTATGTATGCCTTGTACGTATTATTCGGTCACTATGTGGTGGTAATTTGTGGTCTGGTCATGGTGTGACGGTATTTGTCCCTTGTATATGGTATTATTCGGTAACAATGGGGTGGTAATATTTGGTCCGGCCATGGTGTGACGATATTTGTCCCTTGTATGTGATATTATTGGTAATTTTAAAAAATGTATGTGACACATTCCCTTAAAGAAAAATAAATAATATACCAAAAAAAAGAGTATTGGATATTTTAAGAAATGTTTAATAGGTTAGAGTAGAGTAGGGCCCTGACAGAAGATCCTACCTTGTCATGATGGCGGCTTAAAAAATATTTTGGCCAAATCAAAAGCAGATGGCTATGTATGTGATATGGTGTTAAATGGGAACTGTTAATGTGTGATTGGGGAGGCTGTGGTGCAGAAGTAGAGTTTTCCCAAGAGTGGGTGGTGGGACTGTGGAAGGTTTGAGGAATCAGTAATCTGATTGTCACGACTGCTTGAAGTGTACAGGTAGCGTTCTTATGCTGAAACCTCAGGGGTTAGAGAGGGTATGTATCATTTATTCAACGTTTTAGATAACCTCTACATCCTATTTTTAGATTGAAGAACCTCTTAAATTTAACCTAGTACTTAAAATGAAATGTAACTTACAGAAGTAACACTTGATGGCAGCATCGCTCTCCTGTACGGTTATGGATTAATTATACACATAATACATAGAAATCATTAACAACAAATAGTTTATCAAACACGACCCAATAATAAGGAGCTACTTGGTAGATTTTTCTCTAAAACCATAGTCCTTTAAAATGTATGATGAGATAATCACCGATTCCCACAGATACAGTGGTGTGAAAAAGTTTTTGCCTCCTTCCTGATTTCTTATTCTTTTGTATGTTTGTCACACTTAAATGTTTCAGATCACAAAACAAATGTAAATATTAGACAAAGATAACAAAAGTAAACACAAAATGCAGTTTTTAAATGGAGGTCATTATTCTTAAAGGAAATAGAAATCCAAACCTACATGGCCCTGTGTGAAAAAGTGATTGCCCCCTAAACCTAATAACTGGTTGTGCCACCCTTAGCAGCAACAACTGCAATCAAGCGTTTGCGATAACTGGCAATGAGTCTTTTACAAAGCTCTGGAGGAACTTTGGCCCACTCATCTTTGGAAAATTTTTGCAACTCAGTCACATTGGACGTTTTCCGGGCATGAACAGCCTTTTTAAGGTTATGCTACAGCATCTCAATCTGATTAAGGTCAGGACTTTGACTCCAAAGTCTTAATTTTGTTTTTCTTAAGCCATTCAGAGGTGGACCTGCTGATGTGTGTTGGATCATTGTCCTGCTGCATAACCCAAGTGCGCTTCAGCTTAAAGGGAATCTGTCACCACTTTGGAGTTATCAGACCTCTACTATGGCCATACAGGGTATAGAGAAGTAAATCTATACATACCTGTATGGCCCATAGTAGAGGTTTGATTGCAGAGAAAAGCGCTTTAATTAATTCTATTTTGTACAGGCTTGGCCAAGCAATTGCCATCTATGTGCTTATTATTCCCCCAAATCCCCGCCTATATGCTTAATTTTCATATTCCCTCCTCCCCTGCACGTCACAGGGCCCTGTGACGTGCAGTGGTCTCCCTGACCTCCCGGGCATGCGCAAAGCGCCGCTCACATACAGCGCACTTTGCTTCATCCCGGCCCCGTCTGCCTGTGTACTGCGCTGCAGGTTTCTATTGCGCAGGCGCCAGGGAGTCACAATCACTTAGTAGTAGAGGTCTGATAACTCCAAAGTGGTGACAGATTCCCTTTAAGGTCACAATCAGTTGGCCAGACATTCTCCATCAGGACTTTTTGGTAGACCGCAGAATTCATGGTTCAATTTACCACAGCAAGTCTTCCAGGTCCTTAAGCAGCAAAACAGCCCCAGACCATCACACTACCACCACCATATTTTACTGTTGGTATGATGTTCCTTTTCTGAAATGCTGTGTTACTTCCACGCTAGATATAATGGGACATATACCTTCCAAAAAGTTCATGTTCTTTTTGCTCAGCAGTGGTTTTCGTCTTGGAACTCATGCATGCCATTTTTACCCAGTCTCTTTCTTATGGTGGAGTCATGAACACTGACCTTAACTGAGGCAAGTGAGGCCTGCAGTTCCTTGGATGTTGTTGTGGGGTCTTTTGTGACCTCTTGGATGAGTCGTCTCTGCACTCTTGGGGTAATTTTGGATGGCCGGCCACTCCTTGGAAGGTTCACCACTGTTCCATGTTTTCATAATTTGTGGATAATGGCTCTCACCATGGTTTGCTGCAGTCCCAAAGCTTTATAACCTTTTTCAGACTGATAGATCTCAATTACTTCGTTTCTCATTTGTTCCTGAATTTCTTTGGATCGCAGCATGATGTCTAGCTTTTGAGGCTCTTTTGGTCTACTTCACTTTGTCAGGCAGCTCCTATTTAAGTGATTTCTTGGTTGAGAACAGGTGTGGCAGTAATCAGGCCTGTGTATGGCTAGGGAAATTGAACTCCGCTTCCCAAAGATGTGATAAACCACAGTTAATTTATGTTTTAAGGGGGGGGGGTCACTTTTTCACACAGGGCCCTGTAGGTTTGGATTTCTTTTTCCCTTAATAATCAAGACCTTCATTGAAACAATGCATTTTGTGTTTACTTGTGTTATCTTTGTCTAATATTTAAATTTGTTTTGTGATCTGATTAAGGCTGTGTGCCCACGATGCGTTTTTTAAGCGTTTCCGCAGCGGCAAAAACACTGCAGAAACGCTTAAAAACGCATGGTAGAAGGCCTGCCATATTCCCCAATGATAATCCGCATGTGCTGTGCACATGCTGCGGAAATTTCCGCTGCGGATTATCATTGCGGAAAAAAACGCAGCACTACCAATTATTTTGCGGAAGTGCTGCGCTTTCGCTGCCATTGACTTGCATTAGAACACATGGATTACGCATCACTGCATAAGTAGATGCGCATTCCATGCGTTCTAATGTGCGGATGGTACCCAGGTCTAGAGGAGAGGAGACTCTCCTCCTGACCCGGGTACCATAGAAACTGTAAAAAAAAGAATAAAATAAAAAATAAATATATACTTACCTTCTGACGGCCCGCGGTGCACTCCTCCACGCATGCTGGCAGTTCGCGATGGACTGAAGGACCTGCGCTGACGTCATAGTCATGTGATGGGTCACGCGACACTGACGTCGGCAGGTCCTTCAGTGTACCGCTGCCGGCAAGGGAGAACGGAGGGAAGCAAGATACCGGGGGCCATCGGAAGGTAAGTATATATTTATTTTTTACCATTCTTTCGGTCACACTATATAAATCCATGCCGGTTGCATGGATTTATATAGTGTGACCCAGTTGACAAGCACTTTCCAAGTGATGCTAAAATCGCTTCGAAAGCGCTTGTCAACCCGCATGCGGAAATGCATGTGAATAACGCTTCACATCCGCATGTCCCTGGCAGGAAAAACGAATGTACAATCCACATGTACAATCCACATGCGTTTTTTTCTGCCAGGGAGATGCAGAAACGCTCAGGAGAAAATCCTGAGCATTTCTGCATCGTGGGCGCATAGCCTAAGGGTATGTGCACACGATGCAGAAATGAAGCAGAAAATTTCTGCATCATTTCTGCATCTCCCTGGCAGAAAAAACGCATGCAGATTGTGCATGCGTTTTTCCTGCAGAATACATGCGGATCCACATGCAGATTCACATGCGTTTCCGCATGCAGATTGACAAGCGCTTTCCAGGCGAATTTAGCATCACCTGGAAAGTGCTTGACAACTAGGTCACACTATATAAATCCATGCAAACAGCATGGATTTATATAGTGTGACCCGAGAGAGTGTATATACTTACCTCCGATGGCCCGCGCTGTCCTGCTTTACAAAGTTCCCGGCTGCCGGCAACTTTGAATTGAAAGACCTGCCGACGTCAGCGTCACGTGACCCGTCACATGACTCTGACGTCAGCGCAGGTCCTACAACTCACTGCAAGTGCCGGGAACCAAGCGGGAGCGCTGCGCGGGCCGACAGAAGGTAAGAATACATTTATTTTTTATTTTATTCTTTTTTTACAGCTTTTTTAATGGTACCTGGGTGTGGATGAGACTCTCCTCTCCTCCACACTCGGGTACCATCCGCGTATTAGAACGCGCCAATAGCGCAAGTACAGATGCTGTCTTGCGGAATTGGCGCGTTCTAATGCAAGTCAATGGCGGTGAAATCGCCGCGTTTCCGCAAAATTAATTGACATGCTGCGGATTTTTGACCGCAGCGTTAACGCTGCGGAAAAATCCGCATCATGGGCACAGCGCATGCGGATTTCCATTGGGGAACATTGCTTCCCTTCTACCATGCGTTTTTCATGCGTTTCCGCAACTGCAAAAACGCAGCGGAAACGCATGGAATACGCATCGTGTGAACTCAGCCTAAGTGTGACAAACATGCAAAAAAATAAGAAATCAGGAAGGGGGCAAACACTTTTTCACACCACTGTACATTTGTGGCAGATAACATTTACACAGGATGTCTTTGTTTATAATATGACATTGTAACAACGTGTCCTTGTGTATCTACCTGCACATCAGTTACATAGATGGACCAAGAAGCAAAAGGCATCAGAAGAGACCGTCACGTTCTAGGAGTTTTGGGTTATCTGTCGCACATGACGCAGTATTGCCAGAATTTATATCATCATTCTCAATCCTTATAATCAGAAATATCAATTTAAACCTGGCACTGAGAAGGCCGATGATAATGAGTCGCTTATAATAAAAGTCTTGGACGTCCACTGTATTAGATTGCAGCTCCCTCCTGGAGTGTTTGCTGGGCTATGAACATAAAGCTCATTACAGACAGCAGAAGACATAAATCCTCTCCGTCCCAACAGACATAGGGCCTCTGTGATCAGGCTGGGCCCCTTACAGACACCTAAACTCCATGGTTTACAGAAATGTAATTTTTATATAAAACCATCTGTCTTGGAAGCGTGACCTCTGCCTGACTCCAGTGGGGCCTTTGGAAGTTCCATGTAACAGATCACATGCAGATGAAAAATGTCCTAATATACAGACAGCAGCAATAACTTCATTTGGTCCATTTCTGCAATTTCCACTGAAAACACCACAACTTTGTTAAATGCAATCAGGAGTATTGTGTCCGCTCCTTGGAGCACAGTCCTTGCGGTGCAAAGCATCAGAGGAGGCTCCATAAGGAAAAGTATAAACAGACTGTAATCTACTAAATCCTTCAGAAACTAAAATATGTTAATAATTTTCATGATCTTTAGCTACATCATGTTTTCTGCTCCAGTTACATCCAAAGCGGCGCCCACAATTCTGCAGCCGTCACCGCAGTAATTCTCAAACATTTAACCACAAGAGCACCCATTAAATAATGTTATGTTTTGCGGGAGCTCCAAAAATGAATGTGAAAGTAAATCCCATAATGCACTGTGCTCTGGTGACCTGCACTGAGACCTGCAGATTTACCTACGTACTACCCAGAAAGTGTGAACACTACAGCTCCTTCGAAGCACCAGACAGATACCGAGTAAGCAGAGAATATGAGATCAGAGACAGTGAGGTGAAAGCCGGTAATGGCACAATCATAATGCATTTATAACTAATGAGATTACTATTACCCAGAATCCTCTACAGTTCACAAGTATGGAGGACAAGTCACTCATTTTGGTGCTATATTAGACTGGACCTCAGTTCAGGACACTCAGTGTCGCAGGCATCCAAGAGCTGCTCAAAAAATCCTTACGAATCAGAAATTCGAGATCCTTTTAAACTAAGGCCCACTTCCCTCCCCTTCTTATAAGGTGGGCAGAATAGTCTAATATGGTGTATTTTACCATTATTTGACCATAAACTAAACCGACAGGACTGCAAACAGCCGGAGCTGCCTGAAGCCAAGCAGAACTGTGAATGAAGTTCTGGATGTAGCAAAAGCATAAGGAGGATATTGTGGATCTCAAGGTCCATTTAACCTTTCGCTTTCTTGATTAATCACCTTGAAAACACACACACACACACACACACACACACACACACACACACACACACACACACACACACACACACACACACACACACACTATATTACTAGGAGGGAAGGAAGAGCAAATGCAAAAGACGCCGCACAGAACAATAGAATTATGGAGTCTTGTTTACAGCCTTTCCAAACCACATGGAGGCACTGCAGAGCTGAGTATAGCAATTCATACATGCACTATTCTCAATAGGAGAAAGCAAATTGTTGTCTGTAGTCCCGGCCTTATGAGGAGAGAAAAGCTTTCATGTCAGCTCAATAAGTGGCCATTAAAAAAGCCAAATATGACCCATTCAGAATACATTTTATGATGGGCAGCCTGGTGGCTCAGTAGTTATGAGCAATTTGCAGCTCTGGGGTCCTGCAATCAAGTCCCACCAAGGACAACATCTGCAAGAAGTCTGTATGTTCTCCACCCTGTTTGCGTGGGTTTCCTCCAGGTTTCTTCGGTTTCCTCCTACACTCCAATGACACAATGATAGGGAACTTACTGTAGATTCTGATGATGTATGTACAGTGCTGAGGTATAGTCTGGTGCTATATAAGTGAGGTGAATAAATATTGTATGCCTGGTAATTGGAAACTGCCATTCATACAAGCCAATACATATTACTGAATAGTGAAGGAGGTTTAATTAACAGGCAGACCTAGATGTGCCGTCTTGGCCACTCTGCAGTAATTAATGTGGAGACATTTACATTTTCTACTGCATTCAGAGAACAGATCTTTGCTATCACTGCGCTGAGGTCGCCCCCAAGATGTCATGACCAGGTGCCAGGAAACAACCCACTATCCAATCAGATGGGCCCAGCCTGCACATTACCAATCAGCAAAGAAGGACTGGGCGCCCCACCTCTGTGCGGCCTATCCCCACTGCCACGCGGCTCTTCCTGTCCACTAACGCACTGGGTATTATGTATGGATGGAGGCTCTCTGCAGGGAAACATCTGGACGGGGGGCCAGGCAAGAAATGATAAAATTATTGCAGAGAAGAGGAGGAGTCAGAGGAAGCGTCTGATTTCACTTAGCTGAAGAAACAGCAGCTAAACCCCGAGCGCCCCCTCCGCTCATTGTAGATCTAAACCATTCTGAGTGATGTCAGTGGGAAAGTATGACCGTCCACTGACTCACCCCCTCTCCCCTCACAAGAAGTCTTTTGGCTTTCCCCCAAAAAATGAATCAGCCACAAAATGTTCTTTAACCCATTATATGACAAGAAAAGGGGGTTCCAATAGGTTAATAATCGCTCACTACGTCGGCAATGATGATGTTGATGCCAATAAGCTTTTCTACCAGTGTGGGCCATCAAATTTCACGGTCATAAGAGAACAGAGACCAAGATGATCTGGGCCATCAAATACATCCAAACCATATTCACTATACACAGAAGATTATCCTCTGGTCTCACTACAATGGATGCAACCAAAGCAGCGAGGACGGGAAAGTGGTCAGACAAGAGAATGCATCACAGGTGATGTCATGTCATGTACATTACACAAGAAAATGGAAAAAGGATGGGGCCAAGAACATGATCAATATATAGTGGATGCTACGTATAATCATCCAGCAATAACAGCACGTGGACACTCGGGGGCGCGGGACAACAACACGCCGACACACAGGGCAAAGGATAAGAAGGGGCGCGTGACATCGACATGCCGACACTCGGGGCGCAGAACGACACGCAGACACTCGGAGCGCGGGACAACGACACACTAACACTCAGTGATGGGACAACGACACGTCAACACTCGGGGTGTGGGACAACAACATGCGGACACTTGGGGGAATTGGCCAATATGACACACTGACACTCAGGGAGCAGGACAATGGACACACCGACACTCGGTGAGTGGGACAAACAGACGCCGCCATTTCGGGCATGGGACAACGACACGTCGACATTCGGGGAGCGGGACAACAACAAGTCGACAATCAGGGCACGGTAAAACAACACGCCAACGCTCGGGGCGTGGGACAAGGACATGCCGATGATCTGGGAGCGGGATAACAACACGCAGACACACGGGGCATAGGATAACACGGGGAGCGTGACATTGATATGCCGACACTTGGGGCGCAGAACAACGACACGCAGACACTTGGAGCACGGGACAACAACACTTGGGGGAGTGGGACAATGACACACCGACAATCTGTGATGGGACAAGACACGCCAAAACTCGGTGTGTGCCATTCGGGGATGGGACAACAACATGCTGACACTTGGGGGAATTGGACAACAAGACACACTGACACTCAGTGAGCAGGACAATGATACACCAACACTTGGGGGAATGGGACAACGACACCCCAACACTCGGGGTCAGGGACAATGACACGCCAACACTCGTGGCGCGTGACAACGACATGCCAACATTCGGGGTGCAGAACGACAAGCAGACACTCGGAGCGCAGGACAGCAGCAGTTGGGGGAATGGGACAATGACACACCGACACTCCGTGATGGGACAACGACATGACAACACTCGGGGTGTGGGACGACTCACCAATACTCAGGGCGCAGGACAAGATGCTGACACTCGGGGATGGGACAACATCATGCTGTCACTTGGGGGAATTGGACAACACGACACACCGACACTCTGGAAACAGGACAACGACACACCGACACTCAGGGTCAGGGACAATGACATGCCAACAGTTGGGGCATGGGTGGACATGCCAACACTTGGGGCGTGGGACAAGATGCTGACACAGTGCACAGGACAAAGACATACCGACACTCGGGGCGCGGGACAATGACACGTCAACACTTAGGGCGCAGGACAATGACACGTCGATACTCGGGGCATGTGACAACAACACTTGGGGGAATGGGACAATGACACACTGACACTCAGTGATGGGACAACGACACGTCAACACTCGGGGTGTGGGACAACAACATGCTGACACTTGGGGGAATTGGACAATATGACACACTGACACTCGGGGAGCAGGACAATGGACACACCGACACTCGGTGAGTGGGACAAAGAGACGCCGCCATTTCGGGCATGGGACAACGACGCGTCGACATTCGGGGAGCGGGACAACAACAAGTCGACAATCAGGGCACGGTAAAACAACACACCAACGCTTGGGGCGTGGGACAATGACACGCTGATGATCTGGGAGCGGGATAACAACACGCAGACACTCGGGCCGTGGGGACAACAACACGCCAACACTCGGGGCATGTGGCAATGACATTCGGGGGAATTGGACAATGACACACCAACTATCAGGGTCAGTGACAACGAAGTGCAAACACTTGGGAAGCGGAAAGAGACGCTGACACTCAGGGCACGGGACAACAACAACATGCTGACACTTGTGTGAATGGAACAACACCACACCAACACTCAGGAAGCGGGACAACGACATGCTGACACGCCAACATTTGCAGGAATGGGACAATGACACACTGACACTCGATGATGGGACAATGACACGTCAACACTCGGGTGTGGGACACATGCCAACACTGACGACACAGGATAAGATGCTGACACTTGGTGCATGGGACAACAACATGCTGACACTTGGAGGAATGGGACAATGACACACCGACACTCGAGGTGTTAGTAAACGTCACAACAACATTCAGAGGAATGGGACAATGATACACCAACACTCAGGGTCAGGGACAATGACACGCAAACACTATTGCCGTGAGACGACACGCCAATACTCAGGGCACGGGACAAGATGCTGGCACTCGGGGCATGGGACAAAATGCTGACACTTGGAGGAATTGGACGATACACCGACACTCGTGGCGCGGGACAACGGCATGCCGACACTCGGGGGAATGGGACAATGACACATCGACACTCGAGGTCAGGGACAACAACACGCCAACACTCGGGACGAGATGCTGACACTCAGGGCGCGGGACAATGACACACCAACACTCAAGGCGGGGGACAACAACACGCCAACACTCGGGGTGATGGGACAATGATACACCAACACTCAGGGTCAGGGACTATGAAAAGCCTACACTATGGCCATGAGACGACATGCCAACACTCGGGGAGCAGGACAACAGCATGCTGACACTCACTCGGGGTGCGGGACAATGAGACACAGACACTTGGGGCGTGGAGCAACAACACGACAACATTCGGGGGAATGGGACAGTGATACATCAACACTTGGGGTCAGGGGTAACGAAACGCCAACTCTATGGGTGTGAGACTACATGCCAACCCTCGGGGCACGGGACAACAACATGCTGACACTTTGGGGAATGGGACAACGACACACCGGCACTCGGGGCGCAGCACAACGACAAGCTAACTTGGGGGAATGGGACAATGACACACCGAAACTCGATGATGGGACAACGACACGCCAACACTTGAGGTGTGGGATGAGATGCTGACAATCGGGGAGACATACTGACACTCGGGGTGGGGGGTGGGGGGGGGCAGGGACAACACGCTGACACTCAGGCGCAGGACAATGACATGTCAACATTCGGGGTGAGGTACAACGACATGCCGACACTCGGGGCACAGGACAATGAAACGCTGACACTCGGGATGCGGGACATTGACACAAAGACATTTGGGGGAATGGGATAATAACACACCAACACTTGGGGTCAGGGACAACGACACGCCAACACTCGGGTCGCGGAACGAGATGCTGACACTTGGGGGATTGGGATGACACTACACGCCGACATAACGATACGCTGACACAACGATACACCGACACTCGGGGGGAAAAGGGAAAATGACACGCCCACTCTCTGAGCACAAAATAATGATGCTGATACTTAGGGCAACAAAGATAAAGATGGTATAGGCCAGGCCTAAAAAGCCATGGTGGTAAATTAAGACCATGTGAGCTAATCACGCTCTGAGTCTGTAGTGTCTGAATTGGGGGTGTTTGGCACAGGCAGTAATTGTAGATGTACATTTGAAATTTTGCCCCTTCTTTTTGGGCTTTACAGAAGTTATTATGAATATTTGCATCCTCCATCCGTCATCTACTCCGAATAAAATGCCTGCCCCTGTAACATGCATCATTCCAGTGTAAGAGGAATTTCCATAACCTCTGCTTATAATAACTTTTCCATGTACTGGGGCATTATTTCCAGATTGCGTTGTTAAACATTTACATGACATTTACTCACATTCTGGTATTTCAGAGCTTCTCCTGGAATCTGCATTTTCACATTATTCAAGAAAAAAGTCCTGAATATCCGAAGTCACCATTGTTCCCTGGACCTTCCCATGTCCACATGTCACAACAGGCAGGAGCCTCAGTCTTAAAATGATCAGTGAGTGGACACTGCACAATCTAATGCCATAAGCCAGCACAGTGAATATGCTGCAATCTACACACTGCAGTCATCAATTTCCCCAAACTAACCAACCCTGACTTAAGAGATGGATCAAAGCTTGCTCCTGACATTGTGTACAGTGCACATAAAAAAAATTGTAGTATTTTTGTGATATGCAGAAGTAGTGCTGTTGCTTCAAAAGCATCCAACAACTATAAGAGTTAACACAGTCACAAGAGACAGGAAGTGTACTTCAGAAGCATCCTGCAACTAGAGGGGTTAACACAGTCACAGGAGACAGGGAGTGTATTAGCAGAGCCCCAGGGAGATTGTGGAGAAGTTGTTTACTGTTCTGGCTGGAGCCTTAGAGAAAGGTGGTGGGTTATCTGGATCTGACAGAAGGCAACTGAACAGGATTCAGATCAGGAGGAAAACTAAACACAGGTCAGATAAACTCCCTGAACTAACAGGAAGATAATGACTGGAAGGAATTGTGTCACAGGGATCATCTCCCACCCTCCCCCCTCCATCTCCATGCAGGATAAAGAATGCTGTGTACTAGTGAGTCCTTGTGAAGGAAAAGCCTGCTGTTTATGCATAGACGGGTGCTGCCAAGAGATCTAATCTGTGCTGAATTATGCTACTGAAGAGACTGACGTTACTGTGCCTGGTTTATAAGACTGTACTTTAATAATAAAGATTACTGCTGTAATAGCCCTGAATTGCACTGCCCGTGCTTCAGATTAAATTCCACTGTTAAACTGTTGAAAAAGACTCTTGTCAGATGTGTCTGGTCAGCAATTGAATCTATCGTGTGCCTGAGAGAAGCTGCAGCCTATGGTCGCCCTGAGTAACCGTTCCCCCAGGATTCCAACAAATTCACGAAACCCATCTCGCCCTATCTGAACCTAGCGGCGTGTTTGTAACATTTTAACTCCTGAAGCTTGAAATATCAGATGTATTCATAAGATCACTGGCCATAACCTGCCACCAAACGCAAACACTGGTACAAAGTATTTATCTTTCTAAGGACCTTCACAGCACCAGACAGAGGCTTCTGTAGTCATAAACATCGTATCGAGATCTTCACCTTTTATTGCTTGAGTCAGGAACACGCAGACATGTCATTGTGCAGGAGAACTGAAACAGGTCAGTCACTAGATGTCTGCAGATGCATCCTGATAGCAAGTATGGGGGTTTCCAGTGGTGCCAGCAGGTCCCCAGAAATGTATCTCTGTATGCAGGAACTGAAGCTCCATATCAGAAAAACTGAACTCTGGCCACAAAATATATAGCAGGAAATATGACAGGGCAGAACAGAAGTTACAAAACACAGAAGATAGGCCTATATTTATCAGGATATCCATAATACAATATACCCCCCCCCCCATCCTCCTCCGGAGTCCTTTTCTGAAATCCCATTTTACATCCATAGACATTAATATGGAGTGTCCCCTCTGCAGATATAATAGCTCCGCTCTTCTGGGAAGGATTTCTACCAGATTTTGGAGGTATCTATGGGGATTTATGTCCCTTCATCCCGAACAGCATTTGTGAGGTCAGACCCTGATGTTAGGGGGAGGCCGGGCTCACAATCTCCATTATGGGTGTTGGATGAGGTCCAGGTTCTCAGGTCCAGGCTCTGTGCCGCTGGTCATGTTCTTCCACCTCCATGTCTATATGGACCTTGTGCACTGGGCACAGTCATGGGGAACAGACAAGGTTCTTCCCCAAACTGTTCCCACAAAGTTGAAGCTACAATTATCCACAATGTCTTTTGCAAAATTTCCCTACACTGGAACTAAGGGGTCGAGGGCAAGCCCTGATAACAGCTAATAGTATTATCCTCCTCCACCAAACTGTACAGCGGGCACAATGCAGTCAGGAGGCTTTTATTATTGGAATGTATCGGTCATTTTGATTTTCCATGTACAGTGTACATAGCCCATTCATTGCAGGATATAATGTAATATCGACAATCACTGATATACCAGGATATACCAGGTGGGCCCAGGTACCACGCTGCACCACTGCACAGGGGATGTAGGGGTTCGGAGCCATTTTTGTGTGTATGGTAACGATAGACATCTACAGCCAGGGATCCCCTCTTTATATTGCTTGTGAGCTATCATTATTCAGCGGAGGTTCCCTGTGCTGTCTGCTGGCTTCTAGGTTAACATTCCTGCTTTATTCATCATCCCAGGACTGATCTGTGAATTCATTCTACATCATTGAGACCACAAGGAATTACTGTAAGATTGGCAAACATTTTCCACTGTCTGGAAGTCTGTTCCTTGAATATTGTCCTGACTCAGGCAGATCCTGGGCATTGCAGACGCTCCTACTGTCTGATGGTGTAATGCCAGCGATGGACGGCTCTGGTTTCCTACATTGGGAGCCTTACTTTCTGCTACAGATGGCTTATTCTTCAGGATTATAATGCAGTCATGTCATTGTAACACCTTCCATACAGCTGTACAGCGATAAATTGGATTGGACTATGGGATCTACGTCATACAGAAGGGACGGTTGTTACTGCACCTGACAAACTATAAAATGGCAATCAATACATTATAGTGGGGCAGAGGCAACACTCCCTACTGTATACACCAACATCAGAAATCAGATGAACACTGAGCGTAAACTGCAGAGGAGGAAAAATCCACTGCAGATTCCCTGAAGAATTTGTACCAATGTTTCACCTGAAGTTTGCTCACAGATTTTACGCTATGCAAAGAGTCATGTAACACTCACACTGCAGGTTAATGACCGCTTGCATTATACATGCAACCTAAATATGCAAAATACTGACAGTCTGCAGTGTATCCGCACAGTGTCACATGTCCTTAGCAAAGTTCAGGCTCATTCCCAGCAATCTGTATGGAGTCAATGCGCTGCTGTGATGTCATTACAAGACTTTTTATCATGGAAAAATCACAATGACCAGTACAAGCCAATAATAAAAACCCTCTGCCCTCCAGGACACATCATTGTATCCACAGGCTCATACTTCACTACCTGTATTCCCACATGATGATTGATACTTTCCATGGCGACCCTTTGTTAACCTTTTGGACTACAAGTTGTAGGTTTCAATCCACCAGATGAATCAGACGATGTACAGGAAATTCTCCACTGATAATCACCAGATCCAAAAAAACATTTCTCCAATGACAAATGCCCTGAACATATGCCGCTTTTAACCGTGGTGGTTTGGAATAGTGAAGAATTTAATGGCTGCATCTGAAGTAGTTCAGCGTAAGGAAAGAGTTAAAAATATTGGTCTAGGACAGTTAAGGGGTTAATGTCAAAATCCCTGGTGGCCTAAGGCTAAGCACGAATCGTTAATTTTTCTCCCTCGTGGTTCAGTCTAGTGAAGAGTTAATGATATTATAAACCTACATATATATAAAAAAATGTAGGATTTGGACTACCAACCATATCAGTGTAAATCTAGCATGGTAGAAGGTATATTAAAATGTAACTTTTAATGATTATATGATAAAAATGGCCAATGGCTCAATAAAAATAGACAATAGACACGATAAACCAACAAACGACACACATAGACATTTAGTCACAAACCCACGGGGCGAGGGTGGAATTACCCAATATTACAACCCCCCAGCAATAAGGCAGTGACATGTAAATAAATGAGAAAGTAACAATCTCACCGATAGTTGGAGTATAGCCTTACTCAAAGCACAAGAGGATCCCCACTTGGCTGGTTACTTCATCCAGAGAGGTACAATCCACAGAAGAGATACAAACAAATGGGGGGGGGGAGAACTACAGACAAATTACCCAGAAAGCGATATCTCATGTATAAATAGGTGAGCCGGGGATCTATTGCACATGTCCCAAAAAGATTCCCATTCCCTACGTGTTTCGTTAGTCACTCATCAGGGGATAGTGAGGAAATATGGGACCGCTGTATAAGCACAGCATGATAGGATTCCCAAAAACAAAATACAAAAGGGAATTACATGTGCTGCATGCTCAGATAATGGGTGGCGTTTTAAATATGCTCACTTTTAGCGCCAATTACAAACAAACAAACATCACTTCCGGTCCGCTATGTGATGCACCACAGTGTTCATGTGACCAGACTGAAGGCGCAGGTAATGACAGGGTAAAGCGTTCCACGCTGGAACGCATCGCCGATCAAGGAGGAACCGGAAGGGGCGGGACAAACATGTAACATCCGGTCCACTGCGCTCCAGCGTGGAATGCATAGGTCAGGTATCGCGCGGCAGTGACAGCACTGCGTCACTTCCGGTGCGCTATATGGCGCGCCACAGTGCTAATATAACGGGACTATACACGAAGGCACCAACAAAGAAAACCGGCTCACTGCGCTCCAGTGTGGGGACGCACCTGCAAAGTTCCACACAACATGTCACCACCATATTGATGAGGGGAAGCGCAACTAACACATACCTGCGCTCCATAAAGAACACCCAACCATGTATACACTCAATTGAGGCGCCATTACCATGACAACCACCTCTATAAGGGGGTGAAAGAAGAAAGAGAGCATCACATAGATACAGTACAGGTATAAATTCATGTCTATAAATATAGCTATTATAGCAATCTATAAAATAAGCCATAACGCCTAATCAAAAATGCAAAGACAGATCATCTCAAGAATTCATAGAAATCCAAGGGTAGAAATAGCAATGCTATATAATTACAAAACACCCTAATAATTTAAGTAAACGGAATCCTACAACCCAGGATATAACACAACCGGGGAGGACAAAGTATTTTACTACATATATATAATGAGAATAAAGTGAAGAGCCAATAAGCACATTAATATAAAAAAACTATAAAGAAGGAGAGCAAGGAACAATAATATAGCTATAAAATAGTTTAATTTTATTATTAACAAAATAGTTAAAAATATTGCATACAAAAGTTGAGAAACAAGAAAAACAACAAATTGGTCAGTATTGACATCAGATAAATAAAAACAGAACAATGCAAAAAGGTACATGATGAAATAGTCACAATATTGTAAGTGAATACCTTAAGGCTGTGTGCCTACGATGCGTTTTTTAAGCGTTTCCGCAGCGGCAAAAAAGCTGCAGAAACGCTTAAAAAACGCATGGTAGAAGGTCTGCCATGTTCCCCAATGATAATCCGCATGTGCTGTGCACATGCTGCGGAAATTTCCGCTGCGGATTATCATTGCGGAAAAAAACGCAGCACTACCAATCATTTTGCGGAAGCGCTGCGTTTTTGCCGCCATTGACTTGCATTGAAACGCTTGGATTCCGCATCACTGGATCTGTACATGCGGAATCCAAACGTTTCAATGTGCGGATGGTACCCGGGTGTGGAGGAGAGGAGACTCTCCTCCGGACCCGGGTACCATAGAACCTGTAAAAAAAAGAATAAAATAAAAAATAAATATTATATTTACCTTCTGATGGCCCGCGGTGCACTCGTCTTCGCTTGCCGGCAGATGGCGGTGGACTGAAGGACCTGCGCTGACGTCATAGTTATGTGACAGCAGGTCGTACAGTGAAGTGTACCGCGAGCTGCCGGCAAGCCAGGACAGAGCGAAGCAAGACTCCGGGGGCCATCAGAAGGTAAGTATAGATTTATTTTTTTATTTTTTACCATTCTTTAAGGTCACACTATATAAATCCATGCCGTTTGCATGGATTTATATAGTGTGAAACGGCATGGATTTATATAGTGTGACCAAGTTGACAAGCACTTTCCAAGTGATGCTAAAATCGCTTGGAAAATGCTTGTCAACCCGCATGTGGAAATGCATGTGAAGAACGCTTCACATCCGCATGTCCCTGGCAGGAAAAACGCATGTACAAACCGCATGCGTTTTTTCTGCCAGGGAGATGCAGAAACGCTCAGGAAAAAATCCTGAGCATTTCTGCATCGTGGGCACATAGCCTAAAAGGGTTGTCCGGTCCAAAAATACTAAGTCTGCAGTCACTCTATGTGACTGCAGACTTATGAATCCCCCCAGCGTACGCATTGTGCGCTGCGGGGATTCGCCGGTTTCTGAGCCGCATACATCACTGCCTTTCCTGGCTCAGAAACTGGCGAATCACTGCAGCGCACAATGCATATGCTGGGGGGGAATTCATAAGTCTGAAGTCACACAGAGTGACTGCAGACTTATCATTTTGGACCAGACAGCCCCTTTAAGTAATTATTACTGAGGGCATGCTGATTGATAATGTGCCAATAAAATAAGGTATAGATATAAGATGCCAGAGAAAGAGAGGTACTGCATGTCAAAATGCACAATGGCATAAAAAATAACCTCACCAGTCAGAAAAACCGCACCCTGACATCAAATAAAATACATAATGCAAAGAGAGCACATATTATGAAATATAATCACAATATTGCAAACGGATACCTTAGGAAGGTAAGAGCATGCTATGATAATATGGCAATCGTAAAACGTGTAAATATGAGATATCAAAAATAGGGGGAAAGAATAACAGGTAAATATGCACAGTGGAATATAAATAACCTGACCAGTCAGGAAGAACCACAACCGACGCACGTTTCTCACCTAGCTTCGTCAAGCTCCTGTAATAAATGACAGACAGAAAAGGAAGCTAGCTTAGCTCTTGAAATAAACCAGTCAGCCAGCCCCCTTTCTCTGTAACGAATGGCAGACAGTAAAGGAATTTGGATTAGCTCCTGAAATAAACCAGTCAGCCAGCCCCTTTCTCTGTAACAGCTGCTACAGGGAATGCAAAGGGGACTGGATTCGCTATATAAAAAAAAGTCAGCCAGCCCCCTCGCTACACATCATCAATAAAGAGAATGGAAGGTGTTAAGGGTCCGGGTGGTGGAACCTCTGTGCTTCGGTGCAAGGAGGGACCAGAGGGGCGTAACTAAGTGCCTACTCGAACCTACCCAGGTCACACGGAGGCTTAATAGATTCCGTGAACCAGGGAGGGACCGGGCAGGTGAACCAGGTGCCACTCTGGGACCGACTTTGTGTGAGAGTAAGTGACTCCGACGGGTCAGATGGCAGGAGCTGACTGGTACAGCGGATGAGCACGGCAGGAAGGCTGACGGGTGGTCAGGGTAGATAAGCAAGCAGGTACAGCGGATAGCAAGACAGGTGCTCCGGGTAGGCAAGCAGGCGGGTACGACGGATAGCCAGACAGGAGCTCCGGGTTGCCGGCTGGCGGGCATGGCAGGTTACTGGCAGGTGCTCCGGGTAGGCAGGCTGGCGGGCACAGCTGGTTACTGGCAGGTGCACCAGGTAGGCAGGCTGGCGGGCATGACATGTAACTGGCTGGTGCTCCGTGTAGGCTGGCTGGCGGGCACGGCAGGTTACTGGCAGGTGCTCCAGGTAAGCAGGCTGCCGGGCACGGCAGGTTACTGGAAGGCTGGCGGACAGGACTGTTAGACACACTGGCGGGCAGGACTGTAAGACAAACTGGCGGGCTGGACTGACAGGCAGCCGGACCTGAGAGCTGAGGAAAGTGTTAGCAGACAAAATAACAACCTTGCACAGGCACCTCCATTTTGGAGGAGGTGCATAATATAGGAGAATATAATATAGGACAAGTCCTCCGGCCATTGGCCGGGGACTCTTTAGGACGGCGCGCGGCCCCTTTAAGAGGGAGGGAGCACGCGCCCTAAGCACAGTGCCCGGGCAGCTGCGCGCGGTGCCCGCCACAGCAACAGCAGGGGAGCAGGAAGACACCTGACCGGGACCGCGGCGGTGAGGGGAAAGGCGTCTCTGCCTCCTGCCGGGCAGAGATGCTACAGAAGGAGGCTCTGTCTGTAGTCTAAAGAAATCGGGGCAGCTTTCTGAATTCAAGATTAGTAATACGTTGTTTTGTTTTGTCATTTCATATACACATTAAAACAACTTTTATTTTTCTATCTGGACAACCCCTTTAAATCCTTTTCTACAAATGGAGCAAAGACTGAAAACGAAAGTGACGTCACAACATGCCTGGTTCATGGATGCCAGTGAGATAAGAGACCCCATAATATACATATCCTTCGAGAATAACACATAGAGAGAGAACACGGACAATGTTACATACAATTCTATTACACATAATGTAGTAAATCCCAGAGTGAAAGACTCCCCTCAGGTAATCCCTGCAGAGCAGCTCTCTCCCCTTAGGTACAGACTCTTAGAGGTCAATACTCATCATAATGAGCTGCTCATTATTACAGGGAAGCTCATGATAAATCTGCTGTCAGTCCCTCCCCGGTCATGTAGACTATCACAGATTGCTCTGGTGTCTGCTCCTATGACTCAGCCGCCATGTCAGACTGTGCACAGACGCAGCCGGAGAGGGAAATCGTTCTGTGCGGTTGTGGCTCATTTGAGTCACTGCACTAAGTGGAATGATCTGGCTACTTCTATCTGATTGCAGCTAAAATGTCAACTCATCTGGTGGAAGGGGCCATTAGTGACGGAGCTTTCAAGCCTCGGAGCGTTTTCCATCACCTTGGATTCAGGATAATATTGTACATGGGATCAGAGTTACTCTACTGAGCAGAAAACTACACATAAAAGACAAAATGCTCTCATTCATTCAGAAAAAATGTGCAATGAAAGTCATTGAGTTTACAGCTATGGACATAATAAAGTGCGGGGACAGCAGGACTATCAGCAGCGTCTCCATAACGTACATCATTATTTATACAGGAACCACTAAATGTCCAAAATGATAAGACAACCATGACAGAGGAACATGACTAAGCAATCAGTCACTATAACTGCATGGTCCATATCACTATGTACAAGATGTATGACTTGTACCCAGGTTATACCGGCTGTCAGTGCTGCCACCAGGAATTTCAGGGACCCATACTGGCAAAATTTTCGGGCCCCCTTTGGACTCCGCACAGGCTACACCCCCAGCTCCGCCCCCACCCTTCGATCCTTCCACAGTCCCACCGCCCACTCTTGGAAAAACTCCACTTCTGCACCACGTCCTCATCAATCACACATTAACAGTTCCCACTAAACACCATATCACATACATAGCCAGCAGCTTTTGTTTTGGCCAAAAGATTTTTCAAGCCTGCCACCACAAGGTAGACTCTTTTGGCCATGCCCTACTCTACTCTAACCTATTAAACATTTCTTAAAATATCCAGTACTTTTTTAGGTATATTTTTTATCTTTTTTTCTCTAACCCCATTACCCCCGAGGGTGGTTTGCACGTTAATGACCGGGCAAATTTTTACAATTCTGACCACTGTCACTTTATGAGGTAATTACTCTGGAACGCTTCAACGGATCCCCCTGATTCTGAGACTGTTTTTTCGTGACATATTGTACTTCATGACAGTGGTAAAATTTATTCAATATGACTTGCGTTTATTTGTGAAAAAATCAGAAACGTGGCGAAAATTTTGAAAACTTCGCAATTTTCAAACTTTGAATTTTCATGCCCTTAAGTCAGAGAGATACAGTACAGACCAAAAGTTTGGACACACCTTCTCATTTAAAGATTTTTTTCTGTATTTTCATGACTATGAAAATTGTACATTCACACTGAAGGCATCAAAACTATGAATTAACACATGTGGAATTATATACTTAACAAAAAAGTGTGAAACAACTGAAAATATGTCTTATATTGTAGTTTCTTCAAAGTAGCCACCTTTTGCTTTGATGACTGCTTTGCACACTCTTGGCATTCTCTTGATGAGCTTCAAGAGGTAGTCACCGGAAATGGTTTTCACTTCACAGGTGTGCCCTGTCAGGTTTAATAAGTGGGATTTCTTGCCTTATAAATGGGGTTGGGACCATCAGTTGTGTTGTGCAGAAGTCTGGTGGATACACATCTGATAGTCCTACTGAATAGACTGTTAGAATTTGTATTATGGCAAGAAAAAAGCAGCTAAGTAAAGAAAAACAAGTGGCCATCATTACTTTAAGAAATGAAGGTCAGTCAGTCCGAAAAATTGGGAAAACTTTGAATGTGTCCCCAAGTGCAGTTGCAAAAACCATCAAGCGCTACAAAGAAACTGGCTCACATGAGGACTGCCCCAGGAAAGGAAGACCAAGAGTCACCTCTGCTTCTGAGGATAAGTTTATGCGAGTCACCAGCCTCAGAAATTGCAGGTTAACAGCAGCTCAGATTAGAGACCAGGTCAATGCCACACAGAGTTCTAGCAGCAGACACATCTCTACAACAACTGTTAAGAGGAGACTTTGTGCAGCAGACCTTCATGGTAAAATAGCTGCTAGTAAACCACAGCTAAGAACAGGCAACAAGCAGAAGAGAGTTGTTTGGGCTAAAGAACACAAGGAATGAACATTAGACCAGTGGAAATCTGTGCTTTGGTCTGATGAGTCCAAATTTGAGATCTTTGGTTCCAACCACCGTGTCTTTGTGCGACGCAGAAAAGGTGAACGGATGGTTCCCACCGTGAAACATGGAGGAGGAGGTGTGATGGTGTGGGGGTGCTTTGCTGATGACACTGTTGGGGATTTATTCAAAATTGAAGGCATACTGAACCAGCATGGCTACCACAGCATCTTGCAGCGGCATGCTATTCCATCCGGTTTGCGTTTAGGTGGACCATCATTTATTTTTCAACAGGACAATGACCCCAAACACACCTCCAGGCTGTGTAAGGGCTATTTGACCAAGAAGGAGAGTGATGGGGTGCTGCGCCAGATGACCTGGCCTCCACAGTCACCAGACCTGAACCCAATCGAGATGGTTTGGGGTGAGCTGGACCGCAGAGTGAAGGCAAAAGGGCCAACAAGTGCTAAGCATCTCTGGGAACTCCTTCAAGATTGTTGGAAGACCATTTCCGGTGACTACCTCTTGAAACTCATCAAGAGATGAACTCAATCTGGGCATGCGCTGGCCACCGCGGCCATTTTCACAGAGTACACCGCATTGTATACCATGTAAATTCGGGGGCTCCGGGCTTTCTCATAATGTTGGCAGAGCTTCAGCACCAACAAACACCCGCAGCGTCGCACATCCAAACACCCCCTCCTTCCAGCATGATCCCCGCAGCATCGCCCAACTCCTGCCGCCGCTGCCAGCAGTGACTCTGGGACTCTGCTTCACCACAGCCGGTAAGGTATATTCGCATTATAAGACGCAAACCTATTTTCCCCCCAAATCAGGGGGAAAACAAGTGTGTCTTATAAAGTGAAAAATACGGTATATATTGTCATTTTTTACATTTTAAAAATTTCAAAAAAAGAAAATGGGCTGATGCACAAGTTTAGGCACCCTGCATGATTAGTACCTAGCAGCACCCCCTTTTGCAAGTATCACAGCTTTTGCAAGTATCACAGCTTGAAAAAGCTATTTCTAGGAAGCCAAGAGTCTTTCAGTTCTTCTTTGAGGGATTTCCATCCATTCTTCCTTGGAAAATTCTTCCAGTTCTGTGAGATTCCTGGGTTGTCTTGCATGCACTGCTATTTTGAGGTCTAGCCACAGATTTTCAATGATGTTCAGATCAAGGGACTGTGACGGCCATTGTAAAACCTTCAGCTTGCGTCTTTTGAGGTAGTTTATTCTGGATTTCGACGTGTGTTTAGGTGTCACGTGTCTCAGGTGTAATAGACAGTCGCTCTGGATCTGGCTGTAGAAGGTCACTGTGCTTGACATTGCAGACACCTTCTTAATCTTTCTTCCTTTAAGACCCAGTGGTGACCTCCCTGCTGCTGATTAACACACCCTTGCATGGGAATTAAAAACTCTCAGTTTGCTCCAGGCAATTGCCGGTGATACTTCTATGTACCTTTGTGCATGCTTGGAGCACTAGCTGTTGGCTGGCTTCTTCTCTGGTGCCCTTGGGGGACAGTTGGCGTTACTCCTCTGATACCTGCACAAGCTAAGTTTATCCCCTTTGTTTGTCTACCTTGCTGTCTTTAGTTTGTAGTGGGGCCTGACCAGTGCTCACCTCTCCCCCTCCCTATCTAGGGCCAAGCTCTAGGGACATACAAAGTTTAAGGTCCTGCTCGGCGATAGGTGTGGAACCTATATAGGGACGGGTAGGCAGGGTGTTATTAGATCTGCCTAGGGGTCTCCACTCCCCCTTTCCCTAATGTTTGGAAGTCCTTCCCCTCTTCCCTTCATGTGGCACTTAGTCTTTCCCACACCTTGCGTGACATTAGGATCATTATTTATTTGTAGAAGCCATCCACTTTTCAACTTCAGTTTTTACAGATGGTGTTATGTTTGCATCAAGAATTTGTTGAATTTTCATTGAATCCATTCTTCCCTCTACCTGACAAATGTTCCCTGTGCCATTGGCTGCAACATAACCCTAATGCATGATTGATCCACCCCCATGCTTAATGGTTGGCGAGATGTTCTTTTCCCGAAATTATGGGCCCTTTTTTCTACACATACCTTTGATCATTGTGGCCAAAGAGTTCTATTTTAACCTCACTGGTCCACAGGACTTGTTTCCAAAATGCATCAAGCTTGTTTAGATGTTCTTTTGCATACTTCTGACGCATAATTTTATGGTGAGGACACAGGAGAGGTTTTCTTCTGATGACTCTTCATAAAGGCCATATTTGTGCAGGTGTCTCTGAACAGTAGAACAGTGTACCACAACTCCAGAGTCTGCTAAATCTTTCTGAAAGACTTTTGCAGTCAAGCAGGAGTTCTTATTTGCCTCTTTAGCAATCCTACAAGCAGCTCACTGAAATTTTACTTGGTCTTCCAGACCTTATCTAGACTTCCATTGTTCCTTTTAACTGCCATTTCTTAATTATATTTCGAACTGAGGAAAGGGCAACTTGAAAACACTTTGCTATCTTCTTATAGCCTTCTCCTGCTTTGTGAGCCTCCACCATTTTCATTTTCAGAGTGCTAGGCAGCTGCTTAGAATAACTCATGGCTGCTGTTTTTTGGCACAAGGTTAGAGGAGGCTGGGTTTTTATAAAGCTGAGAAATTTGCATCACCTGACCTCTCCTAAATATGATAGTGAACAAGCCATAATAATAATTTTTATTTCTATAGTGCTAACATATTCCGCAGCATTTTACATTTTAGAGGGGAATTGTACAGACAATAAAAGACATTACAGAATAACAATAGTCACATAAATTAACAGATACCAAGAGGAGTGAGGACCCTGCTCGCAAGCTTAAAATCTATGAGGAAATAGGGGAGACACAAAAGGTGGATGGTAACAATTGCTTGTATTGTATAGTCAACCATCAATATAATAGATAAGGTATTCACATAGTGCTGAATGAACCAGTTGCCAACCAGTATGTGAACAACTACAGACACAGAGGTGTATTAAGTACATGGGGGTGCGTGAACAGATTATATGAGAGTCCTGATTTGGAAGGAAATTTTGTATGGGAAAAAACAGGGATAGTTAGATATTGTGGTGAGGTAAGAGGACAGTCTAAAGAAATGCATTTTTGGGCATGCTTAAAACTGTGCGTATTGGGGATTAATCGAAGAGCCCTGGGTAGTTCTCTCCAAAGAATTGGCGCAGCACGTGAGAAGTCTTGGAGATGGGAGTGGGAGGTTTGGATTATTGAGGATGTTAATCTTAGGTCATTAGCAGAACGGAGGGCACGGGTAGGTTTGTAGACTGAGACGAGGGAGGAGATGTAGAGTGGTGCTGAAGCATGGAGCGCTTTGTGGGTGAGGGTGAAGAGTTTATATTGAATGCTGTAGTGGTTGGCGAGGAATACGATCCTGGCTGCTGCATCCAGGACAGATTGGAGAGGGGAGAGTTTAGTAAGAGGGAGACCGACTAGTAGAGAGTTTCAGTAATCCATACGAGAATGACGAGAATGAATAAGAGCGACAGTAAGAGTTTTTGCAGAGTTAAAGGCAAGAAAAGGTTGAATTCTAGAAATGCTTTTGAGGTGTAAATGAGATGAGAAAGCCATCGCTCTAACAGGCTAATAAAGGTCCGAAACCTTGGCCAAAGTTATCTGGGCACATATATCTCCAAGGGTGCCCAAACGTTTGCCCATTTTCCTTTTCGTAATTTTTAAAATGTAAAAAATTACTATATATATATATATATATATATACACACACTACCGTTCAAAAGTTAAGTTTGGGGTCATTTAGAAATTTCATTATTTTTGAAAGAAAAACACATTTTTTTTCAGTGAAGCTAATATTAAATGAATCAGAAATACACTCTATACATTGTTAATGTGGTAAATGACTATTCTAGCTGCAAACGACTTGCTTTTATTGCAATATCTATATAGGTCTATAGAGGCCCATTTCCAACAACCATCACTCCAGTGTTTTAATGGTACATGGTGTTTGCTAACTGTGCAAGAAGGCTAATGGATGTTTAGAAAACCCTAGAAAACCCTTGCACAAGTATGTTAGCCCAGCTGAAAATGGTTTGGCTGATTTGAGAAGCCATAAAATTGACCTTCCTTTGAGCTAGTTGAGAATCTGGAGCATTACATTTGTTTGTTCTATGAAACTCTCAAAATGGCCAGAAAAAGAGAACTTTCATGTGAAACTCGACAGTCTATTCTTGTTCTTAGAAATGAAGGCTATTCCATGCGAGAAGTTGCCAAGAAACTGAAGATTTTGTAAAACGGTGTGTACTACTCCCTTTAGAGGAGAGCACAAACAGGCTCTAACCAGAGAAGAAAGAGAAGTGGGCACCCCGCAGCACAACTGAGCAACAAGACAAGTACATTAGAGTCTCTAGTTTGAGAAATCGACGCCTCACAGCTCCTCAACTAGCAGCTTCATTAAATAGTAAACGCAAAACGCCAGTGTCAAGGTCTACAGTGAAGAGGCGACTCCGGGATGCTGGCCTTCAGGACAAAGTGGTAAAGAAAAAGCCTTATCTGAGACTGGTTAATAAAAGGAAAAGATTAATATGGGCAATTGGACAGAGGAAGATTGGAAAAAAGTTTTATGGAAAAACGAATCAAAGTTTGAGGTGTTTGGATCACACAGAAGAACATTTGTGAGACGCAGAACAACTGAAAAGATGCTGGAAGAGTGCCTGACGCCATCTGTCAAGCATGGTGGAGGTAATGTGATGGTCTGGGATTGCTTTGGTGCTGGTAAAGTGGGAGATTTGTACAAGGTAAATTGGATTTTGAATAAGGAAGGCTATCACTCCATTTTGCAACGCCATGCCATACCATGTGGACAGCGCTTGATTGGAGCCAATTTCATCCTACAACAAGACAATGACCCAAAGCACACCTCCAAATTATGCATGAACTATTTAGGAAAGAAGCAGGCAGCTGGTATTATATCTGCAATGGAGTGGCCAGCGCAGTCACCAGATCTCAACCCCATTGAGCTGTTTTGGGAGCAGCTTGACCGTATGGTACGCAAAAAGTGCCCATTAAGCCAATCCAACTTGTGGAGGGGCTTCAGGAAGCATGGGGGAAATGTCTCAAGATTACCTCAGCAAATTAACAGCTAGAATGCCAAAGGTCTGTAATGCTGTAATTACTGCAAACGGAGCATTCTGAGACGAAAGCAAAGTTTGAAGGAGAAAATTATTCTTTCAAATAAAAATCATTATTTCTAACCTTGTCAATGTCTGGACTATATTTTCTAATCATTTTGCAACTCATTTGATAAATAAAAGTATGAGTTTTCATGGAAAACACAAACTTATCTGGTGACCCCAAACTTTTGAACGGTAGTGTATATATGTATGTATGTATATATATATATATATATATATATATATATATATATATATATATATATATATATATATATATATATATATTTTTTTTTTTATTATTATTATTTATTTATTTATTTTGCCTAAAACACAAATGAAATGTGTCATATTTAACTTTAGGCCTTTTAGAGATCATTTCATCTTTAACTTGCTTAACAGTAATTTTGACCAGGGGTGCCTAAAATTTTACGTGCCACTGTTTAAATTATATGCAGGAGATACCCAGGTTATAACAGTAGTACACATGTAATTATATAAAGAAGATACCCAGGTTATAGCAGCTGTACTAATGCCATCAGAAATAGTTTTGTATCAGGCGCACCCCCTTATGTACCCTACAATAGTGGAAAAGTGGGGACTTATTCCACCATCCCCAGAGACACGGAGAGGTGACAATACAGGTCACCTCTCCTGAGCTTACAGCAATCACATCAATCCATTTTCTTTCCCATCGGTTTGAGGCTTCGCTCCATAATGTACAACTACATGGATACTTATAATAGAAGCGATAAACAACCATCGCTTTGGGGTGAAATATGGTGCTAATCAGCTTGTGTTTAGATGAGACATTTAAGGGATGTGCAGAGCACAGGACACAGGAGGATAATGGCTGCGTACCCCAGAGAGATAATAGCTTCTGAGAAGCCTTTGCTGGCATACTTTACAGAGAAATGGCCGCAGATGTAATAACACGAGAGCCTGCTCTAAAAAATGACATATGGAGTATGCTGGGAAGTGTTCTCTGCTGGACGGCAGAGGTATATAATATATATAATCGCTTCCTTGAATTAGAATTAGTAGTCCATCAATGTCTGTGCTGTGTAATGCTGTGACACTACACGACTAGTCTGCTCAGTGACATGGGTGCTGGGAAAGAGTTATACTGCCAGCAGCACAGGGCCAACCAATGGACATCACCAAACAGTTTTTTGGGGAGGCAGCGTGCAAGTTCTAGAGATTTCAAATGAAATTCAAACCATGGGACCAGACTGCGGAGCAGCAAAATTGTGCTGTGTGCAGCTCTAGATGTAACTGGAGATTACAGTTTACCGTGCTTTGCTAAATAGGCAATTTCAGCTGTATTTCAAGGCCATTATTCTGTAAGGAGGACTGTGTGGGGCCCATTTTTCTGTAAAGAGGACTATGTGGAGCCGATTATTCTGTATGGAGCAGTAGCGTAGCTACCGGGGGGGAAGGGCAAAGGGGGCGGTGGCCCCAGGCCCGGGCTCTGAGGGGGCCCACCCGGGGCTACGCTAGTGTAACTGTATCCGGTGTAGCCCTGGGTGGACCCCCTCAGAGCCCGGGGCCACCACCCCCCCCACGGTAGCTACACTACTGCTTCATACAGACGGCCGCTATGGGGCCTTTGAGCAGGAGCGGGGGCCCCTGGTGCCAGCATCGGGCCCGTCACCGCCGCAAGTTTACTGATGAGAGAGGGAGCGTGGCTCCCTCTCCAATCAGTCCCCTCTCTGTGACGGACGTCTCTGACGTCATCACCTGGCACCCGGCCCGCCGTGCTGAAGATGTGTGTGGGCCGGGCGCTCTGAGCAGCGAGGGAACCAGGAGGAGAGGTGAGTACTGTTTATTTATTTTCTGCCGGGTGGGGGGCGGCATTATATTACAGACTCTGCCTATGGGGAGGGGGGGGGCATTATACTACAGACTCTGCATAGGGGGAGGGGAGGTATTATACTAAATACTCTACATATGGGGAGGTGGGGGAGCATTATACTAAACACTCTGCCTATGGGAGAGGGGGGAGCATTACACTAAAGACTCTGCCTATGGGGAGAATATAACTCCAAGTAAATCAAACTTCTGTGAAATCAAACTGTCCACTTAGGAAGCAACACTGATTGACAATCAATTTCACATGCTGTTGCGCAAATGGAATAGATAATAGATGGAAATTATTGGCAATTATCAAGACACCCTCAATAAAGGAGTGGCTCTGCAGGTGGGGACCACAGACCACATCTCAGTACCAATGCTTTCTGGTTGATGTTTTGGTCACTTTTGAATGTTGGTTGTGCTTTCACACTCGTGGTAGCATGAGATGGACTCTACAACCCACAGAAGTTGCTCAGGTAGTGCAGCTCATCCATGATGGCACATCAATGCGAGCTGTGGCAAGAAGGTTTGCTGTGTCTGTCAGCGTAGTGTCCAGAGGCTACCAGGAAACAGGCCAGTACACCAGGAGAAGTAGAGGGGGCCGTAGGAGGGCACCAACCCAGCAGCAGGACCGCTACCTCCGCCTTTGTGCAAGGAGGAACAGGAGTAGCACTGCCAGAACCCTGAAAAATGACCTCCAGCAAGCCACAAATGTACATGTGTCTGCACAAATGGTTAGAAACTGACTCCATGAGGGTGGTATGAGGGCCCGACGTCCACAGATGGGGGTTGTGCTCACAGCCCAACACAGTGCAGGATGCTTAGCATTTGCCACAGAACACCAGGATTGGCAAAGTCGCCACTGGCGCCCTGTGCTCTTCACAGATGAAAGCAGGTTCACACTGAGCACATGTGACAGACGCGACAGAGTCTGGAGACGCCGTGGAGAGTGATCTGCTGCCTGCAACATCCTTCAGCATGACCAGTTTGTCAGTGGGTCAGTAATGCTGTTGGGTGACATTTCTTTGGAGGGCCTCGCAGCCCTCCATGTGCTCGCCAGAGGTAGCCTGACTGCCATTAGGTACCGAGATGAGATCCTCAGACCCCTTGTGAGACCATATGCTGGTGCGGTTGGCCCTGGGTTCCTCCTAATGCAGGACAATGCCAGACCTCATGTAGCTGGAGTGTGTCAGCAGTTACTGCAAGATGAAGGCATTGAAGCTATGGACTGGCCTGCCCGTTCCCCAGACCTGAATCCGATTGAGCACATCTGGGACATCATGTCTCGCTCCATCCACCAACATCACGTTGTACCACAGACTGTCCAGGAGTTGGCGGATGCTTTAGTCCAGGTCTGGGAGGAGATCCCACAGGAGACCATCCGCAACCTCATCAGGAGCATGCCCAGGCGTTGTAGGGAGGTTATACAGGCACGTGGAGGCCACACACAATACTGAGCCTCATTTTGACTTGTTTTAAGGACATTACATCAAAGCTGGATCAGCCTGTAGTGTGTTTTTCCACTTTAATTTTGGGGGTGACTCCAAATCCAGGCCTCTATTGGTTAATAAATTTGATTTCCATTGATGATTTTTGTGTGATTTTGTTGTCAGCACATTCAACTTTATACAGAACAAAGTTTTCAATGAGAATATTTCATTCATTCAGATCTAGGATGTGTAATTTGAGTGTTCCCTTTATTTTTTTGAGCAGTGTACTACAGACTCTGCCTATGAGAAGGGGGGGGGGATTATACTACAGACTCTGCCTATGAGGAGGGGGGAGGATTATACTACAGACTCTGCCTATGGGGGGAGCATTATACTACGGACTCTGCCTATAAGAGGGAGATAATTATACTACAGACTCTGCCTATAGGGGGGGGGGTGCATTTTACTACAGACTCTGCCTATGGGTGGGGCATTATACTACAGACTCTGCCTATGAGGAGGGGGGGAGCATTATACTACAGACTCTGCCTATGAGGAGGGGGGGAGCATTATACTACAGACTCTGCCTATGGGGGGAGCATTATACTACAGACTCTGTCTATGGGGGTTGCATTATACTATACGAAGGACTATGGGGAGTGCATTATACTATATTGAGGACTATCTGGTGCATTATACTATATGTAGGCTATTTATACAGAGTGGGAGATAATGTGGGGTCTTTGAACAGTGTGGGGGCCATCATACAGTGTGGGAGATACTGTGGGGTCTTTGTATAGTGTGGGGACCATCATACAGTGTGGGAGATAATGTGGGGTCTTTGCACAGTGTGGGGGCCATCATACAGTGTTGAAGCCATCAGCTTGGGGGCTACTAAGGGGTCAGTGTACTGTGTGGGGGTACTATACAGTGAAGGGGAATTATATCGTGTATAGGAGAACATCATACTGGTTAGAGGGGAGCTCTACATGGGGGGAGACTCAGGACATTATTAAATCTTAAGTCGGCACTTATTGTTATAGGGGAACTCAGGTTATTGTGACTGTCAAAGGGGCACTATTACTTTCTAGGGGGGCACAATGTTGCACTGTTTTCTAGGACATTTCCACACGGCATTACTATATTTTAGGTTCAGTTCAGTAATAGGGACACATTTTGCAGCAGAGGCTCAGTATTGGGGTATCAGCAGGATGAGAAGTTTGTGCAGGTTGGGAATAGATGGGGACAGTGCCTGATACGTAACGAGTCAAAAGTGTCTTTGTTGTGATCCCTGCAGACCTGAGACTCTGAACCCTGGCTGGAGAAGTTGTCGTGTCGGTCTGGGCCAGATGGAAAAGACGGGAAAAGTGAACAATTTAATCAGAAAGAACATCAGCTGTAATGTACTATATATAACTGTGTTGTGATCTCTTATATGTTCTGCAGGACTGGCATCTATCAATATATGTCACCATATGGCGGTAATATCAGTGCTGCTCTTTGTATAGAGATTATTTTTAGTAACAACGTGGTCATCTGCTGAGGTTCTCCTACATCCACTATCTGGGTGCGCCACTATAGTTGTAATCAGGGTTACCTGGTTAGGGGCCCACTCAGAAGTTTCGCTCCCCCTTGAACCAAAACCCTAGCTACGCCTCTGGAATGGAGGACTATGTGGGGCACATTATTCTGTATGGACGACTATGTGGGGCACATTATTCTGTATGGAGAACTATGTGGGGCCCATTATTCTGAATGGAGGACTGTGTGGGGCCCATTATACTATATGGAGGACTATGTAGGGCCCATTATTCTGTATGGAGGGCTATGTGGGTCCTATTATACTATATGGAGGACTATGTGGGACCCATTATACTATATGGAGGACTATGTGGGGCTCATTATACTGTATGGAGGACTATGTGGGCCCAGTATACTGTATGGAGGACTATGTGGGGCCCATTATTCTGTATGGAGGACTATGTGGGTCCTATTATACTATATGGAGGACTATGTGGGACCCATTATACTATATGGAGGACTATGTGGGGTTCATTATTCTGTATGGAGGATTATGTGGGGCCTAGTATTCTGTATGGAGGACTGTGTGGGGTCCGTTATACTGTATGGAGGACTATGTGGGGCCCATTATTCTGTATGGAGGGCTATGCAGGGCCCGTTATTCTGTATGGAGGACTATGTGGGGTCCATTATTCTGTATTGAGGACTATATGGGGACCATTATTCTGAATGGAGGACTATGTGGGGCCCATTATACTGTATGGAGGACTATGTGGGGCCATTATTCAGTATGGAGGACTATGTGGGGCCCATTATCCTGTATGGAGGACTATGTGGGGTCCATTATACTATATACTGGTTGGCCCGCGACTTTGTCCAAGGTTTTCCTTTTGGCCCTCTGTGTGTTTGACATCCCTGGTCTAAGGGGTAACATTTCACCTTGAGGAGAGTGCATGCCTCTTGGAGGCCACAATACAAACTAACCGTTCCTCATTAGGTCTCACAAAACATTTTTTTTAGAAATACACCGAGGCGGTTTCCTCTTTAAAAATTATTGGCATCGAAAAGATCAACGGACTTAGCAGAGGAGGTGATTGGAACAGACTGCTACTCATCAGGGAGGTATTGTGGAATTTAATTAAATGCATGATCTTCTGTGGGTTTGAACTATCGTACAGATCTTCCATACCTGTTTTAATGCTAATTAATATTTGCGTTCATTTTTCCTTTTGTATATTATATCATTACATTACATTTATGCATGATTGCGCTTATATTATTTAATGCACATATTATGCATTGTATTATATTTATGTATACTGCTTTTGTCCACACAAATCCTCTCAGACAAGCCCATGGAGAGGTCTCTGTGCTCTTCTATTTCCGGGGAGGCATACTAGAATTTGTCAGTTTAAGTCATATGTTTTACTTGTGAATAAGGAGGACACATGTCAGTCAGAAACACACAACTTCATATGCGCAACCCCCCTTTCCGCCACACCCCCGCCCCTCAATTTTCCATCATTTTATTGCTTTCATAATTTTTAATACAGAAAGCTCCACAGTAAATGTCAATTGTAAATGTCAATTTTTACCTTAAAGGGGTATTCCCATCTCCAAGATCCTATCCCAATATGTAGTAGGTGTAATAATAATAATAATATTAGCAAATACTTACAATTAGAAGTGTAGTACAGTTTTTTTGATTCGCTATGTCTTTTTCCTCATGTGCAGACATTGCAGGACCTTAGATATCCATGGTTACGTCCACTGATAAAGTGACAGTTAGTTACAGTAGCTAGCTGCTAGTGGCCATAACTGTGGATACCTGTAATGGTCCTGTAATGCCTGCACATGAGGTAAGTGAGATTATATAGAAAAAAATGAAGTCTTAAAGGTTGATGCAAAGATATAACAACTTTATTAGTGCAAAACATACATATAAAATCTGTAGGTACAAAGGATGTGTGTAAAAGAATAGCAATAAAGAAAGGCAGCACGCGCACAAGGAGGTAGAAAAATAATGTGGCAATTATCAATATAGATGGAACTTGATGTCAAGTAAAATATAGGGGGGAGTCAGGGAAAAAAAATAGACTAGGGAAATAAATATCAAACAATACTGTGGAGCTTAGTGCCCCATCTCCTAGTAGTACAAGGCAACAATTAAGGCTAAAATGCCCCTCTCATAAGCCTACAGCATAGTGGTTTGGCTATATAGTCTCAAAAAGAATCCCCATACATCCCCAATAAATGTCCATAAGATAATTACCTCAAAGAATAAAAATGCGCCCCACCAGATGGTAAGAGAGACTAGTGCCTCTTCCCTCCCGACGCGCATTTCGCGAGGAACACGTCCAGCTTTCTCAAGGGAAGGTAAGAGAATGCGTTGCAAGGACCTCAGAAATACCCATGTGATCGGTCATGTGATGGTCACATGGTCCGATATCATCCAATGATCGTGTGTAGGCGGCTTATGCGCGCATCACGCGGCAGGTCCTGCACCGCAGTCCGGCAGTCAAAGGTGAGACGCTGGACCGCGGGCCAGGAGTGCCAGCACGATGGGCGCACGCGAACAACAGGATCACAGGAGGGTAAGTAAACCAGACCAAAAATAGACCCGAAGTGGGAATCAAATTCAATAAAATGCCATAAGAGAAACATCAACTTATACATAACAAGAGATGGACCCATAAACCAATAATGTAATATAATGAAGTTATTAATGATGTAATTAAAATCTCCATGTAGAAAAAATGATATCCCATCACAGTGGGGTGACTTATTCAAACGGAATTGCTGGTAAAGAAGATGTAGAGACATGTTTTCACATTGGTCTATTCAGGAATAGTTCAAATCTAAGTACATGGAAAAATATGAGAAAAAGAAAGAATTTTTAGAATATAGACAACGCAAAAAAGGATAATTTAAATTTGGCGATAAAATCGCTGATTAGTCGCGACCTCGACCACTCAGCAAAACAGTGTTTAAATTTGGCGCCAATATCGCTGATTGGTCGCGGCCGGCGGTCACAACCAATCAGCAGAGCGGGGTTTAAATTTGGCGCGAATAATGCTGATTGGTTGCGGCCGGCAACCGCAACCAATCAGCAGAGCGGTGTTTAAATTTGGCGCCAATGTCGCTGATCGGTTGCGGCCGGCGGTCGCGACCAATCAGCAGAGCGATGTTTAAATTTGGCGCCAATATCGCTGATTGGTCGCGACCGCCGGCCGCAACCAATCAGCGACATTGGCGCCAAATTTAAACACTGCTCTGCTGATTGGTCGCGACCGCCGGCCGCGACCAATCAGCAGAGGGGTGTTTAAATTTGGCGCCAATATCGCTGATTGGTCGCGGTTGCTGGCTCCGACAAATCAGCAGAGGGGTGTTTAAATTTGGCGCCAATATCGCTGATTGGTCGCAGCCAGCAACCGCGACCAATCAGCAGAGGGGTGTTTAAATTTGGCGCCAATATCACTGATTGGTCGCGGTCGCCGGCCGCGACCAATCAGCGATATTGGCGCCAAATTTAAACACCCCTCTGCTGATTGGTCGCGGTTGCTGGCTGCGACCAATCAGCGATATTGGCGCCAAATTTAAACACCCCTCTGCTGATTGGTCGCGGTCGCCGGCCGCGACCAATCAGCAGAGGGGTGTTTAAATTTGGCGCCAATAATGCTGATTGGTCGCGGCCTGCGACCAATCAGCAGAGCGGTCTCGGCCGGCGACCGCGACCAATCAGCAGAGCGGTGTTTAAATTTGACGCCAATAATGTTGATTGGTCGCGGCCGGCGACCGCGACCAATCAGCAGAGCGTTGTTTAAATTTGGCGCCAATCTCGCTGACTGGACGCGGCTGGCGGCCACGACCAATCAGCAGATCGGCGTTTAAATTTGCTGCCCATATCGCTGATTGGTCGCGTCCGGCGGCTACGACCAATCAGCGTCGTATTAGCGAGGACCGGCGCTGCCTGTGCGGGTACTTCCGCTGCGAGCAGCTGGGAAATGAGCGGCTGCTCGCAGCAGAAGCATCCCGACCGGTGGCGCCGCTGCCCGGTCCTCCGTTCACACTTGCCGTCGGGAGATCAGCGGTCCTAGCCGCTGATCTCCCGACGTTAGCAGCATGGAGGTCAGCGGCGCCGCCGGTCGGGGTAGTTCTGCTGCTAGCGCCGCTCATCACCCGGCTGCATCACCGCTGACCTCCGTCCGGCAGATGAGCCGCTAACGGCCGCCATGTTTTTTCAGAAATCCCGCATCGCTGATTGGTCGCGGCCGGACTAATGAGCGACGCGGGATTTCCTGGACAGACAGCGACCGGACCAATGAGCAACGCGGGATTTCCTGGACAGACAGACAGACAGACAGACAGACGGGATAAGACAATTATATATATAGATAGGAGATCAGTACGAGATGTTGCTTTAGCTCTGTTATAACCTTTTTTAATAGACCGCCGGCTGTAACCACGTTGTTCGAACCTAGTTCAAAGGTCAGCAGCTTGGGCTTCAAAGCTTTGGGGTGAGGAACAGATCCGCCTAATTCTCAGGTACTGTCCCACCGGGACGGCCCTCAATGTAGCTGGATCATGAGCAGAGGAAGCATGAATTAATGAATTGACCGCTGTTGACTTTCGATGAACGTCAGTCTGAATGGCAAATTGTGAATCAACCCTCAGACCCACGTCCAGAAAGTCCATTTTGGTAGCATGGAATTTATAAGTTAAACGGATATTCATGCTATTCCCATTTAATTCATCCATAAACTTCCCGAGCTGCTGCGCTGTACCCTTCCACAGAAACAGGACATCATCGATGTACCTGTACCAGCACAGCACATGGTTAGCGGCCCATGCGCCCCCGTCGCCAAAGAGGGATCTCTCCCAGGACCCCAGGAAGAGATTGGCATACGAGGGAACACAGGCCGCACCCCGCTGCTGGAGGTAAAACTGATCTTTAAAAATAAAAAAATTGTGAGTCAATATAAAGCGCAGCAGCTCGAGAATAAAGTCACACAGGGGGCCGTCCAAACCGGAAGCACCCAGGAAAAGGCGGACCGCCTCAAGCCCATCCGCGTGGGAGATACACATATATAAGGACTCCACGTCCGCTGTGACTAGAAGGGTGTCGGGATCCACAAAGACGCCGTCAACCCGAGTGAGGGCATCCGTCGTTGTTATATCTTTGCATCAACCTTTAAGGGTATGTGCACACGATGCAGAAATGCTCAGGATTTTTTCCTGAGCGTTTCTGCATCTCTCTGGCAGGAAAAAACGCATGCGGATTGTACATGCGGTTTCCTGCCAGGGACATGCGGAAATGAAGCGGTCTTCACTTTCATTTCCGCATGCGGGTTGACAAGCGCTTCCCAAGCGATTTTAGCATCACTTGGAAAGTGCTTGTCAACTTTACACTATATAAATCCATGCAACCGGCATGGATTTATATAGTGTGTAAATGTCAAAAAATAAAAAATAAATATATACTTTACCCTCTGATGGCCCCCGGTGTCCTGCTTCATCGGTCCCGGCTGCCGGCAGTGAAGACTGTAGGACCTTCCGACGTCAGCGTCACGTGACTCGTCACATGACTCTGACGTCAGCGAAGGTCCTTCATTCAACCGCGAAGTGCGCGGGAAGCCGGCAGGACGCAGCGCGGGCCGTCAGAAGGTGAGAATATATATATTTTTTATTTTATTCTTTTTTTTTTAATGGTACCTGGGTCTGGATGAGAGTCCTCTCATCCACACCCGGGTACCATCCGCACATTAGACCGCATGAAAAGCGCATCAACATATACAGTGATGCGGATTCCATGCGGCCTAATGCAAGTCAATGGCGGCAAAAGAGCAGCGTTTCCGCAAAATTAATTGACATGCTGCGGATTTTTGACCGCAGCGTTTACGCTGCGGAAAAATCCGCATCATGGGCACAGCACATGCGGATTTCCATTGGGGAACATTGCTGCCCTTCTACCATGCGTTTTTCATGCGTTTCCGCAACTGCAAAAACGCCGCGGAAACGCATAAAAAAACGCATCGTGTGAACTCAGCCTTAGACTTCATTTTTTTCTGTATAATCTCATGCGTTTTGAAGTGGTTGCTTCAGTGATATCCATCTGCAACCCGTTGCGGGTGTTTTTTCACTGATTATGTTCCTGAGACTTGTGGTTCTAACATGAGGTAAGTGGCATAGCGAATCAAAAATACTATACTTCATTTCTAATTGAAGGTATTTGCTAATATTATTATTATTACTACACATACTACATATTGGGATACGATCTTGGAGATGGGAATACCCCTTTAACTATTATTATTATTATAGCGCCATTTATTCCATGGTGCTTTACATGTGAAAAGGGGTACACATAAAAAAATCAAGTACAATGATCTTAAACAATACCAGTCACTGACTGTTACAGGAGTAGAGAGGACCCTGCCCACGAGGGCTCACAATCTACAAGGGATGGGTGAGCTGGTCGTGCAGCGGTATGGTGGAGCAGTGGTTACTGCACGTTGTAGGCTTGTCGGAAGAGGTAGGTCTTCAGCTTCCTCTTGACGTTTCCTCGGTAGGTGAAAGTCTAATGTGTTGGGGTAAAGAGTCCCAGAGTAGGGGGGATGCACGGGAGAAATCTTGAATGCGATTGTGTGAAGAGGAGAAAAGAGGGGAGTAGAGAAGGAGATCGGAGGTTGCGTGCAGGTAAGTACCGGTAGACTAGGTCACAGATGTATGAAGGAGACAGGTTGTAGATGGCTTTGTATGCCACGGTTATGGTTTTGAACTGGAGTCTCTGGTTAATGGGGAGCCAGTGCAGGGACTGACAGAGGGAAGAGGCCAGGGAATAGCGGGGGAACAGGTGGATTAGTTGGGCAGACTTTAGGATAGATTGGAGGGGTGCAAGAGTGTCAGAAGGGAGGCAACAGAGCAGGAGGCTGCAGTAGTTGAGGCAGGAGATGATAAGGGCATGCACTAGGGTTTTTGCTGACTCTTGATTAAGAATGATTCTTGATTATTTGATTCTTGATTATTTGATGCACAGCAGACTAAAGTATTTGCAGACTATTTTCTACGGTGCTGGAAGTTCCTCTTTTTCTTCCCCTCCCTATTTTGATTGCTTCATTGATTGCTCGAGGTTACCGGCCTGGAGGATTTTGTGCACCGTACCTTTTGGATTATGTGACATTGCTGGCAGTGTAGTGGTAAGCTGAATTTTTTTATTGCTACTTCTTTTTAATTTAGCTAATCATTGCAGAAATTCTTGAGTATCAAAATGCACCAGACACACATAGTGGGAAACTTAGGGAAAAACATTAAAGACTGACCAAAAAAGCCATAATTAGAGCATACTGTGATTGTCAATACAAAAACACACAAAAAAAATCCCAGTGTAAGAGAGCAGCAGTTTTTGTCTCAAAAATTGCCACCAGAAATAATGTTTGTGAATGCATCCCAATACCAAAATGCCCAGATATAATAAGTACTTGTTTGGAAGCCTAATCCTCGCTGCTAGTGGGTTCATGTCTACTCACCTAGTGGCTGTAGTTTCATGTCTTCCATTGCACATCGATGGAAACTTGCCATCAGGTTGACTGCCACACCAGGCAAATATAACCATGCAAAGATGCAAATTGTCTCTTCAGAGAGGAAGAGGACTAGACCTCTAGGTGGCACAAGAGTTCTAGTCCTCTACCTCTCTGAAGAGGCAATTAGCATATTTAATTTCCCAGAGGAGCATTGAAAGGCCTATAAGTCTCCTCACATTGCACTTCTGAAGATGTAAAACGTACACACGGCTTCTAAGGCTCAATGACACAGACGAAGAGAGCTGCGTGCATGAGTGAGATTTGCTGGGGGCTGGCGATGACGCCGACTTTTGCAAATCATGTTATCACTGGGTTGGAGGACATGGGGGACCTGACAGGCTCCCTTTAAGGCATTCCTGATGGAACCTGCTGTCTGAAGAGGTGGTGAGCTCTAATGAATTCACCCAGTGGCAAGTTACGGACAGTGTGTAGAGGTTGGCAGCTATCCGCATGTAGGATGAAATTACAGCTAGTAGGTTTACTATACAATGCAGTGTGAAGTGTGTACGTATGTCAATTTTAAATTGAAGATTTAATTTATTGTTATTGATGTATTCCATGAAAGATGTTAAGAAGTCTTGGGGTGAGAAGTGGGGTGGTTTCTGCCAAATCATAACTAAATCGTCTATATACTGTGGTGTGAAATAGTGTTCGCCCCCTTCCTGATTTCTTATTCTTTTGTATGTTTGTCACACTTAAATGTTTCAGGTCACAAAACAAATTTAAATATTAGACAAAGATAACACAAGTAAACACAAAATGCAGTTTTTCAATGAAGGTCTTTATTATTAAGGGAAAAAAATACAAACCTACAGAGCCCTGCATGAAAAATATATTGCCCCCTAAACCTAATAAGTGGTTGTGCCAACCTTAGCAACAACAACTGCAATCAAGCGTTTGCGATATCTGGTAATGAGTCTTTTACAACCCTCTGGGGGAATTTTGGCCCACTCATCTTTGCAAAATTGTTGCAATTCTGACACATTGGAGGGTTTCCGAGCATGAACCGCCTTTTTAAGGTCATGCTACAGCATCTCAATCGGATTAAGGTCAGGACTTTGACTAGGCCACTTCAAAGTTTTAATTTTACTTTTCTTAAGCCATTCAGAGGTGGACTTGCTGGTGTGTTTTGGATCTTTGTCCTGCTGCATAACCCAAGTGTGCTTCAGCTTTAGGTCACGAACAGATGGCCGGACAGTCTCCTTCAGGATTTTTTGGTAGACAGCAGAATTCACGGTTCCATTTACCACAGCAAGTCTTCCAGGTCCTGAAGCAGCAAAACAGCCCCAGACCATCACACTACCACCACCATATTTTACTGTTGGAATGGTGTTTCTTTTCTGAAATGCTGTGTTACTTTTACGTCAGATGTAATGGGACATACACCTTCCAAAAAGTTCAACTTTTGTCTCGTCTGTCCAGAGTATTCTCCCAAAAGTCTTGAAGATCATCAAGATGTTTTCTGGCAAAACTGAGAGGAACATTTATGCTCATTCTGCTTAGCAGTGGTTTTTGTCTTGGAACTCTGCCGTGCATGCCATTTTTGCCCAGTCTCTTTCTTATGGTGGAGTCATGAACACGGACCTTAACTGAGGCAAGTGAGGCCTGCAGTTGTTTGGATGTTGTTGTGGAGTCTTTTGTGACCTCTTGGACGAGTTGTTGCGGCGCTCGTGGTAATTATGGTTGGCTGGCCACTCCTAAAAAGGTTCACCACTGATTTCGCTATTTGTGGATAATGGCTTTCACTGTGGTTCGCTGGGGTCCCAAAGCTTTACAAATGGCTTTATAACCCTTTCCAGACTGATAGATCTCAATTACTTTGTTTCTCATCTCTTCCTGATTTCCTTTGGATTATAAAATGTCTAACTTTTGAGAATCTTTTGGTCTACTTCACTTTGTCAGGCAGGTCCTATTTAAGTGATTTCTTGATTGAGAACAGGTGTAGCAGTAATCAGGCCTGTGTGTGGCTATTGAACTCAGCTTCCCAAAGATGTGATAAACCACAGTCAAGCTATGATTTAAGGGATGGCGGGGGTAAGACCTTCATCTAAAACCTGCATTTTGTGTTTATTTGTGTTATCTTTGTCTAATATTTAAATTTGTTTTGTGATTTCAAACATTTAAGTGTGACAAACATGCAAAAGAATAAGAAATCAGGAAGGGGGCAAACACTTTTCCACATCACTGCATCTCCCATACCATCGGATGGAAGATAAAAAAGGGATTATTAATGGTATGGGATAAACTTCTCCCACCAAGACATATATAAATTGTCCAGCGAAGCTGAAAAGCTGGCTCCCAGGGGACAAGCAAAAACTTGAGAAAAAAAACAAAACAAGCCATCAAAGCTAAAAAAAATATTCTCTAAAACAAATTTGGTAACAGTGTGTCAGAATTCCTGTAGTCCTTCTAGTGGCTGCTATTGTTCACCTTAATAATTGTGCTGCAATCCCACTTCTTACCACTGGAGGCTACTGTTGTATTCTGCAATTGCCCTTTAAGAAGGTGGCAGATTCTGAACCTGTGGGATCCATCTCGCATGGATCTCTCACTCATTGCTTGAGTATTGTGTCTAGCTGTTAGCCTAGTTCCAGTCTCCAGCTCCTGAACATTCTTACCCAGACCGTTCTCACCTATCTACGGATTGTTTCCTACAACTCGTTGCTAATTCAAAGAACTTCTACTACCTCTTGCTGTTCCTGCTCGTGCTCCTTCGGCCACTGGTTTCCACCAGTACTATGCCAGTATCGTAACACAGTGAGAATAAAATCACATAGCTTAAGAGAGTAAGTACTGTATCTCAACAAGTGAAACAAAAGAGTCTGAAGGGACAACTTATGTGGGATTTTCGAGTATAGTGAAGAGCCATCGCAAGTGACCCAAAAAGAGGTGTCAGTCAATTTAAGTTCCTCAATGCTGGCCAAAAGCTGTTTGGAATCACAGATCTGACCATGCGTAATACTAATGGTTGTAATAGCTGATATAACCAGAGAGACAACAGCTCACTAAGGGATCCAATACAAGCAACAATTGGACGTAATGATGGTGGAAAAATAGCTTTATGTGTTTTGGGAAACGTGTGGCAGATAGGGCAGATTGGTGACTTCACAAAAGTTCTCATATGTTCTGTTATTCAATATTCCCAATCGTAAGCCCTCTTGTAAAATGTGATCAAGTTTGGGTTTAGCAGTAGATGTAGGGTCACTATGTAAAGGAAGGTACGTAATAAGCTAAATTAGGTTACTTACATTTTTCATTGCACTTTTTTGTGTGGATCTTTTTTTACGTGCATCTTTATCAAATTTTTTCAGCTGCAGTTTTTGTATCTTATCATATTTCATATTTGAAATAAAACAGAGAGTCATACAAAAATCCCATCCACTTTGTAAGAAAAGTAGTGCAATATGCTGTGGATTTTTTAGCAGCAGAAAAAAAAACTTATTAGATACTCATAGTGGGAACTATGAGCCTAAGACCTCTCACCATCTAGTAAAAATTAAAGTGTATTGGATTTTTTGTTGTTGCATTTTTGACGTTACAAATCAACTGATTCTGAGTAAAATCATGGAATTACACGCTCTAAAAATCACATGGCTTGGAATGCTATAAATGCAACTAAAACCATAGGTACTAAACAACATTCATTTTAAAAATGCAATCAAAAATCCAGAAAAGAATGGGAAAAAAATGCTACAAAACATTGTGTATTAAGGCTACAGTATGTTCACACAATTTTTATGGAGGTATTATAAAACAATGTGTTTTCAAGTGGAAACTGATCATTTTTGGGGGGAGTCTTCGGAGGATTTTTTTTCCATTTTTTTTTGCATATACTATAATCGGTACATGTTCTATCTGTAAAAGATATAGATGTAATATGTGCGTGAAAAAAAGTCTAAGGCTATGTGCCCACGTTGCGGACCTGATGCATATTTTTTACGCTTCTCCCTGGCGGGAAAATCGCATGCGGATATTACATGCGGTTTTCCCGCCAGGTAGAAGCGTTTGTGAGGCGTCTTTGCATGCATTTCCGCATGCGGGTTATCAAGCACTTCTCCAAGCATCACTTGGAAAAGTGCTTGACAACTTGTTCAGAATGGTAAAAAATAAAAAATAAACCTTTATACTCACCTTCTGATGCATTCTCTGCCCCGTCCGGAGGCTTGAGCGGCTCACGCTGTTGTGTGCAGGACCTGCGGTGACGTCATTGAGTCATGTGGTGGGTCACATGACTCAATGACGTGGCAGGTCCTTCAGACAACAGCGCGACGGAGGGAAAACATCAGAAGATAAGTATAAACTTTATTTTATTCTTTTTTTTACAGGTTCTTTGGTACCCAGGTCTGGATGAGAGTCTCCTCTCCTCCAGACTTGGGTACCATCCGCACATTGATTCCGCAGCGCTTCCGCAAAATTAATGAACATGCTGCGGATTTTTGACCGCAACATATACGCTGCGGAAAAATCCGCAGCATGGGCATTGACATTGCGGAATGCCATTGGGGACCATGGGGTGCGGATATACATGCGTTTTTCAAGCGTTTACGCTGCGGAAATTCCGCAGCATATACGCTTGAAAAACGCTACGTGGGCACACAGCCTAAATGAAGCCTGAGGCTGAGTTCACACGATGCGTATTTCATGCGTTTCCGTGGCGTTTTTGCAGTTGCGTAAACGCCGCGGAAACGCATGAAAAACGCATGGTAGAAGGGAAGCAATGTTCCCCAATGGAAATCCGCATGTGCTGTGCCCATGATGCGGATTTTTCCGCAGCGTTAACGCTGCGGTCAAAAATCCGCAGCATGTCAATTAATTTTGCGGAAACGCGGCGATTTCGCCGCCATTGACTTGCATTAGAACGCGCCAATTCCGCAAGACAGCATTTGTACTTGCGTTATTGGCGCGTTCTAATATGCGGATGGTACCCGGGTGTGGAGGAGAGGAGAGTCTCATCCACACCCAGGTACCATTAAAAAAGCTGTAAAAAAAGAATAAAATAAAAAATAAATGTATTCTTACCTTCTGTCGGCCCGCGCAGCACTCCCGCTTGGTTCCCGGCACTTGCAGTGAGTTGTAGGACCTGCGGTGACGTCAGAGTCATGTGACGGGTCACGTGACGCTGACGTCGGCAGGTCTTTCAATTCAAAGTTGCCGGCAGCCGGGAACTTTGTAAGGCAGGACAGCGCGGGCCATCAGAGGTAAGTATATACACTCTCTCGGGTCACACTATATAAATCCATGCTGTTTGCATGGATTTATATAGTGTGACCTAGTTGTCAAGCACTTTCCAGGTGATGCTAAAATCGCCTGGAAAGCGCTTGTCAATCTGCATGCGGAAACGCATGTCAATCTGCATGTGGATCCGCATGTATTCTGCAGGAAAAACGCATGCACAATCTGCATGCGTTTTTTTTGCCAGGGAGATGCAGAAATGATGCAGAAATTTTCTGCTTCATTTCTGCATCGTGTGCACATACCCTGAAAGTTACTCAAGAAGTGGCTGAGTCTCTGTCCTATCACCGTGGCGAACATGCGCATTGTGCAAATACAGTCTGAGACACAAACTTATATTACTTATAGGCTAGGAAATGACAGTAGAAGCCAGCAGGGCCATGAGGCAATGGATATCCCATTAACGTCCACTAACTGAGCAAGCTGCTTGTATGGACAGGCAGAGCATCTATAGCTAGAATCCCTCCCAGCTCAGGTTTTGCCATTTCTCTGGTCTACACTGTACATCTGGCCTAATGATTTCCATAGACATAGAGAAGAATAATCTCAAAACTAAACAAACTCTGACATCAGAAATCTAAGCACCTGGAAGAAGAAAAGGCCCCTTAAAAGGAAACAAGTGATTTACTGTAACAATATTGTATCTGGTAGGTTCTAATGGGAAGAGAAATTTGTCTATAATTTAACTTGTGTGATACTGGCAGCGAAGGTGCTGTTATCTATGTGTGATCCTGAGATTGTCAGTGGTATATAAGCATATATAATACTGCCACATAGAACCATAATGCACTACATCCCCCATCCCGAGTAGGTGTATCTAAGCCTCTCACGTGATACTGCCCCATAGAACCATAATGCACTACTTGCCCTATCCAGAGTAGGTGTATCTAAGCCTCTCACGTGATACTGCCCCATAGAACCATAATGCACTACTTGCCCTATCCCGAGTAGGTGTATCTAAGCCTCTCACGTGATAATGCCCCATAGAACCATAATGCACTACTTGCCCTATCCCGAGTAGGTGTATCTAAGCCTCTCACGTGATACCGCCCCATAGAACCATAATGCACTACGTGCCCTATCCCGAGTAGGTGTATCTAAGCCTCTCACGTGATACTGCCCCATAGAACTGACGCGCCCAGGGAATGGGGACGACTCGGTACCCGGGCCATTACCTGGTTTGGGGATGTCACGGTGGTCGGCTCCCGGGCCTGTACCCTGGGGTCACTCTTGAAAAAGGGGATTGGAACTTGGATAAAATAAATAAACAGTTCGTGACGCCACCCGTGGTAATGATTACCAGCGCTGCTTCAGGCCTCCGGGGGTGTTGGGATGGCAGCTGAGGTGTTTCTGCTCCCCACAGGTGGAGCGGGCCCCCGGGGCAGGGATGGTGTGCAGGGATGCAGGAGAGAGGGGACCCAGCCGGGTCAGAGGAAGAACAGACACACACACCGGGGCTAGTTTCAGTACCTTTACTGCAGATGGTAGTCAGGTACTGTCCGGGGTACTTGTAGGTGGTGTGCACTTCTAGTCTTGCTCCCCAGTGAGCGGGTGTAAGGCCTCCTTTCTGTATCTTCCTGTCTCTCTCCCTGGAGCTTCTGACCTGCCTGGAACAGGGTCTAGCTCCCTCGATGTTTCTCTCACCCGTCTTGCTTGGTGGCGAGGGCTTTCCCACAGGTTACCACTATCCCTGGACGCTGGGGCCTTTGTGGTACCTAGTCCTCTAAATATGCGATATTCACGGGTGGACTGAGGGATATGAAATCCTCCTCAGTATGCCGGATTCCCTACTGGGCATAGAGATCCCAATAGGCTCGGGCCCGGTGCCCGGTTTGCATTAGGGGACGAACCCTCTGTGGTTTCTCTGTCCCTCATGGCTCTTCTCTTCTCCTTGCCTTCTGGCCCACTCTAGGCCCTCACTGGCCAGGCTAGCCCGCAGCTTGGGCCTAGCCTGGCTTTCAGCCACACAGACTTCAGCTTGTCTGGAGCTGCAGCATCGTGTCACACTCACTGCTTCCCACTGACTGACTTCCTGAACTCCACCCCCCAGTATATATATACCTGACAGGGCTCCATCTAGTGGACTTGGGTGGAGGTGTCTGCATGTATTGAGGCCACTTGGGAGAATCCATCTGTGCAACACCCAGGAGTTCAGTGACAGCCTGCAGCCGCAGGGCGTCACAGAACCATAATGCACTACTTGCCCTATCCTGAGTAGGTGTATCTAAGCCTCTCATGTGATACTGTCCCATGGAACCATAATGCACTACATGCCCTATCCCGAGTAGGTGTATCTAAGCCTCTCACGTGATACTGCCTCATAGAACCACAATGCACTACATCCCCCATCCCGAGTAGGTGTATCTAAGCCTCTCACATGATACTGCCACATAGAACCACAATGCACTACAACCCCCCTCCCGAGTAGGTGTATCTAAGCCTCTCACGTGATACCGCCCCATAGAACCACAATGCACTAGATCCCACATCCCGAGTAGGTGTATCTAAGCCTCTCACATGATACTGCCACATAGAACCACAATGCACTACATCCCCCATCCCGAGTAGGTGTATCTGATCCCCTCACATCATACTGCCCCAGAGACCCACACAACACTATATCCCCCACCTTGAGTAGGTGTATCTAAGCATCTCACGCGATGCTGCCCCATAGAACCACAATGCACTACATCCCCCATCAAGAGTAGGTGGATCTAATCCCCTCACATCATACTCACCCAGAGACCCACACAACACTACATCCCCCACCTTGAGTAGGTGTATCTAAGCCTCTCACGTGATACTGCCCCATGGACCCACATGGCACTACACCCCCCCATGATTTTTACAGAAACTTCCAGGATTGCTAGATTCTCAGCACAGGAGATTGTGGTGGTTGGATATGTCACATTTGAGAGAGATGATGAATCCTCTCAGTACAACTGAAGCCTCCTCGGAGCAGACAATGATTACATTACCAAATGCTTTCAGATGACAGAGGAGAAGAGGAGTAAGATACGGGTTTATAGCTACAACATCAGTGAATTCCTAAAGAAGGACTTGTACTTTTCCTTAAGAATTAATCATGGTGTCAAATCTGCGGGGTTGTAAGTGGAAACCGCTTGTAAATCACTTCCATCCTCTGTGGCCGGAGTGCTATATACCACACCATGTATTATGAAAACCGGCACTGGCAATGTATGGGCTATGTTAACATGCCCCGGGGTGGCACAGACTTGATTTCTGCATGAGAGCACCAAAGTGCAGAATACAACCAGGAATGATCGATGGGGACAGAAGGTTGTACAAAGTCTTCTATAAATTATAACAAAAACTATAAAAGCAAGTGACTGTGTCCAGGTGATGAGGGTGGTACACAAAGGTAGAGGCTGCACCATGGCAAGGCTGCATGTGGTTATGTAAAACCGCAATTACAGTATAACCTCAAAGTATTGTGATGGGATGTGTGACGTCCGCAGCAGATAAAGGTGTTGTATGAGATGAGATAACGCGCCACTCGCCCACAGGCTGAGTGCAGAATTATCGGAGTCCCAAGACGGTGGATAGGGGTGAGTGGCATTATTGTACACAGCCCACTGACATCCACTATATCCAGGGATGCAGCCATTGTTATTCATCTCATACAACCCCTTTAATATAACGTCACATTTTACCTCACCAGTTACCTGGGCTGTATCTCGCTCGTTCACATTACATCTAAGCTGGACTTCACCAGTAATCATGACCAGACTGCACCTCGCTAGACAACATCCAGAGTCTACAAGCTTCAGAGCTGAAATCTCCTAGAATTCTCTGCAATTAGCTGTCAGCTGGTGTTAGAGGTGAATACACATTAGTTCCCATATGGGACAAGGTAGATAAAATAAAGGGATTAATGTGTCAATTATCAGCTCGATCTATTTACAATGTTCCTAACTTGTAAATCCAGATGTATTTAAAATAGTCCTATAATAATCCTCTGCACATGGGAATAAGCGTCCTCTATAAACACATTGCTCCAGGAGGCTGGTGGGAATCGCTCTTCTACCAGGCTTCTGGCTTGGATGCTCCATAACCATCGTCAGGAAACTGGATTGTCCCAGGCCATGAAGAGGTAAGCAGACGGCCGACATCTCCTCCCTACATTCAAGCTGGAGGCTCCTCAGCATCACCTGGAATCAGGCCCAGTCACCGAAACCCAGGAAGGGGCGATCCAAAATCATGAGTGGAAAATATAAACAGATTCCATTAAAGTTCACTAAATCCCTCAACATGTGTACAAGTCATTATCTGTAAAACACGGCTGCATACTGCTGTGGCGGGCACAGAGCCTTCACCGCAGGAATAGCCCTTCTCACTATGTATTGCTGAAAACTGGACAATCCAGTGAGCGGCAAACTACAGAGGACAAATTACCACTCAGTTATGTACCTGAAGGCGCACAACCCTCAGCAGGGCACAGCGACCCCTTTCAGCAGGGATTTCCTCACTCTGGACCCTATCACCGCACTTAAAATAGCCCTTTAATGACATTGGCAGGGAGTATTTCCCAAAACAGAGCTGCGTTTTGGCAAGGACTTCCAGATATGAGGACTTTTGGTAGGCTCCTGTGGTTGGTTGTGTCACGCAAGGTCAGAACCGGCAAACATTTTACCATGACTCTGCAAAGTGATTTTAGTACCACAAACCGGTTTTAAAACGTCACCTGCAAAAATCAAGGGAAAAGCACACAAGTCCAAGAGGCCGTACATCCAAAAATACAGTCTGATTTATTGTAACCAAAGTGAGTAGTGCGGATTACACACTTTACATGTGAGCTTAAAGGGGTATTCCCATCTCCAAGATCCAATCCCAATATGTAGTAGGTGTAATAATAATAATATTAGCAAATACCTCCAATTAGAAACGTAGTAATTAGAAATGTACTGTGGGGTGAGGGGCACTGCTGACATTGGTGGACATTTATTCTCATTAATAAGACAGATGTAGGATACCAGCCATTATAGCCAGGAATGCAATTTTTGTAGCGCTCCTCTCGATACGGAAGTGAGAGGAGCAGGATAAGCCTTTAGTCTGATGAGTTTGGCCACCATTACAGAGATCAACAGGTAAGGAAGATTTAAGAATGCAAGAAAATATATAAACCACAGCCATCCATGTATAGTTCAAGTGTAAAAAATATAGTAATACCAACATAAATAAGAATCAAAAGTATGAACACTCTACAGTTATATGAAAAAGTTTGGGCACCCCTATTAATCTTAAGCTTAATGTTTTATAAAAATTGGTGTTTTTGCAACAGCTATTTCAGTTTGATATATGTAATAACTGTTGGACACAGTAATGTTTCTGCCTTGAAATGAGGTTTATTGTACTAACAGAAAATGTGCAATCTGCATTCAAACAAAATTTGACAGGTGCATAAGTATGGGCACCTCACCAGAAAAGTGACATTAATATTTAGTAGATCCTCCTTTTGCAAAAATAACAGCCTCTAGTCGCTTCCTGTAGCTTTTAATGAGTCCCTGGATCCTGGATGAAGGTATTTTTGACCATTCCTCTTTACAAAACAATTCCAGTTCAGTTAAGTTTGATGGTCGCCGAGCATGGACAGCCCTCTTCAAATGATCCCACAGATGTTCAATGATATTCAGGTCTGGGGACTGGGATGGCCATTCCAGAGCATTGTAATTGTTCCTCTGCATGAATGCCTGAGTAGATTTGGAGCGGTGTTTTGGATCATTGTCTTGCTGAAAGATCCATCCCCTGCGTAACTTCAACTTTGTCACTGATTCTTGAACATTATTGTCAAGAATCTGCTGATACTGAGTGGAATCCATGCGTCCCTCAACTTTAACAAGATTCCCGGTACCGGCATTGGCCACACAGCCCCAAAGCATGATGGAACCTCCACCAAATTTTACTGTGGGTAGCAAGTGTTTTCTTGGAATGCTGTGTTTTTTTGCCGCCATGCATAACGCCTTTTTGTATGACCAAACAACTCAATCTTGGTTTCATCAGTCCACAGGACCTTCTTCCAAAAAGAAATTGGCTTCTCCAAATGTGCTTTTGCATACCTCAGCCAACTCTGTTTGTGGCGTGCTTGCAGAAACGGCTTCTTTCGCATCACTCTCCCATACAGCTTCTCCTTGTGCAAAGTGCCTTGTATAGTTGACCGATGCACAGTGACACCATCTGCAGCAAGTTGATGCTGCAGCTCTCTGGAGGTGGTCTGAGGATTGTCCTTGACTGATCTCACCATTCTTCTTCTCTGCCTTTCTGATGTTTTTCTTGGCCTGCCACTTCTGGCCTTAACAAGAACTGTCCCTGTGTTCTTCCACTTCCTTACTATGTTCTTCACAGTGGAAACTGACAGGTTAAATCTTTGAAACAGCTTTTTGTATCCTTCCCCTGAACAACTATGTTGAATAATCTTTGTTTTCAGATCATTTGACAGTTGTTTTGAGGAGCCCATGATGCCACTCTTCAGAGGAGATTCAAACAGGAGAACAACTTGCAAGTGGCCACTTTAAGTAGCTTTTCTCATGATTGCATATACCTGGCTATGAAGTTCAAAGCTCAATGAGGTTACAAAACCAAAAAAAGTGCTTTAGTAAGTCAGTAAAAAGTAGGTAGGAGTATTTAAAACAAGAAAACGATAAGGGCGCCCATACTTAGGCACCTGTCAAATTTTGTTTGAATGCAGATTGCACATTTTCTGTTAGTACAATAAACCTCATTTCAAGGCAGAAACATTACTGTGTCCAACAGTTATTACATGTATCAAACTGAAATAGCTGTTGCAAAAACACCAATTTTTATAAAACATTAAGCTTAAGATTAATAGGGGTGTCCAAACTTTTTCATATAACTGTATCTCCCCAAACACAGTCAACTCTATTTTCTTTCCTCTGAGAATGTATTACCCCTGATAGCTTGTTGTCCACTGCCAGTTGTCAAATGTAATCCATCTCCAGCAAAAGAGACACTGAAACATAGCAAAAGAAGTGGGGGAGGGTCTTTGCCTCTGCACAGGAAGTGGGGGGCGGGTCTTTGCCTCTGAACAGAAAGAGTGTAGGGGGGTGGGTCTTTGCCTCTTCAAGGGAAGAGGGGGGGGGTCTTTGCCTCTGCACAGGAAGAGTGGGGGGTAGGGTCTTTGCCTCTGCACAGGAAGAGTGGGGGGGTCTTTTCCTCTGTACAGGAAGAGTGGGGGGTGGGTCTTTGCCTCTGCACAGGAAGAGTGGGGGGGTGAGTCTTCGCCTCTGCACAGGAAGAGTGGGGGGATGGGTCTTCGCCTCTGCACAGGAAGAGTGGGGGGGTGGGTCTTGGCCTCCGCACAGAAAGCGGGGGGCGGGTCTTTGCCTCCTCACAGGAAGTGGGGGGCGGGTCTTTGCCTCCTCACAGGAAGTGGGGGCGGATCTTCGCCTCTGCACAGGAAGTGGGGGTGGGTCTTTGCCTCTGCACAGGAAGCGGGGGTGGGTCTTTGCCTCTGCACAGGAAGTGGGGGCGGGTCTTTGCCTCTGCACAGGAAGTGGGGGCGGGTCTTTGCCTCTGCTATACATGATATCTACTTTATTTATGTTATCTTCAAATGGCATACAGACGTAACAAAGGAGGAGTTCCAGTTTAAGGTAGAGAAGCCCACTAGACAATGGCAGGAGCATTGCATGCTGGGAAGAGAGGAAGAGGAAGTCCTACACCTATAGTTCTGGCAGAATGGTTATAAATAGGAACCACCCAATGAAAAGGAATGGATGACAAATTACAGAGCATGAGAATAGGGACAAATCCAGGATATGTTAGATTTGTGTGCACAGCTTTAATTTGATGTAGGACAAGTTCTCCTGAACATTAGGTTTATCCCCTGTACAGTGCGTAACATTCACTGTTTTGGAGAATTAACCTATATGTATATCATATCTGCACAATTTCATAGATAATTTCTCCTTTTTACTCTACCATATAAAAGAACATTATGGGCCTATATAGGAGTCACTTCAGACATAAGGCAAGTCAGTAGTGGGTTTTAAGCATTAAAATCATGTTTTGCACATTAATTCACGTATTTGCTCTTTTTCACCCATTAATTACAACGCAAAATGAAATCAACCCCAATCAACTCGGGTTACAGAAATATACGGAATGAGAGGCCTGAAATTTACATAACTGGGAAGAGACATCGGCGTTGTGTTCCATATAAATGAACTAATTCCTGTAATCTGTAACTTAATTAAAATGCAATGGAAAGCAACGGATTGCAGTCTGTCTTAACAAGAATAAAATAGATGGCAATCAAGTACAAGCTACATCTAATGTGCATCTAACGATCCTGATAGTATTTGGCTGGGAGGAGAAGAAAAAATGACATTTTCCCAATTAACACTCCCACATGTCCTATTCGCAGTCAGACGTACAGTGCTTGATCATTCATATGAAACACAAACTGTGCGCTGCTAATTTGCAGGTTACTGATGCATGGCCTAATTAGCAAAAGGCACAAGAGATACAGACAATCGTGTCCGCTTGTCCAACAATAAGAGGAAGATGCAACCAGAAACTGAAAAGCAGCCGAAAGAGAATCTGCAAGGAAGGCCAGAAGAAGCCCGCTAGGAGCATTAGCTTACAACCAAGTAACCGGACATTATATCTATGTGTATATACACACGCACACACATTTCCATACACGACTGATGAACGCACATACAACATGTGCAATGCAAGAGAATGTTATTGTCACATGCATGAATCACAGACCATCCTTGTCAGATTAAGGGCTTGTTCAGACAGGCGTATTTTACAGATGTGTTGTCTGATCACACGGACCAATGTAACTCAATAGCGATGTTCAGATAACTGGGTTTTTATTTTCACATGGACTAAGTGTGTGCATATGAAAAAATCACAGCATGCACTATTCTCGTCTGATACATGGGTGCGCAAAAAAATAATAAAACGAGTCCCACACAGAACATTCTTGTGGCATTCAATTTTTACGGATACATTTCCATTATTAACCTGGGAAACTGTATTTGATTGTGCACATTGTTTGGATGTATATACAGTATATGAAAACAGATCGTACATGTATGTAAAAAACAGATTTTTTTTTTTACTTGAAAAAGACGCGGGTACGGCGTTGAAACGCGTTGTTAATAAAAAGCCTTTTCATCATCATCATCTCTGAAGAATTGATTTACTTCAGCAGCGCAGCCCACCTACGTGTTTATCCAACTGGATCCAAAAACAGAGACATGGATGAAAATATGGATGAAAATATGATGAGTTTTCTGGATGAAACTCAGACAATTTACAAACGTTTGTCTAAATCTGGCCTAAATAAAATGTAAGTTTCTACAACTATTTCTTTAATACAGTGCATAAAAAAAAAACACTCATACTTTTTTTTATATACGGAATATACAGCTCCTATTCAGACCCATTTGTCTCCAAGGTTAGTGAGTCTGGCTCTGGAGTCCTGTGTCATTCCACTTCCTTTTCCCCTCATTTTACTGTCTGTAGGCTGTCAAGAAGATTGGCCAACGGGGTGGAGTAAAACATGAGTACTCCGATCACACTACTAATATGTATGGTACACATATTCTACCAGTTCAAACCCTGCCCCATCATTTGTATATGACATGGCAATAAAAATAATACATGGAAATGGAAAATCTTTACAAAAAAGCCAAGTCATAAAGATTTATGGAGGCGCCCCGTATATAAAGCCTAAGTGTTGGAGCCTGGATCACCACTGATGAGGAGAGACAAGACGACTCTCCATTCCTGCGATATCTCCCGCCTGCAGCCTGACATGTCTTAATCCGAGGCGGGTTAGTACTTGCTGGAAAGTGAGAGGATCATCCGCTCTGGTTTCTTTCCTAGAGTCGGGGATAATACATTTTTTTTTATTTCCACACTTTCTTAGAAAACCTCTCGTCTTATCACACCTGGCCTCACGTCGTACAAAGTTTTTTCTGCTTTATCACCTCATACAAATGAAATTCACTCATCAGATCCTATCACAATTAAACCTCTTCTAGTGTATAAGAAATACAACAGGTGTTGTCCTAAGGCAGCGGCCTCCAACCAGTGATTCTCCAGCTAAACTACAACTCCCAGTATGCAATGACAGCCTGCATGATGAAGGGAGTTGTAGCTTTGCCACTATTAGGAGATCTAGAAGCTAAAGACCATGTCACATGACATATCATACAAGTGAATGCTCCACACCATCTAGGATCAAACGATACTTGGCCTTCCAGACAGGGCTGTGGAGTCGGTAAGCCAAACCTCTGACTCCAACTCCGACTCCTCAATTTCCATGACAATGACTCCGACTCCCTCATACACGGCTCATGTTTAAGTGATAAATTTACTGTAGCACAGATTAATCTCAGCTAAAAGTCTAGACCTTTAGATCAGGAATAGGACAGACATTTATAGGACATTTCATAACTTTCCCAAATTCTTATGAAAAAATATTCACCACAAACTATATTGAACTACTGTACCCAATTTATTATATATTTTAGGAGTTGGAGTTGGTCCATTTTATACCGACTCCACCAAAATGGACACAGACTTCGACTCCACAGCCCTGCTTCCAGAGACCACTTTTTTTTTCCAATTGATAGCACATACACATTATAGACAAGGGCTATTTATACACTTTTATTATTTTTGTGCACTGATGGCCAGCAAAAAAAAAGAGAAAGGGAGACAAGTACACGTATCACTGAATGGCTCTGTGATGTAAACAGGCAGCAACATGCCGTCTCAGTACAGTGTGTGGACGTGTGATTTCAGCCTCCCAAAGAGTGGTTCTTGTATCTTACAGAATGCAGCTAACAGTCATGAAGAAGCCACAATGATTGTACCCAAGGTGGAGCCATGCTCAGCAGCCATGAAGTCTTAATACTCGAGCAAATGACAAAAGTGAGACAGGAAGCAAGCAGAACAATCTGCAGAGCAAATCCTAGATTGTGGGCAGAAAAGGTCAGGAAGCAAATTAAAACCTGTCAATTATTTCAACATATACGAGCTACAACGTAATTTATGAACTCAAATCAAGCAGAAAATAAAAGCAGATAAAAAATGACTGTGATTACGGATGCCCAGCCAAGGACACCACATACAAGAGAAAAAGTGACCTGAATACAGTCATATTTCTGTAGGAAATGGGATGTTCTCAGCCACTCACTTAAAGCCTTTCCCAAAATATTAGGAGACCATTATTACATTTTGCATTAAAGCACCACTCCAGCGCATTTTTTTATTGCACCGCTGAAATGGTGCTCTAAATGTAAGTCACCTGTCTCATACTCACCTGCTGCCGCATTAACCCTTTTACCACCTTGGGTTTTTCCGTTTGCGTTTTTTGCTCCCTTCTTCCCAGAGCCATAACTTTTTTTTTTTTTTCGTCAATATGGCCATGTGAGGGCTTATTTTTGTGGGAATGAATAGTACTTTTGAACGGCACCATTGATTTTACCATATGGTGTACTGGAAAACAGGAAAAAAAGAAATTCCAAGTACAGTGAAATTGCAAAAAAAAAAAAGTGCAGTTCCACAATTGTTTTTTTTTTTTTTTACCATGTTCACTAAATGCTACAACTGAACTGCCACTATGATTTTCCAGGTCATTATGAGTTTGTAGATACCAAACATGTATAGGTTCTTTTTTTATTTAAGTGTTGGAAAAAAAAAATCCAAAGTTTGTCTGAAAAAAAAAAAAAAATAGCGCCATTTTCCAATACCCATAGCGTCTCCATTTTTCAGGATCTAGGGTCGGGTGAGGGCTTATTTTTTGCGCGCCAAGCTGACATTTTTATTGATACTGTTTTGGGATAGATATGGTGTTTTGATCTCCCGTTATTGCATTTTATTGCAATGTTGAGGCGACCAAAAAAAAGTAATTCTGGCGTTTTGATTTTTTTTCTCGTTACGCTGTTTACCGCCGATCGGATTAATAATGAGACAAAAAGGAGGTGATATGAAATTTTAGATTTTTTAAAAATATTTAAAGATTTTTAACCCCCTTGTAGCCCAAGGCATACTAATACGTATCTGCGCCCTGGGACTTAAGAGCCTGATACGTATTAGTACGCCCTATCTTTAATGCGGTCCAGCAACCAAAGTTGTGGTGATTGCATTAAATTTATGGCGCCATATTACCTCAGGGTAGATGGCGCCGTCATTCCGGGGGTTGCCCCCCCCCCCCTTCCGGCACCCACGTTCAGTTCTGAATAGCCAATCACAGCATTTCTCACTGTTTCCGGCAATCTTATTGCCGGAAACAGTGATGTGCAGCCTAGGATCGGTGCTCCTAGGAGCACCGATCCTAGGCTGTTGCTAGGAGACCCCAGCCCTCTCCCCAATCTGCTATGATTGGTGCGATGATTGGTGCACACCGATCATGGCGCGACCGTGCGGTGACCGGCTTGTGACCTGCCTGTCACCGCCCCATTACCCCCTGTGATGTGAGCAGAGGCCCCAGACAGTTCTGATTGGAGCGATCGATGATGACATTGATCACTCCAGTAAGAGTACCTGAACACAGGTGACAGGGCGGTCACAGGGTGGTGTCACCTCCCTGTGACCCCCTGTGATGCTGCCCAGACCCCAGCCATCTCTGATTGGTGCGATCAATGTCATCATCGATCACACTAATTAGAGTGCCTGACCAGGAGGTGACCGGCCTGTGACCTGGCTGTCACCACCCTATCACCCCCCTGCAGATCCTCACACTTGGTGAGGATTTCTACAGAGCGGTCACGTTTGATAACCACTGTGCTGGGCCTTGTGGTGCCACAGAAGCACCTGCGACACCACAAGACCTTCTTCTCACCTGCTCCAGTCACTGCTGCTGCTGCTCCGGCGTCCTAGTGTGGTCTCCTGGGTCCTGCTTCTGCGGGTCCTGCTCCAGAGACTCCTCCAGAACCTGCTGCTGATCCTGCTGCTGAAAGAAGAACAGAGAAGACTTTGGTAAGTCCATCTCTGTTGTCCCCTCATCTACCCCAATCCCCCTTCCCAGTTTTTTTTTATTGTGCGTCCTGCAGCGGCCGAGCGCTGACCAGTGACTACGTCACTGATCAACGTCCGTGCTCCCTGCTTTTCAGGATTTTTTTGTCCCCATCAATTCTTTCCTCCCATCCCTCACTTTGCACCACTACCGTTCGTGCATCCAGCAGACGCCGAGAGTTGATCGGTGACGCAAATCACCAATCAGCACTCGCGCTCGCTCCTTTACCCTTCTTTTCCAACTAACCTTTTTTCTTTTCTAGAGGGCGGTCGCGCTGTCCGATTGTGCGCCGTGCTGGGCCTTGCGGTGTCACAGAAGCCTGACACCACAATCGCCGCTCCTGCTCCAGAAGACATCTTACAGAAGACATCTGATAGACGACATCTGATAGACGACAACTGTAAGTAGGATTTTTTGATCCCTCATCTACCCCAATCACCCTCTTCCCCTTCTCATCCCTCTTTCTGCCACCAAGTGCTGATCATTACTTGATCAGTACTTGATCGCTCGACTGTTGTCCTTTTTTTTTTTTCGCGCTTCCTGATGTGGCCGAGCGCTGATCAGTGACCACTCGTACTCGCTGTTTTTGTACGAGGATCCCATCTTTCTTTATTTTTCTGATTGCTCATCACCCTCCTCTTCCTCCTTAGGTGCTGCTGAACAGCCACGCAGACGCCACAGGAGAGAATATGAACCAGATCCACCCACTACTGACCCCGCATGGACCTCGCCCCCAAAAAATTATGAGCCACTGATTTCGTGGCGGAATCAGAAATCAAGTTTGACACCACCGGCCTCACAGAACTAGACTTTTTCAAAGTCTTTTTCTCTGAGGATTTAGTAAACCTCATGGTGGGCCAAACTAATTTATACGCTCATCAATTTTTGGATCAAAACCCCTCTTCATCATTTCCTAACTGGTCTCCTGTAGAAGCAGTAGAAATAATGAAGTTTTGGGGCCTGATCCTTCATATGGGGATCCTGAAGAAGCCAGAACTTCGGCAATACTGGAGTGTTGACGTTTTGTATAACATTCCAGTGTTCCGAATGGTAGTGACCCGGACACTTTTTCAGGCCATCCACAAGTTCTTGCATTACAACGATAATGAAAGGTGTCCTGCACGCGATGACCTGAACTTTGATCGTCTTTTCAAAGTTCGGCCGGTCATCGACCACTTCAGCAACAAGTTTGCTGAAGTGTACGTGCCCCAAGGGGACATCTGCGTGGATGAGTCCTTAATCTCTTTTAAGGGGCAGCTTGGATTTTGGCAGTATCTGCCCAGTAAGAGGGCCAGGTACAGAATCGAGCTGTATAAACTTTGTGAGAGTACATCAGGGTACACTCACAAGTTTAGAGTTAATGAAGGGAAAGACTCCCGGATTGAACCCCCTGAATGCCCCCCTATTCTGGGAGTGAGTGGAAAAATTGTGTGGGACTTGGTGCACCCACTGCTGGATAAAGGTTATCACCTGTACGTGGATAACTTTTATACCAGTGTCCCACTCTGCACGCTAATTGGGCAGCTGCTCAGAAGGTGAGAGAGCAGAGCCCAATGTAGTGACCACCTTCTGGTGGTCAAGTACAAGGACAAGAGGGATGTCCTTTTCTTGACCACCATACATGGTGATGGCAGCACCCTCAGCACTGTACGAGGTTCCGCTACAATGGTCGTCAAACCAGACTGTGTAATGGGGTACAACAAGTACATGGGGGGAGTTGATCTCTCTGATCAAGTCCTCCAGCTGTACAGTGCTTTGAGAAAGGCTAAGGTCTGGTACAAGAAGTTGGCCATGGACACTGTACAGATGGTAATGCACAACGCTTTCCTTCTGTCACAATGTGCAGGCCAGACTTCTACGTCGTACCTTTACTTCCAGGAGGTAGTTATCAAGGCCCTGATATTTGGCAGTGGTGACGGAGCGGGCCCCAGTGCTTCCGAAACTGAAGGACCTCGAATTGTACCAGGCTTGCATTTCCCGGGACAGATCCCTCACAGCGGAAAAAAAGGTAAGTCACAAAAGAAGTGCCGAGTGTGTTATAAAAGGGGAATAAGCAAGGACACCATTCATCAATGTGACACCTGCCCAGACATCTCTGGCCTGTGCATGAAAGAATGCTTCAAAAGGTACCATACTTCCATGCACTACTAAATTAATTTCTGACGTATGACAATCTGACGAACACTACACAACTGATGTAGTGTTCGTCAGGTTGTCCTACGTTAGTTGTGTAGTGTTCGTCAGGTTGTCCTACACAACTGACGTATGACACTACATTATAGAATTCACAAATCGGGTACGACTTCCAAAAAGGGGGCACTTGTTAGGCATTTCCACTGTTTAGGCACATGAGGGGCTCTGACAACGTGACATGACGCCCACAGACCATTCCATCAAAGTCTGCATTCCAAAGCGTCACTCCTTCCCTTCCGAGCCCTGCCGTGCACCCAAACAATGCCTTTCCCTCACATATGAGGTATCAGCGTACTCAGGACAAATTGCACAACAACTTTGGTTTCCAATTTCTCCTGGTACCCTTGTGAAAATAAAAAAATTGGGGTCTAAAGTAAAATTTTAGTGAAAAAAAGTTAAATGTTCATTTTTTCCTTTCATATTCAATTAATTGCTGTGAAGCACGTAAAGGGTTAATAAAGTTCTTGAATGTGGTTTTGAGCACCTTGAGGGGTGCAGTTTTTAGAATGGTGTCACTTTGGGGTATTTTCTGTCATAAAGACCCCTCAAAGTGACTTCAAATGTGATGTGGACCCTAAAAAAATGGATTTGTAAATTTTGTTGTAGAAATGAGAAATCGCTGGTCAACTTTTAACCCTTATAGCTCCCTAACAAAAAAAAAAATTTGTTTCCAAAATTGTGCTGATGTAAAGTAGACATGTGGTAAATGTTATTTATTAACTATTTTTGTGACATATCTCTCTGATTTAAGGGTATGAAAATTCAAAGTTTGAAAATTGTGAAATTTTTTGCCAAATTTCCATTTTTTTCACAAATAAACACAAGTGATATCGAAGAAATTTTACCACTGTCATGAAGTACAATATGTCAAGAAAAAACAATCTCAGAATCAGTGGGATCCGTTGAAGCTTTCCAGAGTTCTTACCTCAAAGTGACAGTGGTCAGAATTGTAACATTTGGCCAAGTCATTAACGTGCAAACCACCCTGGGGGGTCAAGGGGTTAAAAGCTTTTTTTTTTTTTTTTTTTTACACTCTTCAACAGTCTCCTTAGGAGACTTGAAGCTGCGATCATCTGATCGCTTGTGCTGCACATAGCAGGGCTTTATGAACTGCACAGTTCATAGCCAATGAACTCCGTTCACCTCACTGATGTCAGCATGAGCGGCGTGGGAAAATTCACACGTCGCTCACAAGGCATGTAGCTGTAGCAGAGCTAGACTTGTCGTGGGATGAGTGGATTATCTTCTCGTCAGACAGGTGAGGAATATGGAGGTTTATTTTATTTCTTTTTCCATAATAAATGGGTAAAAGAGGGGGGGGGGTTTAGTTCAAATAAAGGTGTCAGTGTCTTTATTTCTGTTAAAGCACTGTATTTTGGCTATGTATTATTTACAATTTGACTATGGGGATAGTAATGGGGGCGTCTTATAGACGCCTCTCCATTACTAATCCCTGGGCTTGATGTCAGATGCCAATATAAAGCTGACATCAATCCCAATACTATTACCCCACTTGCCACCGCACCAGGGAAAGTAGGAAGAGCGGAGGCTAAGTGGTAGAATTGGTGCATCTTATGGATGCGCCATTTCTGGGACGTTTGATAGCTGATCTTTTTAATCTGGGAGGGGGCCAATATCTATGGCCCCTTCCTAGCCTATTAATATCAGCCCGCAGCTTTCTGCCTAGCCTTTCCTGGATATTAATTATAGGGGGGACCCAAGGTCATTTTTTGGGGGGGCCCGCATTTTAATAACCAGTAAAGGCTACGCAGACAGCTATGAGCTGATATGAATAGCCTGGGAAGCTCCATGTGTATTACCACCTTCCCAGGCTATAAACATCAGCCCCCAGCTGTTGGCTTTCCCTCATCTCGTTATTAAAATTTCCCCATGACATTTTTTTCTTTAATTTATTGAATTATTAGCTAAATATATGAACATTAAACTACACACGCACTGCAGTGATTATATACGTCACTGACATCTATTCTATGTATATATCTATTCTATCTATTCTAACAAGTCACACAGTGAATTTACTGTACTCGGCTGATGAATTGTCTGGTTTTCTAGGAGATGGAGGCGTAAAAATCGGATGACATACATGTCTGTGTGCCATGCAATTTTTTTCTTGCACCCATTGACTTGCATTGGTGAATCTCGTCCGATACACTCAGCTACTTGCAGAATGCTGTGATTTTTTTTCCTCATTTCGATCTGAGCTGAGAAAAAAACGCTGATGAGCAGGGAATCATAGAATAACATTAGTCAGTGTGCAATCCGATTTTTTTTCAGGCAGATGAGTATGAGCCCTTAAAGCACCACTCCAGCGCTGACAAAAAAAACAAAAAACGCTGGAGTGGTGCTTTAAGAATAGGTCTGACAAGCAGTGCAAAAATGGCTTTAGATACATCTATATTCAATTGTTTTTTCCATCTTGCAGTAGCAAACAAACTCCAACCTGCAATTCCAAAAAGTGTCTCTCTGTACGATCACATTTCTGGTAACCTCCTTCATGCACTAACTGGCAGCACCATCACCCCCATGCCAATGCTACTGGACCTCTTTATTTGGCTAGGCTCACACAACAGTATAAAAAGTCCTTCAGAGTTGGATCCAGAAAAGTAGGAAGATTTATTTTTTTTAATTGTCATTCGTGTGCTGTCTGTATACAATCCATTTTTTTTTACTCAGCAGCTATTAGGGTATGTGCAGACTATCCGGAGCCGGCTGCAGAGAAGCAGTCTCCGGCTTCCGCTCATTATGCAAATGAGCACCGGCCTCTTTTTTTTTTTTCACCTTAAGACTTTCCCCATAGAGATTAGGTCTATGGGGAAAGCCTGCATGCGGACCTGCCGGAGAAAATGACATGCTGCAGTCTGGAAAGACGCGCCACATGTCAATTTCCGCGGGTGTGTATAAATCCCATCCACTATGCTGTAACATCTGGTTGCTGCGGATTGCACGCAGCGCAACTGCGCTGCGTCCAATCCGCAGTGAACACTGATCGTGTGCACGTACCCTTAATAATTAAGAAGAACATTTACAGTTTCATATGATACAGAATTGAAATGTATCCACAATAATTGAATGCTATACTGTGGCTCAGTATTGCATCTGACATTTTCTCACATCTCAACCAAAATCATGCATGCTGCGATTTTTTCACATATTCAAAAATGGAAGAGAGGCTGACAAAACGAGTCCATGGTAAGTATAAATACTAAAATATAACTTTATTTGATCAAGTTTTTTAAAATAGGGGGGTGGGAAAAACAACCAAATAGAAAAGCGGACACAATTCCAAGTGACAATTATCAACACTTAAAGGTATCTCTGGCAAGATGGAATACAATAGTGATTCAAAGTAAAAGTGATAATTGTGTAGAACCACAAGTATAATTATATAAAATTGCAGAAAAATGTTGGTATATATTGGAACTCACAATAAAGTGCAACAGTGCGTTAAACTATAAAAAACCTTAATGCCAGAGTCAAGTGAGGTAGTCAAGGGATAACAATGTATCAGACAAAGGATAAAGGTATAGATGTGTAGCTGTAAGCAACTTGGTGCAAGTGCACAGGTGCATGGAGTCCACATGGTTACTATGTGGTATGACATACAGGAAATACTTACTAATATATAGTTATCAAAGGACTGTGCCAATAAACCATACTACGTCCAAAGTAACAACATGGGACAATATCTGTGAGATAGGGTCAGTGGTGGTCTGTCACTCAGATGCGTCCACTCAGACGCACGTTTTGGCGTCTGCCTTCATGTGTATTTATCACTTCTTCTGAATTTTTTCGTGTTAATGATTTTCATATGCAGATTTAGTGACAGAAAAAAATCATTAATGTGTACTAACCGATTGAATAATATTGGTCCGTGTGTGATCCGTGTTTTTAACAGATTAGCTTTAGGACCGAAAATATGGTCGTATGCACGAGCTCTTCTACAGAGATAGACGAAGTGATGGTGCAGTTAAATACACCTTTGGAAAACCTGGCCCCACGGCAAGTCTGCACAGCCTAGGTGCCAAAGAGAGTGTGCTGGAGTAAAAAGGGAGTGTTTACATGTGCTGTAAAGCGCTTTTGTCCACCTTCTCTTCAGTAACATCTGTGTGTAGTTGTACATAATACAATCATTCTCTCGCATTTCCAGCGATCACTTTCATCCTGATACAGAACTGGCGGCTCTGCTGGTTACAGCAGCTGCTCATATGATAAGGATTATGTCTGTGAATGGCGAAATGTGTGCACCTGGAACCTCACCTCATCTATACGTACAGGAGCATACTCAGGGGTTGAAGGATTGGCTCTTTGGGCTTTTTGTATTCGCACATGAATAGACAGCTGACTAGATGCAGCAGGTTATTTACAGCAAAATGGAAAAGTCCATTGTCATCACAGTTTATGCATCATTGTGCCTCACTTCTCTTGTATTACATATAAAGTTATTTTGTATCCTTCTCCTCTTACATTCATGGCCAAAAGTATTGGCACCCTTGAAATTGTTCCAGAAAATGAAATATTTCTCCCAGAAAATTATTGCAATTACACATGTTTTGTTAAACATATGTTTATTTCATTTGTGTGTATTGGAACAACAATAAAAAAAAGAGAAAAAAATGCAAATTGGACATAATTTTACACAAAACCCCAAGAATGAGCCGGACAAAATTGTTGGCACCCTCAACTTAACATTTGGTTGCACACCCTATGGAATAAATAACTGCAGTCAATCGCTTCCTATAACCATCAACAAGCTTCTTACACCTCTCAACTGGAATTTTGGACCACTCTTTTTTTTGCAAACTGCTCCAGGTCTCTCATATGTGAAGGCACCTTCTCCCAACAGCAATTTTCAGATCTCTTTCACAGTTGTTCAATGGGATTTAGATCAGGACTCATTGCTGCCACTTCAGAACTCTGCAGCGCTTTGTTTCCTTCCATTTCTGAGTGATTCTTGAAGTGTGTTTCGGGGTCATTGTCCTGACGTAGGACCAATCCCAGCTTTTTGACACTGGGCACTACATTGCGACGAAAAAATTCTTTGGTATTCTTCAAGTTTCATGATGCCTTGCACACAAAGCACCCAGTGCCAAAGGAAGCAAAACAACCCCAAAACATCTTTAAATCTTCACTATATTTGACTTCAGGTACTGTGTTCTTTTCTTTGTAGGCCTCATTCTGTTTTCAGTAAACAGTGGAATGATGTGCTTTACCAAAAAGATCTATCTTGGTCTCATCTGTAGACAACACGCTTACCCAGAAGGATTTTGGTTTACTCACAAACATTTTGGCAAACTGCAATCTAGATTTTTATGTCGGTGTGTCAACAGTGGGGTCCTCCTGGGTCTCCTTACATAGCGTTTCATTTCATTTAATTGTCGACAGATCGTTTGTGCTGACACTGATGCACCCTGAGCCTGTAGAACAGCTTGAATTGTCTTTGGAACTTGATTGGGGCTGTTATCCACCATCCAGACTATCCTGCCTTGCAACCTTTCAATTATTTTTCTCTTCCATCCATGTCCAGGGAGATTAGCTACAGTACCATGGGCTGTACACTTAATGATTATGTTGCACACCATGCACAAAGGAACATCAAGATCTCTGGAGGTGGACTTGTATCCTTGAGATTGTTCATATTGTTCAACAATTTTGGCTCTCAAGTCCTCAGACAGTTCTCTTCTCTTTCTGTTCTTCATGCAGTGTGGCACACGCAGACACACAATGCAAAGATTGAGTCAACTTCTCCCCTTTTTAACTGCTTTCAGGTGTGATTTTCATATTTGTTACTTGCCACAGGTGAATTTGAATGAGCATCGCAGGCTTGAAATAAAGTTGTTTACCAACAATTTTGTACTGCTCATTTCTGAGGTTTTGTGTGAAATTATGTCCAATTTGCCTTTTTTTCCTCAAGTTTTTTTTGTGTTATTACTATACACACAATGGAATAAACGTGTATAACAAAACGTGTACTTGCAATAATTTTCTCGGAGAAAGACTTCATTTTCTGGCAGAATTTCAAGGGTGCCAACACTTTTGGCCAAAACTATATAAGGGCAGTCCACACGCTATTTAATAGTGACATTACCCAAAAACATTTAATCACCTGCCCATTAAATAGGACGTTAAGGGAACCTATCACCAGAATTACATTAGCAAAACTGCAGAAAGGTTTCCCCTGTTTTGTCACCTGTAGAAAAGCTACTGTGTGTTGTAGTTCCAGTATAGTGGATTTTTAAGAAATCTGATGTGTATGCTGTTAAAAATATCTCCAATGTAAATTGATAACGGCAGATTTGAGATCCGCAGCAGATCAATTATCTAAATGTGAATTTCACAGTTTGCAACGCATGGTTTGAAATGTGCAGCTCTCTTGCAGCTTTTTTACAAGGTCTGCAGTGGTGATGCTACAAGGAAATGTACTTTATACCCCAGCAGCACTGGATCTGCCCCTTTATAAGGTTTTCTAGCATGCCCTTATAAAAGTAATCAAGATTGCAAAGGTTACTTTTAAAAACATGACGTGTTATATGCACCTCCACTAGTCATGAGGGAAGCACTTTATCCAGAAACGGTCACACCAAATTTCCTGCAATCATTCCCGGGAGAAGGTGGGATTGACGTCTCACTAACTAGCCAACCTCTTCCCAAGTTTGGAGATCTTATTTGGTGCACATCAATCCTATCTCTGCTAGAGTGATTATAGCAAATTCAGCATAACTATTACAGGAACAGGTTCCGCCCAGTTGACATGTGGAGGTGCTTTTCATAAGATGCGAGGAGTCATAAAAAAGTAAAATACTTACTTAGGTTTCTATAATGGTTTCTATAAGGCTTATAAAGAGTCAGATACAGAACTGGTAGTGGAGTAAAGGGGAAATGCTAGGTCTGCGTTTGCCTGTCAGTCGTCCGTTTCAATCAGCTTCACGGATTTATAATGGAGTGGCAGGATGGATACATGACCTCCTATGAGGTTATTTAGCTGAGAAAAATGAGCTTCTCTGTAACATATGACAGAACAGTTTTCTTTTTGACCATTCAAAACGTTGTAAGGAATTAATATCGGGTTACAGTTCACAGCTGTACAGTATATCACCTGCTGGAAAGTTGGCAATTACTAGATTGTAAAACCACCAGAAACAGGACCAGTCTCACCATATAGTGACCAAAAAGGAAAAGCTGGAAGATTTCAGCTCTGGAGCATATCCTACAAGGGTCCATAAACATGGAAGTGAACTGTAAAATGTTATTAGACCAGAGTATAAATTGTATATACGAGAACAGAAAAAGCCTACAACAAACTGGGTCCATAAATAAGGCTTCAGCATAGCAAAGCCCCAGATTATACAAGGATTAACCAGAGAGAAATAAACTAATTTTCTCTGCTCTTTTTGTAAAGTATCTGAGCTGTCTGCAAAAATCCAAAGACATAAGGGAAAAGGAATCCTAAATATTTATATGTTATTAATTAGACAGCGATTCATTCTGAAGGCTCGAAGGCAAATTTACCACCTCAGATGTAGAGAAAATTTATACAGAAATCGTGTCGTGAGGATCCGCAAAAAATGAATTTTTATATATTTTAAATTGCTTTTTCTCAGGGAGAAAGGTGAAAAAATAACAAGAAGGTGAACACGCAGCAGCAATAACTGGAGCTTGGTATAAAACAATTGTGTCTGTCATTAGTCTGAGCCAACATGAGGCAACCTGCGGTAGAAAGCATATTACAAGACAAAAAATAATATTTTTTTTTATTTTTACAGCGCCAACCTATTCCATAGCACTTTACAATTTTAGCGGGGACTTGTACAGACAAATACACAACGGAATAAACATAACTCAGATACCAAGAGCAGTGAGGGTCCTGCTGCTCGCAAGCTTACAGTCTATGAGGAAATAGGGGACATGTAGCATCGGCGTCCCTGCCCTCTGCTAGGCAGGGACGCCGTCCCTCTCACCTAAGCGCTCCTCAGGTGGGTCCCTCCAGCGCTCCTGTCTCTGTCGGCGCAGCGGCCTCCCTGCCCCATGTCAGACAGGGACGCAGTCTCTCTCGCCCCCCCGGCTCCTGGCGCGGCTTCTCCCTGCGCTCCGTTCCCTGCTGTGGCCGGCGCGCGTTCCTCCTCCAACAGAGTGCTTAGGGCGCGCGCACTCCCCCCCTTCTTAAAGGGACAGTGCGCGTCTTCCTAAAGAGTCCCTGGCCAATGGCCAGAGGACTTCCCACATTTAAGGCACCTCTTCCAAAATGGAGGTGCCCGAGCAAAGTTGTTTGCACTGTGTCTGATCTGTGCTTCAGCCCTCAGGTTCCTCTGCTAGCCTGACTTCTCGCCCTGCCTGCCAGCCTGTTATCTGCCCGCTACCTGCCGAGCCTGCTCACCTGGAGCGCTCACCTGTTACCTGCCAGTTACCTGCCTCGTCTGTCGGTCCGCTCACCTGGGAGCACCCGCCTGTTACCTGCTGTGTCCGTCAGCCCGCTCACCTGGGAGCACCCGCCTGTTACCTGCCTCGTCTGTCTGCCCGCTCACCTGGGAGCGCCCACCTGTTACCTGCCTCGTCTGTCTGCCCGCTCACCTGGGAGTGCCCACCTGTTACCTGCCAGTTACCTGCCTCGTCTGTCTGCTTGCTCACCTGAGAGCGCCCACCAGTTACCTGCCAGTTACCCGCCTCGTCTGTCTGCCCGCTCACCTGGGAGCACCTGCCTGTTTACTGCCAGCCTGCCTGGAGACCCTGCCGTCACTTGCTGTGACCACCTTCCTGGTAAACCTAAAGACTGCTACTTGCCCTGCTTCCTCGAACTGTGACCACCTATCTGCTACCAGAGACTTCCGCCTGCTTGCCGTGTCCATCCGCCATACCGGTCTGTCCCAGCCATCTGACCCGTGGGAGCCACCTGCTCTCTTACAAGGTCGTCCCCAGAGTAGCACCTGGTCCCTCCGCTCGGATCCTCCCTGGTCACGGTGTCGTTAGCTGTCGTACGACCAGGGTGGGTTCAGGTGGATACTTAGTCACGTCCCTCTGGGTCCCTCCTTGCACCTTGGCACAGAGGTTCCACCACCCGGACCCGTAACAGTTTGCTCGGGCCATGGAACCCGGTGGCACCCAAGCTCCCTCGCTCTCGGACCTATGCCATGAACTATCCCGTCAGAGGTCCCAACAGGAGTCCATCCTGAGCCACCTGCGTAATGTTAACTCCCGCCTGGACACACTGACTGCTTCATCGGGACCTGCTTCCAGTCACACGACTCCTACCCCGGCAGCGTCGCTGCCCATCAATACCATGGCATCCCTTCCCGGTCCCCGTCTATCCGCCCCGCCTCGTTTTGGTGGAGACCTCGGTCTGGCACGAGGCTTCATTAACCAGTGCACCCTGCACTTCGAACTTTTGGCACACCAATTCACCTCCGACCGGGCCAAAGTGGCCTTCATCATGTCCCATCTCACTGGGGAGGCACTGGCTTGGCTAAATCCCTTATGGGAGAGAGGAGACCCCCTGGTGTCCAACCTGCCAGCCTTTCTCACGGCTTTCCGGAAAGTCTTCGACGAACCAGGACGAAAGACCTCATCCGCCTCCTCTCTGCTACGCCTCCGCCAGGGGAGTCTCACCGTGGGCCAATATGCCATATGATTCCGTACCCTTGCTTCCGAGCTTGCCTGGGATAACGAGGATCTAGTGTCCGTCTTCTGGGAAGGCCTATCCGGCCGGATTAAAGATGAACTCGCTGGTCGGGACATTCCTACCTCCCTGGATGACTTAGTAACACTTGCCACAAGGATTGACATCCGGTTCCAGGAGCGTACCAAAGAGGTCACCCGTAAGAGGAGGTTTCCCCGCCTTGCTCCCACTTTCCAGAGACCCGTCTCTTCCTCTGTAACGCCTCGGGCGCACTTGCCAGAGCCCATGCAGCTCGATCAGACCAAGATGGTCAAAACCCGTCAAGAGTCACGCTGTGCCGAGGGGAGCTGTTTCTACTGTGGCAGTAAGGAGCACCGGATCCGTTCCTGCCCGGAGAGGCCGGGAAACGCCAGTGTCTAGGATCGCTAGGAGAGGTCGTCCTAGACAAAAGTAAACCCCCTCCATCTCTAATGCTGTCGGTCTCTATCATCTGCGGGGAGAACCGCTACTTTGAACTAGCTTAACTCGATTCTGGAGCTGCCGGAAACCTCATTTCCCAGTCCCTGGTAGAGAAATACCGCATTCCCACTAAACCTTTGGCTGAACCCTTATCTGTCGTCTCCGTGGATGGAGGGCTCTTACCACTAACCATCCGACTCATCACCGAACCCATGACTCTGCAGGTGGGAATGCTGCACTCTGAGAGGATCTTCTTCCATGTTCTACCTGGACTCTTTCACGCCCTTTTGCTAGGCCTTCCTTGGCTCCAGAGACATGCACCCGTGCTGAATTGGCAGACCGGAGAGGTCCTTCGCTGGGGGCAGGACTGTCATAAGACTTGTTTAGTTCCTGTTCATCCAGCTCGTCCTTCTCCTACTCCAGCCAATCTACCCGGCCTACCGGTTCCTTATTGGTCTTATGCTGATGTTTTCAACAAGAAAGAAGCAGAGACATTACCCCCCCCCATAGACCATACGATTGCCCAATCGACCTAGTACCCGGCGCTATTCCACCCCGTGGGCGTATTTACCCGTTGTACGCTGCCGAGACCCGGGCCATGTCTGAATATATCGAGGAAAATCTGGCCCGGGGATTTATCCGGAAATCTACCTCCCCGGCAGGAGCAGGCTTCTTCTTCGTAAAAAAGAAGGATGGCTCACTCCGTCCCTGTATAGACTATAGAGGTCTTAACCAGATCACGGTGAAGAATAAATACCCCCTTCCGCTCATTCCTGAATTATTTGACCATCTGAGGGGTGCCAGAATCTTCACCACGCTGGATCTCCGTGGGGCGCATAACTTGGTCCGTATCCGCCAGGGGGATGAATGGAAGACGGCATTCAACACCCGGGATGGCCACTATGAATACCTTGTAATGCCCTTCGGCCTCTGTAATGCTCCCGCCGTCTTTCAAGAGTTGGTCAAGGACATCTTCCGTGACCTTCTCTACTCCTGCGTGGTGGTGTACCTGGACGACATCTTGATCTTCTCTCCGGATCTTCCCACACACCGGAGGAACGTTCGTCAGGTCCTGCTCAGGCTCAGGCAGAACCACCTCTACGCAAAATTTGAGAAGTGCCTCTTTGAGCAGTCCTCGCTTCCATTTCTGGGCTACGTCATCTCCCAGACCGGCCTATGAATGGATCCTGAGAAACTTTCTGCCATCCTGAAGTGGCCCCGACCGGAGGGGTTGAAGGCTATTCAGAGGTTCCTGGGCTTCGCCAATTACTACCGCCTCTTCATTCCGCACTTCTCTTCCCGGACTGCCCCTATCTCCGCGCTCACCCGTAAGGGCGCTAGTCCCAAAGAATGGCCGCCCGAGGCTGAAGAGGCCTTCCTTTCTTTGAAACAAGCTTTCTCCTCCGCTTCTGTGCTGCACCGTCCGGACTGCAACAGACAATTCTTCTTGGAAGTGGATGCTTCCTCCTCCGGAGCCGGAGCGGTGCTCACCCAAGAGTCGCCATCCGGGAGAATGGTAACCTGCGGCTTCTTCTCCAAACTCTTCTCCTCGTCTGAGCGCAATTATTCTATAGGAGACCGAGAATTGTTAGCCGTTAAATTGGCACTGGAGGAGTGGCGTTACCTGCTCGAGGGGGCTCTTCACCCGGTAATAATTTATACGGACCACAAAAACTTGACTTACCTCCAGAGTGCCCAAAGACGTAACCCGCGCCAGGCCCGGTGGTCCTTGTTCTTCGCCCGCTTTGATTTCATTCTCCATTTCCGCCCAGCAGACAAAAATATCAAAGCCGATGCCTTGTCCCGATCCTTTCTGTTCTCCGATCTAGAGGAGGAGCCTAGGCACATCATCGACCCCGCCAAGGTAATGCAAGTGGCTCCCTTGGATCTGAATCGTCTTCCACCTGGTAAGACGTTCGTGACAGTACCTGATCGAGAGAAGGTTCTGCACTGGGGACATTCGTCTGAGCTAGCCGGCCATGCTGGCCAAAAGAAGACCCTCCAGCTTATTGCCCGGCATTACTGGTGGCCTACCCTGCGCAAGGAGGCAATAGACTTTGTCTCGGCCTGTGCGTCCTGCGCCCGCAACAAGGTTCCTAGACATCTGCCAGCCGGCCGCCTTCTGCCTCTTCCCGTACCTGCTGCCCCGTGGCAACACATCGCTATGGACTTTATAACGGATCTCCCTGTCTCTGCTGGTTGTACGGTCATTTGGGTGGTCGCTGATTGCTTCTCTAAAATGGCCCACTTCATTCCCCTGCCGGGTGTTCCGTCTGCATCTGAGTTGGCTAAGGACTTTATTCATCATATTTTCCGTCTCCATGGTCTTCCTCTCCACATCGTGTCCGATCGAGGGGTTCAGTTCACCTCTCGCTTCTGGAGAGCCACGTGTAAACTGCTGGGGGTCACCTTGGACTTCTCTTCTGCTCCTCACCCACAGTCCAATGGTCAAGTAGAGCGGATCAACCAAATCTTAACCAGTTACCTCCGGCACTTTGTTAATGCCCACCATTCCGATTGGGTGGATCTTTTACCGTGGGCTGAATTCTCCTACAATAATCACGAGAGCGAATCCTATTCCAAATCCCCATTTTTTACAGTCTACGGCCAACATTCCCGGATCCCGTTTCCCGTCTCTGCCTCGGTGAACAATCCGGCCGCGGAATCTCTTGTTTGCGAATTCTCCACCATTTGGGAGAGTACCAGATCCGCACTTCTTCTGTCCTCCGAGAAGATGAGGAGACAGGCTGACAAGAGACGTCTGGATCCGCCCCAATTCCGTCCTGGAGATAAGGTCTGGCTCTCATCCAAATTTGTCCGGCTCAAGATTCCTTCCTACAAGTTAGGGCCCCGGTTCACCGGCCCACTGGAAGTTATCAAGCAAATCAACCCGGTGGCCTATAAATTGAAACTCCCGGCCAACTTGCGGATCTCCAACTCCTTCCATGTATCTCTCCTCAAACCCGTGGTACTTAACTCTTTTTCCAAGTCTTCAGGTACGCCTCCTGCTCCGGTTTCCGCTGAAGACGAGTTTGAGGTAGAGAGCATTCTGGCCACCAAGAGGGTAAGAGGAAAGACCTTTTTTCTAGTGGATTGGAAGGGGTTTGGTCCTGAGGAGAGAACGTGGGAGCCTCGGGAGAACATCCATGCCCCGCTCATCCTTGATAAATTTCTTTCTGGCCTAAAGAGGAGGGGGCGTAAGGGGGAGGGGGCACTGTAGCATCGGCGTCCCTGCCCTCTGCTAGGCAGGGACGCCGTCCCTCTCACCTCCGCGCTCCTCAGGTGGGTCCCTCCAGCGCTCCTGTCTCTGTCGGCGCAGCGGCGTCCCTGCCCCATGTCAGACAGGGACGCAGTCTCTCTCGCCCCCCGGCTCCTGGCGCGGCTTCTCCCTGCGCTCCGTTCCCTGCTGTGGCCGGCGCGCGTTCCTCCTTCAGCAGAGTGCTTAGGGCGCGCGCGCGCACCACCCCTCTTAGAGGGACTTCCCACATTTAAGGCACCTCCTCCAAAATGGAGGTGCCCGAGCAAAGTTGTTTGCACTGTGTCTGATCTGTGCTTCAGCCCTCAGGTTCCGCTGCTAGCCTGACTTCTCTTCCTGCCTGCCAGCCTGTTATCTGCCCGTTACCTGCCGAGCCTGCCAGCCTGCTCACCTGGAGCACTCACCTGTTACCTGCCAGTTACCTGCCTCGTCTGTCGGTCCGCTCACCTGGGAGCACCCGCCTGTTACCTGCTGTGTCCGTCAGCCCGCTCACCTGGGAGCGCCCACCTGTTACCTGCCTCGTCTGTCTGCCGGCTCACCTGGGAGCGCCCACCAGTTACCTGCCAGTTACCCGCCTCGTCTGTCTGCCCGCTCACCTGGGAGCACCTGCCTGTTTACTGCCAGCCTGCCTGGAGACCCTGCCGTCACTTGCTGTGACCACCTTCCTGGTAAACCTAAAGACTGCTACTTGCCCTGCTTCCTTCGAACTGTGACCACCTATCTGCTACCAGAGACTTCCGCCTGCTTGCCGTGTCCATACGCCATACCGGTCTGTCCCAGCCATCTGACCCGTGGGAGCGACCTGCTCTCTTACAAGGTCGTCCCCAGAGTAGCACCTGGTCCCTCCGCTCGGATCCTCCCTGGTCACGGTGTCGTTAGCTGTCGTACGACCAGGGTCGGTTCGGGTGGATACTTAGTCACGCCCCTCTGGGTCCCTCCTTGCACCTCGGCACAGAGGTTCCACCACCCGGACCCGTAACAGGAGACACAAAAGGTAAATGGTAAAAAGTGCTTATATTGTACGATACAGCCATAATATAATAAATAGGGTGTTTACATAATGATACATGAACCGGTCACCAGCCAGTATGTGTACAGTACAGATACAGAGGGCTATTAAGTGCATGGAGGGTGTGAACAGATGCTACGGGGATCATGATTTTGAAGAAAAATTTATATGGGCCAAACAGGGATAGTTAGATAAGTGTGTTGAGGCGATAGGCCAATCTAAAGAAATAGGTTTTAGGCCACGCTTAACACTGTGGGTACTTGGGATTAATCGAATTGTCCGGGGTAGTGCATTCCAAAAAATTGGCACAGCTCAGGAGAAGTGTTGAAGACAGGAATGGAGGTTTGGATTATTGAGGATTTTCGTTTTAAGTAATTAGCAGAATGAAGGGCATGGGTAGGATGGTAGACTGAGGCGAGGGAAGAGATATAGGGTGGTGCTGAAGAGTGGAGAGCTTTGTGGGTGAAAGTGATAAGTTTACATTAAACTCTGTATTGGATGGGCAGCCAGTGCAACGACTGGCACAGGGTTGAGGCATCGGGTGTAGTGGTTGGAAAGGAATATGATCCCGGCTGCTGCATTCAGGAAGGATTGGAAAGGGGAGAGTTAAGTAAGAGGGAGACCGATTAGTAGAGAGCTGCAATAATCCAGATGAGAATGAATCAGAGTGACAGTAGTGTTTTTGCAGCGTCAAAGGTAAGAAAAGGTCTAATTCTAGAGATGTTTTTAAGGTGTAGGTGACATGAGTGGGCAAGTGATCGGATGTGGGGAGTGAAGGAAAGATCTGAATCAAATATGACACCAAGGCAGCGAGCGTGCTGCTGGGAGTAATGGTAGAACCACT